>NC_086173.1:146346696-146946696 GCF_023053635.1 Elgaria multicarinata webbii
GCAAATGATCAGCTAAAAGTTCAGGAGGGTACATGCTTGAGAAATCACATTCTGCTCATCACCCACAAATAGTTGTGAAGTCTTTCTTGGAAGCAGTTTTGTTCCCTGGATTCCTCCCTAGTCAGTTCAGATAGGGTGAAGGATCTTCTTCCTTGGAAGTCGTTCAGTTCTTTGGAATCGGCCTCTGAATCAGTCGAGAGAGGGCGTAGACTACAACCATCATCCCCAGACAGCATGGGCCTTGGGCAATGTGCTCTCTGGCAGGGTGCTGGTAATAATTTCTAGTTCTAACAACCCCAAAGGCATGTGTGTACATTAGATCAGAAACAGCCCCTCGACCTGTGTGTAGCAGGGAAGCTAATGCAAACCCAGGTGAAGTCTGCAATGGCACACACTCAGTCCACCATGTGAGATGACCCCACCTTCATTTCTCCACATGCACTGAGAAGGCTCCCTAGAACTGACCCTGAGACTAGCCATTGCAGGAGAAAAGAGATTGTCTTGGGCAAGCTACCTTTCATGAAAGTTGGTCCATAATTACTGATCTCACCAAGACTCCTGAGTCATTTCTGAACAATTTCAGAGTCTCATGGATAACATTTTGAAAACCAGAAACCTTGAGAATTCCCTCCCCCCCCTTTTTTTTTTTTAAAGAAAACACCCTGTAGATTTCCTCCCACCCCTTAATGCACACCCATATTTATTCCCATAAGACACTGGGAATAAATAAAGCCCTGCATACAATTGTATCTAATTCTTGGTTGTATCCCTCCTTTCAAGCAGAGGCTGCTGAATAACAGTAATCTAAAAAGGAAATGAGTCAAAACCAGATAAAGGCCACATGAACCAGTGGTGTTAGGCAAGCCACAAATTCAAGTGAAGAGGAATGACTCAGGAGATTCTTCTCAATCCTTCGATAGCTCAGCTGGTAGAGCGGAGGACTGTAGAGTGCTACCTTAGTCATCCTTAGGTCGCTGGTTCGACTCCGGCTCGAAGGAGGAATATTTTCCTTCTTCTTAGGGCAAAGCCTTCTTGGAAAGGTAGTGAAGGAAAACTGCAGCATGATAATGCAGAGGTGTAAAACCTGTATGGAATACAATAAATATGATTGTTGCATTCAGTCATAGTTTTAAGGCAAGGTGGACATTAGCAGCATTTAGAGTTCACTAACCAAAGAGAAGCTATAAACAGGAAGTCATAGACCCTGCTTGTGCTAGTTATGGAAATGTGGGATCTGGGATCTGGAACAGATTTTGGCATCCTCAAAAATCTCCAGAAGTCATAAAATAATATTTTTAACAGAACCAATCATGGCTTCCAGTGTGATATGTGAGCTTTCAGATCACACCAATCTCTACCTTAGGCTGGATGTTCATTGTTCATAGAACATCATAGTAAGGCTTGATCACAGTTTGTTTCCGCCTTAGGAGAGTAAGAAGAGCCCTGCTGGAGCAGACCAAGAATCCATCTAGTCCAGCGCTCTGTTCACACAGTGGCCAACCGGCTGTCAAAAGGAAACCCACAAGCATGACATGAGTGCAACAGCACCCTCTCACCCATGTTCCCCAGCAACTGGTGTACATAGGCATCCTGACTCTGATATTGAAGGTCGCAGAGAGCCATCAGAGCTAGTAGCCATTGATAGCCGTCTCCTCCAGGAATTGGACTAAACCCCCTTTAAAGCCATCCGAATTGGTGGCCATCACTACATTTTGTGGTAGCAAATTCCATAGTTTATGTGCTGTGTGAAGAAGTACTTTTATCTGTCCTAAATCTCCCACCAACCAGCTTCATGGGATGACCCCAGGGTTCTAGGATTATGAGAGAAGGAGAAAAATGTCTCCCTATCCACATTCTCTACATTGTGCATAAATTTTGTATCATGTCTCTCCTTACTCGCCTTTCTTCCAAACTAAACGATCACAGTTGCTGAAACCATTCCTCATAGGGGTGCTGTTCCAGCCACTTGGGGCAGATCTAGACAGCGTCCTGAAGGCGCCTGCGTGCGCCTCCAGTGCGCCCCGAAACTCCTTGTGTAGATCCTTGTGGAGGCAGAGGAGGAGGCATCGGCGTCAGCCCCCATCGCCCCTCGCGGGGATGGGGCGAAAAGTTTCCGGCCTCGGCGGCTTCGCTGGGGAATCCGCCCTGGGTAGCTCTTTCGCCGGCAGCAGGAGGCCGGCGGGGAGGTGGGCGGCGGCGGCCGGATTCCCCAGCGAAGCCGCCGAGGCCGGAAACTTTTTGCCCCATCCCCGCGAGGGGCGATGGGGGCCGACGCCGATGCCTCCTCCTCCGCCTCCAGGATCTACACAAGGAGTTTTGGGGCGCACTTCAGGACGCTGTCTAGATCTGCCCCAGATCATTTTAGTTGCCCTCTATATTTTTTCCAGCTCTACCATATCTTTTTTTTTTAGATGGGATTACCAGAACTGTACAGAGTATTCAAAGTGTGGTCACACCATAGATTTGTAGAAAGCCCTTTGCAGACTAACTAAGAGGGGGCTTAGGGTGTGTACGTATGTTGCATGCAGTGTGCTTTGCAAAATAGACGACACCACCACTACCACCACCGTGTCCTTCCACGCAAACCTCACCCATCACAACAATAGGCATTTGCTAGTCAACCCACATCAAAGCCATTTCCGGAGTTCCATCTCTTTGTCACATTGTAGCTGGTTCGGCCAATAAATGGAACTCAGGGTGAGGCAAAGCAGGCCTTGAGCATCTGTATGATTATCTTCCTCAATTATCTTCACTCTAGTGCAGCTACAAACACGAGATGGTTTACACAAGATGAAAATAGCACACCGGCTCTGCCCCCAGGCTTACAATCGCAGGACCAAATTAAACGTGCCAATTTGCAGATCCTTGAATACCACCTTGCCCATATTTAAAATGTTAATAATAGCAGCTGCAGGGGACATTTTGCTGTTGTTATGAAAGGGTGGGAAGGAAAGAAAATTCAAAGCAGAGGAAAGAGGTTTGAGGGGGGGGGAAAGCAGGAAGTCCAAGTAAATGAGTGAGTTGAAATAGCAAAAGAATGAACAAGGGTTTTACTTGTATCAGAAGAGAGGAAAAGGTACAGTTTTAAAGAAGTGAGACCTCATCCAGGAGGAAACAGCTGAGAAAACACCAGAGATTGTAGAGTAAGGTCATGCAAAGATCTCACTGGCTTTCTTATCATGCGCAAATTCCTCACCCATACCTTCAGAGCTCTCCATGCTTTGCTCCATTCTGTCCTTTCGCCCTTGTTTCTTGTGCCTTTTGCAGGACCTCTTCTCCCCCACTTTTGTAGAACTTATAGAGTGTCGCCAGACAATGACAGACGTCCGCCTCCCACACCTCTCCCTCTCCTCCTGGTCTTCTTTCTGCCACAAATAAGACCCTGGTAGATCCGATTTGGGGGGGGGGGGAATGCGCTACCATTTCTTGCTGTGTGCAGGAAAGGCAGTGCGATAAAAACACCCACTGAATGGGCCACGTGGTCATTGCTTACTCTCACGTTCTTTCCCTGTGTGAAGAAAAAGGAAGCATCATGGGAATTTGTATTTAATGCAATTTGTTAGAATGCAACTTGGGTAATTTTGATCAAGTACAATCTTGCTTTTATTTTATTTTTGTACATTTCATTTCAAATGCTAAGGCCGGTGGCTGATGCAAATAAAGGAATCTCTCTAAAAAAAACAACAGTAAGGAAACATGATCCCCATTGCCACAAATAGCTTATCCATGTGAACCAGGAACTGATTTATCCAGATAAATAAACCATTCTTTCTACCTTCTTTGTATCTCTATGTGTTTCCTCCTCCTCCCTCTCTTTTTTCAGTCATTTCATTCTATTTCTGATTCCCACCTGGTTTCCCCCTCCTCTCAGTCATGTAACATTTCGTGCCACTGAATTATCAGGTCACTGTCCCCCCCCCCATCCTTTTAGGGTTTCTCCCCCTAAAGATCAAACCCTGGGGTATCTGCTGATATATATCTCTGCTGTGTGGTGGCGGTGGTGGTGATACAGTTTTGCCTCCAGCTCCACATTCTTGGAAAGGTTAGTACTTGAATGAATTATTCATTACTGTTATAGCTTGATTTCTAATACCTTTTTCTAAATAAATAAATAAATATTCGGGGCATGGGGGTGGGCAATCTGCCTCTCTGTGCAGATCCTTGAAAAATACCTGCTTTCCCTTTGCTTCACAATCATGATTCATCATAATTGGCACTGTGTTGGGTTTTAGGACAATGCAGTTTGTGTATCTTATTTTAAAAGGAACCTGGGTTGTGGCTTTTGAACTTCCTCGAAGTTTTTATTTCCTCCAAGACGGAAATGCTTCTCTCATGTATAATATCTGTGGAATGCCACAAAAGGGATTGGTCCCTTGGCATCCCAGCTCATTTGAGAGACAGCGGCCGTCACAATAACCCAGAGCTATTTCTGTCTTGGCGTGCATGCCGGCTTATTAACTTCCCTGGCATGCTCAGGCAATCGCTTTATGCCCATTTTACATGTGGCGACACTGAGGCTCGGAAGTGACCAGACCAGAATTTTAGACGCTGAGTCAGGAAATGGAGGCAACATTTGAGGAGAGGATATATTACCATTCCAGCCCTGCTTGGAAGCCTGACTGCACTGCCCGAGAGCACAGGAGGCTCTGGAGAAGCACCACCTTTAGAAGAGAACTGCAGATTATCAATGTAATTTGGGCCTTAGCTAGACCGAAGGTTTATCCTGGGATTGTCCCGGGGTCATCCCTGTTCATGTAAATGACACACAGGCTATCCCGGAAGTAGGCAGGGACGACCCCGGGATAAACCTTAGCACTAGCTAAGGCCACAGACAACAATGCAGTGAAAACAGAGGAGGCACGTGTGGTCTATGTTAACCACGCCTCACCAGTTTGAAGCCACTACATGCAGTCTAATGGTGTCTATGCATGTTTACCTCAGACATAATTCCCACTGGATTAAACAGGACATTCTCTTAATTAAATGCAGGCAACCTTTAAATGGTAACAACATTTAGGAGGACAGCAATGACAAGGCAGGGGAGTTCTCTCTGCATATTTGTGGGCCGGTGCTACGGATTTGCTGTGGGCATGACTTCCCTACTGATAGTCCTCTTACTGACAAGAGTCACCAGCAGCAGCCCATGGATTCCTGAGAGGCTTCCACCAGACAGGAGGACCCTTCTGACCCACCTAGTCTGCCCAGCTGCTTGAGGAGTTTGAGGCCCAGACTGAAAGGTGCTCTGGGTTTTCTTGCCCAGCCCAGGAATATAGAACTCAACAAAAACCTTGTGTGGGGGTGGGGTGGGGGGACACGGACACACACACTGATGACACAAGTGGTAACTTTAACCGTGTGGTCCTTCGCACGGTTAAAGAGATATAAAGAGGTGCCCAGCCCTCTTTATATCTGGTCACTCTAGTATAGCTCCTGCAGCTTTAACTGTGGTGATGAAAAGGGAATTTCACCAGGTTCTCTATATATACAAATGACACCTGCTGAAATTCCCTTTTCTATGCAACTGTTAAAGATAAAGGAGCCCTGTCCTCCTTTTCATATGGTCACCCTAAAGGTGAGTGCACAACTGCTCCCTATGGTGAGCTACCAGAACCACAACCTGGAATGTCTTCCAGGGCAAGTCTCAGGATCTGGATTGGCCCCTATTATTTTGTACCTGTTTTACTATAACAATTCCCAGAAGAGTACCCATGTTAGTCTCTTGCAGCGAAAACAACAAAGACCCTTGTGGCAGCTTAAAGACTAACAAGGAAATTGTAAAGACAAACACATTTATTCCAGCACAAGCTTTTCTGGACACTATCCACTTCATCAGATGCATGTAGTGTTAATCTACAATTGGCAGATTTTGTGAATTGCAACCATTAAGGGAATCATCACCATCTGTACTTTTAGCATTTCAATTCCCTCTGACAACACAGTTTACACCCACCCACCCCATCATGTGTATATAACTTTGCTAGTTTGAGGATAACACTTCACACATCTGATGAAGCAGGCAGCTTCCATGAAAGTTTATGCTAAAATAAATTTGTTAGTCTTCAAGGTTGTTTATTTTGCAGTATGAGTCGCCCTGAGAACATCTCGTTATAGGGCAGCATATCAAATAAACAAATAAATAAATACACCTTCATCTTAACACTGGCCTTTTTGTTGAATGACTGATAAACTCTCACGGGATCTTATTTAAGGCGAGGTGTTTAGTCTCTGCCATTCTGGCAGAACCAGAAAAGCTGAGTTTTTGGAATGTAGTTACATAACAATCGCAACGCAATCAGGGGTGCAAATATTCCTTCTCCTGTCACAGCTTACCTGTGCTTTTTTGATTTCTGATAGGATGAGATAATAGGCCAGAAGTCTTGGGAACAGTACACCTGTGTTGTTGGGGGAGCAATTAGACTGATAATTAAGCAAGCTAATTCCCTGAGCAGCTTTGGCGGCCACTCCCTTTTCAGCCCTAGATCTCCCAGAGGTTTGTTCATTATAAATCAATTGAGGTTTAGCAGACTCGAAATAGCCTCATGACAGATGAATCAGCTAGATGATGGCTAAATTTTTTGCCCTCTTGTTGAATGAGTGGTAGGTCGTGTGGCCTGCCTCAGGTATTTTAGAATACCAGGTTCCTGTGCTCTTAATTGCTATGTGATACAAGTAGTTCACGATCCAACACAGCAAGCTTTTCCCTATCACAGCAGCTCCATGCAAGGAAATCTTTGTCTTTCATGCTCACTACTGATTTCTTTGTCCCAGTCAAGAAAGACCATCATATAAAAAGCCTTCCTTGGTGGTGGTTTTCAAATGTATGATGAACTGCCTAGCGAACCTTGACTATTGGGCAGTATACAAATTTAATTAATTAATGCTGGATCAAACCAAGGGTCCAGCTAGTCCAGCACTCTGTTCACACAGTGGCCAACCAGCTGTTGACCAGGGACCAACAAAGCAGGACATGGTGCAACAGCACCCTCCCACCCATGTTCCCCAGCAACTGGTGCACACAGGCTTACTGCCTCGGATATTGGAGGTAGCACATAACCATTAGGACTAGTAGCCATTGATAGCCTTCTCCTCCAAGAATTTATCTAACCCCTGTTTAAAGCCTTCCAATTAGTGGAGGAAAGGTATTTGGATCCCCTACAAGCCTTCCCCAACATGGCAGCTTCCATATATGCTGGACCATCACCCTCTGCCAGCATGACTAGGGCTGATTGGAGTTGTAGTCCAACATACCTGAAGGGCACCAGGTTGCAGAAGGCTGCCCTACAACATCTCGCCTATGAGGAAAGGTTACAACACCTGTGATTGTTTCACTTGGAAAAAAAGGTGGCTAAGGGGAGACATGATAGAGGTGAACAAAATTATGCGTGGTGTGGAGAATATGGACAGGGAGACATCCCATGATTCAGGACAGATAAAAGGAAGTCCTTCTTCACACAGTGCATAGTTAAACTCTGAAATTCACTACCACAGGATGTGGTGATGGCCACCCATTTGGAAGGCTTTAAACAGGAGTTGGATAAATTCCTGGAGGAGAAGGCTATCAGTGGCAACTAGTCCTGATAGTTCTATGCTACCTCCAGTATCCGAGGCACTATGCCAATGTACAGTAGTTGCTGGGGAACATGGGTGAGAGGAGGGTGCTGTTGCACTGAGGTTTTGTGGGTTCCTGGTCAACAGCTAGTTGGCCTGTTAACAGAGTGCTGAACTAGATGGTCTGATCTAGCATGGCTCTTCTTAGGTTCTTATGTAGAGAGGCAAACGATGGCACCACAGTAAAGACCCTCTTCCTGGTTTTGGGCAATTGGGCTGTTTGGGGGGATGCTGGGAGCTGTAGTCCAACACATGTGGACAGCCCTCGGTTGGGGGAGGCTGCTGTAGAATGTGGCACAACCAGGAGAGCTTGTGGTAATAATAATAGTGGCTGGGCAGCTCCAAATGGGAGGAGGCCTTCTCTCAGATATCTTGTTTGTGTCGTTATAGGTTAATGCCCAAACCTTAAGCCTGGCCCAAGAGCAATTTGGCAACCAGTACAGTTCTTTCAACAGCCATGTTGCTAGACGCCTCACACAACAACCTCACTGCTACATTCAGCACTAAGTGCAGCTTCCAGACCACACGTAAGGGCAGTTCCACACAGAGCATGTTACAATATGCTCTACGTGTGTGTGTGGGGTGGGTGGGTGGGTTGTTTTTGTGTTTTGTCTGTTTTGTGTGTGTGCGTGCGTTTTGCAATCCAACACAAAACAAACAAGAAAATTAAAGCATGCCGTGTAAGCATTATAATTGTTCAAAACACCTTTAATAAAAAGAAAGGAAAGACTCAATGCTTCTATTTCAATGATATACCTTAACATAAAGCCACATCTCTAAATAAGGATCCAAAAGAAATAGATGCCTCCTGAAAAGATCTCAGCTTCTGCAACCCCAAATCCAAAGCGTTGGAATGAGTCGTGGACGGCAGAAGAGAGTGCTCTGGCGGAAGGGGAGCTTGGCTTGTCCAAGCCAAGTCCAGCTTAAAGATAAAGAGCTTAAAGATAAAGTTTTTCCTAAAGCTTTTTCTTTTTCCTAAAGCTTTTAAAACTTGATTTTGCTCTGACTTTATACTGACTTTATACAGCGGGGGCAGGGCGGAGCGGCCCGATCCGAAAAATGGCGGATCTGCAAGTGAAGCGGAGCGGGGGGTCCATGCACACCCCTAGTAAACAGGCACAGGGTAGAGTAAAACTAACACAGCAAAAGGGCAACAGTTGCACAGAGAACAAGAACAGACAATGCTGAAAAGCACACAACTGTTTATACAATACAATGAAAGTTTTTATATAAGACAAAAAGTTAAACTACATGATTTCACACACATGTCTTAGTTTTTTACAAAATCATAGGTGAATTAGGGTGACCATATGAAAAGGAGGACAGGGCTCCTGTATCTTTAACAGTTGCATAGAAAAGGGAATTTCAGCAGGTGTCATTTGTATATATGGAGAACCTGGTGAAATTCCCTCTTCATCACAACAGTTAAAGCTGCAGGAGCTATACTAGAGTGACCAGGTTCAAAAGAGGGCAGGGCACCTGCAGCTTTAACTGGTGTGATGAAGAGGAAATTTCACCAGGTTCCCCATATATACAAATGACACCTGCAGAAATTCCCTTTTCAATGCAACTGTTAAAGATACAGGAGCCCTGTCCTCCTTTTCATATGGTCACTGTAGGTGAATACACCTGTCTATAGCACAGCCGTTCTTGAATCATTTGGATTACTTGCCGGGGATGGAGAAAAAAAACTTGTTTTGGAGGGCTGTAATTAAAAACAGTAGGGGAGGACAATTTAAAGTCTGCAAACCCACACTGCCACGGCATAGCTCATTTACAACGATAATGACATTGTTTTTCTGACTAAGTTTTGTGAGAAACAAAACAGGATTTACACCGGATGCCTGTAGAAAAGCAACTTGTTTATTCAATTATTCTATTTTATATTCACCTATGATTTTGCAAAAAAAAAAAACCTAACAGATGTGTGTGATATCACATAGTTTGACTTTTTGTCTTATATAAAACTTTCGTTGTATTGTATAAAAGCAATTCTACTTGTGTATAGTTGTATGCTTTTCAGCATTGTCTGTTCTTGTTCATATGAAAAGGAGGGCAGGGTTTCTGTATCTTTAACAGTTGTATTGAAATGGGAATTTCAGCAGGTGTCATTTGTATGCGTGCAGCACCTGGTGAAATTCCCTTTTCATCACAATAGTTAAATGCAGTTAAAGCTGCAGGAGCCCTGCCCTGTTTTGTATCTGTGCACTCGAGTATAACTCCTGCAGCTTTAACTATTGTGATGAAGAGGGAATTTCACCCAGTGCTGCATGCATACAAATGACACCTGCTGAAATTCCCTTTTCTACACAACTGTTAAAGATACAGGATCCCTGTCTTCCTTTTCATATGGTCACCCTAACAATGTATACTCATGGGAGGCTAATGAGTGCTGCTCTGCTGCTCCCAGATTATGGAATGACCTGCCAGGAGAGATTCGTCAACTTAACAGTCTTCTGGATTTTAAGAAAGCTACAAAGATTGATCTCTTCCGGCAGGCCTACCCAGTTGAATTTTAAGATGCCTTTTTAATAATGTGCTCCTTTTAATAATGTATTAATTTAAAATGTTTTAATTATATGTATTTTATGGCATTTGCATTTATGTTGTACCCCACCTTGATCCAGAGGAAGAGGCAGGTAACAATAATAATAAAGAAATTATTATTATTATTATTATTATTATTATTATTATTATTATTATTATTATTATTATTATTATTATTTCTAAGATAATTCAGTGTCGAACCTCCAATGGCTTTTGGTTCAAGTCACCATGCAACACTAGATGTTGGATTCCCCACCCACCCCATCCTTGTATGTTTCATTAACTCTTTTCCCAGGTAAACAGAAAACCCCCACCAAGAAATCCAGTGAAACTATGAGAGAACTCTGCACTCAAGTTCATCTAATCTCTGATCATTTGCACTGCTACACAGCTTAGTTTCCCTTTTATTTTTGGGAAGGCAACAAAGAATATAAAAATATAATATGGTTGTTCTCAGATGGAGAGATTGCATTCTCTTGGAATATACAACCATGTGGAACTTGCACTCAGCGGTTGAAAGGTGGAAATGCTTTTGTTTCTCCATAGCTAAAGTGAAATTACATTGGTTAAAGCTGAAACAATTATCAATCTGAAATACTGTTGGAGCTGAACCAAATTCTTGCTTCAGTTGAAAGCTTGACATGCCATCTAAATAAATAAATTTTAAAAAGTAATTGGATTAACATCTTTTAAAACTTCATCTCAAATTTCAATATCCACATTGTAATGTCAACACAAGAATGCCGAGTTTTGTAACTTTAAACTTCCAGGACCCACTCCTCAAAATGTAATTTCTATGGCAGGATCTAGAATCTCTCTCCAAAATTTGAATGTTGGATTTTGACTTTTAAAATGTATACTCTAGGCTTTAAATATTTTGCATATTTTGAATTTTCAACTTGAGATCTGCAATATATATATTTATTTTGGGGTAGAATCCTACACATGGTTAGACAGACAAAAAGTCTCACAACTTGTGAGGAGACCAGATTCCTGGTTTCTCTTTAGAGGTGGGAGTGGAAGTGGTGGGTCTTGTTTGGTATAATTGTGAACCGTGACGCACTTTCAGGCTGCAATCCAATACACATTTACAGGATTGGGACCTACTTCTGAGTACGCATGTGTAGGATGGGGCCATGTTTGAGCAGTGAGCAGGGCCAAAGGCAAAAAGTAGGGTGACCCTATGAAAAGGAGGACACGGCTCCTTGCTCCTGTATCTTTAACAGTTGTACAGAAAAGGGAATTTCAGCAGGTGTTATTTATATGCATGCAGCACCTGGTGAAATTCCCTCTTCATCACAACTGTTAAAGCTGCAGGAGCCCTGCCCTCTTGACCAGATACTAAAGAAGTCAGGAATACAACACACAAATAAATAACCTTCCTCCCCTTACTAGCCAAGGCATGGTGGGTTGAACACCCTCTCACAGGTCATCCTCATCTGATAACCCTGGAAAAATATCCTGTTAGAGCAGTACAACAATGGAACCAGTTACCTAGGGAGGTTGTGGGCTCTCCCACTCTAGAAGCCTTCAAGAGGCAGCTGGACAACCATCTGTGAGGGATGCTTTAGGGTGGATTCCTGTATTGAGCAGGGGGTTGGACTCGATGGTCTTATAGGCCCCTTCCAACTCTACTATCCTATGATTCTATAATTCTATGATTCTATGATTTGGGGAGTTTCTCCCAAAAGTGCTCCATCACTTCATCCTGATTTGGGAAGGATTGCTGCTTCACTTATAATGATTGTGTGAATCATGAGAGATCAGAGACATCGTATTGCATCCCCCTTTCCAACATCAGTGTCGCATTAGTGCCCTGATCCACACAGCATGGTGTGTGTGCGCATGCACTGCCATGTGCAGGGATCTCCGCACTCTCTGCTGCGGGGTAGGTGATGGGCAGGCACTGGTTTAGGAGTGCAGCAAGCAGAAGAAGGTTATGAAGTGGGGTTTAGGGTGACCAACTGTCAGGATTTGCCTGGATTTGTCCTGGTTTTTGTTCTTTCCATGGTGTCAGGGGGGATTTTCTATAATTTTCAAAAATGTCCTGGAATGACACACCTTCCCCTTTAAGGCTGCCATTAGCATGGCAGGAGGGAATGACATGCTTTCTTGAGGCACATCATTCCCCCACCCCGAGCTCCAATTGAGGTCTTAAAGGGGAAAGTGGGTCATTCGTGGACATTATAGAAAAGGCCCCACTTGGAGTGGATGGTGGTGGTGCAGAATGAAATCCTTTCCCCTCCTCCACTCCAATCGGGTTCTTTAAGGTGGCAGGGGAATAACGTGCTTTCTGCAGGACTCAGAAAGCTGCTTCCCCCCACACACACTAGGTGTCCTCTTTTTTGGTTTCCCAAATATGGTCACCCTAGTGGGGTTCCACCCACCCACAGGCTCAAAAAGAAATTTGAGAATCACCAGCCAAGGGAGAGCGGGGTGGGGTGGGGTGGGGGGCACAGTTTTGTTCTGTGGCCTCCTGTTAAATCAGTCAACGACTTGCAACTGACACATTTGGGAGGAGCTGTTTGTGAGCCATTGCCTAAGATCCCCGAGGGAAAGAGTAGTTATGTCTGTTTATTAAGAACTGGTGCACCTGTATAAATAGAACAACAAGATCTGACTCATTAACAACTGCTCTGTTGGGAAACCAGACTGTTGTGCATTGATGAACTACTGCACAGGGGAACCGTTTAGGGTCAAAAACACAGGACATGGGGCTCCTGCACAGACCCATGGTTGGGTTTTTTTGGGGGGTGGGGGTAGCCCCATATGTATCTAAAACAGGGGTGAGCAGATTTCAGGTTTGTTGTATCTACTTTTGTTTCTTACTAGAAACCTAAGAGCCACCAACTAGAGCCTGGTGCAAGGATTAAAGAACAGAGTGCCTCTGAGCACACTGTGAGCCCAGGAATTTCTCTTCAGTGCCAGAACTGAGCTGAGCTTACATAAAAGTCCACCCCAGGTTACCCTAAACAGTCTTCATTTTAGCAGCTAGATTTAGTGGGGTAAAGTCACGTTGTTATTAAACAAATAAGGATGCAATTCTATGCCTGATTAGACAGAAAAACTCCTGTGCCTGGCTGGGGAATGCTGGGATAGGATTATTCCCTAAGAGTCAGAAATACTTTTTTGACCTATTGCAAATCACCCTTTGATCTACTGGTACGTAGAACAGATCCCTGATCTAAAGTAGAGTTCATAAAGCGGAAAGCACACTCAACTGATTGTCATGGGAGCTACTTCTACGAGTAGGGTGACCATATGAAAAGGAGGACAGGGCTCCTGTATCTTCAACAGTTGTATTGAAAAGGGAATTTCAGCAGGTGTCATTTGTATACATGCAGCACCTGGTGAAATTCCCTCTTCATCACAACAGTTCCAGTTGCAGGAGCTGTACTAGAGTGACCAGATACAAAAGAGGACAGGGCTCCTGCAGCTTTAACTGTTGTGGTGAAGAGGGAGTTTCACCAGGTGCTGCATGCATACAAATAACACCTGATGAAATTCCTTTTTCAATATAATTGTTAAAGATACAGGAGCCCTGAGCTCCTTTTCATATGGTCACCCTAACTATGAGGAAACTGGACAATGACATCAACTACCGGAGACCAGAGGGGACTGTCATAAACACCTGAACATATCCATAGTATAAAGTACCTTTCTGTGGAATTCTAGTTCTAAAGCTCTTTTGGAACTAATACTGGCCGAAAAGATGGCCATAGTAAACATTAGTTACACAGAGCATCAGTGACACTACACCAAATCTATTCTGCCCTTCCTCTAAAACCTATTGCAGTGCAGACACCCTGGACATACTTCCATAGAACACAAGGATTAATGCAGGGATGTTATTGGACTGCAACTCCCGTCAGCCCTAGCCAATAGTGTGGGATGCTGTTGCAGTCCAACCCCTTCTCTTACCCTGCCTTAAGGACTGAGGGTGCATTTGTTCACAAGAAGCATTCATTTCTATGAATATGGCAACAGCATGCTAGTCCTCATGAACCGTCACACATTTTGCACTCTTTAATACAGTTGGTTCAATCTGGGAAATGAACTCGTTTGCACATGGTTTTCCTCTCTGCAATGATAGAGGCCTGAAGCTGTCCGAGTCTTGCATTTTGTCTTGATCTGTAGCATGTATTCCAAATGTGATCACAACTACAGATTTTCAGAAAGGCATTATGATACTGGCAATTTTATTTTTTGATTCCTTTCCTAATGATCCCCAGCATAGAAATTTCCTGTTTCACAGCAGTCACACAATGGGTGGACATTTCCATGGAGCTGTTCACCACTACCCCAGGATCCCCTTTTCTGGTCAGTCAGCCCGTCAACATACATGTGAAGTTGGGATTGTTTTGCTCCAAAGTGCAGCCCTTTACACTTGCTTAAATTGAACCACACCTGCCATTTAATGCACATTTCCCCATTTTGGAGTGACCCTGTTCACACAACACGCTAACCCAGACTCAGTGGTTGAGTGTGGGGTTGTTTGTTGAACCATGGGTTAGTGTGTTGTCTGAACCCAGGACATTTTCCACAGGGCAGCTTGTTAACCATGCACTGTGGCTTGTTAACCACCCTGAATAATCCAAGAACAAACCATGGGTTCTTAAGGTGGCTTGTTCGAGGGGAAAAAAGGCCACACTGCATGGTTGACAAGCCAACTGCGTGAAAAATGTTCTGGGTTCAGACAATATGCTAAATCATGGTTCAATAAACAACCCTCAGTCAACCACTGAGTGTGGGTTAGTATGTTGTGTGAACATGGTCGACCTCCCTAAATAGTTTTCGCTCTCTGTTGCTCCAAAGGCCAGGGCCAGAACCAATGGATGTAAATCTGAGGGAAGCTGGTTTAGCTAAACATTACTCGAAACTTCCTAACTCTAAGAGAAATTTCACAGCGGAACAAGCTGCTTCTGGAGATGCTGGACTTTTCTTCCTTGGACGTTTTTAAGAAGATGCTGGATGGCCATCTGTCTGGGATGCTTTCATTGCAGTTCCTGCATTGGGCAAGGGATGGGACTCGATGCTCTCCAAGGTCCCTTTCAAATATTTTCCAATCTCTGCAGGCTCTTTCACATGGGCTTGTACACCGTGGCCTCAAGGTCACACACAATAATTCAGGGATCACCAAGATTTGTAAAAATTAAAACCTGCAAGTGATTGTGTCAGTTATTTCCATATTTAATTGCATGTCAGTTTGTATGACTCCACACTCTATGGCCCGTCAGGTTTTCTAATTTGTTTTTAATGACCTTGCCCGACTGTGGAAAACATCACAATTGGCTCAGCTGATGGGGGAAAAGTATGAAGCTAACGTGCTGATCTGGGAGAATTCTGCAGAGGGGGGAAAATGGGGAATGGAGCCTGAGTTGAGCAGCTCCTTTCTACCCACACCTGGGTCTAAATGGGAGCCAGCATGCCCTAGAGGGGAAAGGCCCCACACCCTGCTGTTTCATCCAACCAATCCCTAACCTCCCCACCTGCACTGAGCTAAACAATGTTGTAAGCAGCTGGCATTCGCTACCATGATCGGAGGTGCATCTACTGTGTTCATGTGGCATACTGTAATGCAGGGAGGGCTAGTAGCTTCTACAGGGAGCCTCCACTGTTTCCATCCCCTAGGTGGGCTCCATTCTTACGTCATAGAGCCCTATGGTGGCTTAACTTGGTGGCGGCGACGGCAGCATTAGTAATGCTAATGGAACTGCAATTTGGGGGACAGCCATTTAAATTTCCCAGCATGCCCTGGAGTAATGCTACATTAGGGGCCTGGTGGGAAATTAAAATGGCAGCTCCCAAGCCCAGCTACTGGGACAAGCATTATGGGTCCAAGTGCTGGCATCCATGGAGGGGCCCTGCCATAGGGATGTTAGGTTTGGCTTCTTGAAATGCAAGCCTGGCTCCTTGCAAACTAGAGTTTGCAAATGGGAAGTCAGACCCAGGAAGGCATGTACTTCCCTGCTTCACTCCCTACTGCTCTCTAGCATAAATTCCCCCTTGTTGGCTTTCACCATGGTTGAGCATTGCATGTGCACTCAGGTTAACCAGGGTTCCTATCCTGAAGCATGCCCTAGATTTGCAAGCTGTGGTTTGCAGGAAACAAGCGTTACACACCTCCATCAGGCAGTTAGCCTTTGGCTTTCCAAAATGTGCAAGGGATTTCTCTGTAACAGAAATGCAGAACCTCTTTCAGTCCAAGGGCCAAATTCCATTTCTGAGAAGCTGTATTCCAGTGGTGGGTGGAACCACAACAAAAAGGGGCAGGGCCAAAGAACCAAAAACATTGCATATTTTATCTTAAAGCTCTTATTGCCCATAACTAAGCATTAGGAGAGGGATTGCTAGGGTGACCACATGGAAAGGAGAACAGGGCTCCTGTATCTTTAACAGTTGTATAGAAAAGGGAAATTCAGCAGGTGTCATTGTTATACATGCAGCACCTGGTGAAATTCCCTCTTCATCACAACAGTTAAATGCAGTTAAAGCTGCAGGAGCCCTCTTTTGTATCTGTTCACTCTAGTATAGCTCCTGCTGCAGCTTTAATTGTTGTGATGAAGAGGGCATTTCACCAGGTGCAGCATGCATACAAATGACACCGGCTAAAATTGCAACCTTTTAGAACGGGAAAAACCTGCACAAAACAGGGACACCACCTAATGATCAGTGGTTGGAGAGAAGGGGAGGGGCCAGGAGGAGGGGGTGTGACCATCTGGGGAAAATCAGGAGGGCTGGAATTGGTTCCAGGGCCCTAGAAGGTTCTCCACACCTGCTACACAATAAGACAGCCTTCCCCCACCTGGTGTCTTCCCAATGTATGGGAACTACAACTCCCAGGAACCTCCAGCCATCCCTGCCAATGCGTTGGAAAGGAGCGGCAGTTGGGAGGAGACAATTGCCCCCATCCCTTGGCATGTTGGGGTGGGATTGTAGCTCTGGGGGGCACCACATGCTTTGCATGCAGAAGGGCCCAAATTCAAACACTGATGTCTCCAGTTAAAAGGATCAAGTAGAAGGTGATGAGAATGACCATGGCAGGAGACCCTGTCACTTTAGGAAACAGCCTTTGCTCCTGATTGGACTAGGCCAGATATAGTAAGTATCCAAAAGTGTTTTTTTTTAAAGGAGATTACAAAGGTCTTCTTGTTGATTAAAAACTTCCAGAATGTCATTTAGCAGCACGATTGAACAGATTAACAGGAAATGTTTCTTCTATGTATCTTCTATGAAGTAGTTCCTGGGGGCAACAAGACCACAAAAATATTAGACATGTTAAAACAGTAATTGCTAGATACTAGTATTATAAAAGAACTCCCAACAACTGACATCTGGCTGTTATGATGAAGGAGGAGGCAAACTCCAGTGCTCAGGACAAAAAGAAAATTTATTAAGCTCTACACATTTCGGAGGGAATACGTCCTTCTTCAGGAGCTGTTTTATGTTCTTTTTTAATGTCCTTATCTCCAAGAACAATCGTGTTTCCTTCTTTTTTCCCCGAGTGCTAGTGAACACTGTTTCTTGAGCTTTTGTGGAACATAAACATTATCTTAAGTTATGGGAAGGTGAATATGTTAAACATGGGAAAGAAAATGGAAAACATTTAGAATGGGTCATGTGAAACATATTCCAAATTTGTTTTCATCACTGCAATTAACAGCTAAATTCAACAGAAAGAATGAGAATGCACTAAGGAGTATGATATGCAATTATTATTATTATTATTATTAATAATAATAATAATAATAATAATAATTTATTTCTTACCCACCTCTCCGATTGGATCGAGGTGGGAAACAAAAACAAGCATAAAATACATAAAATACTGATTAAAAACATGGTATACACTGTTTAAAAACATCCAAAAAACATACTAATTCGATGGTAAGAACTGAATGAGTAAGAGCTATTTGATCCTTATCAGGGGTTGACACAAGCCAACCAAGTGGAAAATAAGACATCATCATCATCATCATCATTGCAAAAAGCAGCAAGCTACTAAATATTCCATACCCTGACCACAGCATCTTCCCGCTTCAGGCATTTTAGTAGGCGAGGGAAGGAAGTAGCTGGGTTTTGGTTGTTAGGCAACAGCAAAATATGTTTAGAGATGTGAAGGCCTGGGGGGGAAACTAGGAAAGGTTTGGGGAAAACCCTTTTTCACCCCAAGCACAAAGAAGTCCCTGAGGGGAAAATAAGAACAATTGCATGAGTGTGCATTAAAAAAATTGCACTCTCCATTGCACCTTAGTGGATGTTTTTATCAGTGCAAAGACGGTGGTTTGTATTCGTTCAAAGGGATGGAGTAGATTTACAAAGCTCTATCCTCCTCTTACAGATAGGTAGTTCACCTCTCACCTGTCCCAGCTTGACAAAGATCTGAGCAAGTTTAGTTATCTGGAGCTCTGTTGGTCTTGAAGTAACCATCGATTTAGCTTCAACACAAGAGACTGATTTGTTTGTTTAAAAATGGGGTGGGTGAATGAATGCTTAAATGAAAAAACGTACCTATGGCTCTTTATAAAAATAAATAAAAGGTGGACTACCCAGATGTAGAGGGCGAGAGCGAGGGGACACGTGTTGTGTTCACCTGTCGTTTATTTTGAAAAGACAGAGAGAAGCCCCAGGCTCATCTGATGAGAGAAAAATCCACAGCAACTCCCTAAATTAAAGTCTTTGTATGCAGCTTTCAGCTACTTCTCAGGTGGTGCAATGAAGCTGACAATTTTACTGACAAGTTGTGTCAAGTGAAGTGATTGGCATGTCTTTCAGCAGTTGTACAGCCAGCCAGCTAAAGGCACTTGCTTAATGGGACACTTGATACAGACAGATGACATTCCTAGAACTAAGAAAGCAGGTCCCAACTCAGCAGTATGAGAGCTTCACTACATGAGTGATTTATTGCACGCTCATGATTGGCAACTAATGAAAGTTTGCAGTTCTTTTACATGATGCTGTCAACCACCAGGATGTCTCCTGCACCTTCCCCTCGTAATCTTGCTTTTAAAAAGATCAGAGATAATGCAGTATTTAAAATTATCCTGTGATATTGTGGGCCACTAGATAGTGCAGTTTCATTTAACTTTATGGAGCATTGCCAAGTATTCAATTACAAACCATGTGGTCACTGTTAGTTGCCATCTAAAGGAGCCATAGTCAACATGGAAAGAAGAACAAAAATGGTAAGGGTGCAGGGTTTTTCCTTACTGTAGAGACGCTCTGAGTTAAGGCTGCACAAACTAGTTTTGCAGTTTTGGAATAGGACCAGTGGTGTGGAGACAATTTTGCAGTTTGGAGTGTGACTTCCTTGCAGCTGGCTGGCAGGAAGGGATCTTGCCAGGGTTAGTACTGTCTCTTTGGGGGAATCTGGTGATGGTTTAATGATTAGGATTGTCTGTTTGGGTGCCTAAATACTATGCATCAGGCTTCCCCAACATAGTGCCCACCAGATGTTTTGGACCTCAACTCCCCCATCAGCCCTTGCTGGCAGGAATTATGGGAGTTGTAGTCTAAAACATGTGGAGAGCACCAGGGTAGAGAAGTCTGCTATATCCTAATGGCAAAGGCATTCTCTGAGGGCTGATCCATACATAACCAGAACAATACCATCTGTGTATAAGGGAAGTTGTCAGCAGGCATAAAAAGAGGTTTGCAGAAGTACAGAAAAGGTTTGGGGAGAACATAAGGGTGGAACACCCCATTCCCCCCAAAATCCCAGCTGAATGAAGATATCCTGCATGTGTGGAATGCTGGCTGATTATTAAGGAGAAAAAATGGAAAACCGGGGAAGGTGAATGTAATGGAGCATTGTAGAAGAGGGCTTGGCTGGCATACTAAATAGGAGCACACCGTACTGCAATATTTTGCTGCAGGTGCCACTTATAAACTGATAAACATTGCAGGGCTCCAGCCTCCTGTATTATCTCCAAGGCAAGTGACCTCATGAAAAGGCTATCCATGGAATCTCTGACCAAATAGAAACGAGAAAAACTTCTATCTTGTTTGGGCTTTCTTTAGAGCAGCTGTTGCTTGAAATCTGGCTCTCCCTCGATTTCCTATTCTCAGAAAGCTTTATAGACACTTGTAGTGCAAGGAATGCGCAACTCTCGCTCATTTGTTGTGCAGGATCCTGGTGTCCTCTCTCCAAGAAGCATTTCTGTTTTGAGGATTTGACAATTTTAGGGCACTCAAATTGCAATATATTGGTACTGAGAAAGCATTCTTTCCTCCCACCTTGCTGAAGAGACCATGGCACTTGCAAGTTTTGTCTGGATTGTAGTTGTGCAAATGTGATGAGCACCTATTGGATATTGCCTGTGGCATTACCGAAGAACAAAACACCGCCTGTTTCGTGTTTGGGTCATCAGTGTTTAATTCACAAACAGGCAACAACAACAACAACAAAAAGGGCTAAACTTCACTAGTCTCAAGGCCAAGTATGAAAACCGCCTCTTCTTTTAAAAAAAATACTGAGAAAAAAACTTCAGTTTTTATTTGGAGACTTTAGAATGATTCATCAGGTTTCTCCGGATAGCGGTGATAATGAGAGAAACCGCAGACGTGTGATTTGTTGAGAAATCTGGACCTATCTTGGCAAGCAGAAGCACTCTGTCCTTCAAGCCAGAATCAAACCAGCAACCTAAGGATGACTTCAATAGCACTCTACAGTCCTCTGCTCTACCAGCTGAGCTACCAAAGGATCACATCCAGAGGTTTGCCTTATTTTATATATATATTGGATGTGGCTTGCTATTCAAAGCAAGATAGGTGTTAGCATCCAGGATGCAGAATTGGAATTTCAATTCAAGTTACCATGTTTTCTTTCAGAATATGCCACATGTACTCAATGCCGTTATTATCGTGCTTTTGTCACACTCCCATAGGATTTGGGAAGTTTCCAATGCAGCTGAGGCAGAGCTGGCAACTCGAGTATGTCCGTGTGTCATGATGTCATCACATGATGTCATGTGATGATGTCAAAGATCTTGGAATTGTTGTAGATCGCAAGCTGAATATGAGCCAACAGTGCGATATGGCTGCAAGAAAGGCAAATGCTATTTTGGGCTGCATTAATAGAAGTATAGCTTCCAAATCGCATGAGGTACTGGTTCCTCTCTATTCGGCCCTGGTTAGGCCTCATCTAGAGTATTGCGTCCAGTTCTGGGCTCCACAATTCAAGAAGGACGCAGACAAGCTGGAGCGTGTTCAGAGGAGGGCAACCAGGATGATCAGGGGTCTAGAAACAAAGTCCTATGAAGAGAGACTGAAACAACTGGGCACGTTTAGCCTGGAGAAGAGAAGATTGAGGGGAGACATGATAGCACTCTTCAAATACTTAAAAGGTTGTCACACAGAGGAGGGCCAGGATCTCTTCTCGATCCTCCCAGAGTGCAGGACACGGAATAACGGGCTCAAGTTAAAGGAAGCCAGATTCCGGCTGGACATCAGGAAAAACTTCCTAACTGTTAGAGCAGTGCGACGGTGGAATCAGCTACCTAGGGAGGTTGTGGGCTCTCCCACACTAGAGTCATTCAAGAGGCAGCTGGACAACCATCTGTCAGGGATGCTTTAGGGTGGATTCCTGCATTGAGCAGGGGGTTGGACTCAATGGCCTTGTAGGCCCCTTCCAACTCTGCTATTCTATGATTCTATGATTCTATGTCTCCTTACGATGCCATCCTGAAGTTGCGTCACTGAACTGGGAGGGGGGAGGGAAGCACCTATAAAGTGGAAGTGGTCCACTCAACCTCAACTGGAAGAGGCATTTAATTCAGGCCCTCTGTTTCAAAAGCAGACACAAGCTTTTCATAAGTTAACAATGTCACAATTAAGAAAGAACTGAAGCTGCACATCCTCAAACGCCTTGTCCATTCTCGTTCTATAAGGGTGGGCCCAAGACACTTCGCTATGTGAAGCGGAGCAGAAAATCCACACACACCCCAATAGCCACATCCACCATGGGAGCCATTTTGTGGCGGTGCCCACAAAATTCCCAAATGTGCCTGTGGGTCCAAAAAGGTTGGCAACCCCTGGCTTAAGACCAAACCAGATTATGCTTTAAAGCAAAAAGGCAAAGGACACTGCACAGAGCAAAGGCAGTTTTACAGTATGTTGTCAGCTACAGGTTTTGAAAGAGACCCTATTTTTAAATTTCCCTCCATGGTAAAACAAACCCAAAAAACTGTTTGGAGATGTGTGTGTGTGTGTGTGTGTGTGTGTGTGTGTGTGTGTGTGTGAGAGAGAGAGAGAGAGAGAGAGAGAGAGAGAGAGAGAGAGAGCGCACTAGTTTCTAATATAACAATGGGCCCTTCCCTCTTGCCCCACAGCTGTTTTCCTTTCCTGGGGAGCCTAGGTGAGGAACATTTTGAAAGACAATACACATACTGGGTTGGATTCAAACTGTGATACTTAGAGCAGACCATTTGAAATCAATGGGATTTAAATTAGTCATGACTGACTTAATTCTCACTGATTTCAATGGGTCTACTCCAGGTATCACTAAGTCTGAATCTAAATCAATGGCCCTGTTTAGAAGACACCTTAAACCTACCGTGTTTTAAGGTGTCTTCTGAACAGGGCCAATGTCTGCCAGCTCATTCTCTCATAATGCTGGAGCTCAGTGGGATCATCCAAGGAAGCTGATTGGTGGGAGATTCAGGTCAGATTAAAGGAAGTACTTCTTCACAGGGCGCATAGCTAAACTATGGAATTCACCACCATAAGTGTAGTGATGGCCAACAATTTGGATGGCTTTAAAAGGGAGGTTGACAAATTCCTGGAGGAGAAGGCAATTTATTATTTTATTTATTTTATTTATTACACTTATATACCACCCCCATAGCCAGGGCTCTCTGGGCAGTTTACAGAAATTCTAAAATTAAGATAAAAACAAGTATACAAAATTTAAAATTCTAAAACACAGAACATACACACATAAAGCATTACAAACCATTAAAAAACTAAACATGTGGGTGATTAAGATGTGCCGCCATATGCCTGAGCAAAGAGGAAAGTCTTAACCTGGCGCCGGAAAGATAGCAGCGTTGGCGCCAGGCGAGTCTCGTCAGGGAGATCTTTCCACAGTCTGGGGGCCACCACCGAAAAGGCCCTGTCCCTCATTGCCACACTCCGAGCCTCTCTCGGAGTAGGCACCTGGAGGAGGACCTTAGATGTTGAACGTAGTGACCGGGTATATTCACGTCGGGAGAGGCGTTCCGTCAGGTATTGTGGTCCCAAGCCGTGTAAGGCTTTATAGGTCAAAACCGGCACCTTGAATAGGGCTCGGAAACATACAGGCAGCCAGTGCAAGCAGATCAGAGCAGATGTTATACAGTCGAACCTTCTGGTTCCCGAAATCAATCTGGCTGCTGCATTTTGCACGAGCTGCAGCTTCCGAACCGTCTTCAAAGGCAGCCCTACGTAGAGTGCATTGCAGTAATCTAACTTGGAGGTTACCAGAGCATGGACAATGGATCAATGGATACTATATACTTGACATTATGTGTTACCTCGTTTTTCAGAGGCAGGATGCCTATGTACACCAGTTGCTGTGGAACATTGTCACAAGGATGCTGTTGCACTCAGGCCCTGCTTGTGAGATTCCCATGTGCGTCTGGCTGGTCACTATGTGAGCAAAATGCTGGACTAGATGGACCCTTGGTCTGATCCAGCAGGGGTCTTCTTATGTTCCTATCTACATGTTTGTTGATGAGGTGCTCTGATACCCCCACCCCACCCCACCCCTCTCACCCCACCCCACCCCTCTCACCCCCATTTAGGTTTTAGGTTTGCCTGCCAGGAAACAGGAGAGCCGGCAGACTCAAGCAAGATGCTCCCACTGAAAATCCAGTTCCATGCCTGGTAGGTACCACACCCAAAGTTAAAAGGAGCAACACAGCTTATGAGGCATGTCCCTTCGATAGCTCAGCTGGTAGAGCGGAGGACTGTAGAGTGCTAGCAAAGTCATCCTTAGGTCGCTGGTTCGACTCCGGCTCGAAGGACAGATTTTTTTCTTGCCACACGTATGAACAAATGAGACAGGGAGGACATTTTCACGTGTGATGCACTGGAACTCGTTTGTGATTAAATTGGCCTATAACGTCATCATCAAATCTACATCATCAAACCAGCTTATCTACCTTCTGCATTCTAAAGCCAGCTAACATCCATAAATAGTACGTAGGTGCTTCCTAGTCTCACCATCTGGCTGCTTTGGGTGACAGCCATAGAAATCACTGTAGCTTAAACATGCTGAGCGTTTTCTGGATTGTACCCAAAGATCATTATCTTCTCATCTGTGCCTCTCCCCTTCCAAAAGCTGCCAGGAGGATTTTTGTTTTTTTGTTTAAAAAAGGCTCAAATCCTATCTACATAAATAAATAAAATATTTTAGGGTGCAGTCCTAACCCCCTGGGCAGCTCTGGAGTGCTCTACTGGATCCCAACCCCCTCTGTTCATCCAAAAGGCCCCTGGACTAGGCTCCTCTGCTATGCGAGCTTGGGACTGGTGTAGCTAATTCCAGGTGGGGTTGGGGATGGGGGTGGAATTCCAAAAAAAGTAACATCTGCCAAGCCACCTCTACCTTCACCAGTGTGGGCTGGCTGGGCTTTGCTACCTTGCTCCCCAACAATTTATTTATTTATTTACATTTCTATACCGCCCAATAGCCGGAGCTCTCTGGGCGGTTCAACAACCCACCCCAATTCAGACAGCTCTGTCAGGTCCCTCTCTTGGACAGCCTTGGAGAAGGGATTTGCTGTAAATTGGCTTACAAAGCTCTATGGAGACTTCTTTAGTTGCATGCGTTTCTACTTGCTCATCTCTTTAAAAAATCATTTCAGGGCTGTTTTTGCATCTTTGTGCCCTCTAATGCCAGATTTTGCAACTGCAATTCCAAACTCTCTGCATTCATTCCCCGCCCCCTTCCCCAGCACTGGAACAGGAAAAAGGACCACCCAAAAACACGCTCCCCCCCCCATCTCTTGTACTAAACCTCATGCTTACCAAATTTGGCCATGGTGCAAGATACAACTGGTGCAGAGAACCTCCCCCCTTTCATTCGCAGATGCCAAAAGAGTCACGTAGTCTTGCCTGCTTTTTTCCTTTCGACCTCTGCAAAACATAATGAGACCCTGAAGATCTTGGCTTTGAAAGACAAACAAAATAACTCAAGAACAGCAAAAGAAAGAAAGAGGGGGTGGGGAAATAAAAATTAATAAAACCCAGTTCAGAGGGTAAGTGTTGGACAGCCTGTCAGAGATCAGGACTGTTGCAGATTATCCTCATTATTCCACGCTGGAAGAACAGACAGCATGAACATGTAAGACCATGGCTGTGGACTTTTCAGAGGAAAAAAGGGGATGCTGGTGGACATTTAGGGCTCATCTACACCAAGCAGGATATTCCACTATGAAAGCGGTATGAAAGTGGTATATAAAAGGCAGGAGCCACACCACTGCTTTATAGCAGCATTGAAGTGCACTGACAACTGTTGGGCCCCATGACACATACCATATACCGCTTTAATACCATTTTCGTAGTGGAATATCCTGCTTGGTGTAGATGTGTGATGGGCCCCAACAGTTGTCAGTGCACTTCAGTACATTTATAAAGCAGTAGTGTAGATCTTGCAGTGCACTTCAATACTGCTACATTAAAGCAGTAGTGTGGCTCCTGCCTTTTATATACCGCTTTCATAGTGGAATATCCAGCTTGCAAGCAGTAATAAGTAATACTTCACATCCATATAACAACTTCAGGTGTTCAAAATGCTTCACATGCAGGACCTTGTAGTTGTAATCCTTACAAGAATTGGGGGGTGCATAGGCCGAGAGACAGTGGCTTGCATAAAGCCATGTAGGATGCCATCCAATGCATGTTTAGATAGAAAAAGGTCCCACAACTCCCAGCATCCCCCAACCAGCATGGGAATGCCAGCTTGCTGGGTAATGCTGGGAGTTGTAGGACTTTTATTTCCGTCTAAACATGCCGCAATCCTTGGGGCTGGCAGTTAGCTCCATTAATTCTAACTAAACATAGAATTTAGCTTTGAATCTATCACTTCCTACATAATTTTAGATTGCCAGCCTGAAGGCAGGGAACTGTCTTTCCAAAATGTAGTGAACCTGGCAATTTTAGGCATTTTATAAACAAAACAGAGTGCTAATTGTAATGATGACACACAAGGTGACACCCCTTTACAAAGGATAATTAAACTAGATTAAGGGTGTTGGCACACACAACACTAAAAGTGAATCTGGTGCCATTTCTGTTTGTGTCTGAATGTTGTTGATGCAGGACAGAAGAAGATCCATTAAAAACACACACATAATATACACATCAGAAAAATAAACAGCCCTGTTGCAGCTCAATCCTTTCTATACACAGTTACTCAGAAGTAAGCCCTCTTGTATTCAGTAAAGTTTACTCATGGGTAAAGATCTATATTTATTTATTATTGTATTTATATCCCAACTTTTTCCTTCCAAGGAACCCAAGGAGGCATATAATCCTCCTCTCTTCTCCACTTTATCCTCACAACAACAACCCTGTGAGATAGGTTGGGCTGAGAGTCTGTGACTGGCCAAAGTCACCCAGTGGGTTTCCGTGGCTGAGTGAGGACTAGAACCCAGATCTCCCGACTCCCAGTCCAACACTCTAGCCACTACGCCACACTGGCTATAGGACTGCTGCAACCTAGCAGTCCATTCCTATACCTGTATATACAGAAGTAAGTCTCACTGAGTTTAACAGGATTTACTCCCAAGTAAATATCCTATATTCAATTTTCTGAGAGTAAGTCCCATTTGACCTCAATGGTCTTACTTTTGAGAAGCCATGTATAGGATTGTGGAATTGGTGATGAACTAGAATTCCACATTTTCTCCTTAAGCACATATTGGAAGGAATGAGTTACAACGGTTTTGCCTTCCTTTAGACAGAACATTTTTTCTGTCTAAACACGCATAGGATTGCGTCCTAAAGTGTGTTCATCACGGTTCAAGAATTTTTCATCTACCTCTTAAAAGTGAAATGGGTGAACCAGGAAGGGGTGAGCCACATCTGGAACCAAGTTCGAGTGTCTTCCTTGTTATTTATTGCAAAATACATAACAACTAAACCCAGCTCCCTTTAAATGTGGCTCAAGGTTTTGGAATTCTGTAGGAAGCACCCTTCCTGGAACTGGAATTTTGTACACTCGTGAGGATATGCCACAAATAAGCAAGAGTGGAAACTCTCCTTGGCTACGACTTACTCCCAAAATAGACTTTTTCAAGCGCTCACCTAAGATTAAGGAACGGAGGGGGAGAGAAATTCTTCCTCTTCCTAATAAGCCAAGGACTAATAATTCCCAGCAAAGCTACTAGACCATCAAGCTGAACAACCAACTTCTGCAAACCCCATCATGGTATGATTGGTCTAATTTTCTTAGAACTACATGTCCCAATATGCAATGCTTCATCTGTTTTCAAACTAGAAAATGATCCTTGACTCACCCTCCCCACACTTCCCTCCCAAAACAGGTTTCTTGTACTGTGAGAGTTTGCGAGTTAAAGGACTGTTCAGTTCTGATACTCAAAAAACCTCCTGGACTCAGAATTCTTTAATTTCATTCTGAATGTCTGTCTTTTGTACCAGGCTCTGGCTGGTAGATATTGGTGTTCTAGCAAACAAACACACAAATACACACCCAAAGTTGATCTCACAAGCCTGAATTCTGCCTATCTGTTGTGTACAACATAAAAGTACCAATAATAAAAAGTTATAAAACCAGAGAGCATTAAAACAGACCACACAAAAACAGTTCTTCAAGTAGGCAGGAAGGATAATGAATCAAAAGCCTGGCTGAATAAAAAGAAAAAAAGAAAATACATATGACCCACTTAAAACCAATTTGTATGACACTTTGAGATTCTCTACATGAGCTATTTATTGCATGCTCATGACTGGCCATTCATGGAAATTTCCATGTCCTTTATATGGGCACGTCAACCTCTAGGACATCTCCTGTGCCTTCCTCTGGTAATCTTGCTTTAAAAAGGATCAGAGATAATGCACTATTTAAAATTATTGTGGGATATCGCGGGCCACTAGATGGTGCTATTTTATTTAACTTTATGGAGCACTGCCAAGAGGAAAAGTTTTCAATTACGAATCATGTGGTCTGCGTTGGTTGCCATCTAAAGGTGCCATAATCTACGTGGAAAGACACCAGAAGAAAAAATGATAAGGATGTGGGTTTTTCCTTAATGTAGAGGCACTCTTTATCTTTCAAAGGGAACAAAGTGGCTAATGAAATTAAAACCAATAATTAACAGGTCAACAATTAATGTGGTGGAGGCGCCCTCCACCTGCGGAGAAGAATGGCATGTGTGGGGCTTCTGTGTCCATTACACTTCTGTGAGGCTCCATTACACTTGAGGAGAGCTCCACAGGTATAATATTTCCACTGGCAATGTTCCTACCAGCAGTACACCCATTCTGAAAAAATGGGATCCAGTAGGCAGACTTTATTAAGCCCTTTCTCTTGTACGTCTATTGCCCTGCCTTGTCTTCATCTTCCTATTCCCGGTTTGAGTCCTGTTAAATGTCTGCTGCTGTAGAGCATCTGTTGTTGTTATTTAAAACCTAAAGCAATCAACAATAAAAAACCCAGGACCAGTTAAAACCTTATCATGTCGTGTTAAATGTCTTAGGAGCAGAGGAAAGTCGTAACTTGGTGTCAAAAGGATGACAACGCCAGGCCGACCTCCCTGGGGACAGCAGCCTTTGAGTTCTGTGTGAGTTACAGACCTTGACCTTTGGTGGTACTCGTGGGTCTTTGTGTATTGACCTTTTTGGCGGTTGCAACATCATTTTAGGGGAAGAGCTGATGGTCTTTGACCCTGTTAATAACAGTATAACCCTTCCGGCCTTGTCTGCTATGTGGCTTAGGGTGCAATCCTTTAAGATTGCTGCCTGCTAAATAGAAGCTTCCACTAATTATTTTACTTCTTGTCTTTTTTCCATTTCCCATGTCTGTACTACAGACTTACATGGCTTACTTGGCACAGGATATACTTTCAATTTAAATTTGGCTCTCGTTAGGTAAGATAGAAATAAGGATACTCTCTCTCTCTCTCTCTCTCTCTCTCTCTCTCTCTCTCTCTCTCTCACACACACACACACACACACACACACACACACACACACAACTGTATGACTGAGACACATCAAATGGTTCTTTGCACCTGTGAATGAACTATTACAATTTAGTCCCAACAAAATTTGCTTATCCCATGATTTAAAATTCAAAATATTTTTCAATGGAGATTACTTACATATTGAACTTAGACTCATTCAACTGTCGAATGATATATGCATGTGTGAAACAACCCTTAGCAGAAGTATTTTCTGATCAGCATTTCAAAATTATAGTCTGGTGTGTGTACTCCATAAAGTGGTGTTGATATAAGTCGCATGCTTTATATTCCATAGAGCTGTGGTCCGTCTCTCTCTCTCTCTCTCTCTCTCTCTGGCCGTTTCTACACCTGCCCTTTTTTCCAAGGATCGCCCCTGGATCATCCCTGTGCATGCAAATGACACACAGGGGATCCCAGGAACAGGCAGAGACTATTTCTCCATTTTCCTGGGATAATCCTTAGGTGTAGAAAGGGCCGCTCTTGCTCTTGCGCTCTCTCTCTCTCTCTCTCTCTCTCTCTCTCTCTCTCACACACACACACACACACACACACACACACACTGGTGCATTTTCATAACACACAATTATGACTCATAACCATTAAGATGCAGTTATGCATTTATTGTACTATAAGTAAATTGGCTAGAAAAGCTTCATGGCATAACAAGGACTAGATCCTTCACCCCCCCAAACAAGGCATTGATTTCATAGCTCATTTCTGATCTGTAAGCACCAAGAGCCATCTAGTGACTGAAGTACAAAACTGCAAATGCACACTGCTTTCTAAGACTGTTCAGATTTCATCTGGCCAAGGACAAACTTTCAAGTACAGTGTGCCACTTATACATTGTCCACTGTATTTTCCAGTGGACAATGTGGAAATTAATCTATCTGCTCCCTTCTCCAGATGTTTAAAATCCAGGAATGGCTTGAGAAGGGAGCAGATAGCTAAGGCAGGGTTTTCTTCTTTCAGTACCCGGCCCAGTTCTATCCAGTGGTGTAGTGTTAAGGTTCTTAGGGATGCCGTACCGGGACTTTTTATTATTATTAGCAGGGATGCTGATGACATCTGCCACTCCCTTCAGGATTCCCTGATCCTGCTGAACTTAGCTGCAATCTTCCCGCAGAATGTGGGGAGAATAAATTTCCCCAGCAGCAATACATTGTTCCCTGTTGTACTGCAAAGTATTTTGGGGTAGCTTGATCTTGAATGGGCATTTATGGAAGACCTGCTACGGATGGAGATGTAAACTACTAGAACTGGTTGGTTGATAATGGCTGCCTGAATTCTTGGAGCTTTATCACACGTACCTGCTTCCCTCGGATCATCCCCGTAGCGCTTAGCTTTCGCGGTTGTTGTTGTTTTTGCTACTGGGAGGCAGCGATCCTTTGCATACCAGGAAGTGAGTTTAAGGGGGGGGAATGTAAAAACTCATTAAAAAATCAATGGATGATCCAATTCAATTCAAATTTGGTATGCTAAAGCTCTCCCTAATATCTATTACTGTGCCAATTTTTGGTGTCTTTATCTTTAAAGCTTACGCAGATGTAAGCATTTCTTTAAAAACATGCTCCTGCGCCCCAGCGGCAGCTCGGAAGATACGCTCAGAAAGTAGGGGACTCTTTTGGCTTTATTGCACAATAAAGGCAGGATGCCTGGGAGTACTTCACAATCAAGGTAGATTATAAGGTGGAAAACTTCTGAGTCCTTTGCATGCAATTCGCAGTGATTGCACAGTATAACGCTGGTGCGATAAAGCTTTTGGACTCTCCTTGAGGGTGTGTCTATAGGAAACGTCATGAGGAGCAGCTGCGCTTCCATATTAACCAGTACACCACTACTTCTGTCATCACTGGACCCGGCGCCAGCTTCTCAGTTCTGCTATGGATACTGGAGGTGTTTCCACCTCGCCCGCTTAGCCGGGCCCAAAGAGGAGGCTCCGTCCTTCGCAGCCACCAGAGGGCTCTGGGTATATGGCTTCGGGAGGCAGGAAAGCGGCTCTTCGCTCCTTCTCTCAGCTCTGCGTTTCCTCCGCTCGGGGCGTCGCGCTTTGAGCTTCCTGGGTGACTCGGATGCAGCTGTAGCGCGAACTGGACCAGATCAGACGCCGCCCCAACCGGGACCAATGCCAGCCTGCGGGGACCGTTCCTCCAGACCAGCTTCGCCCAGCCAAGGTGGGAAGGAACTGTCCCGGGTTGCAATCCCGCATTTCCGGGAAGGATTCCTGAGTGGGGGATGCCAGGAGACTAAAAGACAGAGGTTACACGGGGGGATGGGCCAGGTGTCCTCTTTTACAAAAGACCACCCTCTATTTTAAGGGCTGCCCTGCCCAAATCCGATTTAAAGATAAAGAACCATCAGAAGCCACCAGCAGTCAAAGCACCTGGATTGCAGAATTAACAGGCAGGTACACAGGTCCCCAATTCACAATCTTCCATGCTATGGTGAGATGTAGTGCATTTCTGTTTAAATTATAACCATTATGACTAAATCTGTATAAAGTAATACAAGCAGATTTTATGCAGATTATATATTTTTGCAGATGCATTTCCCCTTTTTTGGAAGTTCATCAATGGTTACCCTACCCAGTTACCTTTACCCCCAGAGCTCACTTTAGACCTGCACCTGTACAACTTCCGGGGGGGGGGGCACACTCTGGAACATTGCTTAGCAAAAAAACGTGGCAAAGGAATTTCCAGTGTCATCAAGATTTTAAGCCTTGGTTGCGAGAACAGACCCAGGGAGTTGTATTTCATCTACCTTAACGAATTAGTGGAGCAGAAGGGTTTGATTGTATGCGTTTATTTTAATTACTATTTCTAAAAATAGGTATACCCTGCCCTACAATTTATGGATAAGACAGATAACAATGGATCTTGGGGATGCTGTCAATCAAGCTGGACATGAGTTTGCGGTGTGATGCAGCTGCAAAAAAGGCAAATGTGATTTTGGGCTGCACTAAGAAAAATGTCATTTCCAAGTCATGGGAAGTAATAGTTCCACTTTATTGTGTGCTAGTCAGGTCTCATCTTCAGTTCTGGGTGGCCACACTTTAAGACGGATAAATATCAGGGGTGCAGAAATCTGGCCAGGGACCTAAATCTGGCTTTCCAGGCATTCCAGTTTGGCCCCCTGGAGTACCCAGAAAGCCACGCCCCCTTTCTCTGCCCAACCATCAATCTTTTGATGGTTTTGTGCAGTTTTTCTGTTATGAAAAGTTGGAATGCCTCTCCTAAAGCTTGTTACTGCTAGTAAGAGCTTTAAGCTAAACTATGCTAGTGTTTGTGGGGTTTTTGCCCTGCCTCTTTTGCCTTCGGCCCCACCCATCAGGGGAATGTGCCCCCGAGATTTCTTTGAAATGGAAATGAGGCCCTCAGAGTGAAAGAATTCCTTCACACCTGCTATAGGCACATTGGAATGGGTTCAGAGGTGGGCTAGGAAGATGGTCAGTGATATGGAAAGAAATGAAGAATGGTCTGAGGGGGGATGTGATGGTGCTCCTCAAATACGTGAAGGGTGAACATTAGGAGAAACGTCTTCTTAAGGGTAAGAGCGCTCAGTCAATGGAACCAATTAGCTCTATTTATTTATTTATTTATTTATTTATTGCATTTCTATACTGCCCAATAGCCAAAGCTCTCTCAAATTTAAGACAAGCAAGGACTGGACAGGCATCTGTTGGGAATACCCTAGCTCTAGATTTCCCATACCAACTAAGAGATGAGATGGCCTACAAGGCACTGTCCAACTCTATGATCCTATAATAAAAACAAAATCGCTTTAAACCACACAATAAAAAACACACACAATCACCAGCAGATTTAAAAACACCAGCAGCAGTTGTCAAAGCTCCTATAGCTTATTTTCTGTTAGGAGCTTTAAAGTGCTTTTCAAAGATATGCATTTGTTTTGTTCTATTTTCTTGTTTTTAATTTTCAGTGTAAACTGCTAATTTTCAGTTTGCAAACTGCAAATTTTACACAGTAAATTGCCCCTCAAAAGTGTAATGAATATATTAAAAACGGCATTTAGAGCAGCCATTCCACCCCCCTTGTTGATCCTACTATGGAGCATCAAAAGGGTAAAAATTAGCCTGCAAAAGATAAGTTTGACCCTTTTGGCACCCCATTGCTGAGCTGGATACCATTTTTTGAAACTTAAATGTTTTCAGTCCAGCGGGGAGATGTGGTCCATGTGGGGTGGGTTCTCAGGGTACGTGAAATTGTCCACCCCATAAATACGTGTGTATGTAAAATGAAGGGTGGTATATATCATCAATAAAATAGAGTAACACAAATACTCAGTGAGCCCCAAAAGTTTTCTGAAAAAGAATCATATAGATTATGTATGTAGAAGTCAGATGCAGAAATCTCAGTATTTGGTTAGCACCAGATGCAGGAATCTTAGTTTGACATACAGTTTAAGTAGCCCTAACTAAGGCTATGAAGACATGTGTGAGAGACAGCAAGTTCTGGAGCAGTGCTTGATTTCTAAACACAGAGGTTCTGGAGCTTAAAAGTTACATATCCTGAACATGAAACCCTTCCCATCATGCTAGAGAAGTGGGCCAGGGGCTGGGCTTTCTCAGAAGTGGCAGGAAAGTGCTCTGCATGCGTCTGTGCCTTGGCAACCTGAAACAAGTTCTAGACTTAAACCCTGATTAATATTAAACCCTGCTTTGCAGGCAATATCAGGCAGGCCCTACTCATTCCAAGGCAAAGGCCAAAGATCTAGTGGCCGGTTTTTCTTGCCTCTAGTGGAAAGAACCACATTTGTTGTTTTTGTTGTTGATATATTGTTGTTATTATTATTATTCCTCAACGTACATGGTGCTTTACAAAGATGCCTGCCCACGGAAACACCTTTATGCAGTTTTTATTGATCTCTAAGCCGCTTTTGATTCTATTAACAGAAACAGACTATGGGAAAGGATACAAAACACTAATATCGACCGCAGACTCTTGATTTGATAAAAGAATTCTACAGCAACACAGAAATGAGGGTTAGGGTAGGTCTGAATGATTCTCTAACAGAAGCCTTTAAAACAACGCGGGGAGTAAAGCAAGGGTGCCTTTTGGCTCCCACCCTTTTCAATATCCATCTTAATGATCTGGTGTCACAGTTAGCTCAAGTAAACTCTCCTTCTCCAGTAACTTTGAATAGAAAGATTTGTATTTTAATGTATGCAGATGACATAGTACTGTACTTATTTCTCTTGCGCGCTTGGGTCTGAAAAATCCCTTAGACACATTCAGTTCTTATTGTAAATTTATTATTGTTGTTATTATTATTATTATTATTATTAATTATTATTAACATCCAGTTCTTATTGTAAATTTGTTGTTGTTGTTATTCAATGTATATGGTGCTTTACAAACCAAGATGCCTGCCCACGGAGCATTCAATCAAAATTGGACAGAGAGGTGATGGCAGAAGGAGATGAAGGGCAGGGAAGAATATGCATTTTGATTTCGTGTTGGTAAGGGATGACAATGTAATCTCTGCTGCAGTCTCCCTAATTCCCATATTTTCTGGGTTTGCCCTAGGATTAAGGGCTATTGGTTAAAGATAGCAGATGAAACTGAAATCGTATCAGGTGGTAGATTACCATTGAATCCAACACTTATCTCTTCAGTATGTAAAGGAGGTTGTTCTGACTGATGACATAGAGATAAATAAATAGTGCATTTACTAACAGCTGCTAGGATGCTAAAACCTGCAAAATGGGGGGGGGGGGAAACCTACAATTGACGATGGGAAATAATATACATAGTCAAGTTAACCAACACAGTCAGAGTTAGAGAGGGAAAACAACAAAATAATAGATCTGTAGAAAAGTGGTTCTTATTTGTAACATGTTGGTATACAAAGAATCAAGACAACATGTAACCTTTTGTGTTAGCAGAAATGTTGTGATGTTTGTTGGATTTGTTAGTAAATTTATTTATATTCTCTATTGTTAAATTGTTGATAGTATTTTGTTGATAATATTTTGGTCCAAATATCTGTAAGCATTATAAATAATGTTGTTGTATTTTAAGGTCTCCCTAAAACTTTTTAAAGTTTTTTTTAAAAAAGTCTCCCTAATTCCATTTTTTCCATCCTGGTAGAGATTAGCCTGCAACCTTTCTCTCTCTCTGCTTCTCCACCAGGTGCCACAAAGAGCCACTTTCCGCTACTCAGGTAAGTAGTGCTGGTTGTGCAACCAATATATTGCTTACAATAGTGCTGCCTTCCTCAATCCTCCCCCTCCATACAGATGTGATGGACTACAACTTCCATCATCCCCAGCCAGCACAGCCACAGGCCAACACATTCGGAGGGTGCTGTGTTGGAGAAGGCTGTTGTAGTGCCTCTAAGACACTGGTTGCTGAAGATCAGTTCATTCAAACGAGTCCCCTCTTGTAAGGCTGCAATCCTACACACACTGACCTGGGAGCAAGTCCCATTGAAATTAGTGGGTTTTATTCCAGAACAGATACGTAAAAGATTGAACTGATAAACATTTTTTCTGACTTGCAATTGAAGAAGCTTTGAATCCCACCCCGGTTTCCTATTGATATAATGAGTGGGGGCCGGGGTGTGTGTGTGTTAAGATTTCCTAGTGATTTGTGTACAGAGAAAGAGCTATTGCTGATCAGCAACTGGATTTCCTGGAGGGCTCCTTTGAGAATAGAGTTACAGTCAAGACCTTGAGTTTTACCTTTTAGGGTGTCCACCTCGTGAGTCCTGTTGTCTCAGGTGCCAGATCTTTCTGCTTCTGCTTTGCTCCTGGCTTGACAACATCTTTTTGACTTACGAACACAAAACGTAAATCTTGAAGATTTTAAGGCAACCGTGTCAAATGTTCATCAAATCCAGTCTTTTTATATTCTGTTTTTCCTAACACCCTTTAGATCTAACACAGCTCCAATGTGGGCTTCTTGCACATACAAACAAATGTGGTTAGAATCAAATTTCAAATTTTGCAAGCTGATTAAGGAAAATGAGCTCCAGGGGTAATTTGACAGATGGATGCTCGTTGTTTCAGATGCCAGAGACCTCCGAAGTCGAAGGTGCGTTTCACAGGAGAGCAGGCCCTCCTTCTGGGGAAACCTCCACTGGAATATCATGCAGGAGAACTACGAGACACTAATCTCTTTGGGTAAGGATTCATCTCTCCTGGGAAAAGGTGTTACCATAAGAACAGCCTTCTTGGATCAAACCAAAGGTCTACTGCACCCAGTACTCTGCCCCTGACAGGGGCCAGCTATTTACCTCTGGGAATCTGTCAAGCAGGGAATGAAGGGAGCAGCCATCCCTTTTAACCACAGTAAATAAGCCTTTTTGCTTTATTCACCGTGGTTAAAGCCTTGGTTTAAGGTGTCTTCTGAACACAGCCTGGCTTTCTGGCTTAACCACCGTGGTTAAAGCCATAGTTTAAGGTGTCTTCTGAACAGGGCCAAAGAGTAACGTGTACCATGGCTTACCAGAAAATCAGAAAGTTGGCGGGGTGGGTGGGTCAGGTCTGTCTGCAACTAAAGATCACAAAAATTACAAGGGACCTCCATGTTTAGAGGCAGTCTACCTTCTGAGAACTAGACGATGGGGGCAAAAAGGGAAGGTGTCTTCTTTAACCACAGTAAATAAGGCTTTTTGCATTATTCACCGTGGTTAAAGCCATGGTTTAAGGTGTCTTCTGAACACAGCCTGGCTTTCTGGCTTAACCACCATGGTTAAAGCCATGGTTTAAGGCATCTTCTGAATGGGGCAGAGTGTCTGGAGGAGTGCTGACTACCAACGATCAAGTGATAATATATCAGGATGCACTTATATCTACTCTGTGTTGTCCTGTCAAATTGGGGAGTCCTACCTCTCTCCTGCTTCCTCAGGTTTCTGATCAGGTATAGAAGTGAACTATGATCCGCCTCAGCCTTTGCCAACAGGGCAAGAATCAACGGCCACACCCAAGCAGGGGCCCACTGACAAGCTCTCTGGTCTTGCTCCTCTTCATCATGGCAGCCGGCTTCTTCCTCATCTGCCTCAGACAGTAGTGGTGGCGAGAAGGAGGCACAGCAGATGACAGGGCCTGCTGACCTGCTGTTTCTCTGCATATCACCCCTAATCCAGAGGCCTTTCGGAGGAACGGAGGGGCTTTGGATACAGCAGAACACCCTGTGGCTGTCCAAGGGAATTAGGATAGCACTATAAAATATTTAATTTATTTATGTGGATGGGATTTGAGCCTGATTTTTTTTTTTAAAAAAAAAAAAAACACCTCCTGGCAGCTTTTGGAAGGGGAGAGGCATAGATGAGAAGATAATGGTCTTTGGGCACAATTCAGAAAAAAACAAGCACTGAACATATTTAAGCCCCATTAATTTCTGTGGCGGAAACTGAAAGAAGCTGTAAGTGAGACTAAAAAAAAACCCTTGTACTATTTATGGATGTTACCTGGGTTAGAATGCAGAAGGTAGATAAGCTGGTTTGATGATGTAGATTTGATGATGACGTTATAGGCCAATTTATTCACAAACGAGTTCCAGTGCATCACATGTGAAAATGTCCTCCCTGTCTCATTTGTTCATACGTGTGGCAAGAAAAAAATCTGTCCTTCGAGCCGGAGTCGAACCAGCGACCTAAGGATGACTTTCATAGCACTCTACAGTCCTCCGCTCTACCAGCTGAGCTATCGAAGGGACATGCCTCAGGAGCTGCGTTGCTCCTTTTAACTTTGGGTGTGGTACCTACCAGGCATGGAACTGGATTTTCAGTAGGAGTGTCTTGCTTGAGTCTGCCTGCTCTCCTGTCCGGCAAACCTAAAACCTAAATGGAGTGAGAGGGTGAGGGTATCTGAGCACCTCATTAACAAGGATGTAGATAGGAACATAAGAAGAGCCCTGCTGGATCAGACCAAGGGTCCATCTAGTCCAGCATTCTGCTCATAGCGGCCAACCAGATGCCCACAGGAAATCCACAAGCAGGCATGAGTGCAACAGCAGCACCCCTCCCTTGTTCCTCAGTAACTGGCGTACATAGGTTTACTTCCTCTGATTCTGGAGGTAAAGCATGTCCATCAGGCCTATGATAGCCATCTCCTACAGGAATTTGTCCAACCTCCCTTTAAAGCCATGCAGATGAGTGGCCATCACTGCGTCTTGTGGTATATGTGGCCATCACTACGTCTTGTGGTATGTTCTATAGTTTGATTAAGCGCTGTATGAAGAAGAACTTCCTTTTATCTGACCTGAAACTCCCACTGATCAGCTACATGGGATCATGACCCCATTGGGTTCTACTATTATGAGAGAATGAACTGGCAGTCCTTGGGTTCGATTCAGACTTAGTGATACTTAGAGTAGAGCCACTGAAATCACTGGGAATTAAGTCAGTCAGGATTAATGTAAATCCCATTGATTTCAAAGGGTCTACTCTAAGTATCACTAAGTCTGAATTCAACCCATTATGTGCATTGTCTTTCAAAATGTCCCTCATCAAAGGCTCCCCAGGAAAGCAAACCAGCTCTGGAATAAGAGGAAAGGGCCCATTGACAGATTAGCAACTAGTCATAGTCCCCCACCCCCACCCAAAACACACACGCACACACACACCAAAGGGTATAAATAAACTGTTTTGGTTTTTTTTTTTTTTGGTTTTGTTTGTTTTACCATGGAGGGAAATAAACAGTGGGGTCTCTTAAAAACAGGATTCTGACCATGTAAGATTGCATTTTCTCTTCAGCATCTTTTGGCTTTTTGCTTTTAAAGCATGATCTAGTTTGGTCCTAAACCAGCCCACCCACCCCCTGGCAACCTTTTTGGACCCACAGGCACTTTGGGGAATTTGAGAAACTGCTGTGGGCACCACCACAAAATGGCTCTTATGGTGGATGTGGCTATTCACATAATGGCTGCTGAGGGTCCCCGGCTAGTCAAGAGGTAGAAGTGGTAGTGGGAGAGAGGCTAGAAGTTGGGACAGGTGGGGGAATGGAAAGAATTGCTTAATGGCCCGTCCAAGCTTCTTCAGGCCACAGAGACCCTTCGCTTTTCTCTCTCTCTCTCCCACCCCCACTCCAGGTCTCTGGCCTCATTCTTTCTCTCTCATTTACCCTGCTTTCTCTTCCTCCCCACTGAACAGCCGATCAACAGCAGGTTCAGGAACAGAAAGAAGATCTGGCACCCTAATATTTTCCAGTTTTTTAATGAATCCCCCCGCCCCCGGCAGGGCCAAGGAATGAAGAGCTGTTTGGACACCATTAGAGGTGCCTGCAGGTGCTGCATTGAGGGCACACAGGCACCACATTGCAATAAAATAAGCCAAGCGGCCTTACCTTGTGTCCTAATGGTGTCCTCTCAATGCTTTCTTGTTAGCAGAAGAGATGGCCATCAGCCTGCCTCGGATCACTGCGCTGGCTGAGTCCCACCGAAGAGGGCTGGCATCGGGTACGTCACCTGTGCAACTCTATGCCCAATGGGAAAGAAAGGGGAAAAAATGAAGTTCTGTACCTTCTTGGCCCATTTAGTGCGACCAAGACATACACATTCTGCACTTGGAATAAATCCTGCGATCTGGGCAGCCCGTAATGCAGATTGGACATCTTTTGCATAATATATTTTCCTAAATGTTTGGAATATAAACAGAAACAGAAGAAAGGGTACCATGGTTGGGAACAGCTTGGTGATGCAGGCATTTTCATTTCATTTTATTATTTCATTTTTATTTTACAAATAATTCTTAAATTTTTATTTTTTATTTTGGTTTCCACTTTCTCTCCTCGGTGAACAACATTCACTAGGGAGACATTCCAGGCTAAAAAGTTTCTCTAAGGCTGCAGTGCTATACTCACTTAAAAAACGTGAGAAGAGCTTTGCTGGATCAGACCAAAGGCCTTTTAGTGTGGTTCAGGGTGATCAACAAGATGTTTGCAAGCAGGATAGGAGTACAATTGCACCTCCTGCTGGTGTTCCCTAACAACTGGTATATAGGAGGATTTTGCCTTTAATTCTGGAGGATGTGTCTCATAGAATCATAGAATAGTAGAGTTGGAAGGGGCTTATAAGGCCATCAAGTCCAACCCCCTGCTCCATGCAGGAATCCACCTTAAAGCATCCCTGATTAGATGGTTGTCCAGCTGCCTCTTGAAGGCCTCTAGTGTGGGAAAGCCCACAACCTCCCTAGGTAACTGGTTCCATTGTCGCACTGCTCTAACAGTCAGGACGTTTTTCCTGATGTCCAGCCGGAACCTGGCTTGCTGTAACTTCAGCTCATTATTCCGTGTCCTGCACTCTGGGATGACCAAGAGCAGATCCTGACCCTCCTCTGTGTGTAGTACCTATTGTGACTAGTAGCCATTGATAGCTCTTATGCTCCATGAATTTGTCTAATCCCCCTTTAAAGCAGTCTGAGTTGGTGCTCGTCACTACATCTTGTGGTAATGTAGGGATTGGGCCTAGCAGTTCTGTAGAAGCACTCTAACACAACATGGGAACTGATTCGGAGTCAGATGGGAAGGAGGGCGAAGGGGTCATTAAGGTTGCAGGGGATTGATGACAGTAACAGAGGTGAGTTTGTTTAGATGCAGGCTAATCAGCTGGATACTAGCCAGCCAGGACGTTCTCTACTTGTGGGAATATATGATCTTGAGGAGGAGGAGGAGGAGGAGGAGGAGGAGGAGGAGGAGTTAAGAGTAAGGGATCTAAGAATTAAATGCTGGATTAGGAGGAAGGGGAAACTCTGGGACACGAGGCATTTTAAAAGGTTGGCCTCTTTGGGAGGACTTACTTAGAAGGCAGGACATAGAGAGTCACTGAAGTTGTGAAGAGACAGCTGGCAGCAGCTTCATTGCAACTTTTACGACACTACATTAACTAAAGATAGCTATCTATAGTCTAATTGGTATTGTATTATGCAAATCTGACTAGAGAACTTACCTCCACGTTGTTCTTCGTAGATTTTGATTGTAAACTTGAAGCATTGTTGGTTTGGCTGTGGCTTGCATAGTAAAAGCAATGGACTGTAAAATCCTCTTCATTGTGTGACTATAAAAGAAACCAGAGGCTTGGTACTTGACAAGTAGGAAATCCATGGTTTAACTCTATGAGCTGTGACCCTAGTGGGGCTGACTTCTGAGTGGATGTGTATGGCAGGAGTGTGGAATCTCAGGCCCGGGGGACCAAATCTGGCCCTCTTGGTGTCCAGATCCACTCCTCCAGGGTTTCACAGATGGCCACACCCCTTTTTGAAATTCCTCTCCCAAGGCTCAGTTACTGGCAGTAAGAGCTTTGAGCTAAAATAGTCTGATATTTTGGCCCTGCCCCTTTTGCCTTTAGTCCTGCCACCACTGGAATGCACAGCTTGGAAATGGAATTAAACAGGTTCAATACCCTGGTGTATAGGATGGAACTGCGTCACTTAAACAAACAACACACAGGAAGGTACCATAGTTGTGGAGAGGGTCTGTTCATGCTACTGAAGCTCTCTACCTTTCACATTCTGATCAGCAGGATTTCCACTTTCCAAACCTGACTTGCTCTCCTGGATGGACCGAGGAGAAGACCCGTGGGTGCCAGACCTTCCAGAGCCTGAAGGAAGGGAGATGCCAACTGATACCAGCCCGAGTGAGTTACAATTAATATACAACAGCAGAACTTAAGACCAGCTCTCCTTTTTCACCATCTGGTGGTACATTCCAGTGAGGAAGACCTGAACGATGCAATGCAATAGTAGTACAAATAGTGCACTTCAAGCCCTTTTCAGTTGTTTACAGCCATCAAGGGCTGGTTCATGCCTACACCGACACTGTTCAGACAACACTTTGGTTGCCATTAAGCACGCCTAGTGCTGCTGCCACACCACTGTGGAACCATGGCTTGTTGCATAGGTTGCTTAACCATACCCATACCCTAACCAAATACCTCTCCTCCGACCGGTCCATTTCTCATCCCAGCATCCCTTGCAGCATGCACAGACCTGGGAAGCCACTTCCTGGATGAAGCTGGCGGCCACGTTGAGGCTGTGGCGCTGCAGGTTATGTAGCAATGTGGTTATGTAGCAACCATGGTTAGGGAAAACGCCTTACACATGACACACTAAGTCTTCAAGGTTAACCCAAAATGGTTAACCCAAGACTACAATCCTACGCTGTCCTATCGGGCTTGAGAAGACCCATCTAAGATGTCACTGTGAAGTGATGTCTATTGTGGATCCAGAGATTCCTCGAGTTGAAAGGGACAATTATGGGCAAGGCAGTATGTATGCTGAACCTAAAATAACAACTAATTCCAGTTAGTTCATTATGGAAAAGGACACATCACAGATCTACATCGTTTGTCTCTTCAGGTGATGAGCTGAGAAGGAAGAATGGGGATATTGCTCCACAAGAAGCTCCCAGCAACGAGAGGGATCCATCGGCAGAGGACGCCCTGGAGGGGAATCCGAGCGAAGGAGAGAGCCCTCCAGCCGGGACGCGACCGAGACCCCCCACCACAGAAGGAAAGGAGGAGCAGGGTAAGCCCCTCCCACAGGCGATGGGCACTTCTAAAGCCCTGTTGCCCCCTTGGAAGGCACAAGGGGGCGACAGAGGCCACCAGTGTGCCGAGTGCGGCAAAAGCTTCAGCCAGAAGTCCAACCTCCTCCGGCACCGGAGGCTCCACCTGGACGAGAGGCCCCACAAGTGCGACGGGTGCGAGAAGAGCTTCGCCGAGGCCGAGGCCCTGGACAAGCACCGCCGGTGCCACGCAGGCGACAAGCCCTACAAGTGTGGGGACTGCGGGAAGAGCTTCAGCTGGACCTCGCACCTGGAGAGGCACCGGCGGATCCACACAGGGGAGAAGCCCTACGCGTGCCAGGAGTGTGGGAAGGCCTTCAGCGTCGGGTCACACCTGGAGAGGCACCGGCGGATCCACACGGGCGAGAAGCCCTATCAGTGCCAAGAGTGCGGCAAAAGCTTCACTGTCAGCTCCACCCTGGTCCAACACCAGAGGACGCACGCCAACGACAAGCCCTACCAGTGCCCCGAGTGCGGGAAGGGCTTCAGCCTGGGCGCCAACCTGGCCGCGCATCAGAGGAAACACCTGGGCCAGAAGCCCTATGAGTGCCCCGACTGCGGGAAGAGCTTCAGCTTCACTTCCCACTTGGAGCGGCACCAGAGAATCCACACGGGGGAGAGGCCCTATCAGTGCACGGAGTGCGGCAAGAGCTTCAGCCGCAGCTCCCACCTCTACAGGCACCAGAGGATCCACACCGGAGAGAAGCCGCGGCAGTGTGCCGACTGTGGCAAAAGCTTCTACCTCGGCGCAGCCATGCTCCATCACCTCCAGACCTCCCCGGGCACCGGCAAGGACCCCACGAAATGCACAGAGTGCCGCCGCAAACGAGCTGTCCCTGAGCCCCCGCCCCCACCCCCACCCTCGCCGCCACTTTGCAGTGAGAAGCCCTACAAGTGCCCCGACTGCGGCAAAGGTTTCGGCCAGAGTTCGTCGCTGGTGAAACACCAGAGAATCCACACAGGGGAACGGCCCTATCAGTGCCCCGAGTGCGGGAAGAAGTTCAGCTGGTGCTCGGCCCTCATCAAGCACAAGAGAATCCATACAGGAGAGAAGCCGTATCGGTGCGAGGAGTGTGGGAAGGCCTTCAGCGTCAGCTCCCACCTGGAGCGGCACCAGCGGGTGCACTCGCCCGACAGGCCCCACAAGTGCGCGGAGTGTGGGAAAACCTACAGGGAGCTGGCCTCGCTGGTCAAGCACCAGAAATCCCACGCGGCCGAGAGCAAGCGCTACCGGTGCCCTGACTGCGGGAAGAGCTTCAGCTGGAGCTCCCACCTGGAGAGGCACCGGCGGATCCACACGGGGGAGAAGCCGTACGCCTGTGGCGACTGCGGGAAAAGCTTCAGCGTCAGCTCCCACCTGGAGCGGCACCGGAGGATCCACACGGGGGAGAAGCCCTACCGCTGCGGCGAGTGCGGAAAGAGCTTCAGCGTGAGCTCCACCCTCCTGCAGCACCAGCGGACCCACTCCAGCGGGAAGCCGCACAAGTGCAAGGAGTGTGGGAAGCGCTTTGTGGCGGCCGCCCAGCTGCTCACCCACCAGCGGACCCACCGGGGTGAGAAGCCCTACGACTGCGCCACCTGCGGCAAGAGCTTTGGCTTCGTCTCCCACCTGGAGAGGCACCGGAGGGTCCACACGGGGGAGAAGCCCTACCAGTGCTCCCAGTGCGGGAAATGCTTCAGCCGCAGCTCCCACCGCAACCGGCACCAGCGCACCCACGCGGCGGACCGGCCCCCAAAGGGAGCGGCTCAGGGAGGAACCGACGGTGGGAAAGGCGGCTCCTTTGCCTCGAACGCCAGGCACCGCAAGGAGCCAACCCCTGCGGTGCCTGAACCCCCGGTGTCTCTCATGCCGCCCTGGTGGAGTGAAGGGGACCGGAACAGCAGCAACCCCCCGGTTGCGAACCTGTGGCCCGAGTTCCCCACTCCCTTCCAAGGCCCCGGTCCCAACGCTGCCCCAGCTGGGGGGCTGCGGGGATGGGGCATGAAGGGGTTCTTGCCTCCAGATACGTGGAGACTGGGGGAGAGCAGCTCTGGCTGGGCTTCCACCCTCACCCAGGAGGGCTGGCCGCAACCTCCCCCAACATCTTAACCGGGTCTCGGACTTCAGTTTCCAGAGCTGTTTGTGGGGAGGGGGAAGCAGCCATCTCCCCTTCATCCTCTCGCCCGATTCAGAGAGCTGATTCAGTCCTTCGGGGGGGGGGGGACGTGCTGCAGTCCTGCTGGGATGGTACCACTTCAGAACTGGGGGAGGGAGCATATTTGAATGCTTGTTTGCATAAAAAGAATCCTGCCTGTAGAACGAACATTAAGGAGAAAAAGGAGAAGTTTGAGTCCCCACCACCACCCATGTCCGAGGACAGTTTCCTTGTACCAGCCGCTTTTGACATAGTTCAGTGGTGCGGTCATTCCTGCACCCCCCACATGCTGTGGTGGTATAGCCCTGGGCAGAACGTACCATGTTGCTTTTTCTGGTGGTTTTGAACTGTCTCACAAACCTAGTTTGTTGGGAACACACTTAAAGGTTACAATGAGCTGGGCAGAGCATGTAGGCACATTCCTACCCAGGCAACCACTGTTGGCGCAGGCGTAACAGGGGTAGAAATGGAGGAGCCCGTTATTTCCACGGAGGAGGAGGTCCCAGGTACGGTGTCTTCTTCAGCATCCAGGGACAGCACTAGAGGCCAGGCTTCCTCCTGCAGAAGCAGGAGATACTCAGAGTAGCAAAGAGGTGTTTATCAACTCAGCAGAAGGAGAGCCTTTGGAGTTGATTGCCTCCCCCTCTTCTGGGAGGGCCACATACTCCTTGCCTTCTGACAAGTGTAGGGTGACCATATGGAAATGAGGACAGGCCTCCTATATCTTTAACAGTTGCATAGAAAGGGAATTTCAGCAGGTATCATTTGTATGCATGCAGCACCTGGTGAAAGCTGCAGGAACCCTCTGTGACCAGATTCAAAAGAGGGCAGGGCTCCTGCAGCACTAACTCTTGTGATGAAGAGGGAATTTCACCAGATGTTGCATGCATACAAAGGACACCTGCTGGAATTCCCTTTTCTATATACTGTAACTGTTAAAGATACAGGAGCCCTGTCCTCCTTTCCATATGGTCAACGTATCCTAGACAGATGGGAAGGCTTTTTTGCCCAAGGGTCAGATGCCATTTTGGAGAAGCTCTGGGGGGCCACATTCCAGCAGTGGGTGAAGCCACAGATAAAAATGGGCAGGGCTCAAAATCATCCCCGCACTCCCTTGTTACCAATTTATAGTAGGACGTATGTCTCTTCAGAAGTAAGCATGAACAGCATGTCTACTCACAAGTAAGCAGGGCAAGTTTCTGCATGTCTACTCAAGAGGAAGCAGGACTGAACCACTCAAATTGCATCCAGATATCAAGCCTATGCATGTCTACTCAGAAGCATATAATCTCTACTCACAAGTAAGCAGGGCAAACTTCTGCAGGAAGCAGGACTGAATCATTCAGCAGCTTCCTGCCCTGGCCCCTCAGGAGAAAGCTCTTACCTCTGATCAGAGATGAGTTTTTCCATCCATGATAGAAAGGGACGGAGCAAGGGGAAGATGCTAACCAGGCCAGATGGGGAACCCTTGCAGGCCTTATCAGGCCCCTGAGCCAAAAGCTCTCCATCCTTGCCTTATGAGAAATAGCCATTCATGCTGACAATTGTCCACTGTGATGTATGGAGAAGAAAGCAGATTGCTTTGAGGGATTTTTATCTCAGGCCCACAAACCTCTCAAGGTAGCCTAGTCAGCACATCTGTTCAAAATAAGCTGCTGGTAGTCAGTATTGACAATATGTGGTGTAGTGGCTAAGGTGTTGGACTGGGAGCCGGGAGATCTGGGTTCTAGTCCCCACTCGGCCATGGAAACCCACTGGGTGACTTTGGGCCAGGCACAGACTCTCAGCCCAACCTACCTCACAGGGTGGTTGTTGTGAGGGTAACATGGAGAGGAGGAGGATTATGTATGCCGCCTTGGGTTCCTTAGAGAAAAAAATGGCGGGATATAAATGTAATAAATAAATAAATTAAAATACGCTAGGGGATGAGAAATATTCAACCCATGGGGTTTCATCTCAGCCCCCCTCTCCCAGTGCTAGACAGAGGCAGCTTTTCTCCAGTGCTGAGAGAGACCCTGGGCAGGGAGAAAGGGACCCCTATGATTTCAGGGGGCGGGGCTCTGAGAAGGAGGGGCCAATCCACTGATGTCATCCCGTGACCAGGAAGCAAATCTGGCCCCTGGGGCCACAACAGTTCCCCACCCCTGATGTAGACAGTGCAATGCTTGATGGGCCATTTTCCTGAAGACCCAACTCATAAGGTACAAGAGCAACCTCAGACCTACTTCTGCATGGCTACTGTGGGAAAGGATAGATAAATTACAAGGTGCTGCCTTGAACCGAGTCAAACTGTTGGTCCATCTTGCCCCATAAGGTCTACTTTGATTGGGATCAGCTCCCCAAGGACATACACAGAGGGCTTTTCTATGTCTGCTCCCTAAGATCCTTTTCACTGGCGATGCCGGCTGAACAGTTCATGCTCCTGGGCACTGGGAGCCTCATGCTGTCTCAATGCCCACACAACCATAAGGGCTAGAAACTTGTTTCTTTTTAAAATGAAACCTGAATCCTGTGCCTGATACCAAATGCCACATGTGTATGGCACAATCCTGGAATATCTATGGCCCTGTGCATGTTGCTAGCACCTCACCACTGTGGATATCAGGTTTTACCCCAGACTATACCACAGCAGCACTTGGAAGGTATGTATGTGTGCATCCACTCACAACATAAATTGTTGGCATAAGCAGCAATGAAATACTTTTAGTTTGCAAACTACTTTACAGACCTCATTGCATTCTTTCTCACAACAATCCTGAGAGGTAGGCCACTCTTCCCTGTTTTATAGAAGGAAAGGACTAAGATGGTGTGACTTACTCAAAGGCCACAAAGTGAGGCCACAGCAGAAGAGAATTTTTATGCATGATCTGAACCCAATCCTGGATCACCAGATCCCTATTGTGATCTCCACTCTAGTATAACCAATGTTAGAACGACTGTCATAGGAAGCTTCTGTCGAGGTAGCGAAGTTTCTCTTGTTAGAGAGAAGACAGCTGGAAGTTTTTTAGTGTGCGGAGACACAGCCGAGACAATGAAGAGAGCCAGAGACTACAGACACTTGAGTTTCTTCAATGACATTTACTAAGGCTTAACTGAGTTTGATAAAAAAATATATTTACAGCATACGTGGCACATAACACAATACTCACAGCGTAACAGCACATATACAGGAGAGAAGTAAGAAGACATTCATGCACTAGGCATATATATACAACATTTTATCTGTACAGACAATTAAGCCAATAATTGGCAATCAAGTCACCCCACTAGAAAACGCCCTGCCCAAGTCCAGGTGGCTGACCTTGGCAATTAACAGTCTTCTGTAGAATCTTCTTCTGTGGGCAAATCTAAAACTGTGGATAATGGAAATCCTATACCGGACAGCTTCATGTTGGAAAAGCCCCAATTGTTTTCACCCCCTTCCACCACTATTAAAAGCCATTAAATGCTAAAACAGACACAAAGTTCATGACACAATGATTTCCCACGATGCCAGTTGGAACTGACCCTTGAAGCCAACACCTCACCCCAATTTTTAGCACAAAGTTTAGCCTTCCTACTGCAACAGGCACCAAATGGTTGATGCCCTTTGGTACCACCCTTCAGCCACTGCCTTGGCCTTCTGGGTCTTAAATAGCCGGCTGGGCCACACTTCTGGAGAAGACTGCTGCTGTTTGCTGGAAGTTAGGTGGCTAGTTCCACAGGGAGGCCAGGTCTTCCCCAACCTCTTCCGCCATCAGATCCTGGCTTGCAATATATATTCTGTGCAGGAAAAAAAGGAGGGAGGGAGAACCCCGGAGGAGTGTGTGGAATACGAATACAGTAAATTCCTAAGCATGAGAAATCTGGACCTATTTTTGGCAAGCAGAAGCATTCTGTTCTTCAAGCCAGAATCAAAACAGCAACCTAAGGATGACCTCAGTAGCATTCTACACTCCTCTGCTCTGTGGGGTGGCATATAAATGTAATAAATAAATAAATAAAATACCAGCTAAGCTTAGGAATTTACTGTCCTCGTATAAGGAACTAAAGCTGCTTTTTGAAACTCCCCTGAGGAAGGACCTAGGTTGTTTTTGGAGTCCGAAACGCGTTGGCTTGTCTGAATAAACATTATTCCAAGAAAGCCTTCTCGAAATAACATTCTTTAAGAGCTCCTGTTTTGGTTTCACCCCTTACCGTTTGGCTTTTTATCGCACACTTGCAATATATTCTCCCAGGCTCCAGATGAGTAGCCTGGCTGAGGTCTGGTTTAGTTCTTAGATAGGGTGACCATAAGAAAAGGAGGATGGGGCTTCTGTATCTTTAACAGTTGTACAAAAAAGGGAATTTCAGCAGGTGCCATTTGTTTATATGGGGAACCTCGTGAAATTCCCTCTTCATCACAAATATTAAAGCTGCAGGAGCTATACTAGAGTGACCAGATTTAAAAGAGGGCAGAGCTCCTGCAGCTTTAACTGTTGTGAAGAAGAGGAAATTTCACAAGGTTCCCCATATATACAAATGACACCTGCTGAAATTCCTTCTTTCAATACAACTGTTAAAGATACAGGAGCCCTGTCCTCCTTTTCATAGGGTCACCCTCTTAGAAGTCCTAGAGGAGGATCCTTTTCTATAATCGGCTCATGGGCCCTGTTTTTCTACTTGGCACATAGTACAGAATGCATAGGGTTTCAACCAGTGGTCGACAGAGTCAAGGCACAAATCAGTCCATTTAGGAAGGAATAATTTCCTTTAACCCATTCTGAAAAGTTCTAGTTCCCATCAACACCCTGTCATCTGCTTCTCTGTATTATTCCTATGGGGCTACCAACTGTGCCTCTTATCAACAGCTTGATAGGCTTAAATCAGCAGCTGTTGCACATTTCCACATCAGGGAGATAAACTCCGTTTGCAGATGACTCTGCACAGGGTTCCTTGGAGGAAAAAAGGCGGGATATAAATGCAATAATAAATAAATAGAGGCCACTTGAAAAGCTGGCAACCTCTACTTGATGGTTTGTGCCTCCACATGGGACTCATTATCCTTTCAACAGTAGTGTGCAATTTTGGCATAAACTGAAGCAGGGTTCTGGGGCTCCATCCCGGAACCTGTTTTTAAGGCTTAGGCCTAAAATGTGTGATATTATAATAAACACAGCCTCTGATCATATGTAAAGTGCATTTCCCCCATACACTGAGCAGCCACTGCCCATTTCTCACACCAGGGACTAGAATGTTGCGCTTCCAAGAGAAAGAGGATATGGCATCTTCTGGCCACCAGTATCTTTCTTAAAAAATTGACCTAAAAATGTGGGCTCTTGGATTCCAGAAAGTCCAAAGAGCCATAGCAACAATGGTGAGTGAGATCCATAACCCGCAGGTTAAACCTGAAATCCTAAATGTACTTACTAAGGAGGAAGTCCCATTGAACAAAGTGAGACCTAGTTCTAAGTAAACATCCATAGGATTGCATGGTGAGTCAATGTTGCAAATGTACAAGAATAAGCCTACTCTAGGTTCAGTAGCCTCGGAGAAGGGAGGGGAAGCTCTTTCAGCCAGAGGTATCAAATTTGCAGATGACACAAAATTGGGTGGGATAGCTAATACCCTGGAAGACAGAAGCAAACTTCAAAGTGATCCTGATAGGCTGGAGTGCTGGGCTGCAAACAACAGAATGCACAGTTACAAGATGGGGGATACTTGGCTCAGCAATACTACAAACGAGAAGGATCTTGGAATTGTTGAATATGAGCCAACAGTGCAATATGGCTGCAAGAAAGGCAAATGCTATTTTGGGCTGCATTAATAGAAGTATAGCTTTCAAATCACATGAGGTACTGGTTCCTCTCTATTCGGCCCTGGTTAGGCCTCATTTAGAGTATTGTGTCCAGTCCCATGGCAAGTGAGCCTAATGAGAAAAGGAGTGCAGGAAGGGTGGGAGTATTTAAAAAAGGAAATTTTAAAGGCACAGTTACAAACAATTCCAACAAGGAGAAAAGATAGAAGACAACAGAGGAAACCAATGTGGCTCCACAAAAAGCTTAGAGATGACCTGAAAGCAAAAAAAGATACATATATGAAGTGGAAGGAAGGCCAGGCTACAAAACAAGAGTACAGACAGGTGGCACAGAAGTGCCGAAATGGCGTCAGGAAGGCTAAAGCTGAGAATGAGCTGAGGTTAGCGAGGGATGCTAAAAGCAATAAAAAGGCTTTCTTCAGATATGTGAGTAGTAAAAGACAGAGGAAAGAAATGGTGGTTCAACTGCTTAATGAGGATGGCAAATTGATAACAGATGACAAAGAAAAGGCTGAAGTGCTCAATTCCTACTTTGCCTCAGTCTTTTCCCAAAAGCGTGTCTATGACCCCCCTGGAAAAAGTGAAGCAGAAGTTGAGGGGGCAGGATTGCAATTTGAGATTGATAAACAAATGGTCAAAGAACACCTAATTTCCTTGAATGAGTTCAAATCTCCAGGGCCCGATGAACTGCATCCTAGCGTAATGAAGGAGCTAGCGGAAGAACTCTCAAAACCTTTGTCTCTTATCTTTGCAAAATCATGGAAGACGGGTGAGGTGCCGGACGACTGGAGGAGGGCTAACGTTGTCCCTATCTTCAAAAAGGGCAAAAATGAGGAACCTGGGAACTACAGACCAGTCAGTCTGACATCCATCCCTGGGAAAATTCTGGAACAGATTATAAAGAAGTCAATCTGTAAACACCTTGAAATCAATGCGGTGATCACTAGAAGCCAACATGGATTTGTCAGGAACAAGTCCTGTCAGACTAATTTGATCTCATTTTTTGATCGAGTAACCTCCCTTGTGGACTGTGGGAATGCTGTGGACGTCATATATCTTGTCTTCAGCAAAGCTTTTGACAAAGTGCCCCATGATATTCTGATTAACAAACTAGCTAAAAGTGGGCTAGATGGAACAACTATTAGGTGGATTCACAGTTGGCTACAGAATCGGACTCAAAGAGTACTTATCAATGGAACCTTCTCAAACTGGGGAGAGGCAATGAGTGGAGTACCGCAGGGCTCAGTCCTGGGCCCAGTGCTCTTCAACATTTTTATTAATGATTTGGACGAGGAGGTGCAGGGAACGCTGATCAAATTTGCAGATGACACAAAATTGGGTGGGATCGCTAATACCCTGGAAGACAGAAACAAACTTCAAAGTGATCTTGATAGGCTGGAGTGCTGGGCTGAAAACAACAGAATGAAATTTAATAGGGATAAATGCCAAGTTCTACATTTAGGAAATAGAAACCAAAGGCACAGTTACAAGATGGGGGATACTTGGCTCAGCAATACTACAAACGAGAAGGATCTTGGAATTGTTGTAGATTGCAAGCTGAATATGAGCCAACAGTGCGATATGGTTGCAAGAAAGGCCAATGCTATTTTGGGCTGCATTAATAGAAGTATAGCTTCCAAATCACGTGAGGTACTGGTTCCTCTCTATTCGGCCCTGGTGAGGCCTCATCTAGAGTATTGCATCCAGTTCTGGGCTCCACAATTCAAGAAGGATGCAGACAAGCTGGAGCATGTTCAGAGGAGGGCAACCAGGATGATCAGGGGTCTGCAAACAAAGCCCTATGAAGAGAGACTGAAAGAACTGGGCATGTTTAGCCTGGAGAAGAGAAGATTGAGGGGAGACATGATAGCACTCTTCAAATACTTAAAAGGTTGTCACACAGGAGGGCCAGGATCTCTTCTCGATCCTCCCAGAGTGCAGGACACGGAATAACGGGCTCAAGTTAAAGGAAGCCAGATTCCGGCTGGACATCAGGAAAAACTTCCTGACTGTTAGAGCAGTATGACAATGGAATCAGTTACCTAGGAAGGTTGTGGGCTCTCCCACACTAGAGGCCTTCAAGAGGCAGCTGGACAACCATCTGTCAGGGATGCTTTAGGGTGGATTCCTGCATTGAGCAGGGGGTTGGACTCGATGGCCTTGTAGGCCCCTTCCAACTCTGCTATTCTATGATTCTTTGTGCTCAGGCTGATTGTCGTAAACTTCGAAACAGGCAAGAAAAACTATCTGGCAGCCTGTCCTACCTTCCAGAGTTGGAGGTGAAGGCTCCCGTTTGTCGCACTTGGGCTGGCTTCAGACAACACAGGTGGTTTAAGTAGTCAACCGTCAGTTGAGTGGTCAACGTTTGGTTATTGTGTTGTCTGTCAGGCAAAATCCATCCCACGGTTGACTATTTTTCCAGAATAACCAACTGAGATAACTAACAGTCTGCAGAGTTGACTATCTGCACAACCATTGGTTAGTGTGTTGTCTGTCGGGCTCAGTGGACTATTTTGCAGGGTTGAGTGGACTATTTCAGCTGGCTACAGAGTTCCAGGGCAAGAGGTGCCAAAACCGCATCAACCCTTCTGCTACAGCTGGCACAACTTGCAGAGGCTGCTGGGATAGCACTGGGAGGACTGAGGGAGGCGGAGGAGGGGGGATGTGTCAGTCAAATGCTGGGTTGACTATTAGTCCACTCAAGACCAGCCCCAACCAGTTGTGTAGGAACATGTTGTGTGGGGAGTACCACAAACAAATGAACAAACTGTGAGTTGACTATTAACCCACCATTGATCTGAACGCAGCTTTTCAACTTGCTGGAATGCAACCTTTGGGGGCAAGAACTTACCAGGGATCAGGAGGTGTGATGGCTCCAGGTTTTGGAGGGCTACAGGAGGATGCTCTTGTCAGTGGGGTCCCGCTAGGGCGTGGGCACAGGCTCAATCATGCTTACCTTTGACACCAGCCCTGACCAGGAGGCATAATGTAGGTCAGAGGTGGACAGACTTCATGCTTGCGGGATCCACTTTCCCCTTTTTTTTTTTTTTTTTACTAGAACCCCGAGTTCCAATAATCAGGCCCAGGTGAAAAATAGTGGGTTGGGGAGGCAATGCAGTCAATTATCTACTGCATCCCATAAGCCATTCACTGTACCTGCAAGTACAAATACACAGCTTGGTTACTATAGAACAGGGACTCTAACCCAAAAAATTCCCTAGGGAGCTGGTAGAGTTGCACAAAGGCCTGGTCTAACACAACCAATTCATATTCATATGAAGCGAAGAACAAGGTGAGAGATGAGCAATTAGCACACCCATGTCCATGGAAGATTTTTTTTCCACTTTCAATTTTACTTGCTATTGATAAATGATTGATGCTATTGTTAAAATATCGTGAGTCAGAAAACCTGCAGTAGAATTTATCTATTGCAAATCATAGAATAGCAGAGTTGGAAGGGGCCTACAAGGCCATGGAGTCCAACCCCCTGCTCAATGCAGGAATCCACCCTAAAGCATCCCTGACAGATGGTTGTCCAGCTGGTAGTCAACTGGTAGTCTAGATCCTGATCTACCTTCTGCCTGCCCTTGGTACATAAATCAAACGTTATGGGTAAGGGAACATAGCTGGAGGCCCTAGGGTGGGAATGGTAATCATACAGGACACAGAAGCCCACCCACACACAGAGCTGAGCATAGATAATGCCTGTATAGTCAAATACAGAACCTTGAGAACTAGAAACCTTTTTTTTTTAAGTGATAGAGTTCCCACAATCTCTTCCAAATACATAGTAGATTTTGCATGGACGACAAAGGATATATCAGCTGCAATCCTATGCAGGTTTACTTGGGTGTATGTTCTATTGAGCTCAGTGGAACTAACTTCTGAGTAAATGTGCTTCGGATTGGACCATCTTGCTTTTAAAGGTACAGAGCTCTCTTGGGGGAAATGGATGGATCCTGCAGGATAAGAATGTTGGAACTGATCTTCGGACTTAAAGCAGTTTGGGTTCAAATCCCACCTTGAGTGCAGAGTCATTGGGTGGTCTTTAGTCAGTTACTGTCTTTTAGTCACAGTTCCCCATCGTTATAATGGGAATCAGAATTACAGAATTATCGCGTATATGAAAACCATAGTTCACCTTGTGTTTTAAAATGCTATACGAGTAAATAAATAATATCTACTGACCAAGACAATCCTTGACATTTGTTCATATTGGGACATGATGCTGAAGCCATTATTAACTCTGCTGCTGAGACCCATACTTGAAGTACCATCAGCAAAGAAGTAATTCATTGCAAGAATTGGTTTGGAGGCACACAGAACTTTAGACTAGATTTTTTTGCTTTGTGTCTCATTTTCGTATCCATTGGTCTGTATCTGTCAGTTTTGTTGCTGCTGCTTCCTTCTTGCTTATTTATAATTGGGGGGGGGGGGTTTAGGATTGGGATCATAACACAACTGCATTCTGAAACAACTCACTTCATCTGGAATTCAGTACATTTTTTAAAAAATGTAGCCACTTTGAAATATTATATTCTTATTCTTATGTACTGTTGAGGTTGGTAAACCTCAATAAAGGGAGAAAAACTCACTGAAACGCCAAATATCCTTCTGGTTTGTTTGGCTGTCCTGTCTCTGTTTCAAAAGGACTCTTTTAGATCTCTAACAGGAGCTGAAAACCTTTACATCAGTGCTCTGCCCTGCTGGGGGAAAGCTTCACCTGTTGAATTTTCGACTCTTGCTCAGCCATTAAAGGCACATCCGAAGCAAGTTTTTAACCTAATTGGGGTGGAGGTTTTTGGTTTTTATAACCTGATGTTTTCCCTAACGGCACTTAGAGAGAGTTGGGTCTTCGATAGGAAAATCTCTTCTAATGAGGCCCTTTCCTAAGTCCTGCATCAAACAAACTCTTCTACAAGGCAGCCTAGAGCGCATGAATGTGGAAGAAAGCGTGTTATTTATCTTGCACACCGCTTACCTAAACAAAATAAAATTAAAAAGTGCCGGGGGGTGTAGTAAGGAGAAGTGAAAACTGAAGTGAAATTAAATAAGCACAGCCCCGGTTGAAAACGTGGAAGAAAGTAGAAGCTCTGAGACGAGGACAAAAAAATCTAGCCGCTCAAGCAGCCCCTCGGCTTGATTTCCAGGCTAACGCGACAAGCTGGACCCGAACCGCTGGAAGCTGATTGGCTTCCGAGATCCGGACGGACCTGAGTGGAGCCCACAAGGAGGAAGTTAAGCGGGTGAGTTGTGCGGCGTCCGGCTGGAATTTGATTTCCTATAAAAGCGTTGGAGCGGTTAGCTCTGCTGCTGCCGCCTTAGTAGCTGCTCTCTGCGGGTGGATAGGATGGAAGGGCGCGTGGGAAAACTGGAGGAGATAGGCACGAAAGTCGCGGTGCTCGTGCAGAGCGCGGTGGCTTTGAAAGAAGACTTGCAAGCCGAACTGGGCGAAGGCTAGTACCTGACTTCGAGGCTCTTGATAGCTTCCCCCCCCCCACTACTACTACTACTACTACTACTTCTTCTTCTTCTTCTTCTTCTCACTTCTCACTTTTCTGAGCCGGAGCAGCTTGCTTTATTCCTTCGCACAATGGTATAGCTAAATGAAATCGGGAATAAAATGTGTTAGTCTTTAAAGGTGAAATACTAGGCATGTTTAGACAGGGAAGAAAGCTCTACAACGCTCAGCATGACGGGTTGTGTTGGACTTCTTTCTATCCAAACATGCATAGGATTGTGCCTGAGGGTGTCCTTTGCAAGACTGTGTTTTCCCCCTGAAATTGAGGGTCATCTTCGAAAAAGTGAGGGGCTGTAGCTTAACATTATCATGGAACTGGAAGACAGATATATTGGGACCTAGACGGTGTCCCTGGGTGCCTATATCGCAGATACATGTAATGGCTGGCTTTGATGGTGAGGGAAATTCACTCTGCACATGAGCAGATGATATGTTGAAGTAATAATTGATATGATTGTAGGGGAAATTAGCTCAGGGGCTGAGAATTACCTTGTCTATATATGTCCAACAGCCTTCCCCAATCAGTGTCCTCTAGATGTGTTGGACCACAACTCCCAGCATCCCCCTGCCAGCAAGTCCACTTCCCCTGGCTCCACCCCTTTCCTCCAACCACCAATCATTTGGTTGTTTCCTGGGCTTCTGCACAAAGTTCCTAAGGCTTAATTACTGGCAGTAAGAACTTCCAGCTAAATTCTGCTGGTATGTTTGGCATTTCTGGGGCTTTGGGCCCTGCCCCTTTTGCCCTGCCCACCTGAGGAATGTGGCCCCCGAGAGCTGTTCTGAAATTGAATTCAGCTCTTAGCGTGAAAGAGGTTCAACCCCCCCCTGCATTACACCTTTAAGCCTTCGGCTCTTTGACCCAATCCCTATGGCGAGCTGACCATCCATTTCCTCAGGAGCTGTGTGGGTTTGAACCCTAATTTTAAAGAGAAATGGAAATAGTGGAGCTTGTCACTTGCCTCCTCCCTAACCTAGAGGAGCTGGAGGTCTCCTTGATGTCAAATATGTGGTGAATGCCCAGTGGTGCCATTAGGGTAGGACTCGGGGGCAGATGTCTAGAGCCCCTACTCAGCCGAATGAGCAAGAGGGCCCCCAGATACAGTAGGGCTGGCTTATCGTGTCTTGGAAGTAGGTGAAGTAATACACATTACCACCTAAAGAGCCCTCACCCTGGGCCCTGTAAGACCATTCTTATTCATTACATTTATATACTGTCCCATAGCCGAAGCTCTGTGGGCGGTTTACAAAAGTTAAAAACAGTGAACATTAAAAAGAAATATACAAAATTTAAAACCATAAAAAGCATAAAATACAAACAAAAACAGACAATATCCATTTAAAAACAACTATTCTGGGGTCAGTTAAAAAACTCAGCATATGAAGTCCAGAGTCTAAAAGAATTGCCGAACTGTGCATGTAATAATTGGGTGTCGTTGCTTTTCACAGCCCGTAGGTTTGTTAAAGACGATCAGAGTCAAAGCAGCTCTCAAGAGGGGCCCGGAGAAGCAGCGCAGGTGTGTCTGCTCCAGCCAGCATCCTCTTTGCCACAGCAGCTGCAGGCAACATCTCCTTCAAAACTCCCTTCCATGATGCACCTGGGCAACAGCAGAGAGTGGTACATGCCGATGCTTGGTAAGTGGTCCATATTGATGAATCCGCCGAATGGATCCCGCTGAACTAGGAGCTTGGGGTCTGGAGCTCTGTGCTTTGCTTCTCTCCCCCTCTCCCCTCTCTCCACCTCCCACCCAAAACCTCTCTTTTGGTGCTTCCAATGCTAACAATCCAAAGATGTCGTGCAGCTCTTCCATCTTTTCCTCCTCAACGGATCTGGTAAGAGGGAAGATGGAGGAAGCAGTGGGAAAACATGGAAGAGTTTCAAATTGAAAACTTCAGTGTCTGGACCCCGTCTACCCCCTGGTAAATTCTGTGAATGAGCCAGAGTAATTGCATGATAAAAGCCTCACCTGGAAGCACACTTGACACACACACACCCCTCAATGTGCTGCACCACAATGCCCAGCATCCCCCATCCAGATGTTGGGAGTTGAAACTACCAACACATCTGGAGGGCACCACATTGGCAATGGCTGCTTTAACCAGAAAACCCAAAGCTTGTGTGAGATGATGATGATTTATTGCATTTTTATACCACCCAACAGCCGAAGCTCCCTGGGCAGTTCACAAAAACTAAAACCATTCAAAGTGTAAAGCAAACAGTATAAAAACATGTTATAAAATACACATTAAAAACTGATTAAAAACATACCATACATGATTAAAACATCTTTAAAACATTATGAATGGACTTGACTGCATTAGGTACCATAGCACCTAGCTCAGGTCCTGTGACTCTGTTCCTTTTTTAAAAATTGTATTTATTAATTAAGCAAAACTCTTAATTGTTGTAGCTCTACACATCCACAGGGCACCTAATTGGAGAAAGATGGGCTAGAATGTTGGACTAGGACTAGGGAGACCCAAGTTCAAATCCCCCATTTAGTTATGAGGCTCACTAGTTCTAGTCTAATCTACCATAGAGAGTTGTTGTGAGGATAAAATGGGGAAGGGGTTGTAAAATATGCTGTTTTAAGCTCCTTGGAGGAGAGATGAGGTTATAAATGTATGTCCTGTTCTGGGCAGATGTCATCCTGAAGAACCAAGAAGCTCTCCGGATGGTCTTGACGAACCAGGACACATTGAAGGGTCTTGTGGATGGGCTCCAGAAGTCCGTGTCAACCATTGAGGAAAGAATCCAATGCATGGAACAAGAGATGAGCATCCTTGCTCAGTTCACCCAAGAACTCAACCAAGTGGGGGATGAAGCCAACTGGAGTTGAAAGATCTCTTCCAAAATTACCATCCTGGTTGCCATCCAAAGTGTGCCTGACTCCTTGAAGTTGCAACTTAACAATAATACACGGAGAGAAGTAGTTTTAAAATAGAAAAGTAGAAGATTTTCAATACCAACCTGAAATATTTCTTACCTCTGCAAACATAACCTCCTCTGTTTTCACAAACAACTTAAGAACTCAGACTTTCATCCAGCTTGTGTGCTTTTCTTTTCTCCTGGATGATGGTTTGATTTAATTCTGCCTTGATCTAGCCTACTAAAAAATCCAGTTTAAGCCTAGAGGTATTCCCAGTTGGGAACACAGTTTGCCTTTCTAAAGATGGCTGTATTTGCCCACATCCATTTGTCTTTTAAGTACCACAAGGAAAAGGTCAAGCTGGGTTTGAGTGAAGGGTCAGATCCATACTTGTAGTGGGCCCACAGAAATCAATGGGACCTGAGTTAGCCATGACTAACTTGTCTCATTGATTTTAGTAGCGCTACTCTTAAGTATGGCTAAATCTGGATACAACTTGCATTCATAGCTACTAGCTGCTCCTGCTTTCCACTTCAGCCACGCTGGACAACACAAACTACTTAATGCTCATGATTCTTGTCCTAGTTTAGGACAAATGTCTCCTTGCTCTGATCTCAGGTATCAAACTATCTTGAAGAGCAACTCTTGTATGTGTGAAATCCTACTGCTAATGCAATCATATGTGGAGTGATTAACACGTCTTTTTGTTGTAACGTTTTTGCATTTTCTCTAAGCCAACAGTGGGAGATGGGACATGCTTTTGAATAATCCACTGTGACACAATGTCCATCAGACTGCTGGTAACAGCAGTAGTTTCCTGGAATTATTTAAATGGCTATTGTTGACAGGACAAAAAGCTTTATATTGTGTATTTTTCAAGAATATTAGTCAAGGTTTATGAAGATGGATAAATACTTCCCCTTCCATGAAATGGTTCAAAGTATGTACTTGGTTTGCAATAAAGAGGGAATACTCTATAAACCTCTCCTGCACATGCCCCACTGGAAGGGATGGGAGGTAGGCAAGAACTGATGCCACCTTGCTCAAATCCAATTCCAATGGTGCTTGTGCCCAGTGTATGTCGGCTTGGTGCAACTTCATATGATGTCCTTGGTACTGTATCCCGGCCTTCTGCAGCTTGGTGCTCTCCAGGTGTGTTGGAACCGCATCTCCCATAATTCCCAGCTGGCCAATGCTGGATGGAAATTATGGGTGTTTCAGTCTAACACATCTGGAGGGCACCAGGCTGGGCAAGCCTGCTGTATCTGAACCCTCCCTTTCCTGCGGCAGCCTGAATATTTTGGAGCCTCTGCGGAAAATAATTCAGTAGTCTGCCTATATTTTTCCAAACATATTTATTTGATCTCAAGCCATGTGTGCCTCTTCTGTGGCGAGTGATTGTACTTGCACTTGTGTGTCCAACAATAAACTTCCTTTTAAGTGGAAATATCTGTGAATGTCTCTGTAGCACAGTGGAAAGAATCTTTCCAGGCTGCACCCCATGGCTTCTCTCAGGTGATTCAATAAGGACTAGGTCTCCTCTTAAGGATTTTTTTGGGTACTTTTTTGGGGTACTTTTGTACTTCAGGGTTTCCCCAAGACACAAGAGGGCTCCCCAAACTGGGGTTTCCCTAAGTGGGTTATGCCATTTTGGCTACATACGAATCTACACTCAGAATGAGTTTGCTATTGGTATATAGCAGGTATGCAGGGTATCATTTTATGTAGGTGGATTTGGTTGCCAGTTGGGGTAAGCCTCTGCTACCTCCAGTAACAGAGGCAGTATGCTGATGTACACCAGTTGCTGGGTGACATGGGTGGGAGGGTGCTGTACTGGTGTCTCGTTTGTGGTTCCCTGTTCCAACTGCTATTTGGCCACTGTGTGAACAGAATGCTGGACTAGATGGACCCTTGGTCTGATCCATCAGGGCGCCTCTTATATTATGTGGGTACTTGTAATATGGAATGATATGATATGTTCCAGTTGCACAGACTCCATGGGTCCAGCGAACAGACAAATCTGGGACTTGGGTTCACCACTCTGCCACTGACAGCCATCCAGCTATAAGTTTGTGATGAAGTTGGAGCTAACCACACCGTAGGATACCATACCATCACATCCATATTGCCTCAATAATGTGTCTTTTAACAACTGTAATTTCCTGGCATTTTGGAGCTTGAGTGGACATGGGAAACCCTTAACAGCCTTCCTCAACCTGGGGCGCTCCAGATGTGTTGGACTACAACTCCCAGAATGCCCCAGCCAGCTGGCTGGGGCATTCTGGGAGATGCAGCCCAACACATCTGGAGCGCCCCAGGTTGAGGAAGGCTGCAATACAACATATTAAACCAAAAGGTTTTTTGTTAGATGAGTACAACACATACACAAAAGAGAGAGAGAGAGACTTGGAATAGGGAATTGTAAATAGTGAAATCAGAAGGAATTGAAATGCAGATAGAACAGACAGTGATAATTATCTCATTTATAGTGGATGTTCACAACATAGTTGGTCGGCGATCCCACGGATCTCCCATTCTTGCATTTTTATTAGTAAAGAAAATATGTGATCCTTGCTGGGCGGGGATTTAGAGAGCAAGTATATTGCCTTCAGCCACCAGGGGACTCTGCTGTTTACGCAGCACACCTTCGCCCTCGCCCGACGCCCCCGTTCCCTGTCTCGGCGCCGCTGCGGAGTTTTCCTAAGTCAAGTGCTGGAGTAGATCAGACCCGGAAGTTAATTCTGCGCCGTGCTTTTGCACGGAAATGTCGCCCAATGGCTCCAACTCCGTCCAGGGGTAAGGAGCTCCAGCGGAGTCCTCAGTTCTTGAGCCGGGAGTTTCCCCCCAAAACGCTGGGGGAGGAGGAAGTAATTTTCTTCCACCCATTTCCCTGAAGGGTGGATGTGTTCTCTCTCCGTCTCCCAAGAGCTGCAGCTGCAACTATTAACACACACAAACAAGTTCCAGGTAGGTCAATATTTTTTGTTCAAAAATACAAGCTGCGAATGGGGGAACAGGAGCATCCCGATTCTATTATATGGGGTGCTGATATAATCTGAGGCATATAGCTGAATTATTATGAATAATAATTTTTGTTATGAATTCTTTTACAGCACCTTGAAGGGTCTGTTGTGCCTAAACGGTGCTGAATGAAACAGGTAATCCGTAAACTTAGCATGTATAACAGCCTCCTTTCAGTTGTCCCTATTTTCTTGGACTTGACTGCGGTCAATCGTCCCGTCCCCCCGTATTTTTTGAAAGAACTTAAGAGCCCTGCTGGATCAGACCGAGGGTCCATCTAGTCCAGCACTCTGTTCACACGGTGACCACTCAGTTGTCGACCAGGGACCCACAAAGCTGGACGTGGTGCAACAGTACCCTCCCGCCCATGTTCCCCTGCAACTGGTGCAAAGGGTGGATAAAAATCGATGATTTGTGTTAACAAATTTGATTATTTAATGTTAAAGCAGATTTTAATGTTTAGTTTTTTTAAAAAAATGGACAGGGCAATCTTATGGGAGTTGGAGAGGGAGAACCGACCCGAGAGCTTCGGCTATTGGGCGGTATAGAAATGTAATACATAAATAAATAAATAAATCCAAGACGGAGGAGCAGCCAAAGTCCTGGTAGGCACAGAGTGGGAAGGTGGACAGTAACTTGGTGGTATTTATCCAGGGTTTTCCCACCCCCACTCCAAATTTCCCCTCCCACTAGTCACCATTCCCCCCATTCTGGGGCATGTCAGGGTGAATGGGCAGGGCTTTGGATATGGTGGATCCAGTGCCTCCCCCTGATCTGCTCCTGGCATGCCCCCCTTTTGCCATTCCCAATGTCAGTGCATCAAGGTTGGCAGAGGTTTCTGCGCCCACAACAGGGGAGGCTTGTGTGAGGAGACCTCCTGTGCCAACAGACCTGTCTGTCTCTGCAGGCAGAAAGGGAGATCTACTCTGTCCCATGGTCCCTCGGACACTCTTCAGAATCCTTTTGATTGCAACTGAGTTTCTTCTTCAATAATAACAAGTTAATATTAAATAATCTGAATATATAGGCTGACCATATGAAAAGGAGGACAGGGCTCCTGTGTCTTTAACGGTTGTGAAGAAAAGGGAATTTCAGCAGGTCTCATTTGTATGCATGCAGCACCTGGTGAAATTTCCTCTTCATCACAACATTTAAAGCTGCAGGAGCCCTGTCCTATTTTGTATCTGATCACACTAGCATAGCTGCAGCTTTAACTGTTGTGATGAAGAGGGAATTTCACCAGGTGCTGAATGCAAACAAATGACTTCTGCTAAAATTCCCTTTTCTATACAACTGTTAAAGATACAGGATCCCTGTCCTCCTTTTTATATAGTCATGCTATGAATATAAGCATGTTCATCTCTAAATCGAATCAATGCCACTACTCCCCTTTCGTCTGGATCTGTTTAAAAATACTATATAGGCAGTATTGGGGTTGGGGAAAGAGCCAAACAAAAGGGAAGTACCCTGGGCAAGTTGATTACCAGTCTTAACAGCCCTAAACGGCCGCCTCTCCCTATATATGGTGGCCTGAGATTTGAGATCCGTTGGAGGAGCCCTCCTCTGCAAACCACCAGTACGAAACATACACTATGGTGGGACATGGGAGAGAGCTTTCTCCATTGTGGCACCCCAGCTGTGGAATGCCCTCCCCTTGGAGGCCCGACTGGTGCCAGCACTGGTTTCATTTCAGCACCAAGTTAAGACATGGCTTTTTAACAAAGCCTTTGATGGTTAAATTCACCAAGCCTGTACATGGTTTTAATTAGTTTTAAAGTTTTTAAATTCTATACTGGTTTTAGCTTGTTAATGGTTTAATTTGTTTTTAGCTGTGTATATTTATTGTTTTATATTGTTTGTATGATTTTATCTGTACACTGCCCTGAGATCCTTGTGCTATAGGGCGGGATACAAATGTTTTAATAAATCAATAATAAATAACAGGGCGGCCTCCCTTGTCAAATCTCACCAAAACAGTAATTACATGTAGCACTGCACCCAAGGGTGGGGATCTCCACCAGGCCATCATAGGTAACAGTATTTATGCAAATCCTTGGTGGTTGGCAACTCTTTGGGTATATGCTAGGGCATGCTGGCTGAGGCATGGCTGGCTGGGGCATGCTGAGAGTTGTAGGATTTTTTCCCCTGAACATGTTTAGGATCGCACCCTTAATGATCTTTTACTGATAGACATTTAAGGATGCTTCAGGACATGCTGAATTTCTCAGCATGTGACTAGAGTTACATGTCAAGAAAATGTGCATTCTTGAGTGTTTCTATAGAATCCCATGTTTCTGAGCATGTTCTGGTTAGATGCTGTAGCAATCATTGAATGTAGTTCTAAAAAGCCTCAAATGAGGAAAACCCATCACATGTAGCAGAACAATGTGAGGGTTATGCCATCTATGTCTCTTCCTTCCTTCCTTCCTTCCTTCCTTTCTTTCTGAACAACTTTGAGGTCTATAGAACTCACTGCCACAGTTTTAAACAACGTTTCCAAAGAGACCTCATTGTCAGGGACTGCTGCCTTATCTATAAAACCCTTAACTGCTGTCACCAAAAAGAAACTTCCGTGGTGTAGAGAAGAAATTGACATCACCACTAGAGACAACCTTTCAAAATGAAAAAAAAATAAGGTATTTATTAAGGAGAATTATTTACAAAAGGGAATAAAATTTTATTCTTCAAATAATTGATTGAGATTGCTTAAAAGTACTTAAATTAAATATGTTTGGGTTATCATTCCTAATAGAAGAGCAAGGATTCCACAGCTCAATAGCTTTTTCTTCAGAGAAGCTTTCCCTAAACTTTACCCCAGTTAATTCCTCGTAAACAGGAACAGATGCTATATACCAGTCTTCCTCTGCCTCCTGTTCTTCCTGTTTCTTCTGGCTTCTAGCATGATTCAGATGTTTCAGGGACTGCCTGCTGAAGTTCCTTCTTAAAAATTGGAACCAAAAATGTATTATGTATAACTTGGTTTGCTCATAAAATTATAATGGTTGGCATATTAAGTTTAGAAATTTAGTTTATTCAGACAATAATTACAAATTTTACAAATAATTACAAATTTTAGGTGTAAATGATCATTTTATGAGCAAACCAAGTTATACATAATACGTTTTATGTCTCTAAAGTAACAAAGAGACTTAGATCTGTAAACAAAACTAAAAATATATATGCATATTTTCCATTTTTGACACGCACACAAAAATTCTGGAAAAAGGGGTTCTCTTGCTCCCAATGGCTTGACAATTTCCAGAAATTTTACATCTTTAGACATGTACAGGATTGCATTATTAACTTCACAAACTGTCAGTGCTGCTGGTCATAACAAATACCCCCCACCCACCCATGGGAATATTATCAAGACATTCTGGAGGTGAAAAAAAGGGAACTGTGCAAAGCATCTATGCAAGGCCTGGTTGTCAGAATAAAACAACAGTGTAAACCATCTATATGTAATTGTACATTAACATGGTTTAATGGTGAGATGTATGCCATTCTTTAGGGAATATATGAAGAAATCTCCGTGGAAAACCTGGATTTCTATCAAGTTTATTTTTCCCTCCTGATTTATAGCTTTGAATCAAATGGCCTTGGTTTGAATCAATCCACTGTAAGCCTGTGTGCACCAGTTGCTGGGGAACATGGGTTCATCCCTGGCTGAAGGCTGGTTGGCCACTGTGCGAACAGAGTGCTGGACTAGGTGGAGCCTTGGTCTGATCCAGCGTGGCTCTTCTTATGTTCTTATGTTCACCCTGTGGATTGCACTTTTTGTTGAAATTCTGTTAGTTGCTAGAGTTTTCCTATGAAGCAAGAGCAAGCAACCTGTTTGGGCCCATGGTAGGGTGACCATATGAAAAGGAGGACAGGGTTCCTGTGACTTTAACAGTTCCATAGAAAAGGGAATTCAGCAGGTATCATTTGTAAATATGGAGAAACTGGGGAAATTCCCTCTTCATCACAACAGTTAAAGCTGCAGGAGCTATACTAGAGTGACCAGGTTCAAAAGAGGGCAGGGCACCTGCAGCTTTAACTGTTGTGATGAAGAGGAAATTTCATCAGGTTCCCCATATATACAAATGACACCTGCTGAAATTCCCTTTTCAATACAACTGTTAAAGATACAGGAACTTTGTCCTCCTTTTCATATGGTCACCCTAGCCCATGGGCACCGCCACAAAATGGGCCCTCTGCTGAAGGAAGCATCACCCTGAAGCCGCCCACCATCTTCTCTTCCTAAGAATGTCTCTGAGCCCCATATGGGGCCCAGAGGCACTTATGGGGAAAGATGGGAGTTTCCCGAGGCCCTTACTTTGATTTTAAGCAATCCCAGCTGCCAGTAAGACATTTATTATTATTATTATTATTATTATTATTATTAAAAGTAGGAGGGGTAGGGAAGCCAAGAAAGTTGTCCGATGGTGTAACGGTGCCCGTGGCGGCATGGCGCCATGTTGCCTACCCCCTGCCACACACAACATGGCTACCAACCTCCGTCTATAACAGTTTGAACTGTTTTGATTTGAACCTCCGTCTCCCAAAATCATGTCCGCTGGATCACTTGGGCCTTTACTCCCATGGATCACCTTGATCACACTGTCGCCATAGGACTAAGAAAAGACTAACACCACAGCCACCATTTGGGTGGCAGGGCCTTAACGCAGATAAGGGATGTTGCCCTATCAATGCATCTCTGGGGTGCATGCCCAGGCATCAGTTCCCACTCAAATGCCTACATTTGGTTGAAACCCTGAAGTACTAACCCGTTGGTTGTTCCTCCCTGAGTCAGCAGCCCTGGGCAGAACAGATGCAAGAAGTAGCAACTAATCAGGGCTTGAATTGGTCTTTCTGCAAGTTTTAAAATCTCTTCATTGGCTACCGATTAGTTTTGGTTATTACCTTTAAAGCCCTACATGGTTTGGGTCCAGGCTACCTGCGGGATCGCCTTTTCTTGTACAATCCGCCCCGCGCACTCAGGTCCTTTGGAAAGAATCTACTTCAGCTAGTACAAACCAGATTAACAACTGTTACTCAGAGGACCTTCTCTTCTGCTGCTCCCAGACTGTGGAATGGCCTGCCGGAGGAAATTCGTCAACTTGACGGTCTTTTAGAATTTAAAAAAGCAATAAAGAGTGATCTATTCTGGCAGGCCTATCCAGTGAAATTTTAGAATGTTTTAAAGATGTTTTAATTATGTATGGTATGTTTTTAATCAATTTTTAATGTGTATTTTATATCATGTTTTTATACTGTTTGTTTTATACTTGGAATGGTTTTAGTTTTTTATGAACCGCCCAAGGAGCTTCGGCTGTTGGGCGGTATAAAAATGCAATAAATAATAATAATAATAATCTGGGATATAGAGCTTACTATCTGTTACATAGCTGTTTTGTATTCCAGCAGTTATTGGGATGGCGATGGAGATCAAGGCGGAGACTCTCTCACAGGCAGACCCTAAAATAGTGAATCGCCTGTGGTGGAATGTATCCCAAGACTGTGACCACCACAACACTTGTGAGATTTGGAAGGAGCAGGAGAAGCAGAAGCCCTCGATCAAAATTGAGGACATCAAGGGGTTGGAAGATTTCACGGCGCCCGAAGAAAACCTTGCACAAGAGGATGAAAAGCCATGCGTTCATCAGCACCCGGGACTCGTTACACATGAGACGATCTGCACAGAAGAGAGCCCCTTTAGGTGCGACGCGTGTGGGAAATGCTTTGGGGATAATTCCCATCTGATCAGGCATCAGAGAATCCACACCGGGGAGAAACCGTACCAATGCGGCGACTGTGGGAAAAGCTTCAATCAGAACTCACACCTCCTCCTCCACAGGAAGGTCCACTCGGGGGAGAAGCCCTGCCACTGCGAAGATTGCGGGAAAAGTTTTGTGACCATTTGGGCTCTCATCAAACACCAGAAAATCCACATGGAGGAGAAGCCCTTTCGGTGTGCGCAGTGCGGAAAGACTTTCCGCCAGAATTCGCACCTGGTGATCCACGAGAGGATCCACTCGGGGGAAAAGCCTTGCCCTTGCCCCGAATGTGGTAAATGCTTTGGAGACACGTCGGCCCTTATCAAACATCAGAGAACCCACTCGGGAGAGAAGCCCTACACCTGCCCACATTGCGAACGAGGCTTTGGCCAGAACTCTCACCTCCTTCAGCATCTGAAGATGCACACGGGGGAGAAAGGCTACTGCTGCGGCGAATGCGACAAAAGCTTCAGCCAGAAGGCTCAACTGATTGTTCACCAGAGAGTCCACTCGGGGGAGAAGCCATATAAATGCTCCCACTGCGGCAGGTCTTTCAATCGCAGCTCCAACCTTATTTCACACGAACGAACCCACAGCGGAGAAAAACCTTACAAATGCCCCGATTGTGGGAAATGCTTCAGTAGGAGCTCCAATGTCCTTGTGCATCAGAGAATCCACAACGGGGAGAAACCCTTCAAGTGTCCTTCCTGTGGGAAGAGTTTCCGGCGTAACTCTCACCTGATGGTCCATCAGAGACTCCATCACTGAGGCTTTCCCAAGGGATCTGTGTGCACATGTGTCTACGTATCTCTCGGTATATCTGCTGTGGTCCATTCAACAGAGCTGAACTCTTCTTTCCAGGATCCTGCAGGGAACACGCTCTCCCCTGGTTATCTGAAGTCCTAGTAAGGATGGTTCTAGGCATGGCTACTAGAGGTAAGCCCCATGGAGTTCAAGTCAGGGCTTATTCCCAAATTAGTGGGTAAAACTGCAATCCTATGCCCACTTACTTGGGAGTGAGCCCCATTGAACTCAGTGGGATTTACTTTCAAGTAAACGCACACAGGATTGCCCAGTTAAAAAAATTGAATTCAAATTTCTAATCAAGGCAAAAACATATATAATAGAATCACCAGATTTTAAGAGTTAGAAGGGATCTCGTAGGTCATCTAACCCAAATCTACCTGCTCAACGAAGGATTATTAGCCTTCAAAAATACTGTATTTATTATTGCTAGGTGCAACCTAATTGAAGACATTTTAATCAATGAATCCTATGAGTTTGGGTTAATTCATCGATTTAAGGCAAAATTCTAAGCATGTTTAGACAGTGGGGGAAAGTCCTATAACTCCCAGCATTCCCAAGCCAGCACTGTACATCTGATCTCGGTGCTTGCCATCTGCATTTTTTAAAAATAAGAATTTGTACTTTAAAATGTACACACACACACACACACACACACACACACACACACACAGAGGCACCTTTTAACTAACCACAAGTATTTTAAGGTGCAATCCTATGCATGAAAAGACAGGAAAAAAACTCCTACATGCATAGGATTGTGCCCTAAGGAGTAGATGCATAGGATTGTGCCCTAAGGATCCCCCCACATTTAGGGGGATTTAGGGCACAATCCTCTGCATGTTTAGACAGAAAAAAGTCCTACAATTCCCTACATTCCCCAGCTACCCATGTATAGGATTGTGCCCTTAATCTGTTAACCCAGTGGTTCACAACCTTTTTTGCTCCATTCCCCCATTTCACCATTGTTCAGAATATAGTTACCCCCTTCCCAAGACAGTCTAACTCAAAAGGTGCTTTCCAAATAATATGCATTTAATATTGAAAATCTTTTATTTTTTTCTATATTAGTCCCATTTAAAGGGGCAACGCAAAGCATGGCCCCTTTTACATTCTCAGCTCCCATGCTTTGCGTTGCCCCTTTAAATGGGAAGCTTGAAACTTCTAGGATTGCGAGGGAGGGAGGGAAAAGAGAGCAAAGGCCTGGCTTTTGCAGACGACATGACACTTTTCTGGGACGTTTTTAATAACGTGTAGGAAGATATAATCTACAGGACATCATACTTTGCTGAATAGTGGTCCCAATTCCCCCCCCTGGAACCCTAAAATTCCCCCTAGTTGAGAACCCATGTGTTAACCAAACCAATTAATTTGATGTTGCAGGATCCTGGCAAATTATCTGCATAATCTTGCAGATGAATCTTTCATCTTACTTGGCTCTAGCTATAACCCCATAAAGAGTTTTGAAAGATGCATCCAAATCTTCAGATTTTTTTCTGCTGGTATGTTCACAGGGAAAGGGCACACACCTAACCACCTCCTGGAATGTCATGATGCTTCATTTTCTATCTTGAGCTCATTAAAAAGGGAAAACTTCCCAGTGATTCGTCTGGACAGGAGTCAACACTGCCCCACTCCCAAGCTACCATTTAAGTTTAAAGCAGAGTCCTCCCCTCACAAGGAATTGTGATTTCCATCTCCATCCCACACTATTTGCCATAGATGCTCATGTTTTTATCTGGTAGTTTCTTTGAGCAGAAGACACGAAAACCGGCAATTGCACAACCAGCTTCTTCATGCTCCCCATTCAAAAACAGCACATTTCATCCCCTGACTTTAGCAAACTAGATCAAACTGAACAAAGGATCTACATATCTATATGGAGAGTAGTTATACATTGAACATTTTATTTATTTATTTATTTATTTCATTTATATCCCATTGTGGAAATTCTGTAGACATAGTATATCTTGACTTCAGGAAGATATTTGACAACATACTCGATATCCTGATTATTTTATTTATTTATTTATTGCATTTATATACTGCCCCATAGAAGCTCTCGGGGCGGTTTACAAAAGGAAGCTAGTTGAATATGGGTTGGATGGCATTTCGACTAGGTGGATCTATAGCTGGCTGGAGAATCGTACTGAAAAATGGCACACCAATGGTTCTTCATCAGACTGGAAGGAGGGATTGAGGGGTGTGTGCTGCAGGGCTTGGTTGTACTCTTCAACATTTGTATTAATGACTTGGAGGAAGAGGTGAATATAGGGGTGGGGGAATGCTTAACAAATTTACTGATGACACAAAATTGGATGGGATAGCAAATAACTTAGAAGACACAAACAATATTCAAAAAGACCGTGATAGGTTAGAAACTGGGCAGAAAATAATAGAATGCAATTTAACAGAGACATATGCAATGTTCTTTTTCCACAGGTATAAGTTGGGGAATACTTGGCTTGGCAATAGTACTTGGAGTTGTAGTCAATCCCAAACTGAATATAAGCCAGAAGTGTGATGTGGCTGCAAAAAAAAACAAATGCAATTTTAGTTGCATCAGTAGAAATATACATAGTTTGAAAATCACAGGAACTGATACTTCCACTCTACTCTGCACTGGTCAGAGCTCACCTCAAATACTGTGTCCAGTTTTGGACACACACTTTAACAAGAATTCAGATAAATTGGAAAGAGTTCAGAGGAGGGCAACAAAGGTGAAATTAAGTCCTAGAGGAAAGATGGAAGGAACTGGGTATGTTTAGCCTTGAAAAGAGAAGACTGTGAGAGATATGATATACTTTCAAGTACCTAAAGGGTTGTCAACATGAAAGAGGGCCCCAACCTCTTCTCTATTATCCGAGACTGTAGGACACAAAATAACAGGCTTAAGCTGCAGGAAGGCAGCAGGAGAAACTTCCCAATGTTGAAAACAGTCAGGCAATCAAACCAACAGTCTAGGGAGGCGGAGGGCTCTTCATTGCTGAGGTATTCAAGCAGAGACTGGACAACCATCTCTCAAGGATGCTTGAAACCAGATTCCTGCGCTGAGCAGGAGGTTGGACTCCATGGCGTAAATGGCCCCTTCTAATTAGAAAAATCCATGGATGCCAAAGCTATCAATGGCCAATAGTCATGATGACTATATGCTGCCTCCAGGATCTGAGTCAGTATGTCTCTGAATTACCAGTTATTGGGGAACATCAGCAGGAGGTTGCTGTTCCCCTTATGTCCTGCTTGTGGGCTTCCCAGAGGCATCTGGTTGGCCACTATGGAAATGGAATGCTTGTCTAGATGGGCTTTTGGTTTCATTCATAAAGGTTCTTCTGTGCTCCAACTTAAGTTTCTAGCATCCATCAGTTCAAACAAATTCACTCTTTGTCCCACTCTCATACTGGTCTTCATCTAGAGTCCATTGGGTTGTATCCAATGAATGGGTCAAGTTAGTTGTGACTAAGTTAAGTCTCATGCATTTCAACGGTTCGGTTCTAAGTAGGACTAACATGGGATACAGCCTTTAAGGCATTCCAAAGCCATGGGTGCCTATATGTTTCCAACGCAGTCAGAAGAGTGCGTGGCTTTGGCAGGCAGAGCCAGGGGACAAAGTTAGGCCCAGCAGCCTCCCTCATGCATTATTTGAGTGCATGTGGAGGTGTTATGGGGCCTTTCTTAATGCCTTTATCCAATCCCCAAACTAAACAAACTTCCAGTGTGCCTGTGCTCTTATGTTCTAAATAGCAGAATCCTAAATTCCAACAGCGAACCAGGTTCTCCTGAATGTCGATCCTTAAGTAGCCAACAGCGGCACCAGCCATGCTCAAGAGGGAGATGTGAGCAGGCTTGGGGGAACCCCAATCTCTGCAGCATTACAAATATTGTGCGGGGGGAGAAAGCAATGGCAGTGGCGGAGGTGGGAGGAACCCCAAGCAACTCAAGGAGTACTGATCTTGCGGAGTAAGGGCCGTAACTGGTGGAGTGGAATGGATTCTCCTGGAAACGGGCATGGCTGGCTGGAACCGTGAACAGGAGCACTCCATGCTGAGCCCCACTTCTATTAATAGATAAGTCTGAACCCAGAAAGCTTTTATGCCCTCGTGAAACATTTGGAAGGCGGTATGTGCGTGGCCTATACAAGCTTGAGCCGATTTAACGTCCACCCCCTATACATTGCCTGCTCGACATTCCTCCCTCCCCGCTGAAGCCCGAGAAACAAGGCCGGTCTGGGATGCCCCTTATCATTGGCCGGCGCAGCCGCCGCCCCGGGATCTCGCTTTCGGCAGGAAAGGGGCTGGGCAGCCGGGTGGATCCACCCTGGAGTTGGGATTGCGGAACCGAAAGGGAGGCTGAGGCCGAGAGAGACCGGAGCGGAGGCCAACCACTCCGGTAAATAATCTCTCCTCTTGCTCGCTTCGCTTGTCTGCTGCTGCTGCGCCGCCGCCTCCGTTCTTCTTGCTTTTCTCCGAAGAATTCTTCCCGTCTTCTTTCTCCCTCATCCCAGGCCCGCAAGCCAGCCTTAAATGTTCGCGAGGGCGAGCTAAAAGGGAGGTAGCTCATTGGTTTGCAGGCCTTTTAAAAACAAATTTTGTGAACTTTTTTTTTTAATGGTTAAAAAAATGTAGGGGAGGCAGAAATGGTTTTAGGGGTGCAGCCCCCCTTTCCCTGTGGCTATAGGCCTACCCCACCCCACCCCACCCACGCGCGCGCTTGCACACTTTCTCCTTTCTAGCCAGCGTCTAGGCACGTGCTTGATTACTTTGGGTACAAATCAGCAATTCAACTACTGCTGAATATTTCCATCAGTCCAACAATGGTGAGTGGGGAGAAAGAAGGAGGCGGACAAACCGCGAATGCAAACAAACCGTGAGTTGCTAAGAGAAGGGCTGGGGAAAGATTCAAAGTTTAGTGCTATTTTCTGCAAGGATCTTGGAAGCAGAGGTAATTACTGAGAGAGAGAAGCTGTGAGAATTTGTTTGATTTTACAAAGGATCTAATTTTCTAAAATGTGCGGGGGGAGCATGATAACCTTGCAAGATAAACCTCTAAATTCGCCGATTACAAAACCCAATTTCTACCGTTACAAAACTGGGCCTACTTTCAATATTTAATATGCATGCATTTTTCCCCCTCTTAGTTTGCTTCGCATTCACAGGCTTTTTTCCTTCTCTTCTTCAAGCGCCATAAACAACATCGCATCCTCGTAGTCCGCATTCATTTGAATAAATTTACAACCCTCGACAGAATATTTACAATCACCAAAATGTATTAAGGATCCCCATTCTTTAATAGGCGTTCACTGACTGGGTGAGAACAGAGTAGTTAACTTGAATAAAGAGGTAACTCATCTGGGGTACATGATCTGGAGTATATATCCAATACTGTGCTCACTTAAGTGTTCATGGTTGCCCTCCTTGATCCCATCAGAAAGTTACTCTGATAATGTTCAGATTACATGACTACAGGTAGCAATAACTAGCAAGTTCCCAATCTTAAAGTGTATTTTAAACATTGCTTTGCAGTACCCCCATCTGAGTCCCTGTCCTTTCCATCCCCCTTCCCTGCCTCCTTAATCCTAACTCCTGATTTTTTTTTTATTTTTACCCTGCAAACTTATTTTTTTATTCCCAACTCTTCTGATATTTATTGCATTTCTATATGGCTTTCTAGAAACAGACAAAGCAGTTGACAAAAGTTCAAAAAACAAAAATAATAAATAGATACATAGTAAAATGTTTAAAAAAAGCACCTTAGAAACAATTTATAAAGCAAAATTAAAAAGATGCACCATGACCCTCTTCCTGAATGCAGACAGAGTGAGGATCAATTGTAACGCCAGTGGGAGTGCGTTCCAGAGGTTGGGAGCAATACAGGAGAAAGCTGTGCATTTTGGACCAATTCTGGACACTTCAAAGGTAGCCCCACCTAGAGTGTAGTTCAGTAATCTGACCATGATGTAATCAAGACATGGAGAATTGTTGCCAAATCAGTGACTCAGGAATAGCTGCAACTGGTGCGCTAGATGGAGATGTGCAAATGCACTCCTTGCCACTGCTGCCACTTGAAGATCTAGGGACAGTGCTGGATCCAGGAGCTCGCCCAAGTGATAAACCTGCTCTTTCAGGGGGAGCAAAATCCCAGCCAAAACAGGCTGAATCTCAGCCCTTCACTGAGCCTTTCTAATGACCAACAGCACCTCTGTCTTTTCTGGATTTAATCTCAGCTTGTTCATCTTGACCCAGCACACAAGATGTAGTGATGGCCACCATTTTGGATGGCTTTAAAAGGCAGTTGGATAAATTCTTGGAGGAGAAGGCTATCAATGGCTACTAGTCCTGATGGTTATGTGCTACCTCCAGTATCTGAGGCAGTAAGCCTGTGTGCACCAGTTGCTGGGGAACATGGGTGAGAGGGTGCTGTTGCACTACGTCCTGCTTCATTGGTCCTTGGTCGACAGCTGGTTGGCCACTATGTGAACAGAGTGCTGGACTAGATGGACGCTCGGTCTGATCCAACAGGGCCCTTCTTATCACAGTGTTCAATGAAATCAGCATATGGATGGCATCTCACTCCCAAACTCCAGGTATGGAGTTTCATGTAGATGTTAAATAATGTAAGGGGCAGAACAGAACCTTGTAGGACACCAGAAACCAGAAGTGGGGAACCTAAGGCCTAGGGGCCAAATCTGGCCTTCCAGCTCTTTAGATTTTTTCCAGCAGGCCATATCCCTATTTCCTGGACCCACCTTCTTTCACCCAACAATCAAGCATTTGGTGGCTTCCCAGGTTTGTGCATTTTTTTGCCCATACTAAAAGGTTGAAGGCTTTGTTACAGGCAATAAGAGTTTTAAGCTACAATACATAGGACGGAGTGGTTGGCTGCAGCCATTTTGCCTTTGGCTCCATCCCTTTACGCACAGACCTGCCTACCACTGGAATACAGCCTCCGAGAGCTCCTCCAGAATTTAATTCAGCCCACGAAGAGGCTCCCCATCTCTTCCATAGACCAGGGCCAAGGAGTAGTCCCCCAACACCACCTTCTCCACATGACCTGATAGGAAGGGCTGGAAGCACTGGAGTACAGTGCCTCCAAGGCCTGGCCCTGCCAGACAGTCCAGGAGATTACCGTGGTCAATGGTATCAAAAGCTGCCAAGAGGTCCACAAGAACTTGTAGGACCGTATTCTCCTCTTCCAGTTCCCTGGTGACCAAAGCAATCTTAGTCCCTTATTCCATCCAAAGACCTGAGAGAGATGAATCCAATATCATCCAGATGTATCTGGAGTTGTGGGGCCAACACCTTAACCTTCTTGATCACCTCCGCCAAGAGTGTAATATTTGAAACTGACATCCAGCTTCCCAAATCTATTGGGTCAAGGGAAGGTTTCTTTAATAGAGGTATTCTTAGTACTTCCTTGAGGGAAGAATGGACAAACCTCTCCTGCGAGGGACAGTCATTCATTACTTCTCTTAGCCAGGTGCCCAGGATGGGCAAAGGTCAAGCAGACAAGTGGTAGCTCTCACCTCTCCAGACATCTTGTCCACCTCCTCAATATGCACAAGCTTGAAAAAATCTACCATTGTACCCAAGTCCCTTGTTTGTTGCTATCACACTCCAAAGAGAAATTTTGTTTATTGCGTTAACAACAAAATCCCACTCTCCTTCAAAACAAGCCAGAATGGCTTACAACCCCTCCCTTTTTAAGAAAACAGATTGTAATAATAAAAATATAATTACAAATAATAAAAACAGTGGCATAAAGCAGCTGTGGCACAAGGTTCCTTGTGTGCATGCTGGGCCTACAGTTGAGGCTAATAATGGCTTGTTTTCCTGAGGTATCAACTCCGGAGGGTGTGTGTGGCATTAAACCACTGTAATCTCCTGCTGCTCCCAGACACAGCATTGGGAATGAGCAGGAAGTTCTCACTGGCCATTAAATGCCCTCTGGCAGAACCAGCAGGAAGTCCTTCCCCTTCCACCCTTCTCAGAAAGCATGTGGCTCTCACCTGTCAGGGAGATGTGTTGCCACCACCTTAGCAACAATGCTGTGCCGGTCCCTCTGACTTCCTGTCCCAGCTGATCCTGCCCCCCCCCGTTACCCCAGTAACGGCTCAGCAGGTGCTGTTGTGGCCATGAGCAGGTTTCCTATGGCATCCACCACCGCCATTATTGTTGCGGCCTATTGCTCCTGCTTCTGGCTGTGTTGAAGTAAGGCCCAACTGCTAGTCTAGTCAAGCTTCTTTACATGGACTGGGAATGAGACACCATTTTGTCGTTCGCCTCAGGCAGAAAAATGTCTTGGGCTGGACCTGAACAGCAAATTAAGGAAGGAGAGCAACACAAACACAGAAGAGAAAATTGAACCACCAGCTGACAAGAAAAGCTGCTCAGAAAAGCCTGGACCTGGCATCTAAAAAATGTTCAGTTTTGGGGCTAAGCGATTCGTGCTATAACAGAAAATGTCCTGCCTCAGATGTCAAACAAAGCACTGGGGGAGGAACTTACTAAGGAACACTGTCCTCCAGATACCTAAGTCTCAAGGTGTTTAGGGATTTAAAGGCAAGAACCCACACCTTGAATTGGGCTTGGAAACAAACATATCTAGTGTAGATCACATAGGGGTGATAAGTTCAAACTGCTCTACTCCGGACAACAACCTGGAAAATGTATCAGTTATCAGTTACCCCTTGTTATATTCACAATCAACTGATTCCCCTATAGTTTTGATGCATGATTCTAAGTCGGGGATATCAACCACCTTGAACTCAGGCGACAGCTCTCTCAGGATGATTTTGAGCTGAAAAAATTGGGGAGACCTCCAAATGAAGTGTAATAACGGGTGACTTCAATTATAAATGCATATTCCAGTCATGACAGAGGTTAAATTTATTGATGACCTGAACAACTGTGTCCCTGAACAGGTGGGCATGGAGCAAACCGGGGGGGGGGGGGGGGCGGTGACCCTGTATTGAATCCTAAGTAGTACAAGATGTAAATGTTGTTGAACCAGTTGGAAACACTGACTATGGTGCTATCAGATTTAATATATATTTGATTGAAAAATTGCAAATGAAGTCCAATATAGTTACATGTGACTTCAAAAGAGGAAACTTCTCTAAAATGAAGGAACTGGTAAAAAGGAAGTTGAAAGGGGCAGTGAAGAGAGTTAAATCCCTTAAAAATGCTTGGAGGTTACTCAAAGCCAGAATAACAGAAGCTCAGCTAGAATGTATACTACAGGTTTAGAAAGATAGCACCAAGTCCAAAAGATTACCCGCATGGTTACAAGCAGGGTCAAGGTTTCTTTTAGAGAAAAGAAGGCTTCCTCCCGAAAATAAGTCTTGCCCAAATGAAGAAAACAAAGGGAACACAAGCTTGCACAAAAGAAGTGCAAGCAGACAATAACAGATGCAAAAAAGAGTTTTGATGAGCCTATTGCAACAATAAAGAATTATTTCACTATATCCGAAGCAGGAAACCGGCTAGGGAGGCAGATTATTTATTTATTTATTTATTTGTTACCCACCTCTCCCTCTGGATCGAGGCAGGGTACAACAGTTGGACCATTGCATGAGAATGGAGGTAAAGGAGTAGGAGAGTGCGAATTGTTGAATGAATTCTTTTCATCTGTCCTCGCTGCAGAAAATAAAGGACAGGTACTGGGCCCAAATAGTATCCGTCCTAGAGTTTTTAAAGAGCTCAAATATGAAATTGCTGCTCATCTACCAAAAATATGCAACATGTCCCTAACATCAGCCTCTGTACCACAGGACTGAAGAATGACCAATGTAACACAATTTTTTAAAAAGCAGACTGGGAAATTACAGGCTGGTTAGCTTAATGTCTGTTCCGGTAAATTGGTCGAAAGCATTATTAAAGATAAAATTACTGGGGAGAGAGAACACAGATCCCTCTGTGTGTCAGGCTATTTTTGAATTCCTGCTTAGTAGCAGGATTAACTTGTATGGAGCATAAGGGAGCATCCAGGTGTACATGGACAGAAGTCACTAATTTTAAGCTATTTTTCATTGACAGCTCTTGACAGCATGAAAGAAGACAGCAACGTGTTTGAGCCCCTCCTGGCTGATGGAGACTACAGTAAGCTCATACCTATACAGAGAACTTCGTACTGGGAGAAATTTTGGGGAATCCTGCCACGAAGCTCTGCAGCATCATGGCTTGACTATGAGAAGAACCTAGAACATGGTGTGTGTGGTTTCTCCCATAAGTCCACTATGACTGAAGCTACTGGACCTCCGGTCCAAAGGAGAACTTTGATTTTGATTCTGTCTCTTCTCACTACTCTTGCCCTTCTTATCTTTGTGGGGCTTCTATTGTGTTTCTTGTACAATTCTCCCCTGTCGAGACAGCAATCTCCAGTTGAAGCTGGGGAGAATGTAACAGCGGCCATCTTGGTTGCACCGAAAAACCTAACAGATGCAACTCTGCTGGAAGCCAAGATGCAAGAACCACCTGGGGGAGCCATGAGCAAATGCTTGGGTGAAGCCATTTCAGAGTTTTCTGTGGAGCCAAACATGGTCAAGAAGAATGCCAGGATGATCCTTTGGTGTAATGGATCAAGGCAAGAGTTCCTGTCAGGAAAAGGAGAAAACCGTATTACAGTGCTCTGGATTGATGGCAAGGTGCGTTACATGCTCGACGAAGCCAGCTCGGAAGTCCATACAGCAAGGCTCGGACGCCGCACGCTGCCGCTGAATATCACCAGCATTTTGCGTGTCCTCCACGATCTGGCCTCCCACAATGGCTCAGAGGAGCTGCAGAGATGCCTCAAGTTGGCTTCAAAGAAATTTCCCAAGGAGCCAAAGAGCGTACGGGACAATGCCAAACTGGAGGTGTCATGCGGAGGGGCGTTTCTGTCCTTCATCTCTGCTGAGGGGCAGAACAAGATTAATGTGTACAGAGAAGGTGCAGATGGGGAGGTTCAGTTTCAGGTTCAAGCAACAGGATTGGCTTGGGTGGACAGGTTAGTGTGGAAGATAGTTTCGTGGTTCTGAGGAGTCAAATATATCATTCTAAAGCATCCCTCTGCTATGGATCTAAATACGCATAGTCCTCAGGATCGCATCATTCCAATATCGCATCCAGCACTTCTTAATCGCATAGTTAATAAATAAGGAATTATTTACAAGTACAGTCAATGCTCTTGTTCAGGGGAGGGGGAACGTCTTATTGGCTGAACAACAATGCCTAATTCATCATAATGTCTAGCATGGAAGAATGGTTAACGGCCCCAAATTTGCATGGCAATCTTTTTCCAGTGCCCATGTGCTCCACTTTCAGTAACTTGTTCTTCTGCCCTTTATTTAGTTTTTTCTTAAATAAACTTTTAAATAAAGTTTTGATTCTCTTACTATTTTTTAAATTTTATTTAAAAGTATTGTAAGCCGCCTTTAGGGATGGAAAGCTAATATTATTAAATACAACTTTAAGCTTATTTTTTCTTCAGCCTGGGATAAATTCCTGCATTGAGCAGGGGGTTGGACTCGATGGCCTTATAGGCCCCTTCCAACTCTACTATTCTATGATTCTATGATATGACAAAATATATATTAGGGCAATAAGACGGGGTTCAACACCAACCACTATTTTCCTCTCACCCCCTCCCCCTTTGTTTACCACGTAGCCTCATGAAGAGTTTCCATAACCTGAAAGTTTGCATTTTATTTTGTGATATTTTGCTTGGTCTAATAAAGCTATGCCCTGTATTTTGGTATTTTACGAATAGCTGGAAACACAGCTGCCTTTGCTTTTTCTGTAACTTGGAGGTATCTTAAAGTCACCCGTAGGCATTTGCAGGGCAAGTATTCACAGAACTGGTAATACTGCTACATAGTATTTATCAGCTCTTGATCAAAGATAAAGACACTTCTTTGCTCAGTGCTCACACCCACACTCGGCACGCTCACAGTTGGCAAGTTTTCCAAGTGGCAATCCAACCCTCAGGCTGGAAAAGTTCCCCACTCCTAATTTGAATAGTACTTTTCACATACACTAAAAATGCTTCACTTATATTGTTTTCAGTAATCTTTACAAGAACCCTGTAAGCAGGTGCGTTTCTGCGGCTGGCAGCAATTCCAGTTCAGCGGGATCCATATTATTCACCAAACTGGGCAACAAGCAGGTAGACTGCAACACACTTCCTTGCCAAGTAATAACAGAATAACTGCACTTCACCTCCATTGCAGTAGGCCTTCGTGTCTTCAGGGCTCATAATACTACAACCCAGGTCATCCTACAAAACTGATTGGTGGGAGATGCAGGGCAGATAAAAGGAAGCACTTCACACTTCGTTAAACTCTGGAATTCGCTTCCACAAGATGTAATGATGGCCACGAACTTGGATAGCTTTAAAAGGGGTTGGACAAATTTCTGGAGGAGGAGGCTATCAGTGGCTACTCTGATGGCTACTGTATATGCTACCTCCAAGACTAGAAGCAGTATGACAATGTACACCAGTTGATGAGGAATATGGGCAGGAGGGTGATGTTGCACTCATGTCCTGCTTGGGCAGTTGATAGGCTACTGTGTGAATAGAATCCTGGACTAGATGGACTCTTGGTCTGATCCAGCAGGGCTCCTCTTATGTTCTTATGCCCACACAATGTCTCCTCAATTCATGGCTGGATTTCCTGTGTTACTGGCCATTTGTGCATCTGTTTCCTGTTGCCATCTGCCCTCATCAGGGAAGGAACCAGCCCTCTACTGCAGTCTGCAGGCGTATGTCAGATCAGCCTAGAATTTAGCCCGGTTCCTCAGCTCCATTCCCTCCATCCACTTTTGGACAGGGCCGTTCAGCCCTTGGGCCAAAAATGGTTGCCCACCCTTGACATAGGCCTATGGTCTGATCCAACAAGCCTCTCATAGTGTTAGGTTGTCTATCCAGCAGGATGTGAGTTAAGATATGAGTCTTAACAGCTTTCTTCCTTCATCCAGCTACATGCACTGATGCTTCCCTGGCCCTCTCTGCCACGGTTATTCATAGGCCAAGTGAGAAAAGACATCCGCCACATCCACGCCTGGAAAAACTTTCGTCTTGGAATGTGTGATGAATATGTCACATCTCTGCAAAAAAGAAGCAGCAGCATGCTGTGAAATCTCCTGGGTAGGGGGAAGGTGTTGGGAAAGTAAGGACCTTTGGTCTCAGTCTTTATCCCACTGCTCCAGGGCTGTCTTCAGCTGAAGATGAGACTCGAGTAGTAATTTATATTCCAAGTCTTAAAATCCTGGAGTAAGGAAGGGAAGGGAAGGGAAGGGCGGGGAGGGAGGAAGATGACCACTATTTAAAAGCTGGGAGGGCATTTTGCAATTGAATGCTGCCACCTACCGGTCATGCCATGGTGATGGCTGGTTGCGCCATAATGAGATTTCGCAAGCTTTCATAAATACCTGCTTAGTACCTGATAAAATTTCTCCCGCTTGAAGGACTCAGCCATATTACAAATAAGCATCTTTATTGCCTGAGCAGTTCTGCTCCAAATGTAAAACAAGATCCTGCATTTTTGTGATCAGCAATTTACAAGGCCACTTTGTATGGATGTGAGCAAAAGGGGTTGGACCCAGACGTAGTTATGCTTACAGTAGAGATCCACTAAAATCACTATTATTATTATTATTATTTATATAGCACCATCAATGTACATGGTGCTGTACAGAGTAAAACAGTAAATAGCAAGACCCTGCCACATAGGCTTACATTCTAATAAAATCATAATAAAACAATAAGGAGGGGAAGAGAATGCAAACAGGCACAGGGTAGGGTAAACAGGCACAGGGTAGGGTAAAACTAACAGTATAAAGTCAGAACAAAATCAAGTTTTAAAAGCTTTAGGAAAAAGAAAAGTTTTTAGTTGAGCTTTAAAAGCTGCGATTGAACTTGTAGTTCTCAAATGTTCTGGAAGAGCGTTCCAGGCGTAAGGGGCAGCAGAAGAAAATGGACGAAGCCGAGCAAGGGAAGGAGAGACCCTTGGGCAGGCGAGAAACATGGCATCAGAGGAGCGAAGAGCACGAGCGGGGCAATAGTGTGAGAGGAGAGATAGGAAGGAAGCTGGAAGCTAAGCTAGGACTAACATAAGTTCCATCGATTTCAAAGGTTCTGGATCCATCCCAAGCCCTTCAGTGCTAGCCCCTTCTTAGGGATTAAATTGTTATTGCTCATTTTCTTAAAACAACAACACCCAACTTGTTCCCTTTCACAGGAGAAATACACTCTGCCCAGCCTCAGAGTCTGTTGATTCTTGCAACCCAAACCAGAATGTCATGCCCAGCGATGGGGGAGTGTCATTCCTCCTGGCACATGCTCAGAGGCACTCTGCTCTGAATGTGAGGCTTTTGAAATAAAAATTGGCCAGGCAAGGAGTAACAGAGTGTGAAGAATAAGCCAAAGGCAAAGTATTCAGTGTAGGAAACAACACGTCTGATCCCAATTCATGGCTAGTTTCAGATAAATGCCATGTAACTTGACCGCCCTGAGATATAGGGCAGGATATAAATGTTATAAATAAATAAATAAGCAAGCAAGCAAAACGTCTTTGAATCGTATGAAATAAAATTTGAATCCCACAAGAAAACCCCTCAACCCTTGCTGTTTGCAAATTCCATCATTTATTCTGGGACAGCAATTTCGGTTTCCTTAATACATCCATTCTTCAAGCCCCCAAAGTTTAAAAACCAATCAACAACAGCACCTCATTAGTAGGGGGACTGCAGGGAGTTCTATCTCAGCTGGAGTCATCACATTCTGAGAACGGTTCCTCCTCAGTCAAATTGTCTGAGGGGATTTTGAAGGCAGGCCAAAGAATGTTGATCATAAGCCTAGAATGTTTGCCTCTTTTCTCTCATCCTAGCTTGTCTACTGAGGAGGGGTGTCCTGCTCATAGCTACTTTTGAAGGAAGACAGAAGAGCAAAGGCAGACAGAGGAGGAAGAAGAGGAGGAGGCAGGCGGTGGTGGTGGAGAAAGATGGAGGCTGTTCCTTTCCTTCACTCTTCTAAGGCTTTCCCCACCCTTGCTCGATGTTGCATTTGTCAGAGGAGCAACAAGTGATTGTCATTCTGTGGCCACCGGACTCCTTTGCCATGGCACATCCTCTTCTGTCTTGTCTGCTACAGCTGTGCTTACGGGCTTTCAACCTTCCTTCTGTGAAGCGGGTTGAGGGAGGTGGGCAACCAGGATGATCAGGGGTCTGGAAACAAAGCCCTATGAAGAGAGACTGAAAGAACTGGGCATGTTTAGCCTGGAGAAGAGAAGATTGAGGGGAGACATGATAGCACTCTTCAAATATTTAAAAGGTTGGAGGGCCAGGATCTGTTCTCGATCATCTCAGAGTGCAGGACATGGAATAACGGGCTCAAGTTACAGGAAGCCAGATTCCAGCTGGACATCAGGAAAAACTTCCTGACTGTTAGAGCAGTACGACAATGGAACCAGTTACCTAGGAAGGTTGTGGTCTCTCCCACACTAGAGGCCATCAAGAGGCACCTGGACAGCCATCTGTCAGGGATACTTTAGGGTGGATTCCTGCACTGAGCAGGGGGTTGGACTTGATGACCTTTTAGGCACCTTCCAACTCTACTATTCTATGATTCTATGACACAGAGAGAAGGCACTTAGGCATTCAACCATTCATTCAACCATTCATTCATTACATTTCTGTACTACCCATTAGACAAAGCTCTCTGGGTAATTCATAAAAAATAAAATCCTAAAATTACACATGGTAAAACAAAATATGCAACTTCTAATGTATAAAAAACTTTAAAATTGCTAAAAACACTTAGAGCCAATAAAACTAACTTTTAAAAGCCCTATCATTTACCATCAAATGCCTGGGCGTAGAAGAAAGTCTTAACTTGGCACCGAAAAGATGATCATGTTGGTGCCAGACAGACCTCACTGCGGAGGGCACTCCATAATTGGGGCCACACAGTTTAATGACACTATGATTTATTTTGCTTTTTATTGTACAGTTCTGTTAATGACCTTGAACTGGAAAAGTGAGATAATTGCTCAAATGTAAATAAAAGAAAGACATATTTAGTTAATCTTTGCATGCCAGGAAACTGGCTGATTCTACTGCTTTGGAAGGCCATTGTCACTTACTGGCCCCGTTCAGACAACACGCTAAACTATGCTGCTTAACCACAAAATGGTTAATGGAATGCATTCTATTCCATTAACCATTTTGTGGTTAAGCAGCATGGTTTAGCGGGTTGTCTGAATGGGGCCACTGTAGATGATGCAGATCGTCATGCATTTTGCTCCAAGAGAAATGCAACCTTCGAGCCAGGTCACACACCCAATGTCATGACTCTTCACGAGACAGGTATTGCACACAATGCTCTCTAGAAATGAAAGCAAAATGGGACATAGTAGCTTGTGCCATCAGTGGTGCCTCCTGATTTAGGACATCATGTTACCAGAGATCAGAGTAAAAAAGAGAAAAAATCCCTTCCACAAGGGTATTAAAAAAAGAATGCAAAATCCAATTGGTGTTCAATTTGTGCTGGGAAATACCTCTGCCTGAGACCGCCCTGAACTCAATGGACTGAGGTGCACAGTTCCACATGAGTTGCAGTTTCATCACAAGCACATCCAGCCTTCCAATTCACATAGTATTCACATATATGGTTAAGAAAAACAAGCGCCCAAGAAAGATCCTCAAATCTGTTTCCATATCCGTATCGTCTGCTTGCATTTGTAGGGTGGAGATTAAAAGTACTTTTGTTCTTGTTTGGGAAAGTCTTCTGTTCTATTTATTTATTTATTTCTGGCAGTTATATCCTTCCTTTGCCACCAAAGAGCCCAAGGTGCTGAACATGATCCCCCTCCTCTTCTTCTTATTATTATTTTATTTATATAGCACCATCAATGTACAATGTACACCTTCTCCATGTTATTCTCACAACAACCCTGCGAGGTAGTTAAGCTGAGAGTCAGTGACTGGCTCAAAGTCATCCAGTGAGCTTCATGGCTGAGCGGGGACTAAAACCCGGGTTTCCCGAGTCCCAGTCCAACACTCTAACCAGTACACCACACTGGCTGTCATGCCAACTGAGCCTGTGTGGTGTAGCAGTTCGCTGAGCATCTATTAGTGTGGCTTTGAGTAATCTCAAAGTGCTCTGTAGAGATCTGGAACTCTTGTCCTTTCCCTTTCAACTGCCTTTTTACCAGCTCCTTCATGCTTTTGGGGGTAGGTGGGGAGTGAGCAGATATTGCACATGCCTTCAATGCAGAAGGTCTCAGGTTTAATCCCTGGCATTCCCAGCTAAGGCTGAGGCAGTGGTGGCTGGTGTCTCTGATGTCGGTGGAGTGGCGAATCCGCTCTGAGTTTCAGTCAGAATCATTCAGAATTCTAAAGCAGCTATCAAACCATTGTCACTGGCTGCTGTTACTCTCATGCTTTTTCTCATCATTGCTAGCACTTGCTGGCTCGACAGGCAGAGAGCCAGGAAGCTAGTGGGCACCTTCTCGCCATCTCTGTCATCTGGGCCAGAGGCAGATGAAGACACAGGTTGCAATGGTGAAGAGGAGCATCAATTCCAGAGAGCGCTTTTATCAGAGGGCCCAGGTACCCAACCATGCCTACGCGTGAGGCCCTGAGAGGGTCACCAGTGTGTTTCCGAGCCCAGTTTAAAGTGCTGGGTCCCTTTTCAGCCTGCCCACGCTTCAAGATCAGCAACAGAGGCCCTTTTCATTTGCCCACATCCTTTGATGGAAGTTACATGGGCAAGTGCATGAGAGAGGGCCCTTTCTGCGGCGGCCCCACACCTCTGGAATGGGTTACCATGAGGAATCTGTCAGGCACCATCTTTGCAGGCTTTGAGAAAAGCCCTGAAGACTTACTTGTTTACTTTGGCCTTCCTCTGCTTATGTTTTACTGGACTGTTCTCTCTAGCTGCATTTATACTGTAGGGTTTTAGTAATCTTTTATTGCTGCTGTCTGTTGTTTTATGAATGTTTACTGCCATATTATTGTATCAAATTATCATCATCAGTTTAATGTTGTACACCACTTTTGGAGGGATTCTGGAGTGAAAGGCGGCCCAGAACATCTGGAGACCCTCGTTTACCTGAAAGAATTATTGCAAGGGTTAGAATAATCTGAGGTAAATGGAGGAAGATACAAACATAATGGATAAATAAGTAAACATATCACTGACTCCCATGACTTTTGAAAGTAATTTTCTTGGCTGTATGAGGGGAAACTATGGCCAACCTTTTCACCACCACTTAATTCAGTGTTTGGAAGCACCAGCAGAGCAGAGACCAGATGAAAAGTTGCTTCCGGGATTGCCTGTTTGGATTCCCACGCATGCTTCAGAGGACGGATGCCTTTTTGGGAGGATCAACGACACCAAAGATTACAAAGCACTTTACGCCCTTGAATGGACTATTTGGATTCTTTTAGTTAGAACTTACCTCCAAGATCCAAGCAGAGCAGAACACAAGCAGCCAAGAGCAGAACCTGGACCGTAACGCCACCTAGTGCTTCTCACTTGGCTGGAATGTTCAATAAGGTGGAAAACAGGCACACTGGTAGAGTCACCGTGGTGAAGGGCAGACTTCTGCAAAAGCACACCCTATAGACAGTGTGTGAAGTGAACAGCTGATCACTCATAAGATTGGGAAGTGGATGTGCTTCTAAAGAACCCAATGCCTTGGGCATGTCTGGCCGTATGCCCTCTTTTACAGAGGATGGTACTCTTTTGAAAGGCTGCCAAAGGACTGTCCTCTATTTCAAAAAGCTCTCCAATGTATTTCTAAATAACACAATGCCTCAGCTATGAGGCTACCTTGATGGCGCTGCGGTCCCCCTAAACCATAGGTTTCCCTCCTGTGGGGTTGCGCTTGCTAATTCCCACAGCAAGGAGGGAGCGGCAGGTTTCTGGCAGTCATCTGGGTACGGGAGGTGCACCCTGCCCTGTTCCTGGTTTCAAACAACCAATCACCGGTCACCATCTGTGAGCCCCCACACCCCCAGGTCGGCCACAGGGTGAGGTCAGAGAGCAGAAGAGCCGCACTGACCTCATTCAGGCAGGAAAAGTTGGGGTAAGTCCCCAACTTTCCTGCTGCAGACCTTCGGCTCTTTGCTCTGAATCAGCAGCTGTGTTATATAACCAATCCCAAATTATTCGTTTTTATATGATATCCATATTCTGCACCAAACAAACTCAATTTTGCAGTCAGGATAATGTGATACAACCTTTTGTATAGTGATGGAGATGTTTGCAAAATGTGTTCTACAGGGGCTGATTTAATACACAGATCAAGCTGAATGCTCCATTAATTCTAAAAGAACAAGGAGTTCGCCATTAAAACCCCAGTGTCCTTCTCAGTCTCAACCATTTGATCCACAAAGATAGCAAATGAGTATCGCAAACTGTGTATATACCGCTGTTAACTCAGGATAACATACCCTGTATCTAATGCAGTGGACAGCAGTCCACAAAAGCTTGTGGTGTATGGCATAACTAACTGACCTTTGCTACCTACTGGCACTTCTACATGGACTAGAAAATATTGAAATGTACCACAACCAAGAGCTTATCAGGGCTGACCTAGTACCAAGAGTGGACCTTTGCAATTCAGATATTCTACAGGGGCTGATTTAATACACAGATCAAGCTGACCGCTACATTAATTCTAAAAGAACAAGGAGTTTGCCATTTCAACCCCAGCCACTCGATCCACAAAGATAGCAAATGCGTATGACAAACTTGAGTGGTAGAGGATCCACCTACTGAAGCCCGTGGACAAGTGAAGTTGGAAGTGGAGGAAAGTGAAATGGAAAGGAACATAGGTGGAGTTGGAGTACAATGTTCTTACACTGCTGGTTTTCAGTTGAATGAAAAAAGGGATCTGTGCAGGCTGAGTAGAGGTGCTCAAGACAAGGTTATGTTTTCTGGAGTTTATTTCTTGTTAGATTTAAGACAGCGAGTTGTACAAAACCAGATACATGGTCTGGATAACCATTTTTCACGAAGAGCTGTTGTTTCTGTTCTGGAATCCCCTGCAGAGACTGGTACCACATGCTGCTCAATATTTCCAATGGGATCCAAAAGTTTTATATAACAGAATGATGATGCATATATAATTTCCAGTCCCTTTCCCTAATGCCACCCAATATAGAACTTGACTTTTTCACTGCCAGAGCATGCTGACATTTTCAAATAACTTTCTATTTTGAGCTCAGCCTCTTTTGTTGGGTAGTTAGAACTAGTACTAGCCTGAGTCACAACACTACCTGTGAAGTTAGAATATTTTGTCCTATATTAATCACTTCAAACTCATATTGAATATTATCTGGCATTCTGTTGCCCCATCACTCTGTTTGAGGAGATGCTTTTGGATCTCTTCACTATTCTGAAATTTATCATCTGCAAATTTTGCGTGCTCTCTCTCTCTCTGTAGCTCAACTCCAGATTATTTATGAATGTGTTCAACAGTGCAACACACATCCTTGGGCGGACCCTATCACTTTCTTCCCTCCACTGTCAAAAAATAAAAAAATCATGTCCATTTATTCTTACCCCTTCCTTCCCCCCCCCACCCAATTACCCAGAGGAGGACCTGTCCACTTATTCTACAACCCTAAATTTCCTTAGTTTTTATCAAATTATTTATAAGGGTGAAGTTGGAATGTCTTCCAAATTAACTAGCTTTAGCATATCCCACTGGGGAATCCCTTCCTCAACCAACCCAGAAGGGAAGAGCCAATGCTCTGTTCTCCAGGTTGGTGAGAGTAAGGCATCCCACAGCTACTAATTTCGGTGGGAAGATCTTTCAAATTAACTGAAGCTATTGTGAAGCTATCTGCTGCAGTACCCTCCTACCAAAGGAGACATCTAGTGGTGCTTAAAGCAGCAAAGGTGGGTGCTGATGGAGCTGAGTGCTTTATAACACAGAGAGGTTTTGGGAAGCATGATGCCTCATATGCCAGAAATATGGATGCTTTCAACCATCTATCTAATGTGGATCTGGACATCTTTTTGCCCACAGCTATTAGGTGAAAGGATATGAATCAAGAATTGGGATGTCTAAAGGACTGGGTATGTTTAAGGTAGATTTTTTTACTGCCCTGCATACGTTCAATTTGTGCCAGTCCCTCTCCTGTGGGGAAGAGGATTAGGACAGATTGTAAGCCTATGTGGCAGGGCCTTGCTATGTACTGTTTTACTCTGTACAGCACCATGTACATTGATGGTGCTATATAAATAAATTAATAATAATAATAATAATAATAATAATAATAATAATAATAATAATAAGAGAAGGAGGGTAGGATCCACTCCTGAGACATGTGACAAAAGATGTTGACTTTTGGGATGAACATCAGATCCGTCCTGAGGATCAATGTGACTTTTTGAAAGTTGATGAGCCTTTTACTTACTGAAAGGGATATTTCTGATATTCTGCATGCAGCAGTAATGGCTACCAGGAATAACACTTTTTGAGACAATATGCTAAGCGGTAGAGATTTGGGTGGTTCAAAAAGAGCTTTTGTTAATGCTGAAAGGACATGTAGACTCCATGCTGGGAATCTGAAACATGAGACGGCTTATCAGAAACGTTACCCAGAGAAAGGTGAAAGTGTATAATTCATGAAGGGCATCTTGGCTTTGATTGAAGGGATTTGCCTGTACAAGGTGCTGGGTTTTAGGCCCAAGTCAAGGCCTACTTGGAAGAAGGTAAGTTCTCTGTTTGGGCACTGACTCCCCCCCCCCCTTCCTGCACCATCTAGAGAAACCCTTCCAAGTGGTCTTGTATATGTATGATGTGGATGGATTCTTTGCAGGATGCCAGCAGGCTATTTATGACTGTATCCAGAAAGCCTAGTTTAATAGATGAATCTTTTAATAGCCGTGGGGATAATCAAAGCCATCCTGGATCTGCTCTGGAATACAAGATCTGGTTTCTGAGGGAGGAATCATGGCCTTTGATGTGTATTCAGAATGGGGCTATCAAGAGGACTGTTGCCTGTTCCTGTCTGATCTCTGGTAGCATCCTTGCAAGGATCAGGATTGGTAGAAAGGCAGAGTGTCTCCTTGTGCCAACTGAAGTTCAGTGTGTCTATTCCTTCTGTTTTGTAAGACTGGAATCTTGAAAGAAACCATGGGGGTTTATGGTTGTGTTGTGAGGTGAATATGTCCACTGCGAGTAGGCTGAAGCTGTGTTAAATTTCCTAAAATACTGAAGGATGCAGGCACCATTCCCCTGGGTCCATCCGTCATCAACTTAGGTAGTCCACCATGTTGTTCCGTGTCCCTTTGATGTGCTGAGCTGAGATTTAGGCTAGATTCTATTCTGCCCACAGGGACTCTCCCACCCTGGAGGCCTTCAAGAGGCAGCTGGACAACCATCTGTCAGGGATGCTTTAGGGTGGATTCCTGCATTGAGCAGGGGGTTGGACTCGATGGCCTTGTAGGCCCCTTCCAACTCTGCTATTCTATGATTCTATGATTCTATGACTGGGCTTCTTTGTAAAATGAGTAAGAGTTGGATCCTTGGCGATCAATGTGGGCCTTTGTCATAGTATTGTCTGTCCTAATGAGAGCATGAGCATTGGATGTAGTGCAAGAGGTGTTTTGGGCTCAAGTGCATTGTTCTGAGTTGTAGCCAACTGATGCTGTGCTTCTTTTCCAGTGGCTGCCATTTCCCTTAGGTTATGTGATTGTTACAGTGAGGCCGGCATTTGTGTGGTCTTGCATGGTTCCTGGAGTGGTATGCCTATCTGAAAGTTTGGGAGCATTGCCACCAAAGAAGAGGAGCTCTGAGTTGGTGAGTAAGATGGATTACACACTGTTTCTCCTGGGTGACCTGGAGCTAGAAGGATAGTAGAAACCATTGTAAAGGACAATAATGCAATCTGGCCTGTGGTATGATGCCAAGGTAGGAAATCATGAGGCCCAGTAGGTTTGCCAGATCCATTAACTGTGCAATGTGCTGGTGTTGACATTTCCTTGAATTTGTGATTTGAAAGAGGATCAGGTACCCCTTTGGGGTGTCAAGTATGGCTCCAAGGTAGAATAGAGATGTGTTGGTGCAAGTTGGCTCTTCTTCCTGTTTATGATGAAACTGTGCTGAAGCAGGCAGACAAATGTTGGGGAAAGATCCATTGAAGCTTTGTAACTGGGAGGACTGGATGAGCAGATAGTCCAGGTATAGATATGCCACCTGTTTCTTCACAACAGTGAAGAAATTCTCTGTTGTGAAGGGATTCTCTGATAATCTGAAGAGTTTCCATGGAACAACTTCTGAATTTGACAAAATTGTTGCGGTATGGCCCACCCTACTCCGGAGAAGTTAGGGCTGGCAACTCTGCGATTTGCTGGAGCCTTAAAAAAATGCCTTCTGGAAAGCATGGTGATTCTTTATTATTAAGTACCAGGGCTATTGCAATTAAGACTCTTGTACAAGGGCGAAGTCTTTCCTGCATGAAAAGGCGCATGAGCTCTGACAAACCGGATGTAAATTTACAATAAAGCAGGCCAAGAAAGAAACCCAACAGCCCTTTGCTGAAGATGTAATGATAAAGATACACTGGAAGCTGGAAACCAGTGCAGAAAGACAATAGTGTACCAGGATCATATTTCAGATTCCTTTAAATACCTCCCTCGTTGTTCCCTTTTTGAAATTAAATATGACTGGGCAGTTTTCTACCTTGTGTGAAATCAATTTTGGCAAGCAGTACTCATGCAGCAGGTATCTGACACACTCCCAGTAAACCTGACTCTTTGCAGTTCTAAGCCTGATAACCCTGTCTTTCTCCTTGTCGGGAACATGGTGAGGAAAACACACACCCTGTTGTCAATTAAAACAGGAGATTTTATTAATTAACTTAACAAGCCATAACACAAGTATCTTGCACTAAAGCTGTGGGTTGCCAAAGGACTGACAGCCAGCCCATATTCAAGGGCTCAAAGTACCCAAACCAGAGCACCTTCAATGGTATAGACACACATACACACAGACACACAAACAAACATACACACATTTACACAAAGCAATCGTGCAATAGCAGACATTACCATTGGAAGGCCACCTAATAGGCCTGACTAATTCTCCTTTCCCGGTCAGTCAAAAGAACTCAAATGAGGGCCACAAGGACAATGCTGGGAAGAGTTTGTTAAGCCAATAACTAATCTGAGGACAAGCTGGAAATTGAAATCCCTAGAGCAACAAACCCCAACCTGTTGCCCTCTAGATGTTTTTGATTACAGCTCCAATCATCCCCAGCACATCCAGGTTAGAGAAGGCTGCTCTAGAGGGATTGAAAGGGTCCTGAGCAGGGATTTTTCTGCCCATTGGATAAAGTAGATGGAGTTCCCTTGACAGTTACTCCATTTATGAAGCATAAACTTAGGATTTCGAATAGGTTCACATATTCCATGATTAATATATGGGTTAGGAGGTCTGCAGTTCTTCACGCAGGGGCCTCACCATTGTTGACCCTTTGCTTTTATCCAGTCTTTCTGAAAGATGCAGACAAAGGTGGTTTTAAAGGATGGAGGGATAAACTGTTTTTTTCCGAAATATCACTCTTTCCTCACTCGAAATCAAACAAGTAGCTAACTCTGGTATTACATGGTTCCTGGGATATCGACTGCAGTCTTTCGATAGTCCTAAATGCTGGTGGGAGGCGAATGAAGGCACCTCTATTGGCGACAGTTTGGACTAACATGTGGGTGGGACCACCATTTAAATCTGTATCTGCTAACACAAGAGAAACGTCTCTGAAATTATTACAGGATTAGTATCGTATGTGCTGGCGGGGATACCAAGTGGTTGACATGTACCAGCATGTGGTGGGAATGTGCCGAGACTCAAAAATTCAGGACTGCAGTTTTCTGAGATTACCCAGATCATAAAAATTGAAGTACATATGGATTTGGAACTATGCGTATTGAACTTATTTGTCGAAGTAAATATGAATTTGCAGCTTAAGGAGCTAATCTCACATCTTTTGTTTGATGCCAGGACAGTAGTAGAATTGTGTTGGAAGGATTTCAAATTTAGACTTGAATGAGTGGTATACATTGACATGGAAGACCGCAATAATGGAAAAATGGTCATATAAATTACAGGTCATGAGAAGTCAATGAAAGTATGTGGCTGTTTGGTTACTGTTTACTGAATATACTAATATGGCAGAACATGGCCGGACGGTACCTGTACATTATAAATCATTATGGTGGTTGTAAACAATTTGATATTGTTTGTTTTCAAAATATGAATATGTTTCCTGAGGGATTCTGTATTTATGTACCTTCTAACTCGATCTAAAGGTGGAAGGAGAGGGTGGTATGATATTGTGTTTTGTAAAGCACAATAAAAAAACCCAAACGAACTGTAGGGCAGATCTTTGTACCCGAACTGGCATTTTAATTAAAGGAGTCTGGTAAACCAAGGCAAAAAAAAAAAAGATCAAATTACATACACAACACATGGGGGTTGTTCGCACAACCCAGTGGGTGCCATCCTGAATATTCAATCCCTGATCCTGGGTTGTCATGTCCTTTGAACCTGGCCTTATGCAAGGCTAAACAAGTTCCAGGGCTATATACCCCCCACCTGCTGGGTTCACACAACTCAACCCACGGTTGGGGCTTGAATATTGCTTGTGGGAACTGCTGTTCGGCATGGCTTAAATAAGCCACAACATGTAGTCTCAACCCAGTTACGCACACACCCCTTCAGTTACCGTTTTTGGGCCATACACTCACAGCTGCTTCTTTTATTGATCTGGGGCCTCAGCTCCATTTTCCCCTTCAAAAAACCAAAACACAAAACAAAACACAAATGCGTTTCCTCCGAAGGATCACGTGGATAGTGGGATGATGTCGTAACATTATGTTGCCAATCCCATTTGCCCACACTCCAAATGGGCAAACGTATTTCGCCCATTTTGCTGTCTCTCCCTAAACCAGCCTTCCTCAACCTGGGGCGCTCCAGATGTGTTGGACTACAACTCCCAGAATGCCCCAGCCAGCTGGCTGGGGCATTCTGGGAGATGCAGTCCAACACATCTGGAGCGCCCCAGGTTGAGGAAGGCTGCCCTAAACAATTGTGAAAGGGGGAGTGTGTCTTTGAGGGGCTTTTTTTGGGGGGGGGGAGGGATTTTTACAGGAAAAGCATCTTATCACCTACATTTGGGCTCCTCTCCACTTGCCAACACCCTACAGAGCTGAGCTTCTGAATAAAGAGGTCAGGAAAAGGGCTTTGCCTTGATGGAAGGGAACTACTGGAAGACATTCAAACTCCACTCAAGGCCAACGCATTTGACTTCCCTGCATGGCTCCCCACCCCTTTTTATGAAATGTCACGAGGCATTTGTCTCACTGCGCCCCCCCACCCCCCGGGGCAAAGAGGTCACAATACAAACTGTTCAACTGACAATCACAGGCTACTGTGATGTAGGTCTGGGTTCGGGTGACTTCACACACGCAGGCAATGATCATGGGCAAAAGCGAAAAATAGCAGCCTGCCCGTAATGACCCGGGAGGTAGTGTGCATCGGCCCTTAAGAGACAATCATGGATGCTTTCAGGCCTCCCCGCCAGATTGTCTCAGGGCACAATCAGACCACTCTTCCCGTTTCAGAGTTTTCTCATCTTGGTAGCCCAGCCAGACCTGCCAGTTGGTATCGCAACCTCCAGTCAGTGACGAGGGCTTCTCAGCTCACAGAAGCAGCCTCCCCTGGATGAGCAGTGGGGGTTGCCTCGGAGGAGAAAATCTGTGCCTGGCCTCCTTTAATTGCTCTTGCTCATGCACTACAACACTCGACTACGCTGGCACGAGGTTGTAGTCTGCGTATCACCTAGCAGGCAGCAAAAACAAGTTGTAGGGAAGAGGACAGAGGGTTTTTCATGATTTGTGCATGCAAGAATGAAGGATCCACTCTAACCTCTTCACACAGAGGCCGCTACTGCCCACAGAGCATGTTCAACAGCGCACAGAGCTGACCCCCCTCACACACGCTTCTGACCGGCTCTGCCCCACAGCTCACGCAAACGCTCATGCTTTTGGCCAAACAACCAATCTAGGTTGAACTGCCGTCGCCTCAGCTCGACCCCCCCAGTCCCGCCCCACATCAGAGGTTTGGGATTGCAGAAGGAAACGTCTTCGCCCTTCCTCACAAGCCTGGCCCGCTCCTTCTGCGCTGCCACGAGGACTTCTCCTTTCCTGCCCAAGGGTGACACGCCTTGAATAAAAACATGAAGCCTGCCAACGGAACACTTCTGTGTTCGGCCTTGGTGTCAGCTGAAAGCCTCTGCCCTCTTCCTCCTGGGGACGTGTTGGTTTCCTGGCTGGGGACGATGGTGTGCTTGGACCCCAGGTTACTGTTCCCAGCTTCTTCCCCCTCCCCTGCCTTGAGAAGCTAGGATATTAAAACTCCCCCTACGCATTTGAGGGCTAATCCTAGTGGGGGGGGGGGGACTTGGTCGTTCTGTCACTCCCAGTCCGTGGGAGGCCGGAGGATAAGGGGGGCAGCATTCTTGCGGCCAGCACGGATCCCTGGGTAGAAAAAAGGCCAAAGCTTCTCAGTGAAAGTGTCGGTAAAAGTGTAGATGTGGGAGCGGTCCGTCACATTGTAGAAGGAAAGCTTGCCGGCCTCGTAGTCCAGGAAGACGCCCACTCGCTTGGGCTTGGTGGCCACGGTGAGCGGGGTGAAGGGGGTGGTGGTGGCCGCGTACTTGTCCCCGTTAAACAGCCTCACCCGCCAATAGCCAGTCTCGGGCAGGGAGGTCGTCTCTCCCTTACGGCTGACGGAGTCATTGCAAACCCCCAGGGCCCAGTGGGTCTTCTCGCCCACTTCCACCTCCCAGTAGTGGCGGCCCGAAGTGAAGCCTTCCGTGGCCAAAACACAAGGGTAGATGGTGAAACGCCTCGGGCTGTCGGACAGGTCTCGCAAGCGCTGCTCCACAAACTTGACACTCTTGCGGTCCTCGGAGAGCACGAGGTTGGGGTGCGCCGTCTCGGGGTCAAGGGTCAAATCCCCTGCAAGGAAAGAGAGAGAGAGAGAGAGAGATTGGCCTGTGCTTTATTTCCATCATGGCTTGGCCACCGCCTCCGCTTCCCCACCTTCACATGGCTTAGTTTTGGCCAGGAGAGTCAGACTGTAACCACTGAACACAGCTCTCCCTTTCCCCCACCTCCGACCACCCCTCATACGTCCATAGCTGCATTGACTCACTGCATCTCTTTAACACAGTTACAGCAGTGTCTTCTAAAGCTCTGGAATTCTATTATCTACCGTGGCTGCCAGCGTCTTAGCTGTGGCTGTATGCATACGCAAAGAAGAAGCCATTACGCATGTACTCTTGTCCATCACACAGCCAAGACGTTAATGGACAAGGGTTTTCCTGCATCCTTGGTCACTCTCAGGGGGGAGACTAATTCAAATGGAAGGAGTGAAGCGAGGCGGTGGGGAAGCATAGAGTCCTCCAGCCAGTTTCAACTCAAGTCCTTCCTACCGCCTCAACCATTGTCCTGTTCTTCGCCACCACCTTCCTCCAACTAGGCCTTTACAACCCTTTAATCCAACACTCTGCCACATGGCTCCAATTACTCCATACCTCTGACACAGGGTCAGAGGTATGGACACAAGAAGGTAACACTAAGTCAGTTTAGCACGGCTGAATACAGTCCCTTTTTTTTTGTTTTAGGATGTTGAGAATCCTGTTTTCACTTGAAGCTCTACCAAACTTTCTAACCCTCTGAGTTATTGGCAATGCCAGAACTTGCTTAAGGGAGGCTAAACACCAGTCTGCTCCTGAATGGCTACAACTCCAAGGCTCCTTTCCCGCAGTATGTAGGAAGGAAGCTATATGTTCTTCTTCGTGGTCTTTGTGCATCACACATATGGGCTCTGCGCCTGCGCAGGGCCAGCTTCGGAAACTTCTCTAGCTGAAAGTCTTTTAGGCGGGAACCCCTCCCCCACCGTCCACTGAGCATGCTCAGGGGTTCCCGCCTAATCCCCTCAGTTCTCTTCAACCGCCTGTGGGTCAACAGCTTGTGGAGACTTCTTGTGTGTGGTATACTTTACCTCAGCTGAAAATATTCTATTTTCCTTCTTGTCTTTTCTCTCCAGTTTTCTAACCTTTTCTATTAGTTATTAAAAAAAAAAAAAGGATTCACTGTTGTTAGTTAGCCTTGTGGCTTATGGCACATCAAGGCCTCTTCAAGAAGTGCCCCGTTGCGGGCTGAAGATCACGCAAACCAACGGACACTCACTTTGTTTGCTCTGCTTGGGGGAAACACACATTGTGGAATCTTGTGTGTTTGTTTAAGTTCTCGAGACAAACGAGAAAGAACCGCTCAGACTGCCTTCGGGCGATACTCTGGGATAAGGCGTTGGAGGCAGTGGAGAAACCAAGACCATCTCAATGCTCCAAATCTCCTATCGTAATGGAGTCTATGCCCCAACTTCCTCCAGCACGGAGTGAGCCTTACCGGTTCCCCCCTCCCCCTCCTCCTCCTCTCAGTCCGCATCCGCAAGGGCGGCAAAAGATTTCTAAGAGAGAGAGAGAGAGTGTTCTGAGGCACACGACCCTCAGAGGAATAAGAGCAAAACTCAAGAATATAAATGTGAGGAAAAAGTCGTCAATACCGATTCGTCGATACCGAGGAGCCCGGTACTAAACACATCGGTACCGAGGCATGCGGCAGGGCATAGGAGCCCTATGTCGAGCCTTTCACTGCAAAGGTCTCCGCCGCTACCGATAAGCCCAATACCGAGGCTATCGCTTTCGCTACCAATAAGCCGATACCAAGGCTATCGCTTTCCCTACCTAAGCCTGGTACCGAGGCTATTGCTTCCGAGACCATAGTCGATACTGAGACGGGCGACTCCATCCTCGCACCGGTACTGAACCCTCTGCAGCAAACAGAGTGTATTGCTGACTCGCCAGCACCATCTCCATTACAGATCATCACGGTACCGGCTGACGACCCTACCATAAGGGCATTGGTCTCGGAAGGCGAAATTAGAGGTTCGGCCATGGTTAATACCTCGGCTGATCGGGGCCCTCTTTCCCCTCAATACCGAGAAGAGCCACAACCCAACGATACCAACGGATGTTGGTACTGATAAATGCCACAGCAACCGTCAGTCGATACCGAAGGTTATCGATACCGACACGCGTCGCCTTATGGTTAAGCCCGGGACCATTCACCGGCTTTAACTCATTCAGGTTGCCAGTATGCCACCCATGGCGAACGACCTATGTCCCCTCCAAGAATGCGGGACTATTATGCTGATTGGCAACCTCCCCAGTATCCTCCGTATTATTACGAGGATTGGAGACACAGAAGGCACTTAGATTACTATTATCAGTACCCACAACCACCCTCCGATGATCTCCCGCCCACCTCTCCCAGAGGATGTCATGGCCATGCCACCGCCGCCTCTACCATCGGTACCGAGGTGCGCTCCGCAACCGACACAAACCACAGTACCAACCGCTCGGTACCGTCGCAAGCATTGCAGACGTTGCCTACATCAGACATGGGACTGGATGTTCCATCGGAGGAGGATTACCAATCAGACTCCTCACTAGATACATCACCACCAGATGACCTCGTGGTCACTGCAGACGTGGTGTCCCCTTCAGAGGACTTAGCACACTTTACTGATCAGGTACAAAGAATGGCAACGTCTCTAGGGACTCAAATATCCCAACCTATAGAGAAATTTAATGACCCAGTTTACGATGATGTATACTGTGAATCATCAACCCCAGTGGCTATCCCATATTTGCCTGTGCTGCTGCGCACAGCGCAACAATCATGGAAGCTGCCCTCCTCTATGCCACAACGTCGAGGAGGCTAGACAACATATATTTATAAGATGCAGGACTAAATTGTCCCGTTCCTATTTACACATCCAAAACCTAACTCAATAATACTCAAATAATGCACCAGTGGACAAAGAAGGCCGTAGGTTGCACGGCCTGGGGAGAAGAGTATACTCTTCTACAGCTTTATCCCTTCGTGTGCATAATTACCAAGCCACAATGGCAAAATGTAAGCTCTTTTTATGGGGGAAGATTACATCTCTCTCTGGATTCTTGCCAGATGACCAAAGGGAACTGGCAGATGTTTTTGTACTGAGGCTATGAGACTTTCTCGACAATAGCTTAATACAGCACGCCATGCTACAGACTGCGCCTCAAAGCCATGGTAGTTTCAATTGCGCTACGAAGGCATGCGTAGCTGAGGTCCGCAGGGCTGTCCCAGCAGGCACGCACCCACATAGAGGACCTGCCGTTCGATGGAAGCCAGATCTAACCACTACTGTTAGAGTCCCCATGGCTGGCCTCCTTGGCAGCAATAATAACTAGGTTCTTTAGTACACTGAAACCCTCAATACCGAGACTTGCAACAATATTAACTAGCTTCTTCAGTGCTGAGCCTGAAACCTCTCGGTACCAAGACTGGCAACAATATAACTAGCTTCTTCGGTACCGAGAATGAATCCCTCAATGCCGAGACTGGCAACAATATAGCTTCTTCGGTACAGACTGGAACCCTCGATACCAAGAGTGGCAATTACATAACTAGCATCTTCAATACAGACGCTGGAATTCTTAATGCTGAGACTGGCAATAACATAACTGGCTTTTTTGGTACCAAGGTTGAAATTTTTGGTACTGAAAATGACAATAACATAACTGGTTTCTTCGGTACCAAGGCTGGAACCCTTGATACCGAGATTGGCAATAACATTAATAGCTCTTTGGTACAAACGCTGAGAGTCTTGATACCAAGAGGGCATTTCGCATGCAGCTTCAATGTCAGAGGGTGAGATGTAATATCTCTCCCCTCCAAAGCCAATGGACATCTGTCCACCACATCAGGCAGTGTATACCTTGCAAGCTAACCACCAATTTCAAGGTCCCCATTCCAGAGTCTCTAAGCTCTGAGTGCTTTGCTTTCAATGGAGAGCGTTTTATTACCATGATGTCTGATGTCATCATTCTTGGGGCTCCCCCCCTCCCTTGGAAGAGGAGGGCACACAATGTTAAATGGGCCATGTCTCCTGAGAATACCATACAAGCATGGATACTGGCTTTAGTACCGTGATGGGGATACGTACAACCGTGATCACTGTCATTGCGACCGATACACAGGGCTCAGCTGCTACAGCCACAATGCGTCAGCACAATTACTTAGCTCTTCCCCATTCCACCCCCATTCCATGGGACATCAGGAGATCAACTTGGGGAAGATGAGTTAGAGCATAAGAATAGACCTGATTCCCTTCAATCCTTTGAGGACTATCAGTGGGTCTCAACATTGCTCTCTTCTGCATCACCTACACAGGGCAGAACCTCCTTTGGAGGACTTATACCACTTCCCGGTCATTGAGGATGACCAGGCTTGGTATTGAGACACATAACTAGGAAAATAAAGTGCAGGATTTTGTATCTCATGCTGTATGTACTGAGAAGCCAACTCCAGTGTCGATATTTTTCCTCCCAGCACTGCTTCTGACAGTTAAAAATTCCTGGAAGGGTCCTTCTTTGATGGCTCTGACATTGGAAAGTGCAGAATCTTTACATAAGGTCCAGTAATGGACATGGGTTTTTTTCTTTATGCACCCGTGTTCCAATTCTATATTAGTTCAGTTAGCCCCAAAGGGAGTTTTCAGAACATATTCATCTGCTTTGGGCCCCAGAGTCATACACTATCTAGTTATGATGTCCAGATACAACTTTTCCTCTTGTCAGCAACTTAACATGACCCGTCACTTCACTGTGAGTTGAGAGCGATAGTGTGCGCTCTGGCGCTTCGCATGAATACCTATGATTAGCAGGTCTCACTCTGTGAACTAGATTGAGGACCTACCATCCGATAGTGAAGGATTGTTCAATCTCATTGCTCATCTCTTTTCCTGCATCAGAACCAGCAAATTACAGATGACACACTGTCCTTCATAATGCTGCTCCTCAAGAAGGGAGTAGGTTTTGCCCCAAACACATAAGTATGCATACTTCCATATAGCCATTCAGAACACTCGCCAGAGGTACCTTGGGTTTATCATAGGTACCGATATGTCCCAGTTTGAGTGCGTCTATTGGACCTAAGCATAGCCCACCGAACGTTTGCAAAATATATGGCAGTTCATTTGCCTACACAGGGTGAAAGTCTACCTATATTTAGACAACTGGCTTCTAGTAGCATCTTAGAAGAGGATGCTATCAAAGGCAGTGGGACTAATCCTCAATTTATTGAGCTCTCTGGACCTCATAGTAGAAACCACAATGTTAGACTGTCAATCCTTACCCCTGATATATGGGACAGAATTCTAGCAGCTAAGAAACTAGCGACTAGAAAGTCATATGCTACCAAATGGGAAGCTCACTCCTCCTTTGCACTAAGCAGGAATAAGAAACCCCTTTCAGAGCCTATTTCCACCATCCTCACTTTCCCTTTTTCCTTGTTAAAGGAGGCCTTAAGTTTCCTCACTTAGAGTTTATCTGGCAGCGATTCTGCCTCACATTTATGGATTCAGGGCTGTTCGGTCTTCACTCATCCACTGGTTAAGCGCTTTATGAAAGGGATGAAAGATACAGTTCCACCCCTTCGTTCCTTTGTTCCGCAATGGAGCCTTTCCGTGGTGCTCAAAGCACTGCCGGCCAAGCCTTTCGAACCGTTGGCAAAGACAGATTTGCGTTTACCGACTTTTAAGGTGGTATTCCTTGTTGCCATAACGTCTGCTAGACGTGCGTCAGAGTTAGCGGCATTCCGTATGGACTCACCTTATACGGGTTTTCATGCCGACAAAGTGGTCCTTAGACCGGACCCAGCTTTTTTCCAAAGGTTGTTTCTCCTTTCACCTTGGGCAGGATTTTACTCTGTCAAGCTTTTTCCTTGCGCCGACAACTCTTCTTGAGTCGACACTACATACGCTGGACAGAACAGTGACTCTCCGGAGATCCCTAAGATTTTTGTTTGTTATGGATCAAACAAAAGGGACTCCAAGCATCTCCGCAGAGAATATCTGCTTGGGTTTTTCAGTCTATTAAATTAGCCTATGAACTTGCTGGCCCCCCGCCGAAGGGGAAAGTGCGCTCTCACTCCACCAGAGGAAGGGCCACTGCTACAGCTTTTGAAAGAGGTATTGCCATACCGGACCTCTGCAAAGCGGATACCTGGTCGACACCTCTGACTTTTGCCAGTCACTACCGTCTGGACATCAGCGCGCGTAGAGACTGTGCCTTTGGGCGTGCCGTCTTATCGGCAATCCGTTGAATTTTCATCCATCACCTGACACCACCCACCTCCGGGTAGTCAGCTTGTTATTCGCCCATATGTGTGATGCACAGAGACCACGAAGAAGAAAGACAGGTTGCTTACCTGTAACTGTAGTTCTTCGAGTGGTCATCTGTGCAGTCACACAACCCTCACACCATCCCCACTATGGTGTCATTTTTTGATTACCTGGTGGTTCACCTCAGTGAGACTGTTTAGGCGGTTTCAAGAACTGAGGGGATTAGGCGGGAACCCCTGAGCATGCTCAGTGGACGGTGGGGGAGGGGTTCCCGCCTAAAAGACTTTCAGCTAGAGAAGTTTCCGAAGCTGGCCCTGCGCAGGCGCAGAGCCCATATGTGTGACTGCACAGATGACCACTCGAAGAACTACAGTTACAGGTAAGCAACCTGTCTTCACCACCTGGATCAATAGCTGGTCCCGGGCCCTACACTAGCAGTGGCAGCTTGCTGATTTCCAAGAGCGGATGCACAAGCACACCGGCTCTCTGGTAGAGTCCTTCAGAAGAGCATTTAGGCTAAACCCACTGGCCTGAATGTGCAACCACCAATCAGGACAATTGGAGGCTGCAGTGTCTCATGCAAACCCACCCATCGTGGGCTATTCGATTGTTAAACAACTACGACTAATCAACGGTTAGGTGAGAGCTATTTAACCCTCAAATAACCCACGATGGCCGGGTTCGCATGAGACACCGCAACCCCCAATTGGGGGCTGCATAGTTTTATTATTATTATTATTTCATTTAAGGATGAGGTTAGGATATATATTTCTTCCGTCCTCTTCATGCCTGAAATGCCCCTTATATTCTTAATTACCCTTCCACCTAAGTTACAACCTTGAATTCACAGAATTTGTTTTCCTTTCCCCCTTCTTAACCTAAAAACCATAAACGAATAAATCATTTTTCCTGTCTCTTTCAAATAATCTATCAATGGTTTCCATTCCAACATATACGTGGCTGTTGGCCTTTCTCTCATTATCGCTGTAAGTTTTGCCATTTCTGCCAGTTCTAACACCTTTAGCATTCACTCCTCCGCTGTCGGTATTACTGGGTCTTTCCAGTTCTGTGCAAAAAGTAGTCTTGCTGCCGTCACCACATATAAAAACAAAGTTCCCCCCTTCTCTTGTATTTGTTTATCCATTAATTCAAGTAAGAATGCTTCCGGTTTCATTTCTATATTTGTCTTCAATATTTTTTGGATTAACGAATGTATCTGAATCCAAAAAGCCTAGGCTTTTTTACAAGTCCACCAAAGATGATAAAAAGTTCCTTCATGGAGTCCAATCCCCTGCTCAGTGCAGGAATCCACCTTAAAGCACCCCTGACAGATGGCTGTCCAGCTGTCTCTTGAATGCCTCTAGTGTGGGAAAGCCCACAATCTCCCTGGGTCATTGGTTCCATTGTCGTACTGCTCTAACAGTCAGGAAGTTTTTCCTGATGTCCTGCAACTTGAGCCCATTAGTCCGTGTCTTGCACTCTGGGAGGATTGAGAAGAGATCCTGGCCCTCCTCTGTGTGACAACCTTTCAAGTATTTGAGAAGTGCTATCATGTCTCCCCTCAATCTTTTCTTGAACGTTCTTACTGCCAGTAACTAGGCCTCAGGAGAGGCATTTCAAGCTTTTAGAACAGGAAAAATCTGCACAAAAGCTGGGAAGTCACACATCGATGATGGGCAGGGGAAAGAGGGCCAAGACTGGGATCCAGGTAGACCAGATATGGCCCCTGGGCCTGAGGTGCTGCATCCCTACTTTAGGCAGTGCGGGACCCTGGGGAAGAGCCTTTAAAAATAACTGCAGTCCCAAGCAGGATGGTGCAGGAGTATGCAGCCCTTCGGGGGCCTGGGCCCCAAGCCATGAAGGGATTTAAAATGCAAGCAGTAAGTATCATGGAATCATAGAATAGCAGAGTTGGAAGGGGCCTACAAGGCCATTGAGTCCAACCCCCTGCTCAATGCAGGAATCCACCCTAAAGTATCCCTGACAGATGCTTGTCCAGCTGCCGCTTGAAGGCCTCTAGTGTGGGAGAGCCCACAACCTTCCTAGGTAACTGATTCCATTGTCGCACTGCTCTTACAGTCAGGAAGTTTTTCCTGATGTCCAGCTGGAATCTGGCTTCCTTTAACTTGAGTCCATTATTCCTTGTTCTGCACTCTGGGAGGATCGAGAAGAGATCCTGGCCCTCCTCTGTGTGACAGCCTTTTAAGTATTTGAAGAGTGCTATCCTGTCTCCCCTCAATCTTCTCTTCTCCAGGCTAAACATGCCCAGTTCTTTCAGTCTCTCTTCATAGGGCTTTGTTTCCAGACCCCTGATCATCCTGGTTGCCCTCCTCTGAACACGCTCCAGCTTGTCTGCATCCTTCTTGAATTGTGGAGCCCAGAACTGGACGCAATACTCTAGATGAGGCCTAAACAGGACCGAATAGAGAGGAACCAGTACCTCACATGATTTGGAAGCTATACTTCTATTAGTGCAGCCCAAAATAGTACTGCGACGTTGACTCAGAAACTAAATGGAAAGCAATGCATCTGTTTAAGCACCAGTGGAATATTTACCAAAAGACTGGTTCTATTGGTTGTGCTGAGCACTGACTGCAGTGTCTGAGCAGTCTTCAAAGGCAGCCCAAAGTAAAATGCAATGCAGTAGTCTAATCTAGAGGTTACCGAAGTGTGGATAAATGTAGCCAGGCTGTCTTTGCTCATGAGGGGCCACAATTAAGCTCTGCATAGTGAGAAAGGGTGCTTGGGAAAATCTGTGCCTACAGCTCAAGTCATCTCCACATCTCATTGAGTGAGTAAGCCTTCCCCAATGTGGTACCCTCCAGATGTCTGAAACTTCCACTCCTATCAGCCCCAGCCAGCATAGCCAATAGTCAGGAATCCTGGAAGTTGTAGTCCAAAACATCTGGAGGGCAACCAGGTTGGAGACGGCTGCTATAAGATCACCAGTTTCCCACTGCTGCAACACCGCCTGCGTACACTGGCAGTCGTACTCCTTTATCTCATATCCTAATATCTTACATCATATCATTTCTATCTAAGTCAGCTAAAGGCCCGGTACAAAGAACAAAACTATAAACTGGTGAAAAAAAGTTATGTTGCGATTGTGGAAACCACCTGGGAAGGTATAACTGAATCCACCAAGGGCCTGAGTTGCACATTTAAGTTACCCATGTAAACAGGTTCCAAACATCAGAATGGGGTACCCTGTGCAGAGCACAGTTTATGTATTAACTGACCCAGACAGAGTCAGGAGGAACAACTAAACAACTATCCCTAATATTATTCTTTATTACCATGCTTCTCTCTTATTGACATTAGTTACTATTAATAAGGCAGAGGACTCCTCTCGGCTTGAACTGGACCAGGACTGAATAAACTTGGCTTTGGAATCCTTACCCTGGTTTGACACACCTACACAGATAAAAGAGAAATCAGTGCTTTACTACGCTTTAGGGATGCAAGTTAATAACAACAGAAATCTAAGTGCAACTGTCTTGGCACAGAAAGCCACAATTTCAACAAAACAGCTTAAACAGAGCGGCAAATGCGGAAAGCTTTCCATTTTGGGAACATAGTTTTTCCATACATTTCAGGGTTTTTTTAACTTTAATTCTTTACAGGTTCATACAGGAAATTTGTGAAAACGTAGTTTTAACTTATTGATCACATTTATATTGACTCTTTCTTCAATTGAACTCAGCGGGGCGTACATAAGGGGTTCCCAAGACACCAGGAACTGACAGGACCCAGACCTGCTTCGCTTGAGCAAGATTGCTGCACTGTGTGCCTCCAGACCACAGCCCTGGCTCATGTGCTTAATGTGATACCAATTAATCATTCCCCTTCTTATCAATACCTCCACACTGACGCCTTTTTCCCCTTCAAATCGAGACACATCAAATTTTGAACTACCTATTTCAGAATAAAGTGTGTTTTCATTTGTGTGTGAGAAAGAGAAATGTATGAGATAGTGTGTGTGTGTGTGTGTGTCTGAGAGAGCGAGAGAGCGCATACAAGCACATTCTGAACACAGAGTTTTCTTAGCATTTTGGATGAACACCCTGACCTGTGAGCAAGAGTCTTTTTTTTCTCAAAATCCTCCCCACAAGGAAAAAATGCCCGGATGGAACATCATGTTTACTCACCCGTTAGCCTCTTAATGATTTTACGCAGGACATAGTACTGCCTGGGAAAGTTGCAGAAATTCTTTTCCAGCTCAATAGAGACCAAACTCGGTTCCTGGGCCTGTAGCTTTTCACATCTGTGAGGAAGGAATAAGCACAGGTTGAGTCAAGCCAAGTCATGTATTTATGAGTCCGCCATCAGCTTTCATTTCAACGTCAATATAAGCCCAGACCTCAATTACTTGAAAGTAGATAGGCAATGGTTTGTATCTAAAGGTCCTAAAAGATTTCTTCCATGAACTGAAGGATTTCCTATCCGGTCAAGGCTCCCACTGAGAGAATGTGGGAAGTGGGATTTTCGCTGATCCCACTCTGCCGTGTCCTACATCCTGTTCTGATGGGTCCCCTAAACCTCTGAAGCAGGTTTTCAGGGTGCCCAGGAGGCTCCAGAGGGAAGGGGAAATCAGCAAAAATCACCTTTCCCCTCCAGTTGGTGGGTGCCAGGACTGCTCTTTCTGTGAGCAGATCTACACTCATGGGATCATATGATCCAACTCTACGTCTGCTGAAAATGAGCCTGTTCAGAAGACACCTTAAACCACGGCTTTAGCCATGGTGGTTAAGCCAGAAAGCCAGGCCGTGTTCAGAAGACACCTTAAACTGTGGCTTTAACCACGGTGAATAAGGCTTTTTGCTTTATTCACTGTGGTTAAAGCTGTGGTTTAAGGTGTCTTCTGAATACAGCCTGACTTTCTGGCTTAACCACCATGGTTAAAGCCATGGTTTAAGGTGTCTTCTGAATGGGACCAATGACAGGTATCTGGTGAAGAAGGACAGGATTTTCCAAGTGTTGCAGCATAGCTCTCTGCCCCTAGATTTTTTTATTATCTAATTTTATGGTGAATAGGTGTAGGAGGACCTAATCAAACTAAATGGAACCTACATCTTCAGAATCAGTATGCCTCTGAGTAGCAAGTGCTGAGGACAAGCTGACCGCGGTCTTCCCAGAGGCTTCTAAAGAACCATCTGCTCCCATATATACCTGCTCAGTCCCTTGGGTCATCTTCAGAGGACCTCCTCTGGTGCCCTCACTGAAGAAAGTTAAGTGGCTACAAGAGAGAGGGCCTTCTCAGTTGTGGCACCCCATTTACGGAATGCTCTCTCCAAGAAGATTCACCCAAGAAGGTCCACATTGTTACCTTTTAGGTGCCAGGCCGACCCCTTCTTTTCTCCGTTATTTTAGTATGTGTGTTTTTTAAAAAAAGTTCTTATGGCTGTTTTAATATATCTTATTCCTGTGTCGTTTGTCGTTTTGACCTGTATTTTGTTCTTTTAAACTTTTGTGTTGTGTTTTACTCTTTTGCTTTTGTAATCTGCCCATATTTGTCATGTTACTACACTGTGTAACAAGTTCTAATGCCCTGTAATATGTCTGTAATCACCCGATACTCTGGCAGATGACTCTTGTCCAAGTTTGAATATATTGTTATCAGAATTCATACTGACTCATTAAAGGATTATTATCCTTTTAGTCTGCCTTATACAATTGTTTTCACGCAAGGAGCGTGCACATTTCGTATTGGGCAATTTTTGATACAGTCTTGTTAGCACTGATTTGATAGCACAGGCCCAGTGTCATCCGGCAGATCCACTCCTGTGTTTGTTCCTTTCGTGAGGGCTCCTCTCCTTACTCGTAGTATTTTCCACATTTGTTATTGGGCAGATTAAAAATCTAACACACAAACAGAATACTGGACTAGATAAACCTTGGTCTGATCCAGCAGAAATCTTCTTAGGCCTACATACGTGATCATTTCCTTAGGTCTCATAATTCATACTTAGCTTTTCTGCATGGTGATCTTGGTGAATCCTCATTTCCTTTTCCATCTTTAAGCTCAGTTACTTAGTTAATAGGAATCATAGAATAGCAGAGTTGGAAGGGGCCTACAAGGCTATCGAGTCCAACCCTCTGCTCAATGCAGGAATCCACCCTAAAGCATCCCCAACAGATGCTTGTCCAGCTGCCTCTTGAAGGCCTCTAGTGTGGGAGAGCCCACAACCTCCCTGGGTAACTGGTTCCATTATCGCACTGCTCTAACAGTCAGGAAGTTTTTCCTGATGTCCAGCTGGAATCTGGCTTCCTTTAACTTGAGCCCGTTATTCCGTGTCCTGCATTCTGGGAGGATTGAGAAGAGATCCTGGCCCTCCTCTGTGTGACAATCTTTCAAGTATTTGAAGAGTGCTATCCTGTCTCCCCTCAATCTTCTCTTCTCCAGGCTAAACATGCCCAGTTCTTTCAGTGTCTCTTCATAGGGCTTTGTTTCCAGACCCCTGATCATCCTGGTTGCCCTCCTCTGAATACGCTCCAGCTTGTCTGTGTCCTTCTTGAATTGTGGAGCCCAGAACTGGACAAAATACTCTAGAGGAGGCCTAACCAGGGCCGAATAGAGAGGAACCAGTACCTCACGTGATTTGGAAGCTATACTTCTATTAATGCAGCCCAAAATAGCATTTGCCTTTCTTGCAGCCATATCACACTGTTGGCTCATATTCAGCTTGTGATCTACAACAATTCCAAGATCCAAGCTCCAAGCTCCAAGAAGGAAGCTGTCTTATAACAGATTAGACGATCTGTCCTGGCATTACCGACTCTAGCTGGCAGTGGCTCTTTGCCGGCCACCTGATGCTTTTAAGTGGAAATGCGAAGGAAGGATCCTGGGGCCTTCTGTAATCAAAGCAGGTGTTCTACCTCTCTAGGTGGATCTACAAGCTTAACTGTTTCACAAATCCAATGGGCAGAATCCTGGGTTTATATCCCAGGTCAGGCCTGGACCCAACAGATTTGTCCATTCTCACTCCTCCTGTGAAGTCTAAACCTCAGCAGGATAATAATGCCAGAGGCCTTTAGGCATATCGCATACCATGGTGCCAAACCGTGTGCAAGTTACGCAAATTGCACCTGCAATTTAGGTAAATCTCACTTTAAGGGGGGAAAAACACATCTGAAAATCCATGAGCTGGCTTGACTCCATCTGCATCGAGCCAGGCCAGTTTGCGGGTAAGTGTGTTGAATTACAGGGGGTGGGGGAGTGGCTAAAAACTCAGCAAACTTTACTTTTCGGATGGATTCCTCTGACATCTCTAGTGTGAAAACACACATAGTCTGCAGGAGACCCAAAGTTGCCAAACCTTTTATGGTTAAAGCCAGTAATATACAAAGACAGGGGATGACAAGGCCTGCCCCACAGATAAGCATCCCCAGAATCCTGGGATGACCAAAGAGGGATTTGGTCCTTACCTTTCAAGAGTGTTCTTCACATCCTGCAAAAGGACAAGAAGAAAATTAGTTAAGAATCACCTGGTCATGGAGGAACCCACCCACCCAGTAAAAAACTGCCCATCCAGAAGGAGAAATGGGGAAGAACCCCTTACGCTATCTTTAACCAAAGCCTGTTCTTTTAGCTCATAAGCACAGGCAACAGTTCAAAATTCCACAAATTTGCCACAAGAGAAATGCTGGGCATTTTGTGCAAAGCAAATCTTCTACCAGCATGCCATTGTAACATCCAGAAATATTAGCTCTATGCAGCTGTGCAAGTCCTACACATGTGCAGGGACGGAGGATGTACTCAGGATCACACCAGCCTGTTCTTGTCGCTCTGTGGGATGCCCATCCTGATGTCTGCACATTGGACTTCATGCTTACATACAGGCTTGCCAGAAGTTGAGGCCAACGCATCTATTTCCTATCCATGAGGGGGATACAGACCACATCCATGGTGCCTATGCAAATAAGCTCTGGGGAGCTTGAAGTTACTGGGTCAATGAAACAGGCTGGTCTCAGCTAGAGTGCAAATGGCGCAAGTCTCAAAGCGAAGGTGGCTGAGCATGCTCTCTAGGGCACATAATCGTTGCCTATTGCTAAAACTTGTTAGTTCCAGCAGGCCTTTGGAGAGTAATTTGGTCCTCCATCTACGTTAATAACTTATAATTTTGTTGTGTATTTTAAACGGTTTTTTAAAAAAACATTTCTTTTCCTAGGTTTTACAATGTATGTTTTAAACTTTGTAAGACCTCCTTGAGGCCCAGTATTGGGGGAAAAGGTGGGATACAACAACAACAACAACAACAACAACAACAATAATATTGCATGGCGGTGTTAGCAGCAAAGCAGGCTTACTCTGCTGCCTCCATCGTGTCCTCAAATAGCCATCCAGCAGAGTTCTTTCGAGTGGTCCGATAGAAGTCAACACTCTCCCCAGCGAATGGGGCCCTGGTTCACTCAAGGTCCTGCTGTGACCTTTTTGCATCTCACTTTTGAGGACAAAATTGCTTGTCCCCACAGCAAAGCTGGTGCTGTGGTTAACACAGTTCCAGTTGAGGCGTCTGATTTTGTGGGATCAGTTTCACTTGCTGTGGCCTGATGATGTGGACAAGGTACTTGTAGAAATGCGACCGATTAGTGCTCTCTTGATCCTCGTCCTTCCTGGCTAATAAAAGCTAGCCAAGGAGGTTTGACTGGGTGGGTCCAGGGGGTGATGAATGCTTCTCTACAGGAAGGAGTGGACCCTGCTGTCCTTAAGGAGGCAGTAGCATGAGCACTCCTGAACAAACCCACTCTGGATTCAACGGTATTAGACAACTACCACCCAGTTCCGAATACCACTTTCTTAGGGAAGGTATTGGAGAGGGTTGTGGAGGAACAACTGCAGGCACTCTTGGGAGACACTGATTATCTAGACCCATTTTAATCTGGTTTTTGACCTGGTTACAGGACTGAATCAGCCTTGGTCACCCTGATGGATGACCTTTATCGAGAGAGGGACAGGGACAGTGCAACCCTCTTTATTATGTTCGGTCTCTCATTGGATTTTGATACCACTGACCTGGTATCACTCCTGGATCGACTCCATGGGATGGGCACTGGAGGCATTGTGTCCCAGTTGTCCCAGTCCTACCTGACCATTCCTTGGCCCCTTGGCAACTGGGCACCTTCTTAAACCCCAATGTTGTTTAACATCTCCATGAAGCCGTTGTGAGCGGTCATTAGGGGATTTGGAACAAAATGCCAGCAGTACAGCTCTATCTCCCTGCGACATCTGAAGCAGCAGAGACTGTGCAAGTCCTGGATCAGTGCACCTAAACGCACTAATGGGCTGGATGAGGGCCAATAAACTGAAACTGAATTCTGGCAAGAGGGAAGCCCTATGGGTGAGTGATTCCTGAGTTCGGGAGATAGCATCATTGCCTGTTCTGGATGAGATGGCTACTCCCTCTGAAAGATCAGGTTCGTAGTTTGGGGGTAATGCTTGATCCATCATTGTCGCTGGAGGCCCAAGTGGCCGGGGCAGCTCGGAAAGCCTTTTAACAGCTTTGGCTGGCTCCGCTAGCTGTGGCGTCTCCTGGACAGGGATAGCCTGGCCACGGTGGTGCAGGCATTAGTAACCTCAAGACTGGGTTACTGCAATGCGCTCTATGTGGGGCTGCCCTTAAGGCTGCTCCGGATGCAGCAGCTTGGCTGTCGTCAGGAGCTCCCCCTTTTCAGCATGTAACGCCTTTGCTGAGGGAACTGCATTGGCTGCCTATTGGCTACCAGGCCAGGTTTAAGGTTTTGGTACCAGTACAAGGCCCTAACAACGTAGGACCAGCATTCCTGAGAGACCACCTTCTCCCTTACTAACCTGCCCAGTCACTGAGGTCATTGGATGGGTGGTTCCACATAGACCTACGGCCTGACTGGAGTCCATCAGGAAGAGAGCCTTTAGTGTGGTGGCCGCTTCTCTTTGGAACTCCCTGCCCCTGGAGGTCAGACAGGCACCAACACTATGCTGCTCCTGGCGCCCCCTGAAAACTCTTTTCCAGGAAGCATTCCTCAACTGACTAGCTACCGGTCTTTATCGGCACTTCGTTTTAAATTGATCAATTTTAATTTGCCATTTTAAACTTTAAAAACACAAAACTTTTTTACTCTATTATTCCTATGCTCGCCACTCTGGAATCTATTGAGCGGTATATAAATATTGCAAATAAATAATAAGCAAGTTATTACTGCCAGTAACGAAGACTTGGGAAAAACATCTCAATCTTTTGGAAAGAGAGAAGACCTGCAAAAGCTGGAAAATCACCAAACCATCGGTGGTTGGGGAAAAGAGGTGGGCGCCATGGGGTGTGACCATCGGGAGAACCCCAGAGGGTGGGATCGGGCTCCCCAGGAGAGCTGGATTTGGCTTGCGAACCCAAGGCCCTGCAACCATAGTGTGCTGTAAATACTTCTCCTGCTCTCAGCAGCAGTCACTAGTAAGTGTCCCAGAGGGCTTTTCCCCTTAAAGTGCTGGAAATTCCACTGTTCTCTCATCACTTGGCTTCACAGAAATCCGATACACTGCACCCCCACCCCAGGAATTAAAAATTGGTACTTCTGCCCTGAGCCCTCCATGATCAACGATGGAACCAAAAAAGCATGACACCCTGAGTGTCCCCCTCTCATTCCCCTAATGACACCAGACCAAAGGTATCTTATCTGCAAGCACCTCGGTGAAGTAAATGACCTCTGGAAGTTCTTTTGATTCATCCAGTTCCGACAAGACTATCTAAGGAAATGGATGTGCCTCTTTAGAGGAAGCCCTCGAGAACAGGGGGGATGTTCCAAGCAGCCTTGGTTCACAGGAGGGGCGAGAGGTACGGGAGCTGGTTGTACACGCACCTTGAGCATCTCCATGCCTGACTGCAGGCACTTCTCTTCAATCTCAATGGTGAGGCTGTTGAGGGCGACCCGTTGCTCGGACAGCTCGGCCACGTTATCCTTTAGCTTCTGCAGGATCTCCTTCTCCTCATTCTCCAGGCGCCGCATAAGCACTTCCTGCTCCTCCGCCAGGAAGAGATGCAGCTCCTCAAACTCACTGATGATGAGCTGGCGGCGGTCCTCCACTTTCCGCTGTAGAGAGATGAGAAAAAGGCTTTGGACAAGGCTGTAACTCAAAGTCACCCAAAGAAATTGATCAGTAGCAGGTTCAGGGTTGACCAAGGGAGGAAAGCCTTCAAACACTAAACATAAGAAGAGCCCTGCTGGATCAGACCAAGGGTCCATCTAGTCCAGCACTCTGTTCACATAGTGGCCAACCAGCAGTCGGCCAGGGACCAACAAAGCAGGACATGGTGCAACAGCACCCTCCCACCCATGTTCCCCAGCAACTGGTGCACACAGGCTTACTGACTCGAATACTGGAGATAGCACACAACCATCAGGGCTAGTGGCCATTGATAGCCTTCGCCTCCAGGGATTTATCCAACCTTTAAAGCCATCCAAATTGGTGGCCATCACTACATCTTGTGGCAGTGAATTCCATAATTTAACTATGCACTGTGTGAAGAAGTACTTCCTTTTATTTGTCCTGAATTGCTTAATCGTGTTCTGGTGGTTAGAGAGAGTGCTGGGACATGAACTAGGGAGATCACAGTTCAAGTTTGTACCTCACTGGGTGATCTTGGGCCAGTCACTCCCATGCTCTCTCAGACTAATCTGTCCTCACTCTGCAGACAGAGTAGAACAACCTTCTGCAGCTTCCTCAATGCCATGTCCCTAAACATTTTATGCTCTGGTCTCAGGTACCCTGTATTCTAGGGATCAGGCTCTTATTTGCTGTCATCCTACTGAGATCTTGGTGATCTACTTTATATTTATTTTTACTGACCTGGTGGATCTATGTCCAGACCTAATCTGGCAAGAGTCTTTTCTTCTCTGCCATCATGAGCACCTCCCTCTGCTAAAGAAGCGGCAGGTCTCATCTCACACCTTAATCCAGGAAAACCCTCTGGGATTGATTACATCCCTGCTGAGCTAATTAAATTCAATCAACAGTGATGGATAACCCTCCTAGTGTCACACTTTACAGTAATTTAACAACCCTGGACTGATACTTTTTAGGACAACTGTTGCTGCTATCATAAAGAAAGCCCCAACAGATGATCCAGAAAACTATAGTCTTGCCTTCCCCAATCTGGTGCCCTCCAGATGTGCTGGACTACAACTCCTATCATTCCCAGACAGCATGTATAGATGAATTAGTCTGTTATGGGCTGGTAACAGTCACTACCAGCAGCCATTCCAGCAGGCTGTAACAAAGGGAGATGAGAGGGGGAAGCACAGCCATTCCATCAGCTCTGCTGAAAGGTTACAGCCCTATTCACATGATCATGGGGGGAGGAAAGGTAAAGTATCCACAGACCAGGGAGGAGTAGGAAAATCGTGATGTACGTAGCCATCACATGGCCGTTACCTCCACAGAGCACCATGGTTTACTTACCCCTCCCTGCTCGTGGATAATTTTGTATCCCAGTGGGTGCGATGGTGTAAATTAGGCTGCAGCAGCTGCCCTGGCCATCTGATGGCCGTCATGACTAGAGAAGAAGTCTGCACCTTCAAGAGCGGCACTGGAAGTGGTGGTCACTCTTACCAATGGACTCTATGGTCACCCCATGGAGTTCCCATCAGACGACATGGCAACCCCCATGGATGCCTGCTAACCATGCTGCAGCAGGAGGGTAGTGAATGTGGGTATTTCATCCACTATGGGGTGTGTGTGTGCATGTGTGTAAACACCCACCACATGACATGCTAACCCACTGTGGATGGCGTTTTTGAGCGTCCCACAGTGGGTCAGTGTGTCGTCTGAACAGGCCCTCCATCATTCCCCCCCACCCATCCCCTTTTCCTTGCATGTTGTATCTTTTTAGATGGCACACCTGTGGGCAGGGACCGTCTTGTTTAAACTGATAGTTTGCAAGCCGCTCCAGGAGTTTTTTTTGGCAGAAGTGTGGGATGAAAATGCTCTAAATAAATAAATAAATATAATCTAAGACTGAGTTTTGACAAGATCTCCCAGAGCCAAAGCCAAGCCTGTGTCTATTGCATCACTTGCTTTGGAAGGGGATTCCAGCTCCGGATGACAAGAGATGGAATGCAGAGCATTTCAACACCTGCCTTGAGCTCCCCAGGCTTCTTCTCCTCCTGGGATTTGCAGTGGGCGATCTCCTGCAGCTTCCGTTCCAGGGGCTCCAGGCACTTCTGCATCTTTTCCTGCATGAAAGAGGAGCCAGCATAAAGAAAGAGAGAGAGAGAGAGAGAGAGACAGACAGGGGCAGAGCGGTTAAGAGAATGAATTACAAATGTAAGAACCACCCTATGGGGAGAGACTGAAAGAGTTGGGCATGTTCAGCCTTAGAAGAGAAGACTGAGGGGAGACTTGATAGCACTCTTCAAGTACTTGAAAGTTTGTCACAGGGAGGAGGGCCAGGATCTCTTCTCGATCCTCCCAAAGTGCAGGATACGGAATAATGGACTCAAGTTACGGGAAGCCAGATTCCAGCTGGACATCAGGAAAAACTCCCTGACAATGGAACCAATTACCTAGGGAAGTTATGGGCTCTCCCATACTAGAGGCTTTCAAGAGGTAGCTGAACAGCCATCTGTCAGGTAGGCTTTGATGTGAATTCCTGCATTGAGTAGGGGGTTGGCCTTATAGGCCCCTTCCAACTCTACTATTCTATGATTCTAACCACCCTGCTGATCCAGTGACTGGATTCGCTTGATAATGGAGGGAAAATAACTCACTGTAGCTTATTTTCCCTCTCCCTGCATGTCCGTTATGAGTCACCTAATTAGCATAATTCCCTTCACTGGACGCAGGTTATGACATCTAAACTTGCCAAGGGTGGGTCATCAGGATGGTTTACAAATCACCCGGAAACCCATGTGGTTGGGCAGGGAGAAAAAAATAAGTTACCATGGTTTATTTTCTCTCTGTGATCATGTGAACTCACCCAACATCATCTCGCCTTTCACAGTTGCCCACAAAATGCCTCTGGAAAGCCCACAAAAACTTGCCATTCTCAGCCCTCTCCTGTGATTTCCCCCAGCAACTCCTCTGTACATGGAGATTCCATGAAGCCGTCGAGATTGATAGCCATTATCCTATCATTATGACTAATAGACCCATATCCTACAAACAGCTCTTAAGCAGTATACAAACACTGTAAAACAGTGGTGGGGAATGTGTGGTCCTCCAGATGACTGAGAGCCTGCAATTGAGTTTTTAGGAGGTATTCCCCACACAACATGTTCTAACTCCACTGTGGGCTACCGTGGAGTTGAGTAAAATCCATCGCAATTTTGATTGACAGTCACTCCACCCTCTCCCCTCCCACGGTCCTCTCAATGGCATCCCATCAGCCATTGCTGCAAAAAAACCCAATCCCGCTGGCTCTCCTAGAGCAGTAATCCCTTCTTTTCGCCAATCTCGCCAGGGAACTCTGTAGCCAGTGGTAAAAGTCAACAACACGATGGAAAACTCCATGTTGTGCCATTTTAATCTGCATATCTGCCTTGTATCTTCTGTCAAGAATTTGGTGTCCAATTTAAATTGGATGGTCTCTCTCCTGAACGATTCCCCTATGAGAGAATTTATCTGAGGAATATAGCAGTAGAACTCTTTGATTCAAGATAAATAAACCAGTAAGAATTACAGGGATAGTAATATCAACTTGAACACAGAGAAGACACATATTGATTTCATAATATTCCTTTTCAATTTTCACTTAAAGGAAAGTTATTAATGAACTGCTACTCTATTCATCTGCCAACTCTGTTAATGAAGAATTCATTACTGAACTCTGCCATTAAGTAACTAAAAAGTATTAACTGCACGTATTCATGTAAGCATTAATTAATTGCAACTTGTTAATTACCTAGCTGGTTTTGAAACAATTTTATCAAATCATTAATTGCATTTTAATATAGGGATTAATTTAAAGTCTTTGGGAGCTGCAGAAAGCCCACTAATTAAGTTCACTGAATAATTGTTTGATAATGTGGCCACAATGGTGAATTATCTGGTTAGTAAAAATAATATGATGTTGACTGACCTGATAAATTGAATAAGCTCCCACTGACCTGGTTTGTACGTAACAACAAATATTGGGTTAATTTACCCAGGGTTTGCTGTGCATGAGTAGGCATGCTGCTGCAGCATATGAGCCACTTCCACTTTTAATCAAGAGTCTACAGTTGGTTGGGTCATAGAATCATAGAATAGTAGAGTTGGAAGGGGCCTATAAGGCCATCGAGTCCAACCCCCTGCTCAATGCAGGAATCCACCCTAAAGCATCCCTGATTTGTTGACGGTGACATGCAAGTTCACAGTGCTGGTTCTTTGTTGGGTTAACAGCTGCGTTGTTTAGCCCCTAAACAATCCAGTGCTCCAGATACAAACATCACACTCACAACCTACAAGCCATCTGATCGTAGGTTATTGATTAAAAGCAGAAGTGAGGAGAATGGAGGAGAGCGTGGGAGGCAGTACGCACACTCCGACTCATGCGTGGCAAACCGTGGATTGATTTTCCCATGATTTGCCGTGACATGTAAATTGGCCCATTGCCTAGTTCACTGTTTTAATATTAGATAGACTGCAAAATCAATTCTGTTTATATTGTGTTAATCTGGTGCTAAAAGGGTTAAATTATGCTGCATGAAGAAGGCTACTTCAAGTGAAATATGGATGATTTGATCTGGAATGGTGGAATGGCTTGAGTGAGTGTTTGGGGGAGATTTCCAAGAAGACCCCCTAAAAGACCCCAGACTCATATCTGAAAGGCCCCCAAAAGTATATTCCAGATCCCTGAGCCATGGACATGAAGACTTTGAAATTTTATTCTATGCTAATTGATTTTATACCATTAACTAAGACTCTGGGTAAGACTTGCAGGACTGTCTTTGAAGAAAAGGGGGGGGGGAATCACAGTAGACTTTACAAGCGGTTTCTCAGAGCACGTTCAAGGCCACAGTGTGCCGGGAGAGTGTGTGAGCAAGCTGAACGAGAGAACTGAGCATGCTCGGACATCCACTAGGAGGGGAAAAACCTGTTTTGACATCTCGTGGTGTGCACCTGCTGATAAGAGAATGTCCTCACTTGAAGTTGGGCGGGGAAAGTTATATTACTAAGCAAATGTGACACTTGGGAGGTGGTGTTTGGGCGGATATGACCCAATATGTCTGAAGAGGAACGGGAGCTCAAAGAAGATGTGCTAGACATTAATACGCCAATCAAGATAAGACGCCCATATGACAGCCATGTTTTGTGGACCCCATGAGTATAACACGTGACGGGGATGGGGAGACACCTAACTTCTAATTGGTGGATGGGTGGTCTAATCACTTATTCATGCCATTAGTAATTGGGAGATGGTGGTCTCATCACTCATTGACCCCTACCTTTGGCCAGAACAAGTGTATAAAAGCACAGGTAGCAGATGTTGCAGGGCAGATTTTTTTTTTATTTTTCTCTTCAACTTCACCTCGGACTTGGGGATTGACGGACCCATGGAGTTGGGTAACTATGAATCTCTTTATGCTTTTAGTCTTTGGGACTTAAGAGTATTTCCCTGAAAGTTGGGACTTAGAATATTTCTAGACTTTAGGACTTGGGAGTTATTTTCTGAAGCTGGAACTTGAAATTATTTCCAAGTCTTAGATGTTCTCTAACTTCTGCTTTTATTCTTCACATGCCCAGAGGAACTTAGTAATGCTTCAGCATAGCTTTTAGATTCAAATATATTGCAGGAAGAAGAATTGGGAGGGTTAACTTCTATGTTTGAGTATAGTCGAAAGTGTTTTAGTTTAGCTTTAAACCACAAGTAGTAAACAGAAGCGGATAAGGAGGAAGCTCAAGCCGTTATCTTATTAGCAAAGAACTGCAATTCTTTTACTTAATCTTGTATTTGCATTTCTTTCTCTTTTCTTGTAACCACAGAGAGAGAGAGATTGTGTACTTATATAGCCACCGTGCCACTTGTTTAATTGTGCAATTTTTACAATAAATAGATCCTTATTTACAATCATGTCTGTGGTGATGCTTGTCAGCTGGGATTAAATGTTTGTCTGTTTGGATTAGCACTGGGGTGTTTCGGACCCATTTGGTGTAGGTTCTGAGGTTACAAAGGACCCAATTTACATATTGTTATTCACTATTCTCGCCTTCCTGCAAAAGCCATTGTGTTGCCCTTCTCTGCAGGTCTCGGCACTGGATTGCAGTTACCGTCCACATCAACTTTCAAGCTCCTGCTGCTTATTTTTAAGTCTTTCCATTCCATCAACTCTGACTGTCCCTCTAAGTAAACTCCATGCCTCTGTGCCAACAGAAACGGAGGCCAAATGGGCCACTGAGAAACAAAAGAAAGGTGTCAAGAGAACCTCAAAGGTTGCAGAAATACCACAAAAACAAACAAACAGAAAACTCAAAACGGCAGCCTCCCCATACCCTATTAAGAAAAGCCAGTGTGGTGTAGTTGCTAAAGTGTTGGACTGGGAGTGGGGAGAGCAGCCATGGAAGCTCACTGGGTGACTTTGGGCCAGTCACAGACTCTCAGCCCAACCTACCTCACAGGGTTGTTGTTGTGAGGATAAAATGGAGAGGAGGAAGATTTTGTGAGGATAAAATGGAGAGGAGGAAGATTATGTATGCAGCCTTGGGTTCCTTGGAGAAAAAAGGCGGGATATAAATGCAATAAATCGCCTAGAGAGCTTTGGCTATGGGGCGGTATATAAATGTAATAATATAATAATAATAAATAAATACAGCCCAATGAGGACCAAGCAATGCTTAGTGGCTTCCAGCACTCCTCGCCCTCGAAAATCAAGACAGGAGAGGACACTTACACTATTCTAGAGGAAGGCATGGTTGGCTGGAACTCCGAACAGGAGCGATCCTATTAGGGGATGTGGATTTGGCTTAAGGGCTATATTTTTTGCAGAAAGAGGGGACAGAGGCTTAATTTTTTAAAAAAACTGCTTATCTTTCGGGGCGCACGTGGCCCCTTTAAGACGCTGCAGGGCTTCCCTCGTCCCTACGCGTCGCCCCGCCTCCCTGTCGGCTTATCCCGGCAGGTCTAGCTCAGAGTCACCGGAAGAAGGAGGTTTACTTCAGAGCCGGTATGAGCATAATGAAGAACATTCTAAAGAAGAGTGTGCTGGGGTAAAACGATAGAAGAAAAGGTATTTCGATTGACTGGGCTCAAGTTGCATTTTGTAACGTAGCAAGGGAGGACGCAACAATGCACTTAAACAACGGTGTAATGAATAGTGTAGATCTTTTGATGGACTTCCTTATTCCCACTCAGGCTGTACACCCCTCTATGCAAGCTCATCTGGAAGTGTGCTGATAAGTGCCCCGCTGGACAGGTATACATCAAACATGTACAGCATCTTGCCGGTCATGTTGCTCTTTATGCCTCCCCGTTAAAAGCTTCAACCCAACCGTGCCCCACTGCGACTCTACCTTGTATTCCTGGGAGGCGTCATCCAGGGACACAACCGTGTGGGAGCGGTGTTCGTGGGAGATCTCGCACACTAAGCAAACAGCCTCCTGGTCCTCCTTGCAGAAGAGGCGGAGCACCTCGTTGTGCTTCTCACACAAGTTCTCGTCCCGCACCTTGCGCTTGTTTGTGACCTGCAGCTGTTTGGCTATCTCTACCATGTTGCCCAGCTGCCGGTTCGGCTTCAGAGTGCGGTGGCGGAAAGTCTTGCGGCAAACGGGGCAGGGGAAGTCCCGGTTCAAGTCCTCCCACCAACGGGTGATGCATACCCGGCAGAAGTTGTGACCACAGTCAATGATCACAGGGTCCTTCAGGTACTCCAGGCAGACGGAGCAGCTGGCTTCCACCTGGAGGTTCTCCAGAGGGTTTGTGGTGGCCATGGCTCCTGAAAAGCAGGGGAGGGAGGGGAAGACACTGCAGTCAGAACCATGCAAGCCTCAAGGTTGTTAAACATTTATGACATACATCTCACGACACAAAGTTAAAGGAGGCGGTACCTGATAAGATAATAGCAACCAATGAGTGCCGAGGGCACACAACTGCAATAATGTACACTATACTAAACAATATTAACAACGGGGGTGATAGAAATCTCAATAACGTTTTTTTGTTTTTTAATTTGCCATAAAATTCTTTCCACAGAATAACAAAATATCACAATGTTTTTTGAACTAACACAAATTTCTTTCAATAAGCTTTTTGAACATGTTCTTTCAATAGCCAGGAAAAATTTGATTAAACCTAGATCCTTGGAGGTGTCAATCACCCATTTTTCAATTTCAAATAACTGTTCAATTATTTGTTGTCCACCTTATTCAGTTATATAGTAACCATCATTAATTTTCAGATTACTCACTTCGTGGCTGGGAGGATTCTCCTTTTGTGCTAATAATGGGGAGCAGCTTGCTAGTTCTACCTGCTTTTCCATTAGGTCATCTAGGGAGATTTGCTGTTCTTGTGCACTTATTTGGGAGGTATTATCAACAAGGGGTAACTCACATGCCAAGTTCCTGCCATTATCATTTGAAATGTATCCCAAGATAGCACACCTGGGGTCTATAGACCAGCCTAATACAGAATTAGTTGTAGCCTCATTTCCAACTACTACTGCTGTTACTTCTTTTTTAGGAGAGAAGAATTGTGTAAATGCAGCCTGGGATTTAGGTTTCTGTTTTCTGCTGTCAATAGGGACTTCCACTGGAAGCCCTAGGGTTTTGTATCCTTGTCTGGTGAACACCATTTCATCAGTTAGGGATTACACACTCTAATTAACAATTATTCACCATAAAACTAGTTGCTAATAATTAAAATCAATGTTGACAAATTAAAATAAGTTTGAAAATTGAAATAGTAATATACGATCACAGATTACATAAACTACTGAAACAAGTAATATAAAAATATTAGGAGTGGTAAAAACAGTTAAAATCTAATTAAGAACATTAAAATAAAGTAAGACAACACCACATCAACCAAGATAGGTTATTGCGCTTAAAACACAACTATCTCCTACCAAAGGGTTCTGTAGCCCTTGAATAAAAGTATTCCTGCCAGGGTATATTTGCTGTTTGCAAGTACGGGTGCCTTATGTCCACCCACTCAACGCGTATACAGACTATATCAATAACTTTTTCAGTTTAGACTCTCATCCAGTTCTTTATTTCCAGGTGGCAGATCTTCTTAGTGGCTTCATGTCCATGGCCGAGAGCCCTTTGTCTCTCGCTGCAGGCTTGCCCCTCTAACACCCAGGAGCCTTTAGTACCTGCAAGGAGGGCGGGGCAGACAAACACTCAGCTTCTGCAGATCCCAACAGCAGCTAATCTGTGCATGCATGCAAAGGACCTGAAAAAAAGAATACTAAAAGAACATAATGCAAATCCATTTGCACAATTCAAAAGCACCCAAAAAGAAAAAGAATTGCATAAGAACATAAGAAGAGCCACGCTGGATAAGACCAAGGGTCCATCTAGTCCAGCACTCTGTTCACAAAGTGGCCAACCACAATTGCAAACGAACGAATTGCTCCAAGAAGATCACCAAAGGGAAGAGGGCAATAACTCCCAGTTGACAATGTCATCCTCTTGCTATTATGCCCTGAACTGACTCTTGTCAGTTTCTTCCCCTTCCGATGCAGCAGCTGAACTGAATAGAGCGAATGGAGCAAGTGGGTGTAATTACTACTGGCATGGGCACCCCACATCTCTGAACTTTTAGGTGTGTGCTCTTAACCCAGTTCCATGTGAAAAATGAGGAATCAAGGAATGCAACAATGATCTATTCTCTGAAACAAGGAGATTTAGATATACTCACTCTGTAGTCCGGATATTTTACAGGGATTCACATTAAAAAATCCGCTCCAAACATCCACACAGCTGGGGAGAAGATCCTACCAATAAGTTTAGCAGGGCATGTACATTCGTGCATGATTTGGGCGGCAAGCAGCTGAGAAAAGAACAGCAGGATAGTGCAGCCATTAATGTCAGTAAATATGAAGAAACAAGGATCATCTCAAGAATGATGCATAGGTCAACTCAGAGAACCTCCCCAGAACTAGACTTGAAAAGTTCAACTGAACAAAAATTTCATTTCCTCCCCTAGGGCAGGTTAATATATAACTGTTCAGAAATGGTGATTTGCCCAAGACAACTGAATGACCACTAGACTAAGAATCCATCCCCCATGTTCAAATCTAACAACCTATTCCCTAAATTACAGGTGGGAAGATTTCAGCCATGTTAGATCTACTTTATTTTTTACTACGACCCCAAGATTCATCAACCACAGCCAGGTGCAAAAGACATACCCTTAGCATTAAAGTGCATCCTAAGCTGAAGAATTTGTTTTCAGTACCAGGACTGAATTGAGCTCAAAACCCTTTTGCACAGAAGTCCACTCCTGTCACCCCAAGCTTTCTTCATTTCAGCAACCTAACTTTGGTGGGGAAAGTGATTTTGTTGCTGCTATTGTTAAACAACTGGGAGTCAGAAATCCTTGCTGATCTATTGCAAATCACCCAGCGATCTACTGGGAAATCCTGATCTACCTTCTGCCCACACTGCACAACATCATGGTAGCTCTCAACCAACCAATTAAAAAAAAAAGACCATTCTTAGCATTATAACAGTTTCAGTGTCCCAAAATATTTGTCAAGACATTGTCTAGAGATCTGAAAGGATCCATAGGTTGTACTGCTGGAAGGATGAAAGAGACCATCCAGTCCCACCTCCTGCCCTAGAACAGGATATCCCAACATTCCTAGCTAATGCCTTTTCAAAAATGCCTAAGAAAGATTTCCCAGCCTTATTTTGGTAGCTTGGGTGAACTAAATAATCTCCAACCAGCACAACAAAGCTGTATATCAGTTTCACCCCACCAACTGGGCTTCCAGCTTTGGCAGTAAAATCTGGGTGAAGTCTCAAGGCAGAGGAGTTTCCCCAGGATGTGCCTTGATTACTCTGTTTCAGCCCTGAAGTGAACACAGGCTGAGCATATCTTCTCACAGAATGCTGTGTGCATCATCTGTCCTTTTAAAAAAGGGGGTGGGGGGGGGCAGGCAGCAGCAAGGCCATTACACAGCAAGGCTATTACTACGCCTCAATCCATTAGAGGTGGGCAGAAGATACTGCCAGCTCCAAATCCAAAACCAACTACATTGATATAATCTGGATAAATGCTGCAGAGCCCTTTGGAGCAGGTAGTGCCAATCTACGTACCCATTGCTTGAGTCATCAGGAGCTGAGGAATCATAATGCACATCTTCTTCTCTGATCAGGGCTTTGGATAGCAAAAATTTATCCACAGGGATCTGGTAGGTAATCCAATGACACAAGAAAGAAGTTGAAAGATAGATGTTGGTCTCTTCTAGCTCTGTAATCCCAGGTATCTTGAAACATGCTCGCTTCCCCTTACACTTTGACATTCGGATTTTCCCTTGCCATGCTAAAAGGAAAAAAAAAACAAATTAGATTACAACAGTACATTTATATAATGTTCAAAACACCCAGTAACCTGTAAAATACCCTGTATAGTAAATTAGTATTATTACCCCAAGATTGCAGGTGAGGTGCTAAAACAGATAAAATACAGGTTGAATAAAGGAATTTATGTCTCAGGGACTTTCTGGCTCATGGCTCAACCTCTTCAATACTGTTACACCATCTCTGTAGAAATCCCGGACCAACTATTATGGTCTTTCTAGCCAATCACTTTACAATGTCACAAGTGCACAATCGTTGCTCAACTGTTGCACAAGATCACAATGCCTTCACCCAAGAAGTGCATTAGTTTAGGCGATATTACTCTGAAAATGCAATTCTTCCACCATTATAGCCATCTGGAACCAGTGATGTGGGATGGAAAATTTCCCAGTGCTTTTTCATTTTATAGGTTTATTAGAAAAAAATAAATATATGCAAATTGCAAATACAATATTAGGTAAACTTGGCAATTTCAACATTTGTTATTAATGTTTTAGGTGATTATCCATAGCAAGGATATGAGAGAATACATGCCTGTCACTGAAATACTTCTGTCTCAGAGTGAAATGGAACTAATAAATAGCGACAGAGAATCTGAAGGTGCCCCAACAACCTTATTTGAAAAGAACTGCTGAAATCGATGAGTGATTATCAATACATCACACACAGTTCTTCGTGTTGCTAAAATTAGTGTCAGCATTTTCAGTACCTTTGCTTCCCCTCCCTTCCTTAAATTTAAACAATGCAAGGGAAGTATATGTTACTGTCTTTACATTTTTGCTATTCCAATAAAAACACACCTTCATAATATAACATTTATATCACATTAAGTTTGGCTTAATTTTTTTCTCACCAACTTTTATTAGCTTTTTTTTTTACAAATACAAGTAACATAAACATGTTAAATTTGATCTTTCTACAGCATCAGAAAATTCTCAGATGCAAAATGAAAGTTTTCCTACGCAAATAACCCTAATTTGCATTGGGGGGAAAATCCAGAAAACCCACATCACTTCTTAGTGAATGCAGCTGTATGTGTGTCCTGGCCACCTTTGGAATAATGGCCATGATGTTCCCGATGATGACAAATGATAAACTACCGTTTCCCCATGTTGCAACCACAACATCAGTGGTCAGCCTAAAAAGTTCACCTGGGACTAGCCTCAGGGCACAATGTGAAGGCACTGCTCATCAGTTTCAATCTTTGCCTCAAGGTTACTTCAATTCTGTTTCTCATTTTTTAAAGGTTTCTGCTCCCCCATCCCCAGGTTGCATGGAAGTAACAACAAGGATGAGGTGGGGGCTGCACTGCCAACTGCTGGGAGAGGGGGCACAGTGAAGAAAGCAAGGAAGGCTCTGGAAGAACTTCTCCATCTCTGGAATTTCCTTGTTTTTTCCCTTAATAGACAGCAGTGGTTGCTATGCTAAACTGTGCCTTTAAGCGGGAAGGAAGACCCCACCTGCCCAGAGATCCCCACTCCCTAGAATTTCTACCCTAACCCCCATACACACGCCTTTTGGGGGGTTCCTTTGCCCCCTTTTTCTGCATGGCCACTTGTCTGTTTTAGGGGCCTGTCAATTTTAGGCCAGCAAGAGTTGCCTTCCAACCCCTTTTGCAGGCTTTATCCTTACATGCTTTGGCTTAGTCTTGTATGCCAAAGCACAAAACACCTAGCCTTTTGTTTATTTGATAAGTATAACCACAGCAAGCCTATTCTGCCTCAGCAAAGGGACCTCAAATCCATTGCGTGCAGCCTGACGATTGTGCTAGCGCCTCTGAACCAGTACCATGAAGGCTAAAACACTTTAAAACTGGCTGTGTAGATGAAGAGAAAAGAGGAGCCTCTTCCTGGCGAATGGTTAATGCCATCATTATTAACAACACATTTTACACAGGGCTTTTTCATAACATTCAAAGCACTTCGCAGTGTGCTCGACTCAATCCTCTTTACAACAGCCCTACACTGTAGGCTGATATTATCCTCATATTGCAGCCAGAAGCAGGGGCGGAGAGAGCAGCTAGCCTGAGATCACCCAGGGGCTTCCCAGCACAGCCTTGTAAGAGGCAATCACAGCAGCTCTACGAAAGGAGGAAGTGAAGTGGGTGGTGGTTGTGGGGACTAAGGCAGGCTTGGAACGAACCTGCGATCTAAAGCGTATTTGGAGAAGATGCTGAGGGGGCGCAGAGGGAAACTAGCAGCCACAACCAGGTCTACGCAGGGTCTCTAACTGGCTGCCTGGGATTAAGTCCCAGAGGGGTGGAGGGGAAGGGGAGGGGGGAGCTCCTTGAGACGTGGGGTGGGGGGACAAAGCCAGGTCTGCAGTACACTGGGGAGGAGGAGGAGTGTTTTGAAGGGCTTAGAGGGGCAATTACGGTAGGCCCTGCAAAGCCCGCAACTCTTTCAGGAAGCAGCACCAGCACCAGCAGTAGATCGGCAAAATGGCAAATATGTCAGGCTCTCTTCCTCTCGCACACCACTCACCTTCCTCCCCTCCCACCCTTTGCCCCGATCCGTAGCCCCGGAGACGGTGTGCGGGTGCCCACGCGCGGCCTGCTCCGGCTCCAGCCCCCCGAATCCCACTCCGCCCTCAACCAACGCCTCCACCGGCCTTCCGGTGACGCCTCCACTGGCGTCACCGGAAGTGGCCCTCCTTGCATCGCAGAGACCATCGAGTTCTGCAAACGCTCGCTTTTCGCCCCGCCCCTCTCTCTCCTTCGTGCAAGATCTAAGATAAGATAGAGAGATGTCGCTGATAGCCTTAGACTTGCAATAGGTAGACTCACAAGAAGCGCCAACTTCCGGGCTCATTTCGGGCGTCTTTGTTGCTGTTTTGTTCCGAAAATCCATATCCGCATAATACCTTTTGGTGTCCCCGGGGCGGAAGTGAGAAGTGACCCCAAGAAAACAATGGCGCAATTCGGCATCGCTGTGATTGGGCGGCGGCGGCTCCACTCAGAAACAGAAGAGAGCAGCAAACAGCGCAATTGCGGACGTGTCAACTCAGAAGGAAGCCCCGTGGAGTTCAGTGGGAAAGGGTGGATAGGGATTTGCTGCCAAAGACTGGAATTCCTCGGGCGCGCATGTCCATTTGTGTATGTGTGTGTGGTGCATATATCTGCATATGTATGTGTGTACATGTGTGTGTGGATATATCCATGTGTCAGGGGGCATGTACATATGTGTGTGTGCGCATGCACAGCTCCTAAGCCTTGGAGCCAGCATCACACATAACCTTCAGGCATAAAAGGTTGTGCACCCTGTTTTTTAGACAAATTCAATTAGGGAAAAGGCTATTGATGGCTACTATTCAGGACTGGCTATATGCTACCTCCAGAATCAAAGGCAGCATGCCTTTGAATGAAAGCAAGGAAGTTAAGGAAACAGGTTAAAAAAATGCAATTTTATAAACTAAAATATAATGTTAAGAGTAACATACACAGAGCATTTCACATGTACAATAATACAACAAAACAATCAAACTGCTAGACAGAAAATGCTCAGTAGACTTAATCAATTTGGCCAGACGCGTTTCGACTCATGGTCTTCCTCAATGGCCAGTGTGCTATGGAACAAATACAAACACTTATAAGAGCCAGGGTAAAGGCAAACACTTATTGCTGTATTTTTTTTTTTTTTTAAATAAAGTTAATTAGACCTACCCAAGCTGATTAGTACCATGGGCTAATTTTTCTCAGGACTGACTTAAAAGTTCCAAACAATATAGATAATCAGATGTCACTTCCCACAATATGCAGTATAATTCCTGCATAGTATTAGAAAAATAAAGAACTCTCTGAGATTGTTTCTTTATAGTTTTTTATATATAAAAAAGAAAATATCTTGGAATATTTACCAAATATTCAAAGGAAGCCCATAGAAGGTATTGTAAACAGCCACAGCTTGCAAGCACTTCACAGCTGTGCTTTTATTTTGCTGCTGAAGAATCAGCATACACCTGTGATTTAAAGTTAAAGGGCAAGGTCCTTTTTAAGGGTTGTTGTTGCCTTTACCCAAGAAAAGCCTTTAACAAGGAATATCAAATCTGATGAACAAGAAGAGATGGAGATGGTAAGCATGTCAAAGAACATATATACATTATACTGGTTGTTCCCCGCCTCGATCCAAGTGGAGAGGCGGGTAAGAAATAAATTATTATTATTATTATTATTATTATTATTATTATTATTATTATTATTATTATTATTATTATTATTATTATAAAATTGAAACCCAATTACAGTCCCCTAGGGATCATGCTTTGTAATGAGAATATCCAAAAGAGTCCCTCCTTTTTAACCTATTTTCTAAATCTTGGCCAGAGCCAATTTGCCTTTCTATGACCCAAAATTTGATGTCCTCAGAGTGGCCCAATTCAATAAAGTGCTTTGTAAGGGGTGCCTGTGTTCTATGCTTCCTGATACAGCTCTTGTGTTCCCAAATTCTAGCTTTTATCGTCCTTGTGGTCATGCCCACGTATAAGAGTTTACAAGGGCATTGAATGACATATATCAGACCTCTGAATTCACAGTTAAACATATCTCTGTGTATCGTCTATTATTTTGTGGGTTGATGAAATTTTTCAATTGTACGCTATTTACACAAACATTGCACCTATGGCACGGGAAATTACCCCTAGTTTTCTCATATGAGATGCAAGCTTGACTTTCTTCATTGCTTTTTCTCAGGGTGCTGTGTACCAAAAGGTATTTTAAATTCTTGGCACATTTATATACAAATACAGGTTTCTGCTCACAACCAGTTATACCTGCCAACAAATCCCAATGCTTAAAGATTGCAGTTTGAATGGAACTCCTATGGCTATTGTAGGTGATAGGTATAAACATCCTTGTGTCCTTTTGTTCCTCCCTCTTATTTTGGAATAGGTCATTCCGTTCCATTCTTCTGACTTTAAAAACTGCTTGTTTGAGCAGTCTTCTGGGGTACCCCCAGATTTGAAATTGTTTTGTCAGGATTTTGGCATTTTAGAGCAATTTCTTCTTATTCTAATCAGCTGTGGATAGGGTAAGTTTCTCCTAATGTGGGTAGGGTGGCAACTATCATATTTGAGGAAGGAATTTGCATTTGTTTTCTTTCTATATGTATCCCTGTAGATGGAGGTGCCTTCTTTAATAACCAGGACATCTAAGAAATTGATTGTAGAAGTGTCAAAATTAAGTTCGAATTTTATTGTCTGGTGCACACTATTGAGGTATGTTTTAAATCCCAGACGTTCTGCAGCAGTACCCTCCCAGATGAGAAAAATATCATCCAGGTATCTCCTATAGCTTTTAATTCGGGGGGGGGGGAAATGTTGGTCTGGTTCATAATATAGGTGCGTTTGAAATGATCCATAAAAAGATTAGCAAGCTGTGGCACAAATTTACAGCCCATGGCAGTGCCTGATATTTCCCAGTAAAACCGGTCCTGAAATAGGAAGAAGGGTTTTTTTAGTACTATCTCTGCTACTTCACAGATGAAGTTGGTAGGAGGGTGTTGCCAATCGGCTCTTCTATATAAGGTTGACTCTATAATCTCCATCGCTTCCTCATGGATTAAATTTGGCCACTGTGGTCTGGTTGGCCACTGTGGGAAACATTTGTTGCTCAGCCATTTCCCTTAATTTTCAGGCTTTGATCTGCAGCCCCATCTATTCACCCCACACATCTGAAATCAGCAGAATGTTCTGTTCTTGGACAGTAATGGAAGGCGTCGTTCTTGTTTAAAAATATTTCCATGTTGAGTAACATTTGCTTTGTAGAACTGATGTGTAAATGAGGGTGGGGAAGAAGATTCAGATGAAGAACATAAGATGAGCCATGCTGGATCAGACGAAGGGTCCATCTAGTCCAACACTCTGTTCACACTGGCTAACCAGCTGTTGAAAAAAGTCCACTAGCAAGACAAGGTGCAGCAATACCCTCCCACTCATGTTCCCCAGCAACTGGTGTATATAGGCTTATTGCCTCTGATCTTCAGGACTAGTAGCCATTGATAGCTTTATCCTGCAGGAATTTATCTAACCCCCTTTTAAAGTCATCTAAATTAATGGCCATCACTACATCTTGTGGCAGCAAATTCCATAGTTTAACTATGCTCTGTGTGAAGCACTTCCTTTTATCTGTACTGAATCCCCCTCCAGTCAGCTTCAAGGGATGACCCCATTGGGTTCTAGTATTATGGGAGAGGGGGAAAATGTCTCTCCATCCACATTCTCCACACCATGAAGGAGGGGAGCCAGACAGATAAGAACAGTCCTCCTGGATCAGACCAAAGGTCCATCTAAACAGCACCTGTTTCCCACTGTAGCCATCCAGGGGAAACCGATAAGCAAGTCAGGAAGGCAATAGCAAACCCATGCTCCCCCCTCGTGTACTGATATGCTGACTGAACATAGAGGTTCAATTCAGTAGTCATGGCTAATGATCACTGGTAAATGTTATTCTCCATGAATTTGTCTAATCCATCTTGCCCATTGCTGCAAGTTGCAGCCGTGAATTCTTGCAATAGCACAGTGCAGAGGATGATGACAGGGTGAGTGTGTATTCTTCTTCAGTTAACAGTTCATTCACTCCTTTCCTTGTTGTGGATGGCATTTTGTGAAAGTGAGAGCACTGGGGACTCAAGAAGAGCATTGGGACCTTATGATCTTGCTTCTGAATTTGAAATATATAGGCATGGACTGTGCCTGGTTATTGTTGATGCAAACACATTCTGTACATGCTCAAGATTCATTTCCTACATTGATCCTCATGGATGGTTTAATTGGTGGTCCTGCACACTGCAGAGGGTTGAACTAGATGATCCTTGTGGTCCCTTGCAACTCCACAATTTCATTGGTGTCAGGGGGGAGACTGGTTTTTCTGAGGGACACGATGCCAACCCAGCGACATGAAGGCGCCCCCCTGGTTCTCATTTGTACGCCTTGATTTTTCATGGTTTTATACTACAGATTACTCTCCCCTTTTCTTTTTTTCCCTTAAAAAAGAGAATTATTCAGAGTAGACATTCCATGAACACTGGGAATATCCACACTAGACATTTTTAGTTATATTCTGCCTTTCTTCCATGATGGAACTCAGAACTGCATATATAAGTTCCACACACTCAGAGCTTCTCTATACACAGGAAAAATACCACGCCTTACCACAGCTTTCATCCTTGCAGTATTCCCCTATCGCGATGCGTTCCTTCACGCACAACCCCATGATTCGTCCCTTCTCTGAAAGGCCCCATCGTGCTTCAATGAGACAGCGCCATTTTGTGGTGGAGAGATCCCATGATATCTGGATAATTCCACATTATCTCTGTTGTTGTTTTACATCAGTGGTTCCCAAAGTGGGCAGTACTGCCCCCTTGGGGGCGGTGGGATTGCTTAGGGGGTCTTTAAGAGGCAAGGGGGCGGCAGAGGGGCGCTCGAGGTGGTCTTTTCCGAGAAGCGCCTCTCCAGAAGGTCTTAAAACCCAGGGATATTTTTATGGGAGAAGGTAGTTTGGTCCCAAGCCATATAGGGGAAGAATGCACACATGTATTAATACCATTTAAGAAGAGTCTTTTTAACAGTGAATTTAAATGTTTCAATAGCACCAAAACGCTAATCATAGAATCATAGAATAGCAGAGTTGGAAGGGACCTACAAGGCCATTGAGTCCAACCCCCTGCTCAATGCAGGAATCCACCCTAAAGCATCCCCGACAGATGAAAAGACATACACTGCTTGGTGTGCCCTGCCCTGCCGGCTGCAAAACACATTACTAAAAGTGGTGATTTAAGACTCATGTTAAGTGACTTTAAACCAGACATTGGGAAACTGGTATCACTTCATCAAGCCCATCCATCACATTAAGAATTTACAGAATAGTGAGGTACTCTACTGCCCAGAGAGCTTCGGCTATGGGGTGGTATATAAATGCAATAAATCAAATTAAATCAAACCTACCCTAGTTACTAAATGTGATATCTAATATACTTGCTAAGTGACTATCAGAGTTTGAAAAGATGATATCACTGGATCATGTTCACCAATTAAGTTTAATTGAATAAACTAAAAAAATGTAATTGGATTTTGAATAAATATTCAATTAATTGTTACTGTTTTGAATTTTATTGTTATTATCTTCCTTAGTGGCTCGTTGAAAACTGCTATTCTGAATAATGACTTTTATAGTGTAGGGTAGGGGGCACTGGGCATGAGTTTGTGGAACCAAGGGGGCGGTGACCTGAAAAAGTTTGGGAACCACTGTTTTACATGCACAATTTCCAGGGGATAGTGCAGGAGACGTCCTAGCTGTTGACGATGTCGTGTAATGGGCTTGTAAACTTCTGTGAGTGGCCAATCATGAGCGTGCTATCAATCACTCATTTAGAGAAGTGCACAGGCCATTAAGGTGCTTAGACCTGTCTGGCTTCAGCAAGGTGATTGCATCATATGCTTTTAAACCATGCCCTGTTAACTTTAACTTAAGAGGACATGCATTGCCAAAAAAGAGGGCAAAGGGAGTCACAGTGTTGCACAAAAAATTGCATTCGCCAATTTATATGTTTGGATGCAAATTTAGAAACCATTGCAATAATTTAAATAGAACTACATCTCACCAAAGGGGGGAAGACTGTGACCAGTGCCTTCTCTGTCAGTCTGAGGACCAGATGCCAACTACGGATGGGTAACTTCAAGCTGTTTCCCCTGCTGCCGCCGGTCTCCCTTCTTTTGGTTTTCTCTGGTTCTTTATCCTTCAACCTGACTTGGACTGGACAACCCTTCAAATAGAGGACTGTCCTCTATAAAGCCGGACTACCTATCCACCCTATAGTTTTGCCCTCACACAAGTAGATTCCATGGTTGGAACCCATGTGATTGACTGCCGTGCCGAGTGAACCAGGGAAAGGCAGCTGCTGCCGTTAAGTGGTGCAGCAAGGTAATTTTACACCCTGGTCTTATTAGTCTTGCGGAGTGGGTGTGGCGCTTTGGCAGCCATGTTGTGAAGCACACAAATGACATTTCTGTTCTCCCCCCTCCCACCAGCATTCCATGCTTTAAACTGCTTCTGCATTCCTGATATGTTGGAACTGACAAAACTGTTTGCCAACCCTGATAATGAAAAATAATACTCGAAGGCTACATATTTTCACTTTATAAACTCACTTAAGCCAGGACTACAGGAATAAAGTGGTGGATTTTGCTTCTGTTGCTCTCATCACCTGCTGTTCTTTGGGCAGTCGTTTGTGTGTGGTGTGATGGGGGGACGGGACGTCTGGGCTGCAGGGCTTTGGACTTTGGCCCCAAGGTTCAGGCTTAGCTGCACCTCTGCTCCCACTTAACTTAGACCTCAAAGGGCCTTCTTTGGTGAAAAGGACAGAGAGCTGAGCAAGGAAGCCCGCAGGGGCTAGCAGTTTGGGGCACAGCTATAGAAAGGGAGGCAAGACTCGATCATGTCCACAAGCCATGTGAGGAGGCTGTGCCTATCACAGAAGTTTCAAGATCAGGGATGGGGGGGGGCATTTTAATATTTCAGCTGACATGTCAAACGGCCATCACTGATGACTTTGCCCATCAGCTTCTGTCTTTCTCCACTTCCCAAGAAAACGGGTTGATCTCTGGACCGTGGGTGTGTTTGAGGGGATAAAAAACCCAACCTGCCCACAGACAAGGAGTCGGTTTCTCTCTCTCTGTTCTAAAAGGCAATCCAAGGGGCACGGCTTCAGCTTGAGGACGCCAGCGGCTAGGCATGGCTCAGATGTGGCTACTTGCTTCCTTTGTTTTCCTCTGCCTCACAGCAGGAGGTAAGTCCCACCACTGGGAAATGTGATGTACCACCAGCCTGTGCCAATTATTCTCCTTCTCCACAACCATTTCCTCTTATAAACATGACAAATCCTCAAACTGTTTTTTTTGGGGTGTGTGTGTTCAGTTTTGTTACAATTTAAATCATAAATTAAATAAAATTATATTCCCGTTTTATTACAAACATAAATTCTGAAATCACAGTATCTATTGACAGGAGCAACCTTTTTAAAAAATATTTATTATTACATTTATATCCCACCTTTTTTTCCTCTTGCAAGAAACCCAAGGTGACTGACATGGTCCCCCTTCTTCTCCATGATATCCTTTCAGCCTAACCTGCTCTGTGAGGTAGGTTAGGCAGAAAGTCAGTGACTGTCCCAAAGTCACCCAGTGAATTCCATGGCAGTGTAGTAGGGTAACCATATGAAAAGGAGGATAGGGCTCCTGTATCTTTAACAGTTGTATTGAAAAGGGAATTTCAGCAGGTGTCATTTGTATAAATGGAAAACCTGGTGAAATTTCCTCTTCATCACAACAGGTGCCCTGCAGGTGCCCTGCCCTCTTTTAAATCTGGTCACTCTAGTATAGCTCCTGCACTTTAACTGTTGTGATGAAGAGGGAATTTCACCAGGTTCTCCATATATACAAATGACACCTGCTGAAATTCCCTTTTCTACGCAACTGTTAGATACAGGAGCCCTGTCCTCCTCTTCATATGGTCACCCTAATAGGGCCTAGGATGTAGATCTCCCGAGCCCTCCAAAACCAAAATCTGGAGTCAGAACTGGCAGAGACCCCCACCCCCACCCCATAACCTGGAGGATATTGTCAGTGTGGTAACCATTTTACTAAGAGAGGTGGGTATAAGGAGTTGGAATTGATAAAAGACTCCCTCTTTTAACATCAGATGCTGTGCTCTGCAGACAGTGTTCCTCCATGAGGCCATGGATAGAATGCTGGCCCGAAGGACTGGTGTGTGGTGCTATAACGAACGAAATGCTCTGCATGGCCCTGAAAGTCTATAAAGGTAAAAAGTGTCTGGAGTTGTTCTCTTAGTTTCAGCTGGGGCCCATGCCTCCCTCACCACCCTCAGCATTTTCTTTGCTAGCTTGCATGTGCTTTTTTTTTGCAGTTGGGGAAAGTAAACATACTTTGGCCCATCTAGAACCTTAATATAATTGCCATTGAACTCATTGCCATTGGATTCCTCAACTCACTAGGTGGCTTAGATAAGCTATGTCCCTCAGCCTCTGTCCTCCATCTGCAGTATGGAGATGATGGTACAATACGTAGGTCAGTAATGGAACACAGTAAGGGTGAGATGGAGAGAATTAGTGGGATACAGTTAATCTTGGATATTATTTTATTTATTTATTTATTTATTACATTTTTATACCGCCCAATAGCCGAAGCTCTCTGGGCGGTTCACAAAAATTAAAACCATCATAAAACAACCAACAGGTTAAAAACACAAATACAAAATACAATATAAAAAGCACAACCAGGATAAAACCACATAGCAAAATTGATATAAGGTTAAAATACAGAGTTAAAACAGTATAATTTAAATTTAAGTTAAAATTAAGTGTTAAAATACTGAGTGAATAAAAAGGTCTTCAGCTGGCGACGAAAGCAGTACAGTGTAGGTGCCAGGCGGACCTCTCTGGGGAGCTCATTCCACAACCGGGGTGCCACAGCGGAGAAGGCCCTGCTCCTGGTAGCCACTTGCCTCACTTCCTTTGGCAGGGGCTCACGGAGAAGGGCCCCTGTAGATCATCTTAAGGTCCGGGCAGGCACATGTGGGAGGAGGTGTTCCTTCAAATAACCTGGCCCCAAACCGTTTAGGGCTTTGAATGTCAATACCAGCACTTTGAATCGGGCCTGGACCTGGACTGGCAGCCAATGAAGTTGTAAAAGGACTGGCGTAATGTGATCTCGCCAGCCAGTCCCTGTTAGTAAACGGGCTGCCCTGTTTTGTACCAGCTGAAGCTTCCGGACTGTTTTCAAAGGCAGCCCCACGTATAACGCATTGCAGTAATCCAAACGAGAGGTTATCAGAGCATGGATAACTGTAGCTAGGCTATCACTGTCCAGATAAGGGCGCAGTTGGTATATCAGCCTAAGCTGATAAAAGGTGCTCTTTGCCACTGAGTTCACCTGTGCCTCAAGTGACAGTTCTGGATCGAAGAGCACCCCCAAACTACGGACCCGATCCTTTAGGGAGAGTGCAACCCCATCCAGGACAGGGCAAACATCACCTCGCCGGACTAATAATTAATATTATTAATTTATTTAATGATTACAATGATTTATGAATATTTATACAGTTATTTAAATGTGTTTATTTTGGCCTGTGGGTGCAGAGGGGTTGGTACCATGAAAGAGGTGGAGATAGGAAGACATGCTGATGAGTCAGATGGAGACTCCTCATAGGAGATTCCTCAAGCTTGCTTTTAATGATAGCTGAGATGGAGTGATCAGCTGGTTGGGGAAGAACATAATGCCCATGTTCAGACCACTGACATGCTACAGCCACATATATGTGAAAAAGAGAGCTCCAAGCACATCTCATACACTGCGAATCTCATCTAATGTGTCTGGATGCCCTCTAAAATTCTAAAAAGGGAGTTGCTAACATTCCATTTCCCCAGCTCAAAATGGTGTCCTAGCTCAAAAATGACAACATAAACCCAAGCATCTCTCCTTCCTGTTCTCTCCCACCCTAGATTTCAAGTTATGGCAAAAGGTCTTGAGCTGTACGACGACAGATGATGAGAGGTGTAATGACTGGTATTTCAACGATGAGGCTGGGAAATTGTTCACCTACAGCTGTTGTTTTGACACAGACTTTTGTAATGAAATCATCTAGATGATAAAGCCGTGTGGGTCTTCCCTTGGTATTGCAATGGGGTTGAGTCTCTGTTCTGTGACCTGTCATTGGAAGAAGGGTGGTAATGACCTAGATCTTTGGATTCCCTATAACCACTCTGAGGACCTTTCAAATTCCCTATGATACACGTTGGCCCTATCTCTGAGCTCACCTAGCCCAGTATTGTCGACATTGACTGTGAGTGGCTTCCCAAGGTTTCAGACTGTACCTGGAGATGCTGGGGATTGGGACATTTTGCATGCAAAGTATGTGCTCTTCCACTGAGCTATGGCCCACTCCTAGCCTACCATACTCACAATCAGGACAACTAAAGGGCGGATTTCTGCCACCCTTTCAGTGGAAGCTTATGGGGGAAAGAAGATTCAAATGTGCTTTAAGGATTGAGAGTATGGTACCAAGGATTACTAGGTATTGCAGATTAATTAACATAGTGTATTAGGACACAATCTTATGCATGTGGCGTCCGTTGGTCCCTAGCTTTCATATGCCTTCTTTTTTCTCTGTGTGCATGTGCCTACATGTGAATTCGGGCCCATACACTGACACATTCATCTGGGGCACAAACCTCCTGTCCCATCTGAAGCATGTGCATAACTCAGCGGTTGAAGTAAACAGGAATTACATTTGCTTAATGCTGGCAGGATTGTACCCATGTTCTTTTAAATGAAATACTCCATTACTGTTTGTAATCAGCCCAGAGAACATTAGTTATTTGGCAGATTAGAAATGTAATGAAGTAAATATACTAAGTAACTAATTAAATATGTTTGCTTGTGTACAGATCAGCATAAATAAAAACGAAAGCTCAGCACCGTTGTGTCATGTGTTCCTTACAAAACCTGATGCACATTTTCTCTCTGCAGGGAGTCTAGCATGTTTGCTCTAGAACTGACACGTGGTGGATTGCAATCAGGGCATATCACATTTTAGAGAAAAACATCTCTGTTAGGTGAAAACAGGGTGGAACATAGAGTGACCATATGGAATGGAGGACAGGGCTCCTGTATCTTTAACAGTTGCGTAGAAAAGGGAAGTTCAGCAGGTGCCATTTGCATGCATGCAGCACCTGGTGAAATTCCCTCTACATCACAACAGTTAAAACTGCAGGAGCCCTGCCCTCTTTTGCATCTGGTCACTCTAGTATAGCTAGAGTATAGCTACATGTGACAGGCTCCAGCCAATCAGTGCTGGATATAATCAGTTTTTGTTCCAAATATGCAGTTTCTAGAAAGGCAAATTTGCCTTTGTAAAGAGCTTTGTCTACTTATAAGATGGCTTAATTGTGACTCCAGAAGGGCTGGATTTAGCCTCTATTCCTGCAGTTCTACATCCCTGAAATAGATCCACCTTTCCTGTGCCTACATGCCCTTGATAATCTGGCTGTTGGCACTGCAACTTTGTCTTCTGATCTTTCCTAAATGTTCTGCTCTTTATGAGGCTTCCAGCCTTTTGAAAAGGTATGCAATGTACTCTCCCCCACGCACCTTTTGCTTTAACAGAAAATGCAATGTCGAGATGACTTACACTAGAGAAACAAAAGGAAAAGATGCTATTTTTAAAGACATACTGCCTTTCCAAACCCCAAATGAAGCCTCGTATAAGGTCCAGTGTGTTCTCATTGCTTTGGAGGGAACCCCGCTTCACCTTGAGAAGCACCAGAAGTGGACTGAAGGAGCCCATTGGCTCCAGCTGAGTTCAATGCACATCCCTACTAGTTAGGCGCTAGGAAGGACCACACCTCGAGCAGATCTACACAGAGTCATCGGGGCGCCCTGAAGGCGCTTGCGTGCACCTCCAGGTTGCCCCGAAACTCCTAGTGTAGATCCTGATCCTGGCCAGAAGAGGCGGCGGTGGCGGAGGCGGTCCCGCATTGCCCCTCACGGGGACGGGGTGAAAAGTTTCCAGGCTCTCCGGCCGCGTCCTTGCCGCCGCCGCCCACCTCCACCGTCGTAATGTATAGAGCCCGGGTGGCTCTTTCGCCGGGGGGGGGGCGCTGGGGGAGGCAAAGAAGAACAGAATTACAACGGTGGAGGTGGGCGGCGACGGCGGCAAGGACGCGGCCGGAGAGCCCGGAAACTTTTCGCCCCGTCCCTGCGAGGGGCGATGCGGGGCTGCCTCCGCCACCGCCTCCTCTTCTGGCCAGGATCAGGATCTACACCAGGAGTTTCGGGGCGCCCTGGAGGCACACGCAAGCACCTTCAGGGCGCCCCAACGACTCTGTGTAGATCTGCTCCTCCTTAATATCCCACAGTACTATAGTATTAAGTCCTTTTAGATCATCTATGAGGCCTTGAATTTGTTTTCACCTATACAGTGACAAATGACAAAATGACAAAAGAGGGATTCATTCCCCTGAGAGCGCGCCTTAGAATCATAGAATAGTGGGGCCTATAAGGCCATTGAGTCCAACCCCCTGCTCAATGCCTTACCAACCTGCCCAATCACTGAGGTCGTCACAGGACATGCTCCTGGTGGTTCTATGTGGACCAATTGGAATCCACCAGAAGAAGAGCCTTTAGTGTGGTGGCCCCTTCTCTGTGGAACTCTCTGCTCCTGGAGGTCAGGCAAGCGCCAGCACTAGGCTGCTTCCGGCGCCTCCTCAAAACAACCCTACTTCGAGAAGCTTTCCTCAACTGACTAGCCACTGTTTTTCTGGTTCCTTTGTTTTTAAATTGAACAATTTTAAATTGCTTTTTAAAATCTTTCTTTTACTGTTTATACCTATGTTCACCGCACTGGAATTTTTGTTAGATAATTGAGTGGTATATAAATATTGTAAACAAACAAACTAATAAATCTCCCCTCATCCACTGAAAGAATGTACTGTGTAGAGCCATCTCCATTATTGCTACATGTACCATGTCTCTCACTGATTCTTAATTTAATGGCCATGTGAAGGGATCCCACATGCATATAGATGTATGCATGCAGAGCCCCTTCACATGGCCACCAAACGTGGCTGGGCGGGGTGGCATAGTTGCAGCTTGCATCAGTAGAGAGGATAGGGCTACACAGTGCGATCCTATGACAACCCACTTCCATGCATTCTTTCAACTCTGGCCAACGTGATCATATTATGCCAGTACTTTCCCATCTGCACTGGCTGTTAGCGCTGGTACTAACATTCAAAGCCCTAAACGACTTGGGCCAGGTTATCATCTGAAGGAAACTATCCTCCCATATGTGCCTGCCCAGGTCAGGTCCTTCTGTGGGAGCCCCTGCCAAAGGAAGTGAGGCAGGTGACTAACAAGAACAGGGCCTTTTCTACTGCGGCACCCTGTTTGTAGAATAAGCTTCCCAGAGAGACTCACCTGGCGCCAATCACCTTCCGGTACTCTTTCCGGTACCAGATGAAGAACTTTTTTCCCCCTTTAGTCTTTTAGCTCTGTTGTTTTAAATCTGTTATTGTATTTAAAATCTCTGCATTGCTGCTAGGTTTTATTTTGGTTTGTACTTTTATATTATAGGTCTAAACATTTGAATTTTATATTGTATTTTATGATGCATTTTGTGGTTTTAGTTGATGTGAATCACCCAGAGAGCTTGAGCAATTGGGCATAATAGAAAGGTAATAAATAAATAAACAAACAAACAAACTTGAGAGGTCAAATGACACCCTCTAAAGTCTTTAAGCTTGTAAGTCAAGTGAAGTTCAGGCCTTCCGCGTGTTCTCTCACCATTCTGAAAGGCTGAATGCTTCTCCCAAGACCTAGTTCTTGGCAGCAAGTGCTTTAAGCTGAAATCTGCTGGTATTTCCACACAATGGAGAACAGGCTGGGTCCTGTCACCCACCCATCTCACTCTATAGAGGAGGTCTCTATTGGGTTCCAAAGCCCCCAGAGCAATTTGTGACATCTGAACTGGGTCTGCCAGTCCGCAAAGTGACAGAGTTTAGGGTGTGTGGATGTGTTAATATTTCACCTAGGATTCAACCACTCAAAAGGCCAAGAATGGCCTCATGGTCCATGGTCCGCATTGTTGCTCCACCTTCAGAAGTGTAGGCTGATCTCTCTAGATATGTTCTATGATTAAGATAAAAACAACAACAACAGACTATACACAGGTAAGAAGGCAATTTCACTCGCTCTGTGCCAAAGGCTTTCACGGCTTCTTCTAAGATATTCGGGGGCTAGGCATGGCTCAAATTTGGCTACTTGTGGCCTGTGTTTTCCTCTGCCTCACAGCAGGAGGTAAGTCCCACCAACAAGAAATATGCTGTGCCACAGTCAGTGTCCTATCCCTCTTCCCCCCCCACACACACCATTGCCTTATTTCCCAGCAACAAATGTATCCTCTTCCCTGTAAATCCACCATTCCTCAAAAGCAACCCATAGCCACTCTCCATGCAGTGCACTGAGCACCAGAGAGCCATGCTGTCTTTTCAGCCATCAGCTGGGCAGCAGGGAAAAGAACACGGTTCCCACAGCAGGGGGATCACAACCTCCATCAGGGTCTTGGGAGGGGGAAGATGTCTTGCCCCCAGTGATCCTAATGCAGCTACGGTAGCTCTTCAGTGAACAGCAATTTTGGCTGAAGTGGGAGTGTTGTGTGTGGGGAAGTCTTTAATCTTGCTCCCCCAGCGATCCCAAGCAGTCTGGGAACAGTGATTTTGGCTGTGTTGAGATCACTGGAGTGGGGAGGTTAAAGCCTCTCCCCAGTGATCCTGTGTGTGTGTGTGTGTGTGTGTGTGTGTGTGTGTGTGTGTGAGAGAGAGAGAGAGAGAGAGAGAGAGAGAGAGAGAGAGAGAGGGAGGGAAATATGTGTGAATGGGGGGGGAGAATGTGGGAAGGAAAGAATGTGAATGTATGTGTGAACAAGTGTGGGGGGCCGTTCACACAACACGCTAACCCACACTAAGTGGTTGAGTGTGGGTTGTTATTGAACCATGGTTTAGTGTGTTGTCTGAACCCAGGACATTTTTTGTAGGGTGCCTTGTTAAGCATGCGCTGTGGCTTGTTGACCACCCTGAACAACCCAACAACAAACCATGAATCCCCATGATGGCTTGTTTGAAAAAGTAAGCCCCACTGCATAGTTAACAAGTCACCATGTGGAAAATGGATTTAGACAACACGCTAACCCATGGTCCAATGACAACCCACACTGAACCACTGAGTGTGGGTTAGCGTGTTGTGAGAACCCATTCAATGTGTGTGTATGTACTTTTAAGTGGGAATAGGGAGCGCAAATCTGGCCCCGGCCCCACTGGAAGCACCACCTAAATCTGGCCTGTATTTCCAAAAGCCAGGAAATGACACCACTGCCCCTTTAAAGAGGATACCATTGTTGGGGTAGCCATTTTCAAAGGGTGAAGTGATACAAGTAGAAGGACTTGTTGCATTTTTTGAAAGAAAAAGAAAAAAGAGAGTGCCTGTCTCTTAATAGCAGATGCTGTCCTCTGCCGAAGGTGTTCCTCTATGAGGCCATGGATACCATGCTTACCCCTGAAGAGGGCATGCGCTGCCATTACGAACAAAATGGTCTGCATAGCCCTGAAAGTCTATAAAGGTAAGGAGACTGTCCTGAGTTCCTCTGTTGCTCCCTTAGCTTCAGTTGAAGGCCTCACCAGCCTCAGTTTTTTCCGTGTAGTGGCTTTTTAAGGAAGCTCATACAATTTGCAGACAAATTAAGGAATTCCTGAGGGTGGGGGGAACCTAGGGGAAGCACTCGAAAAGAAGCCGATCTTGATCCAACAAAGAATCTGGTAGCGGAAGCCCCGCTAAAGCTGCAGGATAAAAGCATGGGATGGAGAAGCTTGTGATGTCAGCATCGCTGCCAATCAAAAAGTGCCAGCGCTGCATCCCTGCGAGCTCCGGCCTCACTACGCCGTGACTCATGGGGGTAAGAGGATGGGTCTTATTGTGAAGTGAAGAACAGGAAGCAGACAACTGGTGTAACTGGACTGTTTCCCCAGTGGAATAAAGTAAACCTAGGGCTCCCCTGGGGATCTGTACTGGGACTGCCCCTGTTTAATGAAGTTTGCTGACAAAACCATATGTTTTCAGCATGGTGAAAAAATATACAGTGGTAGTAAAAAAGAGGGCGAGTGAGCAGTCAGAGGCATGGAACATAATACTAGCATCCAGTTTGCTGACGCTATAGCCGTACGCGCCTGGAAAAGAGAGCACAAAGCACATTGACAATGCTGTGAGCCTCTTTTCATGTACATCTGGATGCACCCTACATGTTTTCAAACAGCAGTTGCTGTCGTTCTAAGGTGCCCTAGTAGCTAGGGGTGGGTGAACACAAGGAAACACCCCTCAGTTGGGCTCAGGCCTTTCTAACCTCCCTTCCCCAGCCCCCACAAATCACAAGAAACTAGAACATTTCCTTGAGCCGAATCAAAGGATCGATGCCTTCAATATCCTGCCACCCACAAGTCATCTATTCCACCACACAAAAGCCCAGAAAGAACTGGTGGTAGGGTCAGGGGAAGGGCCATCTAGAGAATGCTTCAGGGCTGGATTGATTCGTGGGCCTGAGGTTTTGCCTCCCTGACCCCCGGCTTTAAATGATGAGAGGTGTAATGACTGGTATTTCAACAATGAAACTGGGGAATTGTACACGTACAGCTGTTGTTTTGACACAGACTTATGTAATGAAATCATGATAAAGCCGTGCGGGTCTTCCCTTGGTATCGCAATGGGGTTGAGTCTCTGTTCTGCTACCTGTCATTGGAAGAAGGGTGGTAATGACCTAGATCTTTGGATTCCCTATACCCACACTATAACCAACCTTCGAATTCCCTATGATACGTGTTGGCCCTATCTCTGAGCTCACCTAGCCCAGTATTGTCGACATAGACTAGGAGTGGCTTCCCAAGGTTTCAGACTGTACCTGGAGATGCTGGGGATTGGGACATTTTGCATGCAAAGTATGTGCTCTTCCACTATGCTATGGCCCACTCCTAGCCTACCATACTCGTTCTGACTCTATACTGTTTAGCTTCACCCTACCCAGTGCCTGTTTACACTTCCCTGTGCCTGTTTGCATTCTCTTTCCCTCCTTATTGTTTACTACAACTTTATTAGATTGTAAGCCTATGCGGCAGGGTCTTGCTATTTACTGTGTAATCTGTACAGCACCATGTACATTGATGGTGCTATATAAATAAATAAATAATAATAATAATAATAATCAGGACAATGAAAGGGTGGATTTCTGCCACCCTCTCAGGGGAAGCTTATGGGGAAAGAAGATTCAAATGTGCTTTAAGGATTGAGAGTATGGTACCAAGGATTACTAGGTATTGTAGATTAATTAACATAGTGTATTAGGACACAATCTTATGCATGTGGCGTCTGTTGGTCCCTAGCTTTCATATGCCTTCTTTTTTCTCTGTGTGCATGTGCCTGCATGTGAATTCGGGCCCATACACTGACACATTCATCTAGGGCACAAACCTCCTGTCCCATCTGAAGCATGTGCATAACTCAGCGGTTGAAGTAAACAGGAACTACAACTCCAGGAGTCCTATTGCCTTGTGTCAGGTCATCCAGCTAAGAGGGTAACGCTGTGGGCTTCTTTAAATTAGCATTTTATAGAACACTCATGACTGGCCACTCATGGAGGTTTGCAGGTCATTTTGATGATGTCATGAGCCTCCTGCATGTCTCCCGCTCCTTCCCCCAGTTATTCTGTTTAATAAATAAATCAATTGGATATCCCAATTGTTCTGAAATATGTCGGGATTTCCTGTCGCGTACAGCCAAAATTGTGCTACAAGACACTGACTAAAGGGCGCTGTCCCATTCAAGTATACGAGCAGGGAGGTTTTCCGTTACAGACCCCGGGGCTGTCTATATGTCACCAAAGCCCCGCGGTGGCTGTGAACCTGCATTGCATCAGTTATGACTCACCTGCAGATTTGCAGCCAACGCGGGGCCTTCCCACGAAGCTGCGCTTTGAAAAAGTCAAGGACTTACTCTGACTTTTTTGGTAGGAGTGAAGTCAGTATGGCTATTCTGCCATCACTCCAGGGCTGATCTGGGTGGTGGTCTTGGTGGAAGACGACTGGTGATTGGTCGGCGGAAACCAGGAAGAGGGCGGAGGGCAGCTCCAGTACCCGGATGACCGTGGGAAACCCTGCACTCACTCCTTGGAGTTGGGATTACCCAACACCACCCCAGGTAAGGAAAAACCCATGTTGGTCACCCCTCTCCTCCTGTGTAATTCAGCTCATTACAACTGCGGAAGAGAAGCAGGAAGCAAAACACCAGTAAGCAAACACGATTTCTTTTTTATCTAAAGAAGCCCTGTAATTCATTCTGTTTTGTACAAACTGGTTTTTGAGACTTCAGGTGAGGAAGATCAGGGGCTGGAAAGCTTGAGTCCCTTTTGAACTTGGGTCCTCTGCACTCCCAGGGTTTGATTCCAAGCAGGGCTGGGCAGAGGGGGGGGGCAGTGGGACCCATTGGCCCCCTGGGCAAAGTTGCTTGATTTTTCTGTTGTTGATGATGAATTTGCCCAAAGAAAAGCACGTAAAGCATTTCTCAATTTAAAGAAATGATGTCTTATATACATCTTGAATAAAAGTGCTTGCCATTACCTTTTGTATAAATTGTTCTAGTTCATACGTATTTAGAACTGATTAAAAATACTTAATCAGCAGTTTGAAATGGGGCCTACATTTCCTATCTGGCCCGGGCCTATTACCAGCTTTGCCCAACCCTGATTCCAAGCCAGGATCAGGCAACCACTTGCACCAACCCTAATCCTAGATCAAATTAGCCACTGGAACGGTGATAAAAACGATGAAAAACAACACTAACTTCTTTCCCTCCCCCAGATTTCAAGTTGTGGCAACAAGTCTTGAACTGTGCCGATATAGACGATGAGAGATGTGACCAGTGGTCGGAGGATGCAACAACTGGACTCCTGTACGCCTACAGCTGTTGTTCTGACAAAAACTATTGTAATGAGGACATGTAAATGATATGGCTTTGCTGGACCATGCTTTACCTTGCAGCCCAATTGTATCTCTTTTCATTTGCTGCAGCCTCCCCCAGTCTAGGCTCTCCAGATGTATTAGATTATAACTGCCCTCATTTCCAGCCAGGCAGCCAAGGCTCCAAGTTGGGGAAGGCTGTTTTATGAGCTCCTGTGTTAAACTCAGTGCCAGATTTATTTAAAGGAAGGAACTGAGCAAATTGGAACAGGGATCTTACTGGGGGTGAAAATGCAGAGTGGTGGAAATGACCTAGAACATTTAATTCCCCTATAACATGTCAGCCTTGTCTCTGAGCACATGCTGAGCACGGTTCCATTTAACCCTAGGGACATAGGAAGCTGCTTTAGAGTCAGACCATTGGTACACCAAGCCCAGTATTGTCAACACTGACTGGCAGCAGTGGCTCTCCAGGGTTTCAGGCAGGAGTCTTTCCTCACCCTACCTGGAGATGCACAGGTTGAACTTGGGACCTACAATTTGGGCAGGTAAGGGCTGGACTTCTGCCACCCTTTCAATGGAAGCTTATGGGGGAAAGGAGATTCAAATATACTTTAAAGATGGAGTGTATAGTAGGGGTGTGCTCTCCTCCACGGAATTATCTGGTAACTGTGAACATCTGTGGAGTATTCGATCTTCCAGAGTGGAGATTGGCTGCTTCCAAATCCATTGATTAATATCAGAGCGGAAATGTGCCCAATCAGAGCTTCTAATGTCTCCAAAATTATCCAACTGTTTTTCATGTGTGTGTGTGTATGTGTTTCAGTTGAATATCAGTTGAATATCTCCATATTTGGAAGATGCTGAGTGGGGTGAGGGGTAGCTTTGATATTGACATCTGTGGCTAACCAATTGGGAATTGCCACAGTGCTGTCCATTACCATGTTCTCCCCCAATCGCAGTGTTTTGGGGTTGTGGGAAACACTAACTGGCTGCTGATTCTGGCCGGGGGGAGGGGGAGAGGGAGTGTGTTTTTGCTTGGACTCATAGAAGTCAATAATTTACATTTCCGCAGTGTGGAAGTGCTGCTGGGCTGGCTGGCTGGCATCGTGAGTGAGAAAGCTTCTACACCTGAGTCAGGCACAAGCAGGTTCTTTATTTCAGTTAAACTATTACTCCTGTTGGCAGGCTGGGCTTCCAATGCAGGGGGTGGGTGGGATCTGCCCAATAGATCTGGAGAGCACCAAGTTGGAGAAAGCTGAAGTAGAAACTTCCACCACCAGCAGTGGAGCTCTGCATCAGCAAAGTAAAGGATAAAAGTTCCCTCCATAAATGCGCAGGGGTGGATTAACGTGTGTATGTGTGTGGGGGGGGGGGGGTAATGGTTTTTTGGGGGGGAATTCCTTTTTTTTTTTTAATAATTTTTATTCATTTTCAACACTATATAAACATAGATAAACATTTCCAAAGTATAACTGAAACAAACACAATAAGAAAAAAAAATACATCAAATATCTGCTGCATACATATTGAATAATTGTTGAGTACAAATATCAAAAACTATTACATATGCCTTATCACACTACAACATCTTCATTCTTAACATAAAAGTGCACCCCCCACCTCGGGATCATTCTTGAGTCCAAAATCTAATCATTTCTTCTGCTGGTGGTTTCCCACTTCCCTTAGTAAACACGAACACTAGGAACTGTTTCCAGATTCCTTCGAACTCATTTATTTTAGTTACGCCTTTTCTCCACTTAATATTGCATGTCAGTTTATCATTAATGGCTATGTCCCATACTACTTTATACCATTCCTCAATAGAATATTCCCCTTGGATCTTCCAGTTCCTAGCTATCATCAATCGTGCTGCAACCAACAAACTCGATATCAGCTCTATAGTTCCTTTTCCACACTTTATATCTTCAAATAGTGACAGCAATGCTATTTTTGGTGTTTGTTCTATTTTCACTCCCACTATTTCTTCAATTTCTGAAAACACCATCTTCCATAATCTTTGTACATATTTGCATTGCCACCACATATGTAAATACGTTCCTTTTTCCCCACATCCTCTCCAACAATTTGCTGAATGTTGATCACTTATCTTATTCAATCTAACCGGGGTTAGGTACCACCTCCATAAAATTTTAAAATAATTCTCCTTTATTCTTACTGATAAACTTCTCAACACTCTTTGTTTCCATAGTCCCTCCCAGCTCTGTCGCCCTATTTGTATCTTCAAATCTGATTCCCAAATCATTTTCTCTATATTCTCTCTAAACTCCTTCTCTAACAATATTTTATATATTTCACTCATTAATCCTTTTGAAACTATACTACCTCCTTTTCCTTTCTCCTTACTTACTACTAATTCTTCAAACCTCGTCATCTTTCTGCACATTCTATTATCTTTAATCCACTTTTTATTCCATTGTTCTAATTGACCATATTCTAGCCAAGATAGCTTCTTCTCCTTTAACAAATTTTCCATATCTTCTCTTGTTTTAATATCTCTTACCCAATCCTTTAATTTTATTTTATTTTTCTCTTTTAATATTTTACATAATCTGCCCTTTAGATCCTCTGGGAAATTCTTTAACATTATTATCGGTGCTAAGGGAGAGTTGCTCGGAAGCAGCTTCCCTTTAAATTTACTCCAAATTTCCCATTGAGTCCTCAGGAGTGGATTATCTATACTTCCAACCCACTTTCTTCCTCCATCTTTAAAAAAAACATTCTCCAGATTCATCTCTACCTTACTTATGATTTTTTCTTCCATCCAATATAAATCTCCTACTCCCATAATTGCTTCTACAACATGTCTTAATCTATTTGCTACGTAGTATAATTTTATGTTTGGGAGACCCATTCCCCCCTTTTTTTGGCTTAGGTACCAATTATTTTTATTCACTCTTGCTCTCTTTTCTCCATTACAATATTTATTAATAATATTTTGCCAACTTTTTATCTCGGTTTCTGATATTTTTATAGGTAGCATCCTAAATACAAAATTAATTTTAGCTAATATCTTCATTTTTATCAAAGCTATTCTCCCAAACCAAGATAAATTTAATCTTTTATATTTCTCCAATTTCTCTAGTACCTCCTTCTTTAACCTCGTTAAATTTTCCCTTTCTAAATTCTCTAGATTTTTTGTAATTTTAATTCCCAAATATTTAATCTCGTTCTTAACTTTCAATTCCATTCCCTTAAATTCCCAATCCTTTTCTTCCTTCTTAGTATAGTTAAACAACATCATCTCTGATTTAGACCAATTTATTTTTAACCCTGTAATTTCCTCAAATTCCCTCAACTGATATTTAATTCTTTCTAATTTTCTTAATGGATTCTTAATGGTCAATAAAGTATCATCCGCAAACATGTTTAGCTTTATTTCCCTTACCTCTCCAATTCCTTCTAATTCTTTATCCTCCCTTAGTGCCTTCACCAAAACTTCCATAACCATTACAAAAAGGACCGGCGAGAGCGGACATCCTTGTCTTGTTCCTCTGGCTAGTCGTATCTTTTCAGTAAGTCCGTCATTTACCACCACTACCGCCGTATTTTGGGAATATAGCTGTTCTATTACATTTTTAAATTTATTTCCAAATCCCAATTTATCTATAATACTCTTTAGTGCCTGCCAGCTCACACAATCAAAAGCTTTAAAAATATCTAATGCCATAATACCTGCCTTAATATTTGCTTTTTTTATTACATTTATTACATTTAAAACTCTACCCACTAAATTATGCATATGTCTTCCTACCACAAACCCACATTGATCTGCTCCTATATATTCTGCCAAAAATTTATTTAGTCGTTTGGCCATAATAGATGTAAAAATTTTAGCATCCTGATTTATTAAAGAAATAGGTCTATAAGAATCGGGATTAGTCAAATCTTTATCTGGTTTTGGGATCAGAATTATCACTGAATGTTCCCATGATTCAGGTATCTTCTCTCCTGATAATATCCTATTATAAAGTTCCATTAATTTTGGAACTAAACAATCTTTGAAGACCTTATAATATTCTGGACCCAAACCATCTGCTCCTGGTGATTTACCCACTTTTAACTTATCAATAACTTCTTCAACTTCTCTTTGAGTTATTACTGACTCCATTAACTCCTTATATTCTGATTTTATTTCCTTCTTTATAAACCTTCCAATATACTCCTCCACCTTTTCTTGTTGAATTTCTTTACCCTTGTACAATTCCTGATAAAATTCCTGAAAAATTTTTATTTTAGCTTTCATTGCATGACAATAATTCCCTCGGCTATCTTTCAACGTTTCTATCCCATTCCTCCCTTTTTCTTTTTGTGTGAGCTTGGCAAGCAACCTCGAGTTCTTATCACTATTTTCAAAATATTCCCTTTTCATATACATTAAATTCTTTTGAATCTCTTCTATATTTAAGTTTTCTAATTGTTTCTTCTTAGCTTGTATTTCCACTAATTTATATTTATCTTTACTTCGCCAATATCTTTCCTCCAAGTTTTTAATTTCTATCTCTAACTTTTCCTGTTCTGCACGTTGTTGTCTTTTTAAACTACATGTTTCTCTAATACAGATTCCTCTTGCTACAGCCTTCATGGTGTCCCAAATGACTGACCCAGCTGTTCCTCCTTTTTCATTAATTTCCCATGACTCCGACAGTTCCTTCCGAATTTTATCTACTATTTTATTGTATTTCAATATCTTTGTGTTCAACTTCCATCTATATGCCTCTTTATAATCTTTCTTAACTGTAAATTCTAAACTTAACAAGGCATGATCAGTTACTTTTATTACCCCCATTTCCATTTTACAAATCCTCGTTGCAAAGTCTTTTGAAACAAATATATAATCTATCCTGGAGTATGTATGATGAACTGGGGAAAAGTATGAAAATCCAGGCCTATTCCCGTTAAGTAAGCGCCACGAATCTAAATAATCATTTTCTTTTACTAATTTATTCAATATAGTCATATTATTCCTCTTTTCAGCATTAGTGGGATTTGACCTGTCCCTTTTATTATCCATAACCATATTAAAATCCCCAGCTAATATAGCATACCCCTCCTTAAATTCTTCTATTTCTTTAAACAGCTTTATAAAAAACTCTCTATGCCTCTCATTTGGGGCATAAACATTAATCAAAGTATAGACCTTTCCTTCAATTTTACCTTTTAACATAAGATATCTACCCTTATCATCCTTTTTTACCTCTTCTAATATAAACCCACTTTTTTTTGAAATCAAAGTGGCCACTCCATTTTTTTTTTGATGTCCCTAATGACTTTTCATAATAGGCTAACCACTTTAATTTTATCATATTCGAATTCTCGGAGCCTTGGTGTGTCTCTTGGATCATTATAATATCTGATCCCTCTTTATTAAGCATTTGTTCTATTCTCTTCCTTTTCACGACTGCCCCTAAACCTTTAACATTGAGTGTTGATACCTTTATCTTTTTATCCATAATCACCCTTTTGAAATCTCTTCCGATCCCTTGTGCTCAGCAATTCAAACTTGCTTACATAAAAACACAAACTCCATACATAAAACCCCCACCCTCCTTCCCCAATCCCTCCTCCCCTACCTTCCCCCCTCCCCACCCCCCCCACTCTAATCCCCCCCCATATCCCCGTGAGTCTAGTACTCCAGCCATCTACTTTAAAGGGGGAGGGGGGAGGCAGTGCTGTGCCTGGCCGGCAGGTTTCTATATTAGCATTTTTATTTGCAATTATCTCCAAACATAATTAACAATTCTCTTACTCTCCAGATGTCCCAGCCTCATTCCCTCCCCCACCCACTCCAGCCCCATCTGCTTCCCCATCCAGACCCAGCCTCTTCAGCAAATCTTTACCTTGATCCAATGAGGTTACTCTGTGTTCCCTCCTCCCATATGTAAATCTTAAAAAAACCGGGTAACCCCATGCATAAGGAATTTTATTCTTCATTAATGTTTCCGTTATTGATTTAAGACTACGTCTCCAATTTAATGTGCGTTGAGAAAGATCATTGTAAATTTGCACTGGTTTGCCTTTACACTGTATCTGAACCTTAGATCTCAATTCTTTCATAATTTGCTCTTTTTTGTAATAGTTACCAAATTTCACCAATATATCTCTAGTCCCTTTGTAGTTTTGCCCCCCCACACGGTGGACTCGGTCCAGATCCGATCCATCTATTGGTATGTCAGGCATCAGCTCCTTGAACCAGTTCACGATAATTTCTCTAAGATCTTCTCCTTGCGTCTCCTTCAGCTGCTTTATTCGAAGCGAAGATCTACGAGATTGGTCTTCCAAGGCAATCAAACGCAATTCCCATTCTTTAAATTGTATATTAATTGATTTTTCGAAAGCCTCTTGTTTCTTCTGGTCCAGATCCGCTTTAGCCTCTATCTCTTTGATCTTATCCGAATTTTCCATCGCTTTATCCGCAATAGTACGCATTTGTTTTCTGAATTCACTCATATGCTGATCCATTTTTTAAAAAATAATAATGTTATTTTCTGCTATAATAGCCTTGATTTCCATTAAAGAGGGAGGGTTACTACCACTTTCTTTTCCCCCTTCAGCCATGTTTTCTTCTTTATTTGGTATTGTATCCAAAGAGACTGGGTCTATATCTTCCTCTTCCTGTTCAACTCCAGGGGCTGTACTTTCCAGGAAGGAGAGGTAAGCCAAATTATGATTTGAAGGTTTCTTTTTTTGTATATTAAGCTTTTCCCAACTTTTGATCTTTTTTTTTAACGTTGGGCATGGGTCCCTTCTGGGTAGGGCATAAATCTTAGAGTCCAACTCTCTTCCTTAGCAACTTATGCTGGCTTCTCTATTATATAGCACTCACAGCTCCTTCTTCACGAGGAGGGGGGAAATATCCAGTTCACAACAGCATTCACTAGAGGGGATCAGATTTAATCATTCACAGTCTCTCAGCATCCCACATCTCCCTCACCGAATGCCAAATGCAGCTTTTTTCGCCCCTTCACCCCCCCTTCTCGCCACGCCAATAAATCCAATCCAATTGGGAATTCCTAAAAAATCAAGGCATGAATGGATCTGCTACAAAAGTGGCGTGCCTAAAGCCCTCCTTTAAGAGGTATCACTTTGCCAAGTTTCATCTCTTTATCTTTAAAAATGAGGGCGCTGTAAGCATTTGATTAATTTCCATTGACTAGAGCAGTTATCCCAAAATGGGCAGTTTTCCGATGGTTAATCCGATGGAGCAGAGTAAGGGGAGTTGCTCTGAAATCAGGGCAGAGAATCACCTCAACAGAGCTCTGGCTCGAATTTCAAGGCAGAGAAGACCCACTTTGCACACCTCTAGTGTATAGTACTAAAGGATCATTAGTTATTGCAGAACAATTAATTAATATAGTCTGTCAGTGCATATTATGTATGTGCCTCTATCAGTCCCTGCCTTTCATATGCCATCTTAGTTTCGTGTGTGCATGGGCCCATACACACCCATAGACACATACCATTGAAGCACAAACCTGCTAAGTTAAATCCCATCTGAAGCCTGTGCTTAACTCAGCTGTTGAAATAAAGGAAACTTTGAATTGTTTAATGTTGGCTGTAGTGTTGCCATCTTCTTTAAAATGATATAATCAATGTTTTTGTGAATGGAGCAGTGCGAATAAATAACAGAGCTCAGCCCCACTGTGTCAAGTGTTTCTTACAAGTACCTCTCTGCATGTACTCTAATGCATTGGCTCGTGAAGTGGTGTGTAGATTATCATTATGGCACATGGCATTTTACAGGAGAACTTAAGCAAAAAGAGCAATCTCTGCCCCAGGGGAGTTCAAAAAGCTTTTAGCAAAGTCCCTCACCCACATCTCCTGAGCGATCTTAGCAGTCATGGGATAAGAGAAGAGGTCCTCTTATGGACAGGGAGCTGGTTAAAGAACAAGAAGTCGTTCAACGAAGCTGGATGGTGGGTCATTCAGGACAACCATCCAGTACTTTTTCATAGCGCTCAGAGTTAAACTATGGAATCCACTGTCACAACATGTGGTGATGGTCACCAACCTATATTGGCTTTAAAAGTAGGGTGACCATATGAAAAGGAGGACAGGGCTCCTGTATCTTTGTGTAGAAAAGGGAATTTCAGCAGGTGCCATTTGTATGCAGGCAGCACCTGGTGGAATTCCCTCTTCATCCCAACAGTTAAAACTGCAGGAGCTATATTAGAGTGACCAGATACAAAAGAGGGCAGGGCTCCTGCAGCTTTAACTGTTGGGATGAAGAGGGAATTCCACCAGGTGCTGCCTGCATACAAATGGCACCTGCTGAAATTCCCTTTTCTATACAACTGTTAAAGATACAGGAGCCCTGTCCTCTTTCCCATATGGTCACCCTATTTAAAAGGGTATTAGACCAATTCATAGAGGATAAGGCCATGTCTATTAATGAGCATCATTAGATGAGCATTTTATTGCATGCTTGCTACTGCCCACTTACGGATGTGCGCATGTTCTTTAGACAATGGCATCCACATCCCTCTTGCCTCCTGCTTGTTTTTCCATCACAAGATAGACACCCCAAAATCTGACTTCTTTTATTTAAAAATTGAGTATGCCACGATCTCCTGCTGTGTGCAGGAAAAGCAGCACAATAAAAAAAACAGCCCCTGAATGGGCTTTGTTTACTTCCTCTTTTCCCAGCTGGGAAGAATAAAAAGTAATGAGGGAAAGAAACAAGGACGGAGAAGCGACTGTAAGGAAATGCAATTTCGGATGATGAAACATCATATAAGCTGATTGCACATGACCCATCATCTGAAATCCATTCACAAATCAAGACTGCTCTGTAAGAACGTATGACCGTAGCCTATCAGAATATCATTTTTTACTTAAGAAAAACCCTAGAATTCCCTTATTTTATATTTTACCAAAAATCCACAAAGGCATCATTCCACCCCTGGGTAGGCCCATTGTTTTGGGTAATGATTCCATTCTGGAACAATTATAATAATTTGTTGACTATTATCTAAAGCCCATCATTCTATCCATGCAGTTATATATTTGTGGCTGCACACATTTTTTTATTTTAGTTTTTACAAAGAATAGACTCCATCAAGACACAACCAGAGGACACATTGGTAACCTTGGATGACAAGTTATTATACACCAGTATACCACAGGACCAAACACTGGATATTGTATTTGGAATTTTGCAAAAACATGAAATACGGCATCAACCATCACATTGTTTAGTGGCTCTAGCAGATATAGCCTTATGAAAAATATATTTTTCATTTGATAATTTTTTGGAGGGGGCAGATTAAAAGAGTAGCAATGGGGTGCCCTATGGCACCAGAAATTGCTAATTTATATATGCAGGAGATCAAACAGCAAGGAACCGGGACAAACCGGGATGCCTGGCCACACATTCCACGCTCCAAGACCGTGGCAAAACTGGGCTCAAAGGGTAGGGCGAGATCCCGGGGCAAGGGAGGGATCATCCCTCCCTGATCCCAGGATCCCCTGTGCGTCATGTGAACGCACAGGGACGATCCCAGGGATTGCCACAGGATTTTGCCCCTTCTAGCTATGGCCTGTGTCTTGCATCCCCCAAAATGAGTGGTAAATAATCAAATCTCATGTATTTTGCCTTTCAATCCAGTCACCAAAAAATGACAAACACACATACATTGAAATTGGCATTTGCTTCAAGACTTGCCAGGTTTAACAACGAGGCCCGTGGTGACATCCAAGAGAACTAAAAATCTAAAAGATAAATACAGATCATACAACATATAGGAAACCACATCTCAGCCCACTGTGCTAAACTTACCCAGGCCCCAAGCACACCATCCAAGTTGCCGATGTGCATATTGTAAATTTACAAAAAAGGTTCATTCATTTGCTCATCCTAACAATGGAAAATCTATACAAATTGTAGCTTTTCTCAGTTGCAACACCACATGGGGTTATTTACATCATTACCTGTCCCTGCAACAAGATCTACATAGGAAAAACATCTAGACAGTTAAAAATAAGGATAGGTGAACATGGAGTGACCATATGAAAAGGAGGACCGGGCTCCTGTATCTTTAACAGTTGTATCGAAAAAGGAATTTTAGCAGGTATCATTTGTTTATATGGGGAGCCTGGTGAAATTTTCTCTTCATCACAACAGTTAAAGCTGCAGATGCCCTGCCCTCTTTTAAATCTGGTCACTCTAGTATATCTCCTGCAGCTTTAACTGTTGTGTAGAAGAGGGAATTTCACCAGGTTCTCCATATATACAAATGACACCTGCTGAAATTCCCTTTTCTATGCAACTGTTAAAGATACAGGAGCCCGGTCCTCTTTTTCATATGGTCACTCCATGTTCACCTAGATACAGGAGCATTTATTTTATAATGCAGATTTATTTTAAAAGAGAGGGGAGATGAAATGGTTAAATGGAAAAGATCAATTCATTGATTCAAAAGAAAAGAAGAGAAGAAGGTAAGCAAATTAGTAAACCTTATGTGTGTGGGCTTCTTCACATGAGCGAAATAAGGCACGCTTGTGACTGGCCACTCATGGAAGTTTCCGGGTCCTTTTGATGACATTGGCAATCTCCTGCACATCTCATGTGCTTTCCCTGAGTAATTCCATTAACAACAACAAAACCCTGTGATATCCTGATTCTGCTGAAATATCTCAAGATTTCCTACCATGTACTGGCAAAGTTGCACTACAAAAATCATCCATCAGAGTGCGCCGTACCATTCAGGGCTATGAGCAGCAAGAGGAGGGGAAGTTTTCCATTTCAGCCCCTCTCCAGCTGTGTAAACCAGCCCCATTATGATTGCGCAAGAGAAACAGGAAGCAAAGCCCCTGTAAGGAAACATGATTTCCCCTTAATCTAAAAGACCTCTGTGTGCTAATTGAGAATGTGGAACACAAATGTATTATGCCTGAATTACTTTTAAAAGGGTCCGTCATACAATCTGGGTGGTGAAAGGGCTGGATTTTTCTCCTTTTTGCCATAGGGCAGGGGTGGGGACACCTGTGGCTCTCCATCAGCCAATGGGACCTGGAGTCCAACAACATCTGGAGGGCACCAGGTGACCCACCCTTATTGTCAACGATGAGCACAGTCAGGCCACTCTCTGCAAGAGGGTGCCATGTTGAGTCCCACAATCAAGAAAGCAAGGAGAGATGCCAGTCCCAGATGAACCAAGATTTAGGGAGGGGGAGGTATTTTGAGGTTTCAGTTTGGGTTCCAGCATTCAAAAGACCAGGCATGATCTGATGGCTCATTAAGTCCGTTCTTGATCCACCTCCTTAAGAACAGGTTGATCTTTGGAATGTAGGTGTGTTTTGTTGATAAAAACCAGCCAAACCACGGAAGAACGGTCAGTTTCTTTCTTTCTCCTTGTGCCAAAAGTCTGCCACATGGGGTACATCATCTTCCTTGGGACTCAGGGGACAATGGCTTGGGCTTGGCTACTTTCCATCTATGTTTCTCTTTGTCTCAAACGAGCAGGTAAGTCCAATCTGTAAGGGGATAAACAGGGCCCTGCCAGGGTCCCGTGGTCATGCACTGCTGCCCCTATGCCGTTTCTTCTTAAAAAGTGACAAACAGCCAAACTGTTTTTTGAATGTAGAAGACTTGGAAGAGCAGTTTAAGGGTTCTGCTACTGTAGCTTCCTGAAAGGCCTGAGTGCATCTGAAGAGCAGATATGGAGCTTATCTCCATTAAAAAAAAATCCACTTTCTTTCTGGGATTTCAGTTGGCTCAATTACACTGGCGACCACGTGGTTTGAATGGAATACTTCCTCTCTCTGCATGCTCCATTAAGTCAGCGCAATCTAGTGGCGGGATTATTGTGCAACTCCAAGTTTACTAGGGTGACCAACTGTCAGGATTTCCCCGGATTTGTCCTGGTTTTTGTTCTTTCCATGGTGTCAGGGGGGATTTTCTATAATTTTCAATAATGTCCTGGAATGATACACCTTCCTCTTTAAGGCTGCCATTAGCATGGCAGGAGGGAGTGACATGCTTTCTTGAGGCACATCATTCCCCCACCCCGCGCTCCAATTGAGGTCTTAAAGGGGAAAGTGGGTCATTCGTGGACATTATAGAAAAGGCCCCAATTGGAGTGGATGGTGGTGGTGCAGAATGAAATCCTTTCCTCTCCTCCACTCCAATCGGGTTCTTTAAGGTGGCGGGGGAATAATGTACTTTCTGCAGGACTCAGAAAGCTGCTTCCCCCCCACACACACACACACACTAGGTGTCCTCTTTTTTGGTTTCCCAAATATGGTCACCCTAAAGTTTACACACTGGGAGAGCCCACTTTTTCAAGTTATTACCACATTATTTGTGGTTCTTTTAAAAGCAGGATTTCCAGAGGATACGGTGGGAAATGTCCTGTCACTGACAATATCAGGCAACAGACCTGCAAACTTCTATGAGTGGCCAATCACAAGCATGCAGTAAATTGCTCATTTAGAGGAGCCCACAGACAAATGCCACAGTGGGCGGTGCTGTCCACTGATATGATACTGTTGATTAACTTTCAATGTGCTTGCTGCTATGATGGCGAAGGAAAAGGGGCCTGTGGTTTGTGGGAGATTTGAGAGAGTACTGCCCATTGCTCTGTGCTCAGGGACGCATTGTAAAGGTCACAGTTGTGTGGAAGTCAAGGTTTTGCCCAACCCTAACAATTAGCCCAATATAATTGGCTTTATTTTATACAACTGGATGACTGCCGTTGAAATTATGATGTGCTTATTTGCAACATAGGAACCTTGGAAGGTGCCTTATCCTGAGTATTGGACCCTTGGTCCACCTAGCCCAATATTGTCAACACTGACTGGTAGCACCTCCCCAGGGTTTCAGGCAGGCATTTTTCTTGGGATCAAACCTGGGTCCTTCTGAATGTAAAGCACATGCCCCACTACTGAGCTATGGTCATACTACTAAAATATAAATATGGGGAAATAAATGGGAATAAAAACATAGGGGAAAATATAAAGCCTTGCTTTGGGGAACAGTGTTGTAGGATGGGGATGGGTCAGGAAATTCCCCGTAGGTTGGGATCACTAGTAATAACAGCAATCGTATTTTTAATAATATCTTTTCAAATCTTCATATCAAAGGCAAGGTGTGCCTCCACCCCACCGATAGCCCAAGAACGTTGTCGGTTTTGAGACTGCAATCCTGTAACCGCTTACCTGGGATTTAATGGGACTTTCTTCAGAGTAGACACATATAGGAGTGTAATGTAAAGAGGATACAATTGAAGCAATGAGCACTCCAGTAAGAGTGATGGATCCAGTTTGCTGTTAGAATAAATTCTGTCTCTTTAACAGCTGAGGCCTTGATCTGTCGACACTGCATCTCGACGTGGCCGTTGGCACCCTGCCTTCCACTGGAGACATTCTGCACAACCCAGGAAGGTTTCTGCTTCACCTTGGCAGTCTATGGGGGTAAGGAGCCTTCCTTGAGGACATGCATTCTCTTATGGCCAAAACAGATGTTGCTTTAAATTTGTATCAAGCAGCTACAAGTTTGGGGGGGGGGGAACAAAACACGTGCATGCCCCAAACATATACCCTGCCCCCCACATTCACACATAACCCATTCACACGTTGTTGTTGTTGTTGTTGTTGTTGTTATTTACATTTGTATACCGCCCCATAGCTGAGGTTCTCTGGGCAGTTCACATTGGATAAAAACACTTAAAAACAATATGCAAAAATTCAAAATCACAAAAACATACAATTTAAAACCACAAAAACATACAAAAACAAACCCAGGCTAATTACATATTGCTAAATGCCTGGGAGAAGAAAAAAGTCTTGATCTGGCTCTGAAAAGATAACAATGTCAGTGCCCGGTGGGCCTCGTCAGGGAGATTATTCCACAATTGGGGGGCTATGACCGAAAAGGCCCTGTCTCTTGTTGCCATCCTCTGAGCTTCCCTCAGAGTAGACACCTGGAGGAGGACCTTGGATGTTGAGCACAGTGTACGGGTAGGTTCATTCACATTCTCTTACACACACACACACATACACACTACATCCTTTCTCACACAACTACAGGCTTCTTTAAAATGAGCAGTTTATAGCACGCTCATGGTTGGCCACTCTCGGAAGTTCATGGGTCATTTTGACAATGCCATGAGCCTCTTGTGCATCTCCTGCTCCTTTCCCCAGTTAATCTGTTCAAAAATAAACCTTGGAAAAACCAATTCTTTTGAAATATGTCAGAATTTTTCAGGATTTCCTGCCACGGGCAATTGATGTTGCGCTATAAAATGGCCATTAGAAGGCGCTGTCCCATTGAACTATATGGGCTGCAAGGTTCCGGATTGGGCCACGAAGCGGTTCGGGGGGTCTGTGCACAGCTCTAGTTCCCAGGCACCCCAAATCGAATCAGGGCTGATTTGGAAGCTCCGAATCTCCCTCCAAGGTGAATTGGGGGGGGGGGTCTGTGCACAGCCCTAATTGCAATGTTTAGTCATCCAGGTTTGTAGCACCAAGATCTGGTGGCTTAGTACAGCAGTTATTAGAGGATCTCCCTCCCTGTGTTCTAGCTAGGGGCATACATCACACACACCACCACCACCACCACCACATCACACACAGGGGGTCTTTGAAATAGGTAAGTCCTTTGTCAATACACATCTCATCCCATCCCACCCATCATAATGGCGGGCAATTTTCTCATTAATTATAACACTGAAACAAAGATTCTCTCTTCTCTTCCTCAAATCCTAGATAATCGCATGGAGAAATTTGCACTAAGCTGTACAGATAAAGAAAAGAAGAGATGTGGAACTAGATGGACAGATCCAAAGACTCATCTCCAATACAAATTTAGCTGCTGTTCTGATCGAGACAGATGCAACTGGAAACCCTGGATACGTCCATGGTAGCCCTTCCCACCCCCCCACCCCCGGATCAGACATAATTAGTTCACATACTTTTGATGGAGAAGCCAGATACTGACACTGACAAATTGTTACATTCCATTATCTGTGTTCTCCTTCTGTGTTTTTGTGACCTTTGTTAATGAAAAAAAAATGCAGCTGCAACACTAGCCTCTCCAGTATAGTGAGGCTTACACACTATTGTACAGAAAAGGGAATTTCAGCAGGTGTCATTGTTATGCATGCAGCACCTGGTGAAATTCCCTTTTCATCACAGCAGTTAAAGCTGCAGGAGCCCTTCCCTCTTTTGTATCTGGTCATGCTAGGCACCTGCTGAAATTCCCTTTTCTATGCAACTGTTAAAGATACAGGCGCTCTATCCTCCTTTTCATATGGTCAACCTAATACACCTGAACAATGTTGATTTTCACAAGCATTCTTTTAAAACAAACCCCCCATCCCACCCACCCCCCAGTCAATGTCTGGGGATTGATGTACTGTAGGAACAATAGCCTAGCTGCTGAATTGCTACTGTTAAAAACAACAAGTATTTATTGAGAGGTGTTTTGTTTGTTTACAGGAAGAATTTTGATGAAGAAAAAAGCAAAGAAGAAACCGTGGTGCAACATCTGTACAGGAGAACTGACTCAGAACTTGATTGGTAGTGTGAATAATCCATAGCAGACAGCACCCACGTGGAGTCACCCATCCCGCTGAGCATTGGGTGTTCTCTGCTATGGATTATTCACAGGAGCACCATCATCATTTAGGACTGTCTTGCATTTGTGAAGGAGTTTGATGGACCTAAAACATCGTGCAGAACAGTTTATGCTATTGACTGACAAGTCCTTGCAAAATGAAATGAAACCATCCAACAACAATAACAACAACAACAACAAAATCAGATTGTGTAATAATATTTGATGCATAGAATTGGTGTGCCAACTTGTCAGCTAAAGCCAGCTTGTAAAATCCCTGGTGCGGTTGGTTGATGCTTGGAATCGGTGACTGATCCTAATATGCAGAGATTTTCAAACCTGGCTGCTTGTATAAAGAAGTTAGCTGGAGCTGGCAGAGAGGGCAAAACTTACATCGATAATGAGAGAAAGGTCAACATCCATGTTTATATCTGAATGGAAACCTCGGATAGAATTTTTGCAAGAAACTGAGAGAAATGATGTATTTGGCTGTGGATTCAATGTATGAGATATAGTTAAGTTAGAAGAAAGAAATGGATTTGATTATTGGGTTAAATGTAATTAAGGAACGAGAGAAGATAGTTCACATTTCTGATATGAAGAATGCCAAAAGTACACCTTAACCTTAGAAGCTTTTTTTATTGTATTTCCGTGTGTATTTTATGTTAGTATTTCTGTTTGTATTTTATATAATGATTTTGTGGTATGTATGTCTATGATGTTTGAAACAATTGTTGTTTATTCGTTCAGTCGCTTCCGACTCTTCGTGACTTCATGGACCAACCCACGCCAGAGCTTTCTGTCGGCCGTCGCCACCCCTAGCTCCCCCAAGGTCAAGTCTGTCACCTCCAGAATATCATCCCTCCATCTTGCCCTTGGTCGGCCCCTCTTCCTTTTGCCTTCCACTTTCCCTAGCATCAGCCTCTTCTCCAGGGAATCTTGTCTTCTCATTATGTGGCCAAAGTACTTCAGTTTTGCCTTTAATACCATTCCCTCAAGTGAGCAGTCTGGCTTTATTTCCTGGAGTATGGACTGGTTTGATCTTCTTGCAGTCCAAGGCACTCTCAGAATTTTCCTCCAACACCACAGTTCAAAAGCAGCTATCTTCCTTCGCTCAGCTTTCCTTATGGTCCAGCTCTCGCAGCCATAGGTTACTACGGGGAATACCATTGCTTTAACTATGCAGACCTTTGTTGTCAGTGTGGTGTCTCTGCTCTTAACTATTTGATCAAGATTTGTCATTGCTCTCCTCCCAAGAAGTAAACGTCTTCTGATTTCCTGGCTGCAGTCAGCGTCTGCAGTAATCTTTGCGCCCAGAAATATAAAGTCTGTCACTGCCTCCACGTTTTCTCCCTCTATTTGCCAGTTATCAATCAAGCTGGTTGCCATAATCTTGGTTTTTTTGAGGTTTAACTGCAACCCAGCTTTTGCACTTTCTTCTTTCACCTTTGTCATAAGGCTCCTCAGCTCCTCCTCGCTTTCAGCCATCAAAGTAGTGTCATCTGCATATCTGAGATTGTTAATGTTTCTTCCTGCGATTTTAACTCCAGCCTTGGACTCGTCAAGCCCAGCACGTCGCATGATGTGTTCTGCATACAAGTTGAATAGGTAAGGTGAGAGTATACAACCCTGCCGTACTCCTTTCCCAATCTTAAACCAGTCCGTTGTTCCGTGGTCTCTTCTTACCATTGCTACTTGTTCATTATACAGATTCCTCAGGAGGCAGACAAGATGACTTGGTATCCCCATACCACCAAGAACTTGCCAGTTTGTTATAATCCACACAGTCAAAGGCTTTAGAATAGTCAATAAAACAGAAATAGATGTTTTTCCGGAACTCCCTGGCTTTCTCCATTATCCAGCGGATATTGGCAATTTGGTCTCTATTCCTCTGCCTTTTCTAAACCCAGCTTGTACATCTGGCAATTCTTGCTCCATGAATTGCTTGAGTCTACCTTGCAGGATCTTGAGCATTACCTTGCTGGCATGTGAAATAAGTGCCACTGTCCGATAGTTTGAACATTCTTTAGTGTTTCCCTTTTTGGTATGGGGATATAAGTTGATTTTTTCCAGTCTGATGGCCATTCTTGTGTTTTCCAAATTTGCTGGCATATGGCATGCATCACCTTGACAGCATCATCTTGCAATATTTTAAACAGTTCAGCTGGGATACCGTCGTCTCCTGCTGCCTTGTTATTAGCAATGCTTCTTAAGGCCCATTCAACCTCACTCTTCAGGATGTCTGGCTCTAACTCACTGACCACACCATCTGACCTATCCCCAATATTATTATTATTCCTATACAGATCTTCCATATATTCTTGCCACCTTTTCTTGATCTCTTCTGTTTCTGTTAGGTCCTTGCCATCTTTGTTTTTGATCATACCTATTTTTGCCTGGAATTTACCTCCGATGTTTCTAATTTTCTGGAAGAGGTCTCTTGTCCTTCCTATTCTACTGTCTTCTTCCACTTCCACGCATTGCTTGTTTAAAAATAATTCCTTATCTCTTCTGGCTAACCTCTGGAATTTTGCATTAATTGGGCATATCTCCCCCTATCACTGTTGCCTTTTGCTTTCCTTCTTTCTTGGGCTACTTCCAGTGTCTCAGCAGACAGCCATCTTGTCTTCTTGGTTTTCTTTTTCTTTGGGACGTTTTTTGTTGCCACCTCTTGGACAATGTTGCGAACTTCTGTCCATAGTTCTTCCGGGACCGTATCTACTAAATCTAGTCCCTTAAATCTATTCTTCACTTCCACTGCATATTCATTAGGAATATTGGTGAGCTCATATCTAACTGATCTGTGGGTCTTCCCTATTCTCTTCAGTTTGATTCTAAATTGTGCAATAAGAAGTTCGTGATCTGAACTACAGTCAGCTCCAGGTCTTGTTTTTACCATCTGTATAGATGTCCGCCACCTTTGGCTGCAAAGGATGTAGTCAATCTGATTTCAGTGTCAGCCATATGGTGAAGTCCATGTATAAAGCCGTCTTTTTGGTTGTTGGAAGAGAGTGTTTGTTATGCACAGTGAGTTGTCCTTGCAAAATTCTATCAGCCTATGTCCCGCTTCATTTTGTTCTCCTAGACCATGCTTACCTGCAATTCCAGATGTCATTTGACTACCCACCTTAGCGTTCCAGTCTCCTGTAACGAAAATAACATCTCTTTTTGGTGTATTATCCAATAGGTGCTGCAGATCCTCATAGAACTGATCTACTTCTGCTTCTTCAGCATCTGTGGTTGGGGCATATATTTGGATCACTGTGATGTTAAATGGCTTACCCTGAATTCGAACTGAGATCATTCTATCATTTTTTGGATTGTATCTGAGCACTGCTTTAGCCACTTTATTATTAATTATGAAGGCTACTCCATTTCTTCTGTGATCCTCTTGTCCACAGTAGTAGATCTGGTGGTGATCTGATGTGAAGTGGCCCATTCCAGTCCATTTCAGTTCACTGACACCCAATATATCTATATTTAATCTTGACATCTCACCAATAACCACATCCAATTTGCCCTAGCTCATATCTCTTACATTCCAGGTTCCTATGGTGTGTTGATCTTTAGAACATTGGATTCGTCGTTCACCACCATCACCGTCAGCCGCTAGCTGTCCTTTCGGCTTTGAGCTAGCTGCGTCATCACATCTGGGGCTAATTGAACTTATCCTCTGTTCCTCCCCAGTAGCATTTTGACCATCTTCCGACCTGGGAGTCCCATCTTCCGATGGTATACCGACATATCTCTGGTTGTACTGATCCATTTAGTTTTCACGGCAAGAATATTGGGGAGGGTTGCCATTACCTTCCCTAGGGATCGTATTTAGTCTGATCTCTCTACCATGACCTTCCCGTCTTGGGTGTCCCTTCACGTTTTAGCTCATGACATCCTTGAGGTGCTCAAGCTCCAGCACCACGACAAGGTAACGATCTCCTTTGCTGGAGGTTTGAAACAATAAAAATCATTAAATCGAGATGTTAGCAAGCTCCCTGTAAAGAGTGCAGTCTGCCTACTTTCTCTCTCTCTCTTTTTTTTAGAAAGTATGATTAGTATGACCCTGGGGCACATGTTCAGCGCAGCTTTCAGTTCTAGGAATGTTGGAGAAATCCATCCAGGGGGTAAAGTCTGTCAAGCCAATGGCTACTAGTACTGATACCCATGTGCTACCTCCAGCAGCAGAGAAGAGAAGCCTATGTGCACCAGTTGCTAAGGAGCTTTAGTGGGAGCGTGCTTTGGCACTGATGTCCTGCTTGGGGGTTCGTAGTCAACAACTGATTGGCCGCTGTGGGAACAGAATGTTGGGCTGATCCAGCATGGCTCTTCTTATGTTCTTAAGCTTTTAACAGGTTAGGCTTCCAGATGGCAAACCTTTGTGTGCGTGTTTTTGTGTAAAACACATCCAGCTGTTGCATAAATTATGCCAGTCCAAGTGCAACAGAGTCCAATTTTGGTAGACTTGAGAAAGATCGCAGGCAAAGCGTTGGGCTAACAGATTTTATTCTCGAGAATAAGGTGACCTCCTGGTGCTACTGTTGCTAAATTAGGGTTACACTGCGCTGGAATGAAACAACAGCATATATACATCCAGGTGTTACATGTCATTAAACCACATCCCATTGGTCCGCATTACCTGTCACATCACCCAGGAATGTGCTGTCACATACATACAGCAGTCAGAAGGAGAATTGCAGCTGAAAAATACCTGGCCGCTGCCATTACCACGTGCGTCATTTACCTGCTTCCAGGTGTCCTTTGTGTTGCATACTTGCATTTCCGAATGTTGCCCTTTTTCCTAATAAGGTGGTGTATCCAGGAAAACAGCTGTAGGGATTCAGCTGGACTTAACTGGTCAGTGTTACCTGAAACTGACCTGAGCTGTCAACAAGGCTAATTGGGGTTGGGAATGTGCTTACGTGACATTTATCTAAAGCTGAATGGAGCTGGAAGGGAGGAAGAATACCTGCCCACTGTGGCCACCATTCCAGCATACACTCCCCTAAATCATTCCAGGTATTTATCCCTGCCAATATTGTGCAATGACGGATCCCTATGGCCAATTTCTGTGTGTTTAAATTAGGGCTGTTCTCCACTTTTCTTCAGGTCGGAGAAACAATAGCGAGGCAGCTTGATTTGCCTCCGGAAAAGGTGGAGGCAAAGAGAGTCGGGGGGGGGCTGCAGATCGAGGTGAGGAGGATTGCCTCAATCCAGAGCTCCAGACGCAGGTAAGTGTGGGAGAGGGGGACTCATCTGGTGCTGCCGCCACCTCCGCAGTCCCTGCAGCGATGGCGATGAAGCCAGGTAAGGGGGCAGGGAGGCTTACCTGCGTTCGTCGCGGGATTCAATTGAGGCCCTGGTTGAAGCCGGACGTGAAGGCCAAGGCCTCTTCCGGCTTCAAGCTGGAGCCTTAATTGAAGCCCGCGACGACAGACACAAGTAAGGGGCTGGGGGTGGGGCTGGCTTACCTGGCGCCAGTGCCGCTGTCCATACGGCGGCGGAGCCGAATCTCACTTTGCGGAGCGGAGCAGGGGACGGGCGGATGAGCCCGAAGTGAATCGGGGGGTCCGTGCACAGTTCTAGTTTAAATCACGCCACTTGCAAGGGCTATTGGTGTGCAGCAGAGCGAGATTTGTTTTGCAAGTCTGTGTAATTGACCGGGACGCTCAGTATGTACTGTGAGGGAGGCTAAAAATAACAGAGATAAGACAGGGGGTGGCTCTTGCCTAAAAGTGAAACTATTCTTTGAGAGCTGCCAAACTGCAATTAGAGTGCAACTGACATGAAATTGACAATATGCTGTTCATGATATAAAATATAAACAATGGAAAAGACAATTCCTGAGGCTCATATTAAGGGAAATGGACATAATTTTGGGGTTTGAACCAAATCGAGGTAAGTTTATACAACACAGCTGTAATTTCCATAAGCTATTTTATTTATTTATTTATTTATTTATTTATTGCATTTTTATACTGCCCAATAGCTGAAGTTCCCTGGGCAGTTCACAAAAATTAAAAATCATTCAAAGTATAAAACAAACAGTATAAAAACATGATATAAATGCTCGGAGTGTGACAACGCGGGACAGGGCCTTTTCGGTGGTGGCCCCCAGGCTATGGAACGATCTCCCTGACAAGGCTTGCCTGGCGCCAACGCTGCTATCTTTCCGGCGCCAGGTTAAGACTTTCCTCTTTGCCCAGGCATATGGCAGCACATCTTAATCACCCACATGTTTAGTTTTTTAATGTTTTTTAATGCTTTATGTGTGTATGTTCTGTGTTTTAGAATTTTAAATTTTGTATACTCGTTTTTATCTTAATTTTAGAATTTCTGTAAACCGCCCAGACAGCCCTGGCTATGGGAGTGGTATGTAAGTGAAATAAATAAATAAATAAATAAATAATGCAATATAAAAGCACAATCAGGATAAAATCAGCAGCAGTGCAGAAATACAAATTTAAAACAGCAAAGTTAAGGCCGCAATTTGCACAAGTTATGTAAATTATGGCTGAAAACGGCGTAATGTATTCAAACTGCAGCTGCAAGTATATATATTTACAGGCTCTGCGGCTCAACTCACAAATGCGAGCCGAGCCAGAGGGCTTGGGGAAATCCAGCGAGGAAAAAACTATGTCCAGTATTCCACAACCTCCTCAATGGTGCCACTAGCATTGAATCTTGAAGCCAAGATTGAGGGCCCTCGGAGCTCAAGGAGGGTACTTAAATGACCATCCGGGGAGCAGCAGGTGATCAGGATGCCAAACTCCTTTTTATTCCTCTAGTCATAATGGTTCTGCTCCATTTTATTCATTTAGTCATGATGGCTCTATGATTTAAGCGAGTTTAGAACCTTTCTGCACAAGGCATTTATTGTGCACTCATGATTCTTCACTCAATGGTAGCCCTTTACATGATGTCCTCCTCCTCCGGGGTCTCCCCCATTTTAGCATGTGTGTGTGTGTTTTAAATTGAGGAAAATCTGGAAAGATGGAATGAAACCCTAGAATAGATGTGCAATTCCACTATACAACAGAACCACACAGAAGTTTTGTAATGGAACATATAGAAAAGCAGAGAAGGAAAAACCCCAGGAAAAGAACATGTAAATGATTGGGTCTTTATCTCACAAAGAATTTGTAAGCACAGGCCTTGGTAAAGTCGTGGGTTAAGAGACTCATATAGAAAAGCCCTTAGTTACTGACAGTAAGAGCTTTAAGCTACAATATCTTCTTCTTCTTCTTCTTCTTCTTCTTCTTCTTCTTCTTCTTCTTCTTCTTCTCCTCCTCCTCCTCCTCCTCCTCCTCCTCCTCCTTCTTCTTCTTCTTCTTCTTCCTGGCCCCAGGTCTTTTATCTTTGGCCCCACCTACCACCAGAATGTGCCCCACAGAGCTTCTCCAAAACTAAATCTGGCCCCAAAACTGAAAGAGGCTCGCCACCCCTGCTATAAGGCAACTTAGTCCAATTTATTTTCCAAATTTAATGAGATATGGCACATTGCAACTCAACTTCCCAAAGTGCTTTGAGCCCCAGAAGGCAGTTGTCAGACTGTGTTAGCAGCTTATTTTTTATATATTTTGTTCATTCAGATTTCTTTCGTTTCAACTGCCCTGGGAATATGATTGAAAAGATGGTATGAAACTCTGCTATAATAAATACATAAATAAGTCCACACAAATCATTTCACAAGCAAACAAATTCATCATATTTGTTTAATTTCCCCCCATCCATTTTGTTTGTTTGTTTTCCCATTGATTTCAAGTGGGAGAGACTAAGGCCACTGCTAGACCTAAGATTTATCCTGGGATCATCCAGGGTTCGCCCCTGCCTGAGCACTGGATTCTCTGTGTGTCACCTAGATGAACAGGTTTGACCCCTGGATGATCCAGGGATAAACCTTAGGTCTAGCTATGGCGTCAGTCAGTATTCTGCTGCCAGTAACTTTGGTTTTCCCATTCAAATGAAACACTATTTTCAAGCACTCTACTACTCCTTCATGGCACCAGACCTAGCAAATCTCAGGCCTTAGCTAGACCTAAGGTTTATCCCGGGATCATCCCAGGGTCATCCCTGTGTATCTAAATGACACACAGGGGATCCCGGGAACAGGCAGGGATGACCCCGGGACGATCCCGGGATAAACCTTTGGTCTAGCTAAGGCCTCAGAGAGACTGGGTAAAGAGTCACCACTTCATAGCCTCTTGTTGATTCCACTCAGAGACACAGCTAGTCTTCTGTTGCCTCAAACTCTGGTGGTTTCTCTCCAAATCCAAAGGATCAGACTGGAAAACTACAGATAGTTACAACAAAAGCTCTCCATTTTACAGACCCCTTCATAGCTGCAATTTCACTTCTCTCCCCACCCCCACTTTTCCTGTAACCAATTTAGGCTATTCCAGGGGCCGTCTTCACAGCACCGGGTTGTTGCACTTCCCTCTCAAACCTCGCTCTTTCCATCTCCCAGAGTGGTGTCAGGTAATCACAGTACCAAGGAGGGAACTCGGGGTTTCTGGATGGCCATCCAGGTACCAGCGCCACCCCTGCGCTCTTCCTGAGGGAAGGTGACCAATTGTCGGTTGCCTTCACCAGGCACCACCCCTGAGTTGACCCCTGGGTTGGCCCTGGAGCGACATCAGACATCGGAAGCACTGTATTGCCATTACTCCCTTTGAAAAAGTTGGAGTAAATCCCTGACTTTTTCAAACCGCAGCATCGTGTTTACATCTTTTTAGATGACATTGTGACTCTCCAGTTTCATTTCTGTGTCTAACCAGCACTTTGGCTGAGGTTTTTTTTAGAGCAGAGAAAATGTGGCATTTAATTGTGAAAGAGAAAGGAAGCATGATTTCCGCTTATGTGTTTGTGCTATTCTGCTTTATCATAGAGCCACCTAGAGGTTATGTAGCAGAAATGCGGGGAAAGAAAAGCTCCTTGTTTAGGGCTATGATCTCAATTCTATGATGAAACCGAAAGTAGATACAGGTGGTGAACATCCAGTTAACAGCTGATTAACAGACTTGGGTAGAATAGCTCTTCCTTGCAAGGGAAGTGTAACCTCATGGGTAGACATGAGGACTGAGGAGAAGCATGAGGAGAAGCAAACACATGGTTATTGCCCAATGCACTGTATGGAAAGGTCCCGTGCTGCTTTACCTTTCTGAAGGTGTTTGTGTACTTACTTATGGGATTGATTGAAAGTACAATCACAAATATAGCCCTTCATCCTATAGGAAACTGGCCTGATAGGTGTGAGACCAGTGGAACTAGGAGCCCCCTAGAAAGTGAGAATAGTTTAGAAGTGCAACAAAGAATTATTATATATTTTATAGGGTAAATCTGCTTTCCCATACCTGTTGCCTTGCAAATCTGTTGGATTGCGTATCCCATTGTCCCCAACCAGGACAGCCCATGCTGGCTTGGAATGATGGGAGATGCAGTCCAACACATGTGGAGGGTGCAAGGTGGAGGAAGGCTGCCATTGCGTCCAGTGTTTTCCTTTTCAAGGAAAAGGGTGTCCATGTGTTTGTGGTGAGGACGTTGGTTCTCTTTTAAAAGGTGGGACGATTCAGAGAGAACAGAACATTTGGGAACAGTAAGATCAGAAGATGGAATGTTGCAACGCCAATAGCTGGAGCATCAGGGACAGGCTGACCATGAAGGCAAAAAAAGGGATGGTACATTTTTTTCCTTTTCAGAGAAGTGGAACTGGTATGACAGAACTCCCCCCCCCCACCTTCATGATCAGCACATGCATCCCACACTGTAAGAGGCGAGGTCTCTGTGTGGTTCCCCAACCCAGCATTAATAGGTAAGCAGAGCCTGCCAGCCCCAGAAATACCCAAATCCCAAGATTCAAAAGGCATGCGACCATCTCTTAGCCTAGCAGCTATGTGTTTGCTCCACCTCCGTAAGGACAGGCTGATCCCTGGAGTGTAGGTGTGTTTTATAGATTAAAAAAACCCAAGCAGCCCATCAAAGAGCACTCAGTTTCGACTGCTCAGTGTCAAAAGTTTGTCAAATAGGGAACATCCTCCTTGGGATTCAAGGGCCACACATGGCTCAGCTATGGCCCCTTGCAGCCTATGCTTTCCTCTGCCTCGGTCAAGGAGGTAAGTCCCACCTACAAGAGGTAAGGATTGCTATGCCACCACTGTGCATGTGCTATGGCCCCTTCCCCTCTTTCTTCTGAAAAAGCAGCCAATCCTTAAACTTGTTGAATTTGGAAAAGACCTCGGAGGGTTGTTCTGAGACAGCTAAGAAAATGTCAGATGCCTTTAGAGAGCACAAACAGACCAAGACGCATGCTGCTGTGGACGGTGGTCATTCTTATAGCGATGTTGATCTTTAGCTTTATCACACCAGCTTTATACTGTGCAATCACTGAGAATTGCGTGCAAAGGACTCCAAAGTTTTCCAGTTTATAATCTGCTTTGACTGTGAAGTACTCCCGTGCATCCTGCTTTAATTGTGCTATAAAGGCAAAAGACTCACCATATTTTAATACTAGTTTTCGAGCGTATCATCCGAGAGGCCACTGGGACGCAGGAACAGGATTTGAAGAAAAATTAAACAAATGCTTACATCTGCATAAGCTTTAAAGATAAAGACATCAAAATTGGCACAGTAATAGATATTAAGGAGAGCTTTCAGCATACCAAATTTGAATAGGATTGGGTCATCCGTTGATTTTTTAAATGATTTTTTTACATTTCCCCCCTGAAATCCATTACCTGGTATGCAAAGGATCTTGCCGCCCGGTAGCAACAACGCCGACAGTTTAGCGCTGTAGGGATAATTCGAGGGAAACAGGTACAGGGGATCAAGCTCTTTAACTATCAACTAGGGTGACCATATGGAAAGGAGGACAGGGCTCCCATCTCTTTAAGAGTTGTATTGAAAAGGGAATTTCAGCAGGTGTCATTTGTGTGCCTGCTACACCTGGTGAAATTCCTACTTAATCACAACAGTTTAAGCTGCAGAAGCTATGTTAGAGTGACCAGATGCAAAAGAGGGCAGGGCTTCTGCAGCTTTAACTGTTGTGATGAAGAGGGGATTTCACCAGGTGTAGCACACACACAAATGACACCTGCTGAAATCCCCTTTTCAATAGAACTGTTAAAGAGACGGGAGCCCTGTCCTCCTTTCCATATAGTCACTCTATATCAACCTGCTTGTTTTTATGATGGCTTGAGGACTGGCTGTGGACTGCAGGGGATGACATGCCACCTGTGGCCCAGTTTGTACGACATGCCGGGCTCACCATGGATGGTTTAATTCCTGATGAGCCACAATGCATGACGGGGGTTGCTATGCCATCTGAATCTGGTCACTGTGGTTATTTGAAAGTTAAACAACCCTCACTACAAACCGTAGGTGATGTGGAGGTTGTTTAACGCTTGAATAACCCATGGTGGCTGGTAGGGTGACCATATGAAAAGGAGGACAGGGCTCCTGTATCTTTAATAGTTGCATAGAAAAGGGAATTTCAGCAGGTGTCATTTGTAGGCATGCAGCACCTGGTGAAATTCTCTCTTCACCACAACCGTTAAAGCTGCAGGAGCCCTGCCCTCTTTTGTATCTGGTCACTCTAGTATAGCTGTCTGAATTAATGGGAGTTGTAGTACAACACATCTGGAGGGCCCAAGTTGGGAAAGTCTGGCAAAAGAGTACTGCGGCATAGCCAACCTATACAGGATACAATGGGTGTGGTGACCGCTCCAGTGAGAGTGATTTATTGATTTATTATCCCATTTTCTTTCCTCTAAGGGAGGGTGACCATATGAAAAGGAGGACAGGGCTCCTGTATCTTTAACAGTTGTATTGAAAAGGAAATTTCAGCAGGTGTCATTTGTATAAATGGAGAACCTGGTGAAATTCCCTCTTCATCACAACAGTTAAAGCTGCAGGTGCCCTGCCCTCTTTTAAATCTGGTCATTCTAGTATAGCTCCTGCACTTTAACTGTTGTGATGAAGAGGGAATTTCATCAGGTTCTCTATATATACAAATGACAGCTGCTGAAATTCCCTTTTCTATGCAACTGTTAAAGATACGGGAGCCCTGTCCTCCTTTTCATATGGTTACCCTATCTAAGGAGCCCATATAATCTGCCTCCTTTCCATGTTCTCCTCACAACAACCAGTGAGGTAGGTTAGGCTTAGAGTCAGTGCCTGGGCCAAAGTCACCGAGTGAGCTTCATGGCAGGGTGGGGTCTAGAACCTGGATCTCCTGAGCTCCGGTGCAACACTTTAAGCACTACACCACACTGTGGTGAGAGAGCTCTTCGAAAAAAACATTCCTCTCTCTTTAACAGCAGCTACTTTGAAGTGCCAAGAGTGTATTTTTGAAGGAATGTTATGCAAACCACTGGACGGAGTCTGCATAACGAAGAATGATCGCTGCTACACTTTAAAAAGCTATATAGGTAAGGACTTTTTCCCTGGGCACACACATTCCCTTACCAGCCCTCCTTCCTGGAACTAGCCACAATGGACTCAGTGCAGCTGAAACCAACGTCCCCCAGTTCTTCTGGCCTGGTAGGCATCCAATGAACTGAGCTGTCCCAGCCTTAATTCAAATAAATAGTCAAATCAACTACGGTATCTGTGCTGCAAACACAGCCATTACTTTAAATCAGGCTATGTAAGATAAATTGGAATGAGTTCAGAGAAGGGCAACAATTAAATCCTATGAGGAAAGATTGAATTAGGGGGGGGGATTAAGGGTTCTTTAGATTAAGAAAAAATCACCTTTCCTTACTGGGGCTTTGCTTCCTGCTTCTCTCGCGTAATTTTAATGGGGCTGCATTACACGGCTGGAGAGGGGCACCCACGTGGTCTGTAATGGAAAACTTCCACTCCTCTTGCTGCTCAGAGCCCTGAATGGGGCAGCACCCATTAGCTCAAAACGAGCACGAGGCCCATGGTGTTCGCTGTTTTAATGGCACTGCTTTTCCTGCACACAGCAGGAGAGAGCAGAAATTACGAATTTAAAAAAACATTGGACTTAATGAGGTTTGTCACGTGAGGAAGGTCTGGAAGGGGCGCGGGAGGCAGACAACGTCATGTGAGGGACCTGAGCAAACTCAGTGAGTGCCCAGTAACGAGTGTGCAATAAAACGCTCGTCGGATGGAGCTTTACAAGCCCTTGCTGCCTGTCACAAGGCCTGGCAATTTGCTAGTCAATTATTAATTCCAATAGTGGGGAAAAAACCACTCCTCCCTCTCTTGCCTTCCCCAGGGGATGTGAAGGTGAAAGAAATGCGTGGGTGTTGGAATTATGAAGACAAAAGATGTGGAGAGAGATGGGACAATCGAGGGATTCAGCGTCGATATGAATTTGACTGCTGTTTTGGTTCGGACTACTGCAACAGTAGACATTCTTCATGGGACAAATGGTACCCACCATTTTGGAATGCTGACAACTAGCCTTGTTCCTAGAGTTTGACAGATTTATTGGTTAAAGCCACACACGAATGCATGTGAGAATGCGGGGAAGCAAATGGGAAATTAAAAAATGCCCTTTCCTTGAGGAAAAATGAAGTGATCTACATAATCAATACTATTCTTTGTTCCGTGTGTGTGTGTGTGTGTGTTTAGATGGTGGTGGTAGTATTTATTATATATTTAGCTGAGTACATTGCTTAAACAACAATGACAAAGATAAAACTACAGCGCAAACAATAACATCTTAAAAAAATAAAATCCTTGCTGAAATAACATTGTTGTTGTTTATTCGTTCAGTCGTTCAACATAATGCTCTATAATACATTTACACTTGTAATAACTACAGATACTGGTTAGATAATGTTTGTCTTCTGCCCTCTCTCCACTCCTTCATGGTCACTTAATTCTGAAGCTGCAACTTGCTTTATTTGTTATTTCCTGAAGTGAATTATTTCCTGCACTGGAAGCATTAATTAATTAGTTCTAACCTCCCTCCATCACTTCCCCCAAGATGGTTGAAGTCGCGAGTTCATTTTTTTCTGAAGCTGCTTCCTGTGGGGGTCATCTCAGAACCACTTTTGTACAATATTGTTGCTTTTCTAAACCATTTTTGAATTAGAGATGTTTTGCTAAAGTGAAAACGCAGAAATTAACAAAAGAAAGAAAGGTAAAGAACAGAGTGCTTACAGCCTAGGGAAAGAGGATTATGAGATTCACCCACAGGGTTTTTGGAAGGGCCGTAGCGTAATGGTAGAATATTGCTTGGCATGCAGAAGTTCCCAAATTCAATCCTTGGCATTTCCAGATAGGGAGGAAAAATTGCTGCCTGAAACCCTAGAGAGCAGCTACCTGTCAGTGAAAATCAGGAATGGGCAGAAGGTAGATCTCCAAATGTTTTGGACTTCAACTGGCAGAAGCTCCTGCAAGCATGGCCAATGGCCAGGAATTCTGGGAGCTGAAGTCCAAAACATCTAGAAATCTACTTTCTGTCCTGTTGTAGACAATACTGGGCCAGCGGGACCAATGATCTGACAGCATAAGGCAGTTTCCTAGGTTCCTATGATCCACCCCCCTTCCTGTTCCTCGTCGCCTGTCTTTTATCTCTTAGGAACACTGAGCTCTCGGAAATTCTGCCAATGCAAGGAGAGGTCTTCTGGCTTTCCATGGTTCAGTGGAAGCCAGCTTCCCCAAAAACCACAAGAAAAACACACACTTGTCCTTAACCAAAAAAAGCCATGAATGACTGCCTCAGAGTTACGGAGAACAACATAAATGGCACCAGCAATTACAACTTGATTGCTATCTTGACAAATGTGTGTAAAAATATTTATTACATTAAAAGAATTAAAAACAAATCACAAAAAGGCCAAACGTGTTTCGACAATTTTGTCTTTCTCAGCGGCCTGCAGAGACAAAACAAAAAGATAAAGAAAAATGAATACAAATAGTGACATAATATCTCTATATCTTTTGTTATGTTATCATAGCTGTTTTGACCAAATTAAAACTTACAATTTTTGTTTGAGCCTTGATTTACATGTAGGATGGGTATTGTAATTTCTTGCTTGGTCATTCTCTGTGAACTAGCAAAGAAAAAAAGTCTTTTGTTAAAAAAACCCTATATATTATAACTAAATTTGCAATTTTCAGACTAACCTCTTTTTTAAAAGATAAATAAATAAATTTGTAACTTACTGAAATATTTTTCGTAATTTACCGAAATAAATTTAAGATACCCACATTGGGAAATTACTTCCACAATGAGTAGCAGATACTACTCTCAAACTCTCCATTGAAAAACATCACAAACCCATTCGTAATGCCATGCCCAATTATACGAAGTGGTGTAGTCATAATGATAGAGGATAGCGGTGTGTATGGACTCAGGGTTAAGGAATGAGATATCAAAACAGCTGTGAGAACTCACAATTTAGTCCACTGGATACCAAATTAAACATACACCATTTAAGTGACCACAGTGGCAGAAATGAAAGCTTGGACTAAATGCAGAAATGAATTGGACTCCTGTAATTTTGTAAACTTTAGCTGCAATTTGTGTTTTTATCTGTCAAGCTTTCATTTTATTCAGGCTTTCATTTTCACTGGGGCTGGGCGGCTTTGTCACTGGGGCTCCTCAGGCTCAAAGAGCTGGTTCTTAGTGGGCCTGCTTTTATACATAGGCTCAAATGCTGCTGCAGTGAAACTGATTGGAGGGCCTTGTTTGAAAAGCAGGGCAAGCTGCTTGTGAATTTCTAGTCAGCAGTAGCTTCCAGTGGCTGGGAATGTAGGTCAGTTGGCCTCCCAGAGAATGGTGTTCCTTATTTAGAAAGGAGGACTATTCAGGAGAACTCCTTTACTCAATGGGTTGTTGAAGGGAACAGCAGACAAAGGGTAACTGATTTGGGATTCCTATTGAGAAAGCAAGGCCGCAAGCCTTGATATACATGCTCTGTATGTAGTTTGGTTCTAGCAAGTGAACTGTACGATGGGATTGGAATGCTGTATGCGCCTGAATGTGCTGTAATGCTGAAACTGCTTAATTGGAAGGAAATGCTTAATTGGAATTTCTGTCAAGACTTTTTTGATATAGTATGAGACAAATAAGCTATCTTGATAAGGAAGACTGACCAATCCAGGTCAATCTAACATTGCTAGAAGACTTATGGGCCGCTCATTGATAAGGTATAATAATGAATAAGTTTTCTTTGATCTGTCTTTGTTTTGTTTCAGAATTTTGCTAATTGGTTAAGATGCTACTATGTATAAATATACTTGCTTTTCACACTACCAGTTCAGAAGTTCTTTGTCTGTAGGACTCTCTCCATACAGCTGTATTATACTCAATAAAACAGAGTTGCCTTACAACCAAAGTGGATTTTATCCTTGACACTATTGAGGTGATTTCTTTTGAGGACAGAGGACTATTCAAGGGAGATCCTCTACTCAATGGGTTGTTGATTTGGGAAGGATGTGGCTTGCAAGGTATTATTATTATTATTATTATTATTATTATTATTATTATTAATTTGTATATATGTTTTTAAAACTACGTGATAAACTGACTTCTTAAACTTTAAACTCTTTAAGTCCCAATACCTGAGCCTAAACTGAAGCTAGCAATTATTTCTCTCTGTGTGTGGGTTTGTTTGTTTTTTAAATAAAAACCAAAGGATAAACTGAATTCTTAAACTTGGGGGATTTTGGAATGTTTTTATATGTATGTTGTTACTATCATTTATCTTGATGAGAAGTTTGAAATTCAACATTAATATTTAGTCATGTTGATTAAAATAAAAATATAGACCTAGGAACATATAAAGTAAAAACAATTTAAACTTGTCTAATAACCTCAGAAGACTCTATAAATGGGACTCTTTTTTTGAACACATGGAATTGGGAATTCTCTCAAGAAGACTTACCCCATCTTTCATTGTCTGATAGAACGAGCCCCTGGTAAGCTTCCTGCTGACTACGGACTTCTATATGATTTATAGCATGCTTGTGACTGGCCACTCACAGAAGTTTGCGGGTCAATTAGATGATGTTATAAACAGCCAGGACACCTCCTGCAGTTTTCCTGGTAATTCCATGTTGTAAAACGCAGAGATAATCCTGTATCTAATTAATAATGAATTTATTCCAGCACTAGATGGCACTATTTCATAAAGAAGGATAGGCACTCCCTTCTCAATTCAAAAGCAAGTGAACGCTGTTGGTCACTACTGTTGTGAACACAAAAAGATCCTAGACCTGGTAAGTGTGTGTGTTTTTGTTAATGTAGAGATGCCCATACTGAGATGGATGTTGCAATGGCTCTACTTAGAAGCCTTGGGTTAAGACGTTGTTTGAATCTATGCATAGATAAATCTTGTGTTTAGTACTGTTCTGCTGGGATTATTTTTAGTAATGAAACAAAAGGCAGACATCTGACAGAGTGATTCCTGGAAATAGAAAACACTGTATGATCAATATCCAAGGCAAAGGGATTCATCTTACCCTGTGATGGCAACTGGTTTTGAGAGGAATCAGATTGTGTGTAGTTAAGCAGTTAATTCAGCATTGCCTATAGACTGGGAACATTATTTGAGAGAACCTCTGGGCTGATCATATTTTGGAAACCAAAAAGGAGACATTATGGCTGCCCTCAATGAGGCGTGCCCACCCCAATATGCCCAGCCCCCAAAGTGGGACCATTTTGACATGACTGGCCCCTAAGGGGGCGTAGCCTTGGTCACATGTCTAGAATCATAGAATAGCAAAGTTGGAAGGGACCTACAAGGCCATCGAGTCCAACCCCCTGCTCAATGCAGAAATTCTACACCTCACAATCAAGACAAACCTATTCTATATAATATGTTCATGTTAAAATCACAGAAATAAAGAACAAGTGAGACATTCAATGTATCAGAAATTAACATTTATTTTTAGTTGCTGGACAAACTTTAAGACTCTCCCTTCCAGTGTGCCCAGGGATATTTTTCAGTTGATCTTATTTTTCTTAAAAGGGGTTGGGTGTTATGAAATGGAGGAAGTCCTTACAAGACATTTGCTTAAAATTATATTTCACCTGTAAAATCCCTTCCAGTGTCTCCACAGACATCTGACTCCTTTCTTTTGTCCGCTGTGTTTGCATCAATGGGAAAACACGTTCCACATTGGCATTGTGGGAGGGAACCGCAAAAAAGAACTGTGCAATCTGCAGCAGTTCTGAATGGAAGTCAATGCTTTTGGAGCTTTCAAAATATTTAGTCTACATCTGGTGTGCCATCAACGTTTGGAAGTCTTCATTATCGCACATACTTTTTTACAAATTTCCTCAGATTTGCAAACTGATTGAAGCACATCGTCTATAAGCACTCCTTTCTCTCTTAATTCTCTCTTAAATATTGAACAATAGGCTCCACATCAGGCCATTTTGATGTCTCAGTCAGGGCAATTCACATGAATATCAAGAACTCTTCCAGGGGTCTCATCCACATCTCCAGATATTTAATCCATGTGGTGTACTGACATTCCACTTGGGCACAGAATGAGTCACACTGTGCAGCAAGTCCTTCCTTTTAATTTATTCTCAGGAGTTCACTGACTTTAAGGGACATGAAGTTGTGGGTCTTCCATTCATGGAGGATGTTGCTTACAGAGTCCAAGCACTTCCACCACAGAGTTGTTTTCACATTCTGTCTCTTCGATGTGTGCTTGGAACCAGGGCTGGTGGCACACTATTTTGCACCCTAGGCAAGGTGAGCTACTTGCACCCCCCACATTTTTTTTGCCAACTTTGGCTTTTAAGAACATGTTTTGTAGAAAAACTAAAAAGCACAAAACTTGAACTTATTATGTTTTTTCTTAAAACAGCTAATTTGTATAAAACTGTGACCCTTAAAGGTCAGTACTGCGCCCCTCTGAGGTCTGCGCCCTAGGCGGCTGCCTAAGTTGGCCTAATGGTAGCGCCGGCCCTGTTTGGAACACGCTCAGGAGTGAGTGCATATGCCACAGCTAGATCTCACTGAAGTCATCCTAAAAGAACTTCTTGAATGCAGCAAGTGGATGGTCTTGCGAGAGAAAGAAGAACTTCAAGGCTGGAAACATCTTCAGTAGCCTTGTTATTCCAGGGAATACGGACAGCCACCGTGTCTTGCTGTGGGGAAGCAGCTTTTAAGTGCAATCTCAAACACTTTGCTTATTTCAGATTTATTGAGATTTTCATCACCTGGTTGTCTCTCCTTAATCTAACAGGAGAACAATTATATTGAAGAGGCTTCTTGCTCAGCTGGCATACCAGCTAACATCAAGACTTCCACAGCACTGTACAGCATAAGTATTAGGATATTAAGTATGTTTTTTTCAGAAGCAGGTAAAATTCAAGACTCAAGTACATTGTACACAACAATTGTATCACATGCCAAGGAAATGTTACAGGACAAGTGTATCACGTGCAAGTGAAATGACCCCAAAGTTATTCCCTTGTGTGAAAAGCTATGTAGGAAAAGTGAGAAGCTGTAAATATGCAGAGACAGATGTTAGACATCAAGATGTTCTACAGTTTGATATATACATGTAAAAGTACTGGCAAGAAAATACAGAGTTTTAGCATATACTATTTTCAATATACAAAGACCAAAGTTATGCCTTTTCAAGTAGGAGCTGAAAGCATTAGGTTTGTGAAAACTTCCTGCACTGCTTTTCCTACACACAGTAGGAAATGGCAGCAAGTTTTGTTTTGAAAAAATAAGTCAGATTTTCCAGGTCTTCGTTTGCAACGGAAGAACAAGTGGAAGGAGTGGGAGGCACGCTGGAGGTGGACGTTGTTGTCTAAAGGACACACAAAAAAGTGAGTGGGCAGTAATGAGTGTGCAATAGAACACTTGTCTGATGATCCCGTTTGTTTCCAGATCACTGATCATCCTCGCTGAATCAGAGCATTAATGCATCTAGTTCAGACAGCAATCCAGAGAGGCATCTTCCCAAGCTCTACTTTGTTGCCAGGTATTGTATCTGGGACTTTCTTCAGGCAGTCATGTGTCCTAGAACTGAGCTAAGGACTGCATGCTCAAGCATATGATTGGCATACAGAAGATCCCCGTTCAGTTCCTAGCATTACACAGAAACATAGGAAGATGCCTTGTACTGCTTCATGAAGCAGTGCTGGTATGGTTCAGAGAGAGGTTTAAGGTGTCTTCTGAACAGGGCTGTTGTGTCCTTGGGTGAGTCCAAGGTCAGATGGCTTCAGGGGAGCTTAATCAAAACACCATCATTGCCCCCCTTAATCTGAAAGAGTTGGGGTGTTTTTGTTGTTGTTTATTCGTTCAGTCGTTTCCGACTCTTCGTGACTTCATGGACCAGCCCACGCCAGAGCTTTCTGTTGGCTGTCGCCACCCCTAGCTCCCCCAAGGTCAAGTCTGTCACCTCCAGAATATCATCCATCCATCTTGGCCTTGGTCGGGCCTCTTCCTTTTGCCTTCCACTTTCCCTAGCATCAGCCTCTTCTCTAGGGTATCCTGTCTTCTCATTATGTGGCCAAAGTACTTCAGTTTTGCCTTTAATACCATTCCCTCAAGTGAGCAGTCTGGCTTTATTTCCTGGAGTATGGACTGGTTTGATCTTCTTGCAGTCCACGGCGCTCTCAGAATTTTCCTCCAACACCACAGTTCAAAAGCATCTATCTTCCTTCGCTCAGCTTTCCTTATGGTCCAGCTCTCGCAGCCGTAGGTTACTACGGGGAATACCATTGCTTTAACTATGCGGACCTTTGTTGTCAGTGTGGTGTCTCTGCTCTTAACTATTTTATCAAGATTTGTCATTGCTCTCCTCCCAAGAAGTAAACGTCTTCTGATTTCCTGGCTGCAGTCAGCGTCTGCAGTAATCTTTGCGGCCAGAAATACAAAGTCTGTCACTGCCTCCACGTTTTCTCCCTCTATTTGCCAGTTATCAATCAAGCTGGTTGCCATAATCTTGGTTTTTTTGAGGTTTAACTGCAACCCAGCTTTTGCACTTTCTTCTTTCACCTTCATCATAAGGCTCCTCAGCTCCACCTCACTTTCAGCCATCAAAGTAGTGTCATCTGCATATCTGAGATTGTTAATGTTTCTTCCTGTGATTTTAACTCCAGCCTTGGATTCGTCAAGCCCAACACGTCGCATGATGTGTTCTGCATACAAGCTGAGAATTCTCTCACACATGCTCTGAACATCATGGATGATCCATGCCAAATGAGTAGCAACTCTTGTTGGAGTCCCTTTGCTGGTCTGAGGGCACAGCAAACATCTGAGCTCACTACTCTCTGGAGCCAGCAGCTGGTGAGTTGTTATGTAGGGTGACCAGAGGACCAGGAAAACCCTGGCTGTTTTGGCAGTATGAAACAGGCAAGGATTTCATTCCAACTGGAAAGATGGGGATCTTCCTGGATTATGAAAAGGATATTATGATTTTTTACCTTGAAGACAGAGTCACTGATGTCAGGACCTCTTTCAATGGGGAGACAGTTTTTCCCTTCTTCTATTTAGGGACAAATGTTTCACTTAGTTTAAAGGTGCAACAAAGAGGTGATAACCTTAATCTAACGCAGTATAAATGGAAACAAGGAAGTTAGAGCTTTATCACACCAGCATTATACTGTGCAATCACTGTGAATTGCGTGCAAAGGACTCTGAAGTTTTCCAGTTTATAATCTGCTTTGACTGTGAAGTACTCCCATGCATCCTGCTTTAACTGTGCTATAAAGCCAAAAGGCACGACCTATTTTGGTACTACTTTTGGAGCGAATCATTTGTTGTTTTCTGAGTGGCCACTGGGAGTGCAGGAGCAGGATTTGATATGTTTAAAGAAAAAATTAAACAAATGCTTACATCTGTGTAAGTTTTAAAGATAAGAACATCAAAATTGGCACAGTAACAGATATTAAGGAGAGCTTCAAGCATACCAAAATTTGAATTGGATTGGGTCATCGGTTGATTTTTTACATTTCCTCCCTTAAACCCTTTTCCTGTTATGCAAAGGATCTTAGGAGTGCTGCCGCCTGGGGTGTGATTTAGCTAGCAACAACGAGGACAACAACAGCTAAATGCTGTAGGGGCTAATTCGAGGGAAACAGGTACATGGGATGAAGCTCTACAGGAAACAGGTAAAAAAATGCAATTTTATATACTAAAATATAATGTTAAAAATAACATACACAGGGCATTTCACAAGCACAATAATACAACAAGACAATCAGAATGTTAGACAAAAAACGCTCAGTAAACTTGATCCATTTGGCCAGATGCATTTCGACCCTTGGTCTTCCTCAATGGCCAGTTTGTTATGAAACAAATACAAACACATGTAAGGGCCAGGGTAAAGGCAAACACTTATTGCTGTATATTTTTGAGATGTATTTTTAAAGATAAAGTTAATTAGACCTACCCAAGCTGATTAGTACCATGGGCTATTTTCACCTGGGGCTGACATAAAAGTTCCTTGCTAAGGGCTTTTCTTGGATAAAGGCAACAGCAATCTTTAATAGGACCTTGCCCATTAACTTTAAATCTCAGGTGCATGCTGATTCTTCAGCAGCAAAATAAAAGCACACCTGTGAAGTGCTTGGTTTAGATACCAGCATTATTGTGCTTGTGAGCAGTGGCTGTTTGGAATACCTTCCATGGGCTTCCTTTGAATATTTGGTAAATATTCCAAGATATTCCTTTGGAAAAAAAAACTATAAAGAGAAACAATTTCAGAGAGCTCTTCATTTTCTTAATATTATGCAGGAATCATGCCATATATTGTGGGGAGTGACATCTGATTTCGTTTAATTTTTGGAACTTTTAAGTCAGCCCTGGGAGAAAATAGTCCACGGTACTAATCAGCTTGGGTAGGTCTAATTATCTTTAAAAATAAATCTCAAAAATATACAGCAATAAGTGTTTGCCTTTACCCTGGCCCTTACATGTGTTTGTATTTGTTTCATAGCAAAAATTTCTGTAAACCGCCCAGAGAGCCCTGGCTATGGGGGCGGTATAGAAGTGTAATAATAAATAAATAAATAAATAAATATGGCCATTGAGGAAGACTAAGGGTCGAAATGCGTCTGGCCAAATGGATCAAGTTTACTGAGCATTTTTTGTCTAACATTCTGATTGTCTTGTTGTATTATTGTACTTGTGAAATGCTCTGTGTATGTTATTTTTAACTTTATATTTTAGTATATAAAATTGCATGTTTTACCTCTTTCCTTAACTTCCTTGTTTTCATTTTCACCCAGTTTAAATCCTTGAGTCATGCTCAAAGCTATGGGCTCAGGTGGGGGCGGGAGTTTCCCTCGAACTCTATGCAACTCCATGGTTCAGAGTTTGACCGTCCCTTTGACACTTGGAGGACCATCCCATTCCAGAAGTGATACCCCCCTTCTGCCCACCCCAGCCTCCCACCTTTCAAATTACAGACCTAGAGGACTCCTTCGCATTCCATTTTGCGCTTCATTCCTTCCACAAGTCATGCTAAGATTGAAGACAAGGCTGTGCTTTGCCAGAGAAACTGAATCTGGTGCAAATTCATGGCTTGTTTGTTTAGCCAGTGGGAACAAAAGGGTTGAGTGTGTAAACGATAGGCAACAAAAGTCTCTGTTGTACCACCATCAGCTCTTAAAAATATTGTCTGTTTCCAGGGTGATCATGCAAAAACCAGCAGGGCTCTTCAGTAGCTTTTAGAGACCTCATGCATCCAAAAATGTGTTCTCCAATACAGAACTACACTCCTTAAATTATAGAAACTTGACCATTCTTTGCATTTTTACTTAAACTCAGCCTGAGGGAAAGGGCAGAGGGAACATTAGGAGTGATGAAAATGTGCATGAAATTAGAAACGGTAGGCTTCTTGATTAGTCGTGCTTCATATCTCTGTAAAATACAGTTTTAAAGCCCTTCAAAGTCTTGTGTTTGGACTCCTTTATTTCCCAAGGCCTTCAATTATTTGAAATGCGAATCCTTTGGGGACAGCAGGGACAGCCCCTTCCATGAGGTGGGGTGAATCCTCCACCTCAGGTGGTGGGAGCAGGAGGAGTGGCAAACTGCGCACTAACTCACCAGGATGTCCCCCCCCAAGGGTGCCGCTGGCTAGGCAGCTGAGTGCCTGGGTGCGGGAGTGCTTCTGGGTGGGTACTCCAGAGAGCCCCACCGGCCGCTCTCCCTCTGCATTATTGGCCACAGTGGGACAGCAGAGATGATGGGGCTCTCCCACTGGGGCAAATGCCACAGGAGGGGAGCAACCAGCAGAGCTCTCTGGAGCATCCACCCACCCTCTGGCTCGGCCCAAGATACTCTCAGGGTAATCCAGCGGGCAAGTGGGCTCTCTGAAGAGAGAGCATTTTATGGCTGACCCATCTATTCAGAAAGCAGCATTAGAGGTGGTGGCAATGGAGGAGGGGTAGGTGGGTGATGGAGGAGATGTGGCAGGGAGGGGGCTGGGAGACATGGAGGGGGGAGAGATTGCACCTGCCCTGGGGGGACAGAAATGTGTGTTTGTGGTTAAACTGGTCCTCAGTCCATCAGATGGGGCAATTTATAAATCTTAAGCCAACTGCTGAAGATCCACTTCTTATGAACTAACCTTCCCCTTTTCTATGGATTTTTCATATTTTATTTTATTTTATTTATTATTGCCAATTACAAATCTAGCTGATTCCGTGGTGCTAGTCAAACCAAGAAAGCACTCAATTTGATGACCGTTCAAACTTCTAGTACATCGTAACACAAAACCACCTAATTTTATTTTATTGTTACGTGATGAGATTTGTCATTTCAAATACACATGGGAAACTTTAATAATAAATTTATTTCTTACCCGTCTCTCCCTTTGGATCGAGTCGGGGAACAACATTCGTACAGGAATCAACACATCTTAAAAATTCTTGATTTTACGTTAAAAAAAACCTTGACAAAGTCCTTCACCAAAGGCTCCTGAGAAAATCTAGCAGCCATGGCATAAGAGGAGAGGTCCTCTTATGAATCTATATGTGGTTAAAGAACAGGAAGCAGAGAGCTGGAATAAATGGACAATTCTCACAATGGAGGAACAGAGGAAACGGTCCATCCCACCACCCCAAGCCTCTGCACTGGATCATTGCTTTTTAACTTGGTCATTGATGGGTTGTAGTTAGGGGTGAGCAATGAGGTGAACAAGTTATTTCAATAGTTTGCTGATGACACCAATTATCTTGGGTAAATGGGCAACAAAATGGCAAAAGCAGCTCAGTCTTAGTAAATCTAAAGTGATGCACATTGGGGCAAGAGAAAAAATTAAAAATGGATGGGTGAAGATTTCCTTTTATGAAGATAAAATGATGGGAACAATTTCACTTACTTAACTTTCTTCTATGAAGTTTTCCATTTAAAGGAAACACAATTGATGCTCTTAAGAATATCAGAGAATAAACTCTTTTGGATTCCACAAAAGAACTGGTTTTGAGCTTTGTACTTACTAATATTATCACACAAAGATCCTGTACATTTTGCTGCCTTCCTATCACTACAGTTCCTCGTGTATTTTCAGGGGCCCTGTTGACGTTTTCACCACTCTTTGTTTTGCTGCCTTCTCCTTCTCGGCATTGTCTGTCTTGTGACTTGAGTTGATCTTAATCTACAGAGACCACATCAAGTGCTTTGAGAGAGGATGGTTTTCTCAGGATAATAATAATAATAATAATAATAATAATAATAATAATAATAATAATAATAATAATTCTTACCTGCCTCTCCATTTGGATCCGTTTAAATACCTTTTACAGACAGTTCTTTCTCTTAAAACAACAAGGAGTCTTCTGCGGCACGTTAAAGATGAACGCTTTTAATACAGCAGAGGTTTTCATGGACTAGAGTCCACTGCATCAGCTGCATGATGTAGTCCTCAGTTGACATACGCCCACACGCATGTGTGTTGCATAGCAACTGAGGACTACCTCGTGTGTGTGTGTATGTGTGTGTGTGTGTGTGTGTGTGTGTGTATGTGTGTTTTTAGTTGGCATGGACGTCCACCGGGGCTGGCAGAATTGAGGGCAAGGCAGCTAATGGTAGAGATGGAGCCAAGAGGTCTTACTAGTTGAGGCAGCTCGATTGAATGTTCTCCCCCTCAAAATGTTCTGAGCAGGCATTGTGGCCAAAGGAGGAGAAACAGAGTCTCCAGAGGACTCTAAGTCCTCCTGAATGACTACAGCAGAGCTCCCCAGCCTTTATGGACCCAAGGACACATTTAGCAATTTGAGAAACTGCTGTGGGCAGCATCACAAAATGGCTCCCACAGAGGATGTGGGTAGTCACAAAATGGGAGGCAATAGCAAAGCAGAGGGGGAGAGAATGATCAAGGCTATTGGTTGAGAGAGAGGAGAAACAGTAAGGTGAAGAGGTGTGTGGAGAGAAATAGCAAGGCCAGAGGCTGGGAAGAAGGGGAAAATAGCAAGGTTAAAGGGTAGATGGAAGAGAAAGAGTGAGGCTAGAAAGCAGGAGAAAGGAGAGTGCCCTAACATTTTCTAAGTTTTTCCTTCAAACAATTTTTTTGAAGGGGGCAGGGAGGGGAGAGTTTTGTGTGTGCCATTGGGTGCTGTGTTGGGGACCCCTGTACTACACAGAACTTGTAGAGACTTCTTGATGCATGGAGGGTGGCAGCAACCAGTTATGGGAGAAGGGGCTGCCATGCCCACACATAGCATAGGCCTAAGCTTCACCTGTCATTTATCCTGGGGTGGAATTGTGGTCATCCCTGCGGGTCCAAATGATGCACAGGTGATCCCAGGGTGAATCAGGGACAACCACTCACTTCTCCTGGGATGGCTGGGACTGCTTTCTCCCCCAATTTTTTTCCAGTCTTGGGACAATTCTGAGGCTCATAGGCAGTGTTCCCCTCCCTCCCAGGGCCCTCCCTCTACCGCTGCAAGTAGTGGGGCTTTCAATGGTTTTCTTAGTGGTCTTGTTTTGTACAAAGTAATACACAGGTTTCTTTACTAGAAGGGTCAGGTGTTACATGGTTTACCGTGGGTATAGAGACGCCCTGCACACAAACTCCACCCTCACTTGCATGATGATGATGATGATGATGATGATGATGATATTGATATTTCTAACCTGCCTTTTGCCCTGTACTGGGCCATATATTTCCTAAGCAACACTTCTTCACGGAGCTACATGTTTTGGAGAGAGCGCAGAAAAATAATCTTGCACACACAGCTTCTGGCAAGGCAGGGGTCCCTCTAAGTCTGCCACATAAGGCAGCTCTCTGGGCTGCTTCTAGATTTGAACCAGACCTGGTCCCAGAATTCCATGCAGCTAGTGCTGCTCTGCCATGCCCCCCTCTGGAGGACTCCTGCTTGGAGGAGGACCTCGAGTTGTATGGATGTTGTTAAATTCATTCCATCTGTGTTTTATAGACCAAGTCCAAGTCAAATTTATTGTAATAGCAACCAGCCATATTTTGGAAACCAAAAAGGAGGACAACATGGCTGCCCCAAGGGGGCGTGCCCACTAACATGTCCAGCCCCAAAAGGGACGTGCCCACCAAAACACGGCCTTGTTCACATGTCTGATTTCACAGCACACAATGCAAACCTTTTCTACATAACATAGGGTGACCCTATGAAAAGGAGGACAGGGCTCCTGTATCTTTAACAGTTGCATAGAAAAGGGAATTTTAGCAGGTGTTATTTGTATATATGGAGTACCTGGTGAAATTCTCTCTTCATCACCACAGTTAAAACTGCAGGAGCTATACTAGAGCGACCAGATTTAAAAGAGGGCAGGGCACCTGTAGCTTTAACTGTTGTGGTGAAGAGGAAATTTCACCAGATTCTCCATATATACAAATGACACCTGCTGAAATTCCCTTTTCAATACAACTGTTAAAGATACAGGAGCCCTGTCCTCCTTTTCATATGGGCCTTAGCTAGACCTAAGGTTTATCCCAGGATCATCCTGGGGTCATCCCTGTTCATGTAAATGATACACAGGATATCCCGGGAGCAGGCAGGGATGACCCCAGGACAATCCCGGGATAAACCTTAGGTCTAGTTAAGGCCATGGTCAACCTACATAACATCTTAATGTTAAAATCACTGGAATAAAGAACAAGTGAGACATTCAATGTATCTGAAATAAACTTCACTCATTCCTACTTTTGTAGCTTTTGCTGTACGTTGAAGCTTTTGCTATACTTTGTGTGATACAATCTCCCCTTCCCTCAAATATCTTTTCTGACTGCAAGTCCTTTGCTGGATAACCATAGTCTCTCCTTTCCTACATTTAGCACTCTTTCCCCATCACCTTTCTCATATCCATACTCACAGATTCAGCATACTGCTACCACTGAACAAATGAAGCAGTTGACAAGTACAGAAAAATCTAGTACAACAAACCAGCAACCAAACATTCAGAAAGAGTATAAACGAGGCGGTGCAAGGAACACTTTTAAAATTTGCAGATGACACAAAATTGGGTGGGATAGCTAATACCCTGGAAGACAGAAACAAACTTCAAAGTGGTCTTGATAGGCTAGAGTGCTGGGCTGAAAACAACAGAATGAAATTTAATAGGGATAAATGCCAAGTTCTACATTTAGGAAATAGAAACCAAATGTACAGTTACAAGATGGGGGATACTTGGCTCAGCAATACTACAAACAAGAAGGATCTTGGAATTGTTGTAGATAACAAGCTGAATATGAGCCAAGAGTGTGATATGGCTGCAAGAAAGGCCAATGCTATTTTGGGCTGCATTAATAGAAATATAGCTTCCAAATCATGTGAGGTACTGGTTCCTCTCTATTCAGCCCTGGTTAGGCCTCATCTAGAGTATTGCATCCAGTTCTGGGCTCCACAATTCAAGAAGGATGCAGACAAGCTGGAGCGTGTTCAGAGGAGGGCAACCAGGATGATTAGGGGTCTGGAAACAAAGCCCTATGAAGAGAGACTGAAAGAACTGGACATGTTTAGCCTGGAGAAGAAAAGATTGAGGGGAGACATGATAGCACTCTTCAAATACTTAAAAGGTTGTCACACAGAGGAGGGCCAGGATCTCTTCTCGATCATCCTAGAGTGCAGGACACGGAATAACGGGCTGAAGTTACAGGAAGTCAGATTCCGGCTGGATTTCAGGAAAAACTTCCTGACTGTTAGAGCAGTACGACAATGGAATCAGTTACCTAGGGAGGTTGTGGGCTCTCCCACACTAGAAGCCTTCAAGAGGCAGCTGGACAAGCATCTGTCAGGGATGCTTTAGGGTGGATTCCTGCATTGAGCAGGGGGTTGGACTCGATGGCCTTGTAGGCCCCTTCCGACTCTACTATTCTATGATTCTATCATTGTACTATTCCCCTGCAAACATTACCATAGAAATAAATGGATTAAAGGCTGGCACCTCTTAGCTTGTTTCAACTTCATCCAGACATAAGCGTCAAAAACAACCAAGGAAAACACACCTCCCTCATCAGCAATACCTACTGACAAAAATGTTGCAGAAAAGGAAGAGGATAAGAGAGAAAAATATCACCACTGGCTATGGAAGTTAAAGAACTATGGCAACAGGAAAAAGTTACAATTATTCTGTTAGACACATCAGTTACCAGCATCACATCATTTTTTTTCCAACAGAAACCCTTCAGTAATTAGGCCTATCAAAATACATGCACACCAACATCAAGAAAGCAGTCATAGTTAAAACATGTTCAATAGTCAAGAAATTTCTAAATCAGTAAAAGACAGCATGACTTGGCAAGCCCATCACGTTCATTGAGAAAATACTCCACAAGCAAGAAAAGAGAGATTGATGATGATGATGGTGATGATGATGGCAATCCTGTTAATTTTTTTAAAGGTTTTTTAAGAAGGATGAACAATTATCAGCCATTGTTACAAAATATACATAATGCCAATTATATCAAACAAATTGGAAAGGAAGGTCTATGGGTCTAAAATGCATTATTTAATAGGAACATCACCCCCAAAGCATCACCCCAACTCACAGAAAATTACAGCCCCCGCCACTGCAAACATGCATTCATTCAGTCAAACAACCAGGCATCCCATTCAGATATCAATACACTCACGCACACACACACACACACATATACACACATTCAGGATTACCCCATGCACCCATACTCTCTCTCTCTCTCTCTCTCTCTCTCTCTCTCTCTCTCTCTCTCTCTCTCTCTGTTACACACACACACACACCCCTCAGTCTTACCTTCTAGTTGCTGCTGCTTCTCCTCCAGCTGCTGCTTGCTTCTTTCTTCTTTCCTTCTCCTCCTCCTCCTCCTCTTGCCTCCTCCTCCTTCTTCTTCTTCTCCTCCTCCTCCTCCTCCTCAGCTGCCGAGGCAGGCAGGGGGTGGGGATGCGTTCCTGGAAGTCCAGGAATGTGTCCCTACAGCCTCCTCCCCCAGTGTCGACAGAGCCTTCTATTTGGCCTGCGTGATCGGCAGGCCAAGTAGAAGGCCCCATCGAGGCAGGGAGGGGCGGGAACGCAGCCTCCAGCCCTGCCTGTCACCTCACATCGCTCCAAGGCTTTGCTTGGCCGGTGCCATTGCGCTGGCCAAGCAAAGTCCCGGATGTGCAACGCGAGGCGACAGGCGGGGCTTGAGACTGCCTTCCTGCACTTCTGGGAATGCGGGCTCCAGCCCCGCCCCTTGCCTCGCATTGATCCAAGGCTTTTCTTTGTCGGCGCCAGCGCACCGGCAAAGAAAAGCCCTGGATGTGCGACGCGAGGCGACGGGCAAGGCTGGAGGTCAGGCCTTTCCCCAGTAAATTGGGGGCCAGTCCTGCTTGCCCCAGAGATTCCCATTTTTCCAGAGGTCTCTGGGGTTTTCCGGGTCATCTGGTTACCCTACCAGCTATTATACAGTTTCACATAGATGTGTTACATTCATACATCCCCCTGGCCTTTGTATGCAAGTGCAGGGCCAGCACAAGAAATTTAGCCGTTCTAAAAGTTACATATTTATTAAAATCAGGCATCTTTCATTCTGTCATCCCATCAGTAATGGACTCAGATTCTGTTCCTCTGTGAATTCTGTTCATTTGCAAATGTGCATTTGCACAAGGGCACATTAGTTAATGGACAGTAGTTAACTTGCACAAAAGCCCATTTGCTAATGAATGAAATTGCACAAAATGAACAAAACGGCTCAAATCCACCCAAAAAATTAAAAACGGAACAAAACTGGCATCTGCAAATCCACAGATTCCAGGGGATTTGGAAAAAGCCAGTCTGCTAGATCTAAGACTTCAATTGAGGAAAAAGGACCCCTTGTGAGTAGAGGTATAGTCATGAGCAGGCCGTAGCCTCATTGTGGAACAATGAGGTGCAGAGGGCCATCAACTTGGTTGCATCTGAGTGCCCTCTCCAGTCCTGCAGAGACCGCTCTGCTCCTTGGTATACTAGGGAGCTGCGGAGAATGAAACAGGCTGGACGTCAGCTAGAGTGCAAATGGTGTGAGATTCGAAGCGAAGATGACCGATCACACTCTAGAGCACATAATGGTGCCTATTGGGTTCTGGATAGGGTTGCACTCCCTCTGAAACATCAGGTTTATAGTTGGGGGATAATCTTCAATCCATCTCTGTCACTTGAGGCTCAAGTGGCTGTGGCGGCTCAGAGTGCCTTTACCAGCTTCGGCTGGTTCGCCAACTACAGCCTTTCCTGGACAGGGATAACTTGGCCACTTCAGCATGGTGGGCCCCCTCCTATGGAATTCTATGGCCTCTGGAGGTCAGGCAGGTGCCAACTTTGTATTCCTTTCGGCGCCTCCTGAAAATATCATTGTTCCAGGAAGCCTTTTATTAATGACCAGCCACAGTTCACTTTTCAATTTGCTTTTTTAAAAATCTATTTTAAAGTGTTTTATTTGGTTTTGTTTTATTTTATCTTCTACACCACTCCAAAATGTTGAATTGGGTGTGGTATATAAATACTGTTAATAAATAAAAATTAAAATAAATACTCACAAGGTGGCCATTCCTCAGGTGGGGTAATGGACAGCAGCTGTTCTCTAGGTTGGGCTTTGACATTCCAGTTTAAAATCCTTCAGTGTGGGATCAATGTTTGCGTACCAGTCTGACATGCCCTGTCTTATATTTTCCTGACATGCTATGTCTTCTCTGGAGTTCTCTGTGTTTGGACTTCAGCAGTTTCAAGTTTTGAACTTTTTATTTTTTCTACAAAACATCTGTACTTAAAAATCGAAGTTGGGGAGAATTTTTTTGGGGGGAGTGCAAGTAGCTCGCCTTGCCTAGGGCACAAAATAGTCTGGCACCAGCCCTGCTTCTCTGGAGTTCTCTGTGTTTGGACTTGTGCTGCCCACTGATCTTGCCTTTGGAATGGGCCCAGGTGAAATCTCTGGCGCTCTGTCCCAGGGCCACACTAAGCAAGACACTCCATAAAAATTGCCTAGCCGTGGTCTCTGTGATCCAATGATTTGGAGCAGTAAACGCCTAGCCTTGGGAGAAGGTGCAACAGTCCTTGCAAATGGGAATGGCACCATGTCCAATGAAGAGAAATGATGGGAGTTCAAAAGAGCTTGCCAAACACACGCAGAATATTTGTGATGTACAAGCTCTCTGTCCACTCACATCCCAGTAGTTGTAACGAAGACGTGACATTACCAGATATTATCAGTTAATTATAGCAGTAAAACAGAGACTGTCTGCACAGAAAGTAGAACTAACTGTGAGATCAAAAAGGGCAAGTTGTCCATGAAAGCATTAAAAAGGTGGGTGTAGCGTTAACAATCTCACAGGTCCACAAGCAGTATGATAGAGCCACAATAGTCTCCCTTTGGTTATTTGTATACACTCTGGTTACTTGAAATAAGACGTGGCATTACCAGAAATGCCACATTTCGAGGAGTGGGTTGGAATAAGTAATATTTCAAATAGCGCTACAATAATTAAAAGGTCAGCCATTATCTCTTGGAACATCAGCCCTATTCTTGATCCACCTCTGCAAGGAGGACATGTTGATCTCTGGGATGTAGGTTGGTTTTTTACATAAAACAAGCATGACCAGTGAGGAGCGGACAGTTTCTTTGTCTCATTGCCCAACGTCTATCAAATGGGGTCCGTGTTATTTGGGATTCCTGGGCCACGCATGGCACGGGCTTGGTTGCTTGCTGCCTGTGTTTTCCTCTGCCTTGGACCAAAAGGTAAGTCCCATCTTTAAAGGAGTTTGGAGAAAGACACCACTAATGGGTAGATACGATGACCCTTCCTGGTTCTTCTTACGGAGCAACAAATCCCCAAATTGCCTTTTGATTTAGTGTAGCATACTGGTCACCTCACAGAAAAAAAGTATGCTTTCACATTGGGAAAAGTATACAAAATTATGCATGATGTGGAGAAAGTGGAGTTTTTTCACTCTTTCATTTTATTAGATCGCAAGATCATCCGGGTCCCGTCCCTGATTGGTGGGAGATTCAGGATAGAAAAAGGCAAATAGTTCATGCAGCTCATAGTTACTATGGAATTCACTTCCACAAGATGTATTGATGGCCACCCATTTGGGTTGCCTTAAAAAGGGATGGGAGACATTCATGGAGGATAAGGCTCTCAATGGCTACTAGTCCTGATGGCTTTGTGCTGTCTTAAGTATGCTTATAGACACCAGATGATGAGGAACATGAGTGGAGTGGGGTGCTGTTGTGCTTGGGTCCTGCTTGTGGATTCCTGGTTGGTCATTGTGTGAACAGAATGCTGGACTAGATGGACCCTTGGTCTGATCCAGCAGAGCTCTTCTTAAGTTCTTATATAATCTGGAAGAGAACTTTGAAGAGCACCTTGAGCGTTCTGCCAAGTCATCTTCCCAGCTGAGAAAATTTTGGGTGCATTTGGAGAGCACATCCTGTGCGTATGCTTCAGTGGACTGTGGTGGTCACCATTATGATAGGGATGATTAATGAACCAGATACCTCCTTTTCTTATGATGTTTGAAGGAAATCTGGAAGGGATTCCTGGGATGGGGGGTGGTCCTCCATCTCCCCTTGTCCAGGGATACATTGCGACTCACTCCTTTATGTTCTGGGTATCGACAACTGCAGTAACATGATTGAACGTCAGGGTTTTGTCCCTTCTCAGCAACGCAGGAGGCCGATATGCTCTTCTGAGGCTTTCCTGTTTTGTAGTCTCTTGACAAAGCTATAGCAGTGCTAGGACAGCATTTTCCGTCCCCTAAAAGTCTGCAGAGCTTATCCCTACAGGGGATTGACTCTTGCGATGCCATTCCCAATTCTCCAATGGTGAGACAACACTCCGGCCTTGGTTTCCTGTGGAATGAGGCCACTGGAGGTTTACTGTGGTTGTGCCCATATACATACATGGAGCGGCACAGCCTGGCAGAGGAGATCACATCTAACTCTCCCCATTTTCTCTCTAACTCTCTAACTCCTTTTCTCCAAACAGCAGCTTCTTCACATCCGCACATGAGGACTTCATGACCAGACAAATGAGGGGAGAAACAGACCCCTTCTTCTAAATTGACTCCCCACTTTCAGAACAGGCATTGTAGATAGGCCCGGTGCTACCAGAGAGGTGACTCAGGCGGCCACCTAGAGCGCAAAGCTAAGAGGGGCGCCAGGCACAGCGCAGCACTCACACGCATTGACTGAGACAGGATTCAGCTGGGCCTGGGTGGGCGAGATGGTGCCCCGCACCTGCCCAGCAGAAGCGAAGCCAGGGACGCTGGGGTAATGGTGGGGCGGCTCCACGTTCGGGACTTCCAGAAAGCACCCAGAAGAGAGAGAGAGAGAATGTATGGGTGAATGGGGTGCATGGGGTCTTTGAGTGAATGCATGTGTTCATGCGTGTGTTTGTTTGGAGTGAGTGATGCTGAGTGCGTGTGTGCACGCATGTGAGTTGGGGGGATGATTTGGAGGTGATATTCCTGTTAAATAATGTATTTTAGACACATAGACGTTCCTTTCCAATTTGTTTGCTATAATTGGCATGACATATTTCTTGCACTTTAAAATAAATTTAGCAGTTTCAAGTTTTGTGCTTCTTCTTTTTCTAGGAAGCATATGTTCTTAAAAATCAAAGTTGGCATTTTTTGGGGGGGGGGTTTGAAGTAGCTTACCTTGCCTAGGGCGCAAAATAGTCTGGCACTGGCCTTGATTGTAGATCATCTCCTGCTAGTGACCAGCCAGTAGGGGCTGGTGGCTCTGATGTCAGTGGGGCAGTGAATCCCTTCGGGGTTTCAGTCAGAACTCTAAAAGAGCTACCCAAGCTGTTGAGCACTTTGGATAGTCCCATTAGAATTCCAACGGGTTCTGAGGGCTCATCTGCACCAAGAAGGATATTCCACTATGAAAGCGGTATATAAAAGGCAGGAGCCACACTACTGCTTTATAGCGGTACTGAAGTGCACTGACAACTGTTGGGGCCCTTTGAGACATACTATATATACCACTCTCATACTGCTATATGCTGCTTGGTGTGGCTCCTGTCTTTTAAATACCACTTTCGTAGGGGAATATCCTGCTTGGTGTAGATGAGCCCTGACTGAAACCTGGAGTGGATTCAATGGCCCACTGCCATTGGAGCCACCAACTTCCACTATGAGCAGCTAATCTCCTTGACAAAAGGACGGTACTGGGAAGCTTTGCTCAGGCTAATATCAAGTCCAAGGCTCTCGTGAGGAACGCCTCAGGCAACGTAGATATGGGGATTTGTAATATTGCCTATATCTTAGGTAGGTTGTGTGTCCCAACCCAGCAATAGCCCAGGAGTACTGCTGCCCTAGCAGCTTAAAGAAACTGATTTGTGCAGAGAGACATCAAAACGGAAGATTCCTGTCTTTTTAGGAACAGAGAGTTTGATCTGCAGACGCTGTGCCTTTGTGAGACCAGCAGTTATGTGCCTTCCAGCAACTAAATTCTGCGAAACCAATCATAATTACTGCTTCACTTTTAAAGCCTTTAAAGGTACGGAGTTTTCTTTTTCTTTTTCTTGGGTCCATATATTTCCTAAGCAGCAGCTATGTGTTTTGGAGAGAGCGCAGGAAAATAATCTTGCACAGAGCTTCTGGCAAGGCAGGGGTCCCTTTAACTCTGCCACATAAGGCAGCTCTCCGGGCTACTTCTAGATCTGAACCAGGCCTGGTCCCAGAATTCCATGCAGCTAGTGCTACTCTGCTACGCCCCCCTATGGAGGACTCCTGCTTGGAGGAGGACTTTCTTAAATTCGTTGTGTCTGTGTTTCGTAGATTGACAGGCATCTTCCATTCTGTCATCCCCTCAGTAATGGACTCAGATCTTTTTTTGCTTGTTTGAGAATTTGTTGACTTGCAAATGTGCATTAGCAGAAGAGCACATTAGTTAATGTGCAGTAGTTAACTTGCACAAAAGCACATTTGCAAATGAATGGAATTGCACAATATGAATCCATCCAAAAGTTAAAAACATAATGAAACAACCTCATCTGCAAATCCATAGAATCTGGGGGAATTACAAAAAGCCAGACTGCTGTAAAATTCATAGGTTGGATTTATATAAATTAGAATTTATCTGAATCCATTCCAGATTTTTCTGACATCCCTCCATGGAGTCTCCCAAACCCATCATCCTCAAGAAGCTGCCTGTTGAGGAAGATCAAGGGGTGATAACCCTTGGGGAGGTGTGAAATAGTCATCATACATTCTGCTCTAAACTAGGGCTGTGCACTGCCTTGGGTCCAAAGCCCAAATCCAAAGCAGATCAGGGTGATTCGGACCCTCCTGAACCGGAACTGAACCAGTTCTGGCAAAGTCCAAGGCGGCCCAAAGGTGAAGCCAATTGGTTCCAAAGCTTCTGGCCAGCTTGGCACTTTGGAGGTCCCCCCACCCCAGTCTCCTTACCTGCCTCCGCCATCTGCTGCCGTCTGCAGCTGCCCTTGTGTCCGGCAGCTTCCACTGTCGCGACGCATAAGACAGCAAGTAGGCCGCACAACCCTCATCTTTGCATTCAGTGGCTTCCACTGCCGCCGACACATAAGATGGGAAGTAGGCTGTGTGGCCTACATCCTGTCTTCTGCACCGGCGGCAGTGGCAGCCACCAGATGCAAAGGCGGTGATGGCCAGGGTGACCATATGAAAAGGAGGACAGGGCTCCTGTATCTTTAACAGTTGCATAGAAAAGGGAATTTCAGCAGGTGTCATTTGTATATGTGGGGAACCTGGTGAAATTTCCTCTTCATCACAATAGTTAAAGCTGCATGTGCCCTGCCCACTTCTAAATCTGGTCACTCTAGTATAGCTCCTGCAGCTTTAACCGTGGTGATGAAGAGGGAATTTCACCAGGTTCTCCATATATACAAATGACACCTGCTGAAATTCCCTTTTCTATGCAACTGTTAAAGATACAGGAGCCCTGTCCTCCTTTTCATATGGTCACCTTAGTGATGGCGAAGCAGGTAAGTGGGGAATGGGGGGAGGGGGCTTACTTGCTCCGCCGGCGCTGGTGCCATCTTTGCATTCAGCAGCTTCCACTGCTGCCAACGCATAAGACAGGAAGTAGGCTGCGGCCTAGTTCCCGTCTTATGCCTCACCAGCAGTGGAAGCTGCTGGACGCAAAGACCGCAGTGGCGGCGGATGGTGGACCAGGAAAGGGGGAGGGGCTTACCTTCTCTGCTGTCTGCCGCCACCTCCGTCTTTGCATCTGGCAGCTTCCACTGCCACCAACGCATAAGACAGGAAGTAGATGAGACCCCCTTCCCTGCTCCGCTGCCGCTGCCGTGGCCTACTTCCTGTCTTATGCATCAGTGGCAGTGAAAGCCATCAGACGCCAAGACGATGATGGCAGTGGGTGGCAGTGGGAAGGGTAGGAGGTGGGCTTACCTGGTGCCTCCGCCATCCTTCGTGGCGGATGGCAGAGGGACCAGGTAAGTGGGAACAGTTTTTTGGGTTCCGGCTGCGCAGCCGGCACCCAGAAAACTCCTGAGTCGCCTTGGAGAGTCCGAATTTTGCCTCGACTTTGGCGCCGAGCTGGGTCGGGCAATCCTGAGGCAGATCAGGGCTACTTCGGGGGTTCCGAATCGGCCTCCAAGGCGGATCAGAGGGTCCCTGCACAGCCCTACTCAAGGCATATATAGCCCCTTGCCTCACACTTGGGGGCAGATATTGAGGGGTAACCCAGCCGCAGAAAGCACAGCACAAAAGGTAAAGACTCTGTTGTGGGATAAGGACTCCTTGTGAGTAGAGGTACATTCCTCAGCAGGGATCTACTCACAAGCGGACCATTCCTCAGGTGGGACTAATGGCGTGTAGCCATGCTCTGGGTGGGACCTGACATTTCAGGCTGGAAATGCCTTCAGTGTGGGATCAATGTTTGTGCACCACTCTGGCGAGGCCTGCCTTCTATTTTCCTGACATGCTTGCTCTTCTCTGGAACACCCTGGCGGAATCTACACTACTGCCTTTAAAGCGCTTTAAAGCACTTTGAAAACGTTTTGAAAACTGTATGTGGAGTGTGTCCTGGGCTCCAACAGTTGTCAAAACTCTTATAAAGCGCTTTAAAGCAGTAGTGTAGATCCTGCCCCTTTGTTTGGAATTTGAGCTGCCCACTGATCTTGCCTTTGGAACTGGCCTGGGTGAAATCTCTGGAGCTCTGTCCCAGGGCCAACCTAAGCAGGGCACACTTCTGATGCAGCCATGGTCTGTGTGACACCATGACCTGAAGTGGTGGAAGTCTGTGCTGACGGAGTTGGGACTCAGAGACTTCTACTGTGTCCAAAGAAGAGAAGTGCTCTGGTCTGAAAGAGAGCTAGTTCAATACATACAGGACTCGCGATGTAGAAGCTCTCTCTTCATTCACGTCCCAGTCATAGTAATGAATAATGTGCCACTTAATGACGTGTTGTAATAATGAATAATGTGCCACATTAATAAAAAAAGAGACTGTCTCTTCTCTCCCTCATCCCAGGTCAGAATCTACTAAAACTAGCCCGAGGCTGTTGGGAGGGGGACTATCAGGAATGCGGAAGGAAATGGATGGATCCAGAGAAAAAACTCCAATATTCTCTAGATTGCTGTTCTGGCTCAAACAACTGCAATGCGTATCATTAGTTCATGAGAAGGTGTGAATCCAATTTGGGTCCCTTCATCCGGTCTTATGGCTGTTGGAGTAAGCAGCTCAAAATAAAAACAACCAAGAAACGTCAAAGTAAACCAAAATAAAAACAACTACAAAACTTCAAATAAAGTTTAAATGTTATTGAATAAAAATGTCAGAAAGAAAATGTTTTCAAATATGAAAGGGAACACACACATACACACCACACCACCACCACCACCGACATCAACACCACTAAAATCACACACAACACAAAAAACAACTAACCCCACCTTAGAAATTTGGTAATAAAATAAATGGAATTAAAGCTAATCCAAGTAGACTGTGGGCGTTACTAGACGAGGCTGTAGCGCGCGTTACCTTCCGCAGTCGCGTCGAGGCTTCCAGATGACGTTCACGAGGATCCGTCGTTATCCTGAGGTGAAGCCTCTTTATCCCGACTTTAAAAAAGTGAGTTCTAGTGCGCCTTTTCCTGCCGGGCCGCAGTAATTCGGAGTACGTGTGGGAGGATGTGAGGTCACTGCGGTCCACACTGGGCAGGAAAAGGCGTGCTAAGGGGAGTGGCCAGCGGCTTCGGTCAAGCTGCGTCCACCATTTGTGCCCAGCCCGCCATCTGGGGCAGCGCGGCGGAGCGGCTTTTTTTTTTATTCCCCCAGTGATAGTTTGCGCAGGAACGGAGGACCACAAAAGTGGCTGGTGTGCTGCTGGGGGTGTGTGGGGGATGGGTGGGGGATGTGCGCCTGCTTTTCCTATTTCAACCTTTGCGTGGGTCACTTTTCGGAAAGGCGGGCATCCCACAGTCATGGGAAGTTGGTGACTCCTCGCGATGGGCAGCCACCGCGGCCGCATAATGGCGGCGCTGTACGGTGCGCCAAAGATGTAAAGGCTAGCGGGGACTGAGGGGGACGGTCCAGGCATGAAGGGCTGTGTGCCTGTTGGTGTGGGTACGCGGCTGGAAGAGGGCACAGCTGTTTCTGGGCTGCTGCCATGCCTATGGCCAGATGTGGGTTGGCTCCGTGGGATGGGGGAGAGGGCACAGAGGCGGTCATCGCCGCCAACACTTCAGAGGCATGATGGGAGATGTAGGCACAGAGTGCCCATGCAGACCACTGACCTCGGGTCATATGACACCCGCCACGACCCCCATCAGGAAGTGACTGCATCAATGTTGACCCTCAGCACCAGCACTCGCTGACCGCGCCCCCTGTGAGCCATCCACCAATGGCAACTGGCTCCCCTCCGTCCCCTCCCCACTTCAGCTGGCACTGGCACTGCCGGTGCCACCGCCGCCGCCGCCACCGCCGCTGCCACAGCAGCAGCGCTGACGGCTGCGCAAGCGATCAGCGCTGTTTGCGGTCCTCCGGACTTGCGCAAACCGTGCGGCGAGCGAAAAAAAAAGCCGTGGAAATCAGGCCGGTGTGGCTGCGCAATCGTGCTCGCGGTGACAGCAGCACAACCAGCGCAAACTTCCGCCACAAATCGAAGGCAGGTGTGGATCATGAGGCGTCACGGCTGAACGGGAAAATCCGCTTTCACCGCTCCTCAACGACGGAACACCCGGTAGGTCTAGCAACGCCCTCAGTCCCTATTTGAAATATTGCTATGTTCATGTTCCAGCTATCCTTGTTATAAGGAATGCCAACAGGCACATAACTGCATTAACTATTTTAACAATTGAATCAGACAGTAGTTATAAAGAGTCAAAATAATGACTTCTATTTTATATAATTATATCAATTAGAACAAATCAAACATACAAATTTGTAAAGATGACAAAACATAAAGCAAATAGTTGCTTCTTTATGATACCTTAACAATAAATTATAACACAGACTGAATATTGTTGATGTACTAAATTATTAATTATTATAACAGGATTCCAGTTATTTTTCCCGTTTCGTCATTTCAGACTTCCTCGGAGGTACAATCTTTCAAGTCGCCGCATGCCATCAAGAGCCGTGGGGGTGTAGGCAGAAGATAATGCTCCCTAAATAACTTCCAGTTTACAGACAGGGAAATTCTTTCTTATGCCCCGGCTGAAAATTCGTTAGCTTCCAAGCGGCGAACAAACAGTCCATCAGGTCTGGATGCAATGGCAGCTGGAGCACTGAGCTGATTACTTACGCTGGCCTTCCTCCACCTTGCACCATCTCCCATCATTCCCAGCCAGCATGGGCTGTCCTGGTTGGGGACAATGGGATATGCAATCCAACAGATTTGGAGTGCACCAGGTTAGGGGAAGCAGGTTCCAGCACTGTGCAGGGGGTTGTACTCGATGGCCTTATAGGCCCCTTCCTACTCTACTATTCCATGACTCTGTGATTCTAATTCTAATTTTTGTGAACCGCCCAGAGAGCTTCAGCTATTGGGCAGTATAAAAATGTAATAAATAAATAAATTGCTTCCCTACGATGTATTTGGTTTGTTTTAAATAGGGATGGGACAAATTCATGGAGGATAAGGCTATCAATGGCCACTAGTACTGATGGCTCTGTGGTAGGGCTGTGCTCTGCCCCATTTTGGGTCATAGACGTGGGAGCGGAGCGACCTGCTTCGCCTCTGCCAAAGGTGGAAGCGAAGTGGGTTGGGGGGGGGCAGTGGAACGACGCAGAGCGGTTTGCTCATTTGCGAAGCACACCATGTCTTTATGGAGCTCCGTCCACCATATTGGACTTTCCCTCTATAGGATTGCATTGGGCGAAAAAATGCCTATAACTTCTTAGTTTTTAAAGCTAAAGCTGAAAATTAGTGTGCTTAGACATTGATGACTGGAGATCATTTGTGTTGTTTTTCAGAAAAAAAAACATTAAGTGCTTGGGGTGCTCTTAATTTTTATAGAATTGGTAAAAACGGGAGGGGGGAACTTTTTTTTCAGCATTGATTGACATCTTCATCTCCCAATCATGATAAGTGATCAGTTCATGAGAAGCATCCTCCAATCCCAATGTTGGAGTGGGGGGAATAAGCAAAATGGGATACTTAGTAACTTTTCTTTCTTTTTCTTTGGCTCAGACTTTTTTCAGTTTGTAGTGGATTGGTGAAGCTGTAGCTCCAGCAAACTCACACACATAACCTTAAATAATATACAAAATTTAATAACAGATAGGCAACACAGCACTGCAAGGTACCCACAATAACCTTGATGGACAACTGGAATACAGTGGTGCAAGTGGATGATGTCCTGTACAGCGTGTGGATGTGCCCAGTGCCCACTGCCCTTGAGGGTCATCAGAACCCTCCAAAGGGGAACCAGTAGAAGGAAGCCAATGATTTGCATGAGTTGTTGCGTGATGTGGCTCACATCCCAGTAGTTGTAACGAAGACGTGGCATTACCAGATATTGTCAGTTAATTACAGCAGTAAAATAGAGACTGTCTGCACAGAAATTAGAACTAACTGTGAGATCAGAAAGGGGAAGTTGTCCGTGAAGGCATTAAAAAGGTGGGTGTAGGGTTAACGATCTCACAGGTCCACAAGCAGTATGATAGAGCCACAATAGTCTCCTTTGGTTATTTGTATACACTCTGGTTACTTGAAATAAGACGTGGCATTACCAGAGTGGGTTGGAATATGTAATATTTCAAATAGCGCTACAAAAATTAAAAGGTCAGCCATTATCTCTTGGAACATCAGCCCTATTCTTGATCCACCTCTGCAAGGAGGACATGTTGATCTCTGGGATGTAGGTTGGTTTTTTTTACATAAAACAAGCATGACCAGTGAGGAGCGGACAGTTTCTTTGTCTCATTGCCCAACGTCTATCAAATGGGGTTCGTGTTATTTGGGATTCCTGGGCCACGCATGGCACGGGCTTGGTTGCTTGCTGCCTGTGTTTTCCTCTGCCTTGGACCAAAAGGTAAGTCCCATCTTTAAAGGAGTTTGGAGAAAGACACCACTAATGGGTAGATACGATGACCCTTCCTGGTTCTTCTTACGGAGCAACAAATCCCCAAATTGCCTTTTGATTTAGTGTAGAGTACTGGTCACCTCACAGAAAAAAGTATGTTTTCAGATTGGGAAAAGTATACAAAATTATGCATTATGTGGAGAAAGTGGAGTTTTTTCACTCTTTCATTTTATTAGATCGCAAGATCATCTGGGTTCCATCCCTGATTGGTGGGAGATTTAAGACAGACAAAGGCAAATAGTTCATGCAGCTCATAGTTACTATGGAATTCACTTGCACAAGATGTAGTGATGGCCACCCATTTGGGTTGCTTTAAAAAGCGATGGGAGACATTCATGGAGGATAAGGCTCTCAATGGCTACTAGTCCTGATGGCTTTGTGCTGCCTTAAGTATGCTTATAGATACCAGATGATGAGGAACATGAGTGGAGGGGGGTGCTGTTGTGCTTGGGTCCTGCTTGTGGATTCCTGGGTGGTCATTGTGTGAACAGAATGCTGGACTAGATGGACCCTTGGTCTGATCCAGCAGAGCTCTTCTTAAGTTCTTATATAATCTGGAAGAGAACTTTGAAGAGCACCTTGAGCGTTCTGCCAAGTCATCTTCCCAGCTGAGAAAATTTGGGTGCTTTTGGAGAGCACATCCTGTGCGTATGCTTCAGTGGACTGTGGTGGTCACCATTCTGATAGGGATGATTAATGAACCAGCTACCTCATTTTCTTATGATGTTTGAAGGAAGTCTGGAAGGGATTCCTGGGATGGGGGGTGGTCCTCCATCTCCCCTTGTCCAGAGATACATTGCGACTCACTCCTTTATGTTCTGGGTATCGACAACTGCAGTAAAATGATTGAACGTCAGGGTTTTGTCCCTTCTCAGCAATGCAGGAGGCCGATAGAGGCTTTCCTGTTTTGTAGTCTCTTGACAAAGCTATAGCAGTGCTAGGACAGCATTTTCTGTCCCCTAAATGTCTGCAGAGCTTATCCCTACAGGGGATTGACTATTGCGATGCCATTCCCAATTCTCCAATGGTGAGACAACACTCCGGCCTTGGTTTCCTGTGGAATATACATACATGGAGCGGCACAGCCTGGCAGAGAAGATCACATTTTTTCTCTAACTCTCAAACTCCTTTTCTCCAAACAGCAGCTTCTTCACATCCGCACATGAGGACTTCATGACCAGACAAATGAGGGGAGAGACAGACCCCTTCTTCTAAATTGACTCCCCACTTCCAGAATAGGCATTGTAGATCATCTCCTGCTAGTGACCAGCCAGTAGAGGCTGGTGGCTCTGATGTCAGTGGGGCAGTCAATCCCTTCGGGGTTTCAGTCAGAACTCTAAAAGAGCTCCCCAAAGTGTTGAGCACTTTGGATAGTCCCATTAGAATTCCAACGGGTTCTGAGGGCTCATCTGCGCCAAGAAGGATATTCCACTATGAAAGCGGTATATAAAAGGCAGGAGCCACACTACTGCTTTATAGCAGTACTGAAGTGCACTGACAACTGTTGGGGCCCTTTGAGACATACTACCACTCTCATACTGCTATATGCTGCTTGGTGTGGCTCCTGCCTTTTAAATACCACTTTCATAGGGGAATATCCTGCTTGGTGTAGATGAGCCCTGACTGAAACCTAGAGTGGATTCAATGGCCCACTGCCATTGGAGCCACCAGCTTCCACTATGAGCAGCTAATCTCCTTGACAAAAGGACGGTACTGGGAAGCTTTGCCCAGGCTAATATCAAGTCCAAGGCTCTTGTGAGGAATGCCTCAGGCAACGTAGATATGGGGATTTGTAATATTGCCTATATCTTAGGTAGGTTGTGTGCCCCACCCCAGCAATAGCCCAGGAGTACTGCTGCCCTAGCAGCTTAAAGACACTGATTTGTGCAGAGAGACATCAAAACAGAGGATTCCTGTCTTTTTAGGAACAGAGAGTTTGATCTGCAGACGCTGTGCCTTTGTGAGACCAGCAGTGATGTGCCTTCCAGCAACTAAATTCTGCGAAACCAATCAGACTTACTGCTTCACTTTTAAAGCCTTTAATGGTACAGAGTTTTCTTTTTCTTTTTCTTGGGTCCATATATTTCCTAAGCAACAGCTAGGAAACAGCTGGCACCTTCTTTGCATTCGGCAGCTTCCACTGCTCCCAACGCATAAGACAGGAAGTAGGCTGCGGCCTAGTTCCCGTTTATGCCTCACCAGCAGTGGAAGCTGCCGGACGCAAAGACCGCAGTGACGGCGGATGGTGGACCAGGAAAGGGGGGAGGGGCTTACCTGCTCTGCTGTCCGCCACCACCTCCGTCTTTGCATCTGGCGGCTTCCACTGCCACCAACGCATAAGACAGGAAGTAGATGAGCCCCCCTTCCCTGCTCCGCTGCCGCTGCTGTGGCCTACTTCCTGTCTTATCCATCAGTGGCAGTGAAAGCCATCAGACGCCAAGACGATGATGGCAGTGGGTGGCAGTGGGAAGGGTAGGAGGTGGATGGCGGATCCTTGGTGGTGGATGGCGGAGGGACCAGGTAAGTGGGAACAGTTTTTTGGGTTCCGGCTGCGCAGCCGGCACCCAGAAAACTCCTGAGTCGCCTTGGAGAGTCCGAATTTTGCCTCAACTTTGGTGCCGAGGTGGGTCGGGCAATCCTGAGGCAGATCAGGGCTGCTTCGGGGGTTCCGGATCAGCCTCCAAGGCGGATCAGAGGGTCCCTGCACAGCCCTACTCAAGGCATATATAGCCCCTTGCCTCACACTTGGGGGCAGATATTGAGGGGTAACCCAGCCGCAGAAAGCACAGCACAAAAGGTAAAGACTCTGTTGTGGGATAAGGACTCCTTGTGAGTAGATGTGTATTACTCAGCAGGGATCTACTCACAAGCGGACCATTCCTTAGGTGGGACTAATGGCCTGTAGCCATGCTCTGGGTGGGACCCTGACATTTCAGGCTGGAAATGCCTTCAGTGTGGGATCAATGTTTGTGCACCACTCTGGCGAGGCCTGCCTTGTATTTTCCTGACATGCTTGCTCTTCTCTGGAACTCTCTGTGTTTGGAATTTGAGCTGCCCACTGATCTTGCCTTTGGAACTGGCCTGGGTGAAATCTCTGGAGCTCTGTCCCAGGGCCAACCTAAGCAGGGCACTCTTCTGACGCAGCCATGGTCTGTGTGACACCATGACCTGAAGTGGTGGAAGTCTGTGCTGACGGAGTTGGGACTCAGAGTCTTCGACTGTGTCCAAAGAAGAGAAGTGCTCTGGTTTGAAAGAGAGCTAGTTCAACACACATACAGGACTTGCGATGTAGAAGCTCTCTCTCCATTCACATCCCAGTCATAGAAATGAATAATGTGCCTCTTAATGACATGTTGTAATAATGAATAATGTGCAACATTAATAAAAAAAGAGACTGTCTCTTCTCTCCCTCATCCCAGGTCAGAATCTACTAAAAGTAGCACGAGGCTGTTGGGAGGGGGACTATCAGAAATGCGGAAGGAAATGGATGGATCCACAGAAAAAACTCCAATATTCTCTTGATTGCTGTTCTGACTCAAACAACTGCAATGCGAATGATTAGTTCATGAGAAGGTGTGTATCCAATTTGGGTCCCTTCATCCGGTTTTATGGCTGTTGGAGTACGCAGCTCAAAATAAAAACAACCAAAAAACATCAAAGTAAACCAAAATAAAAACAACTACAAAACTTCAAATAAAGTTTAAATGTTATTGAAGAAAAATGTTATTAAGAAAAACCTTAAATAATATACAAAATTTAATAACAGATAGGCAACACAGCACTGCAAGGTACCCACAATAACCTTGGTGGACAACTGGAATACAGTGGTGCAAGTGGATGATGTCCTGTACAGCGTGTGGATGTGCCCAGTGCCCACTGCCCTTGAGGGTCATCAGAACCCTCCAAAGGGGAACCAGTGGAAGGAAGCCAATGATTTGCACAAGTTGATGTGTGATGTGGCTTCTCAAAGGCAGGCTCCTAGATAGGACCGGCCGAACGCTGGGTGGCACAGTCCACTGTTCCACTGGGCACGTCCACTTTCCCCTTACTGGTAATAAAGTCAGACAGCCTTTTTGTTCTAATTCTTCTTGTTGTTGTGATTATTAGTATTATTATTGTTATTACAATTATTGGCTCAGCATACCCTGGAGTGTGTGAACTGTGACAGAGGTGTGTGTGTTGGGGGGGGGGGTGCATCTTGAAAAACCAACATGTTATAGCACTTTGAAATGAGTGGATGGCATGAAAGAAATTAAGTTTTTAGAAATATTGCGAACCAAGTGTGGCAACGCAAGGTCTGAGTTGTTTATCCCATGAACAGCTATGTGCTGTATGCTCAGCCAGTTTAATAATTTTCTATCTTGAAGTTTCCTGTGTTCATTTTTGAAGTGTTTACCTGAGAGGAAGTTTCTGATTTAGGTTTAAATTTAAAAATTCACCAAAAAATCAGGGCATGATCGGACTTCCTTCAAAATTGGCATAGATAAGGATCTATGTGGAAGCTCTCATGGTGGGCAGTTGCATGTGTGTATCTGGAAAAATGACGGAGATACATGCATTTCTGTAAATGGGGGGAAATCGTTTAAAAATTCACCAAAAATCAGTGCATGATCCGATTTCCTTCAGTGGCCATGCCTAAGGATCTATTTAGACGCTCTTCTGGTGTCCATTTTCATATTTCTCCCCCCCCCCACATTATCTTTTATTTATTTGTCACAAAACAACCAAAACAAGGACAAAAAACAGATACAGAAGGAAAAGGAAAAAGAAACAATATACACTATACAATTTAGAACACAACACAGACATCTACTAAAATAAACACAGTTACATAAGGCTATAAATCATTTGAAGCGATCATCAAGCTGGATGGCAGACATCAATTATCTCCAGTTTACCAGAAACGAATTTCATCACAGCAAGCTAGTATATATATCATAGGCAAAATTACAGATTATATATAAAACCCACAAACAAATAAGTCATCCTTTTGCAGCTCTTGTATATAGTCAATAAAAGGTTTCCAGTCCATTACATATGAGTCTATTGTTCTTTCATTTACTAACGCTGTTAATTTCGCCATCTCCGCCAATTCCAACATCTTAAGTAGCCATTCTTCCATTGTTGGTACTTGCATTTTCTTCCAATATTGGGCATATAGTAGTCTTTCCGCTGTTACCATATGTTGAACTAACAGTCCTTTTGCTTTTAATTGATCATCCATGAGTCCAAGCAAAAACATTTCTGGTTTCATTTCTATATTTGGCTTTAATTTTTTTTTTTTCATTAATGCATGTATTTTAACCCAGTATGCTTTTGCCCTTTTACAAGTCCACCACATGTGATAAAACATACCTTCTTGTTCTTCACATTTCCAACAGACCCCCAGACAACCACTGTACATTTTTGCTAACTTTGAAGGAGACATATACCATCTATATATCATCTTATGAAAGTTTTCCTTTAATCTGGCACTTAATGTATACTTTAAGCCTTTTGACCACATAGTTTTCCATAGTTCAATTGGAATCTTATGTCCCACATTATTTTCCCATCTAACCATATAATCCTTCATTTGTTCTTTCTCCCCCTCCAACTTTAACAACAATTTATATACTTTACCAATAAGATGTTCATCGTTAGTACATAATATTTCTTCAAACATTGACTTTGACCCTTCGAATCCCCCCGCTTTAACATCACACTTAAACTTCTCCTGAATCTGTAAATACGAAAACCATTGGCACATATGTCCCTCTTTTAACAACTCTTCTCTCTTTTTTAATTTACACTCTCCTTGGGATGTCTCCAAGACATCTCTATATTTTAACCATTTATGTCCACTCAATAGTTCTCTTCTGCAAAAGGCCTCTTGAGTCAACACCCACATTGGAAACTTCTGATATAGTCATGATTTGTATTTCTTTCATACATTCAGAATAGTACATCTAACAAAGTGATTATTAAAGTCTCGACCTTCGCTTTCTCATATCACAGGTATCCATTTCCATATTTCTAACTTGAACACTAAAAAAGTTAGAGGCATTTTATATTTTCAATGCAAGTCCATGGGAGGGGGGGAACACGGAGCTCTGGATCCAAATCCAGATCCGCCGTGGAGCAGACCAGAGGCAGATCATCCCAAAGTGGAGCAGACCTAATCCAAAAGTTGTGGATCGGGGGGTCCGTGCGCAGCCCTAGTGATCATGCAAAAGACAGCAAGGCTCTTCAGTAGCTTTAATAATTTCAGAGGCCTCATGCTGTTGGATCCTGGAATGGATCAGTTTTTCTTTATTCCTGAGCTTTAGTATGCCCTTTGACAGAAGACATGAGGAAGACATGAAGAAATACTTTTAAATGTCAAGGCCACCATCTGGACAATGCAATTATTGAATTATTGGTGGCATGGGATGTTTAATCAATTAGTCAATTAGTGGCTGGGATGACTGTACAGTTTTTGCTCTCTCTATATGGCTCTGTGTTGTGTATCATTTCCATTACCCATTATCATTACTGCTACTGCTGTTATCAGATGTGATCGTTGTGAGTATATGTGTGTGCTGTAACTAATTTATTCAACCAACTTCTATGTCAGTAAAAGCTCTGTTTGTATCTTAACAAAGTATTTGAGCGTTATTTGAGTCTTTGCTGCGTTTCTACTGAGAGAAGCTTCTAACAGAACTCTGCTTATTCTTGAGTAGAGTTAACTTCCAACACATGCATCCAAAAATGTGTTCTCCAATACAGAACTACACTCCTTCAGTTATAGAAGCTTGACCGTTCTTTGCATTTTTACTTAAACTCAGCCTGAGGGAAAGGGCAGAGGGAACATTAGGAATGATGAAAATGTGCATGAAATTAAAAACGGTAGGCTTCTTGATTTGTAGTGCTTCATATCTCTGTAAAATACAGTTTTAAAGCCCTTAAAAGTCTAATGTTCGGACTCCTTTATTTCCCAAGGCCTTCAACTATTTGAAATGTGAATCCCTTGGGGGACAGGAGGGACAGCCCCCTCCATGAGGTGGGGTGAATCCTCCGCCTCAGGTGGTGGGAGCAGGAAGAGTGGCAAACTGCACACTAACTCACCAGGATGTTCCCCCCAGGAGTGCTGCTGGCTAGGCAGCTGAGTGCCTGGGTGGGGGAGTGCCTCTGGGTGGGTACTCCAGAGAGCCCCACCGGCCGCTCTCCCACTTTGTTATTTGCCACAGTGGGACAGCAGAGATGATGGGGCTCTCCCACTGGGGCAAATGCCACAGGAAGGGAGCAACCAGCAGGGCTCTCTGGAGCATCCACCCACCCTCTGGCTTGGCCAATTGAGCTATGGGGTGCCACAGGGCACCATCTTGTCCCCAATGTTATTTAACATTTATATGAAGCCATTGGGAGCAGTCATTAGGGGAGTTGGAGCCAAATGCCATCAATATGCTGATGACATGCAGCTCAATCTCCCTGTGACAACTGAATCAGGTGAGGCTTTGCAGGTTCTGGACCAGTGCCTAGACACAGTAATGGGCTGGATGAGGGCCAAAAACTGAAACTGAATCCTGGCAGGACGGAAGCCCTGTGGGTCAGTGGTTCCCGAGTCCGGGAGATAGGCTCATTGCCTGTTCTGGATGGGGTTGCACTGCCTCTGAAAGATCAGGTTTGCAGTTGGGGGGTACTCTTCAATCCATCTCTGTCACTTGAGGCTTAAGTGGCTGCGGCGGCTCAGAGTGCCTTTACCAGCTTCGGCTGGTTCGTCAACTATGGTCTCTCCTGGACAGGGATAGCTTAGCCACGGTGGTACAGGCATTGGTAACCTCAAGATTGGATTACTGCAATGCGCTCTATGTGAGGCTGCCCTTAAAGCTGCTCCAGAAGCTGGAGCTAGTGCAGAACACTGCAGCTCGGCTGTTGTCTGGAGCTGCCTCTTTCCAGCGTGTAACTCCTCTGCTGAGGGAACTGCACTGGCTGCCTATTTGCTACCGGGCCAGGTTTAAGGTTCTTGTACTTGTGTACAAAGCCCTAAACATCTTGGGACTAGGATGCCCGAGAGAGCGCCTTCTCCCCTATCCACCTGCCCAGTCACTGAGGTCATCCGAGGGCCTGCTCCTGGTGGTTCCACATCGACCATCCTCTGATTGGAGTCCACCAAGGGAAGAGCCTTCAGCGTGGTGGGCCCCCTACTATGGAATTCTATGGTCTCTGGAGGTCAGGCAGGTGCCAACTTTGTATTCCTCCTGTCTCTTCTCTCCCTCATCCCAGGTCAGAATCTACTAAAAGTAGCACGAGGCTATTGGGAGGGGGACTATCAGGATTGCGGAAGGAAATGGAAGAATACAAAGAAAAAACTCCGATTTTCTTTTGATTGCTGTTCTGACTCAGACAACTGCAATGCGAATGATTAGTTCATGAGAAGGTGTGTATCCAGTTTGGGTCCCTTCATCCGGTCTTATGGCTGTTGGATTAAGCAGCTGAAAATCAAAACAACCAAAAAACGTCAGAGTAAACCAAAATAAAAACAACTACAAAACTTCAAATAAAGTTTAAATGTTATTGAAGGAAAATGTCAGTAAGAAAATGTTTTCAAATCTGAAAGGAAACATACACACACACAAACACACACCACCAACATCAACACCACTAAAATCACACACAATTATTATTATTAATAATAATATTTATTTATATAGCGCCATCAATGTTCATGGTGCTGTACAGAACAAAATAAAACAGAATACAGAACACCCTGCCATGTGGCTTACATTCTAAAATCACAGTAACAAACAAACAGGGAGGGGAAGGGCCAACCCGCATGGGGGACAATAAAACAAATAATAAAAACTAGTATCGTCACACTACAGATTATTAAAGCTAATCCAAGTAGACTGTGTCCCTATTTGAAATATTGCTATGTTTATGTTCCAGCTATCCTTGTTACATAGTTTCCTACATTTAATTTTTTGATGTCACCAGACATGGTAGTATTTTCAAGACATGAATGGTCTTACATCAACCTGAGACGTGCTCTCACTTGCCACAGCAAGTTTAATTTGAGGTACATGTACATTTCTTATATATAAAATCTATTCTTATTCTGCGTTTCATCTGCTTTTTGCTACAATTGTGGGTCCATTGTTTTCTCTGATGGGGGGTTAGAAGGAGAGTAAAAAATAGCCAAAGGCAAGGGAGGAACCAAGTAATCTTCTACAATAATATTGTATGTAGTGCAGCAACTGCACTAACGTTATAAAGCCCTGAGGAAGAACGCAAACGCGTTCGAAACACGTAGGCACCTGGCACTTTAACAAAACTTTTACTAATAAAATTATTGTAGAAGATTACTTGGTTCCGCCCTTGCCTTTGGCTATTTTTTACTCCCCTATGGGGTTTTCCTTGCTTTTGCACTTGGGGGGTTAGAAGGAACAGAACAGATCAGACTGTAAGATCAGAAAGTTGAACTAGATGATCCTTGTGCTGCCTTCCAACTCAACAATTCCATGATTCTTTTTTGAAATTGGGTAATTCACTCCTCCCTGGATCTGCATGTGAGAGTGCAGGAATCTAATCACTCCTTTCTCCAGGCAACCAGCCTGCATTATGGGTGAGCCACTTGGTCAAGCCAGGAGATGGCTGTGTTTTCTACATAAAACCAAGCATGACCCAGTTTCTCTGTGTCAGAATATATTGTTATTTTGAATTTCATCTGCTTTTTCTTACAATTGTGGTCCCATTGATTAATTTGTTGGAGATTTAGAAGGAAGAGAACGTTTGGTGACTGTAAGGGCAGAAGACCGAAATTTGCACTACCACCTGCCAGATGAGAAAAGACAGATTGTCCATGATGGCATAAAAAGGGACTCCTGCTTGGAGGATGACCTGGAGTTGCAAGCATTCTGATAGAGCCACCATAGTCTCCCTTCTGGGTTACCTGTGTTTGCCTTGGACCCTTTTAAGAAGAAAACAGGGTGTGCCATTCCTAAAAGGGACAAGATTCAAGGAGTGGGGTGGAATATTTAATATTTCACTTAGGGCTATGATAGTGGACAACCATCTGTCAGGGATGCTTTAGGGTGGATTCCTGCATTGAGCAGGGGGTTGGACTCGATGGCCTTGTAGGCCCCTTCCAACTCTGCTATTCTATGATTCTATGATTCTATGAAACACTCAGCCATTATCTCTTGGAACATCAGCCCCATTCTTGATCAACATCACAAGGAGCACAAGTTGGTATCTTCTGTGTGAGTGTGTGCAGTAGATAAAACTGAGGTATGTGTTCTAGAGAGGGTGCAGGAAAACAATCTTGGACACACAGCTTCTGGCAAGGCAGAAGTCCCAGGATGCTCTGTGAAAATTGCCTACCTGTGGTCTGAGTGACACCATGATTTGGGGTGGTGAACTAGCCTTGGGAGAAATTGATAGAGGTGTACAAAATTATGCATTATGTGGAGAAAGTGGAGTTTTCTTCCTCTCTCATAATACTAGATCGCAAGATCATCTGGGCCCCATCCCTGATTGGTGGGAGATTCTGGATAGAAAAAGGCAAATAGTTCATGCAGCTCATAGTTACTATGGAATTCACTTCCACAAGATGTAGTGATGGCCACCCATTTGGATTGCTTTAAAAAGGGATGGGACAAATTCATGGAGGATAAGGCTCTCAATGGCTACTAGTCCTTATGGCTTTGTGCTGTCTTAAGTATGCTTATGGACACCAGATGATGGGGAACATGAGTGGAGGGGGTGCTGTTGTGCTTGTGTCCTGCTTGTGGTTTTCTAGTGGACTGTTGTGTGAACAGAATGCTGGACTAGATGGACCCTTGGTCTGTTCCAGCATGACTCTTCTTATGTTCTTATGTAATATGGACATGGACTTGGAAGAGTGTTTTGCCAAGTCATCTTTCCAGCTGAGAAAATTTTGGGCATAATTTGGAGAGCACATGTTGTGCATAAAGTATGCTTCAGTGGACTGTGTTGATCACCGTTATGATAGTGTTGATTAATGAACCATATGCCTCCTTTTCATATGATGTTCGAAGGAAGTCTGGAAGGGATTCCTGGGGGGTGGGGGTCCTCTATCTTCCCTTGTCCAGTGATACATTTTATCCCACTCCTTTGGGTTCTGGGTAGCAGCAACTGCAGTAACATGATTGAAAGTCAGGTCTTTTTGATTTGAGAATTTTGTTGATTTGCAAATGTGCAGTAGTTAACTTGCACAAAAATGCATCTGCAAATGTACAGAATTGCACAAAATGAACAAAATCCACCCAAAAGTAAATACAAAATATAACCCGCATTTGCAACTCCACAGAATGCAGGGGATTTGGAAAAAGCCAGTCAGCTGTGGAATCCACAGGTTGGATTTATAGAAATCCCTTCCGGGTTTTAATGGAATCTCTCCATGGAGTCCTCCATATCCAAAATCCTGGAAGAGCTGCCTGTCGAAGAAGATCAGGGGGTGCTGGCCCTCGTGGGTGGAGGTGAGGAATGGCTATTAGACATTCTGCTCAAGACATATATAGCCCCACCCCTCAGATTTGGAGGCAGTCATTAATTGGCAACCCAGCCCTGGAGAGCACAGTTGGGTGGAATATTTAATATTTCACCTAGAGGTACAATAATGAAAAAGTCAGCCATTCTCTCTTGAAACGTCAGCCCCATTCTTGATCAATCCATCCAAAGTTTATTGTACTAGCCAAAGGCAATGACAAATACATCAAACGAAAGCATCCATACATATATACAGTAATACAAATACCTCCGAAAATACACAGATAACTTGAAATTTACCATAACTAAAACTTGGCTTTCACTCAGCAGTCTGAATCTCCATGGCAGTTTATGGCAATGTTGTCTAGTTCTCTCTTCCTTATCTTTTTTGCTGCCAGTGCAAACAAAGCCGCTTTTATGTGTCACATAACAGTTGGTATCACTCAGAAGAAAAAGAACTGTTTCTGCAAGGACATTCCTATATCCATGTGTTAACAAGGGTTTCAGGAATCTCTCTCTTGGGTCCTTTATCAGAGGGCAAATTAACATGTAGTGAACAATGTCTTCCACTTGCATAGCCTGCTTTCAAATGGCACCTTGTGGTAGCGTCCATCCCGAACTGCAGTTGGCATCACTTAGAATCTCAGTTCAATAAAAGCATTTCTTAGGGAAAGTGGCCTCAGTTTGGAAAAATAGCTGGCTCTGAAATGTTCTGTTTTCAAAAGAGGGAACTACTGGGAGAATTTAGAGTTTTTAATTAGTTGCAGATCCCTCCTAGAATTTACCCAAAATAGCCTATTATTTATTTATTTATTTATTTATTTATAAAGTGCCATCAATGTTCATGGCACTGTACAGAATAAAACAAAACAAGACAACCTGCCAAGTGGCTTACAATCTAAAATTACAGTAACAGACAGGGGTGGGAGGGGAAAAACCAACTGGGGTAGGGGGCATTAAAACTAAAATACAGACTAGTATGATCACGCTACGATTGAAAAGCTTTCGAGAAAAGAAACGTTTCCAAGCGAGATTTAAAAACTGAAATTGATGTTGCGGTCCACAAATGCACTGGAAGAGAATTCCAGGCATAGGGGGCAGTGAGCCAATCTCTTAGTTGCTTCTTATCCATATTAAAGATGGGCTTCAGCTCAGGAAAGTAATTGCTGTGCAGGAGCTTTTGGATCCACTTATGCAAGAAGGAGATATTGATCTCTCAGAGATGTCAGACCTGGCCACGGTGACACATGCCTTAGTTACATCCCGATTGGATTACTGTAACGCGCTCTACGTGGGGCTGCCTTTGAAGAGTGTTCGGAAACTCCAGCTGGTTCAAAGAGCTGCAGCCAGAGTGTTGACCGGGGCTGGTTACAGGGAGCACACAACTCCCCTGTTAAAACAGCTCCACTGGCTTCCAGTCTGTTTCCGGGCACAATTCAAAGTGCTGGTTATGACCTTTAAAGCTCTATATGGTTCAGGTCCAGGTTATTTGAAAGAACGTATTCTCCCTTATGAGCCTGCCCGTATTTTGAGATCTTCTGGAGAAGCCCTTCTTTCAGTCCCACCTTCTTCACAGGCACGCTTGGTGGGAACATGGGAGAGGGCCTTCTCGGTGGCTGCTCCGGTGCTCTGGAACACTCTTTCCAGGGAAGCTAGGCTGGCTCCCTCCTTGATGGGCTTTCGGAAGCAGGCTAAAACTTTTTTGTTCAAGCAGGCCTTTGGAGAATAATCCAGCCCTCCATCTATGTTAATGTCTTATAATTTTGTTGTGTATTTTTTAATTGTTTATGGTTTTGTTTCCCTCCCCCCCATGTATATTTTAAACTTTGTAAGGCCGCCTTGAGGCCCAGCATTGGGCAAAAGGCGGGATACAAATAATAATAATAATAATAATAATAATAATAATAATAATAATAAAGTTTTTCCTGACGTCCAGCCGGAATCTGGCTTCCTTAAAAGAAATGTTGAAAATGCACCTTCCTTGCCAGCAGTCCCCTCATTTTTGAAGATAAAGAGATCAAAATTTGCTTACTGTTAAGTCTTTCAGCATGGCAACTTTGAATCTGATTAGATAATCCGTTGATTTATTATTTCTTAAATGGAAATTAAACAAATGTTTTCATCTGTGTAAGTTTTTAAGATAAAGAGATCCAAATTGGCACAGTGGTAGGCCCTAAGGAGGGCTTTCAGCATGGCAAATTTGAATCTGATTGGATAATCCGTTGATTTTTTATGATTTCTTAAATGAAAATTAAACAAATGCTTATATCTGTGTAAGTTTTTAAGATAAAGAGATCCAAATTGGCAGAGTGGTAGGTCGTAAGGAGGGCTTTCAGCATACCAAGTTTGTTTCAGATTGGGTCATGCACTGATTTTTTGAATTTAAAGGAATACATTAATGAACTCTTTCCCTTTGCAGGAAGGAGGACAGGGCTCCTGTATCTTTAAGAGTCGCATAGAAAAGGGAATTAGAGCAGATGAGTGATAGTGATCAATGCCCATACACATACAGTTCATGGAAGGGAAGAAGGAGGTTTTCCAACTTCCAACTACCAATAAACTGTAGGTGGAGGTACAAAGGAGATCAATGGGCGGAGGCAACGGCGTGTGAGAGTGAACATCATCAGGATAACAGCAACATACTACAGGTCAGGTGTAAAGAGGCTTTGGACTTACAAGGGCACAGGTGTAAGTTTGCAAGATTTCATACGCTATGGAAATGAAATGGGATAATTCGAGGGAAAACCAGAACAAAAGTGTAGGTGGGATGAAGCTTACAGCTTCTGGCAAGGCAGGAGTCCCTTTAACTCTGCCACATAAGGCAGCTCTCTGGGCTGCTTCTAGATCTGAACCAGGCCTGGTCCCGGAATTCCTTGCAGCTAGTGCTACTCTGCCATCCCACCTCTGGCGGATTCCTGCTTGGAGGAGGACCTGGAGTTGTATGGACTTTGTTAAATTCATTCCGTCTGCATTTCACAGATTGACAGGCATTTTTCGTTCTGTCCTCCGCTCAGTAATAGCCTCAAATCTTTTTTGTTTGAGAATTTATTTGAAGTGGTGGAAGTCTGTACAGATGGAGATGACACTCAGACTCTTCCACCGGGTCGAAAGAAGAGAAGTGCTGTGGTGGTTCAAAAGAGAACTAATTCAACACACACACAGAGTACTTGTGATGTAGAAGCTCTCCCTCCACACACGTCCCACTCATAGTAATGAATAATGTGCCGCTTAATTATGACAGGAAAACGGAGACTGTCTCTTCTCTCCCCCATCCCAGGTGATAAAATATAAAGCATGAAACTAGGCTGCGTGTCGCGCAACTCTCCGAAGTGTGGAAGAAAATGGGAGGGTCCATCGGTTGGTCATCAATCTTCTTTCAATTGCTGTTCAATTTGGAGAGCAAATGATGTGCATATTAAAGTATGCTTCAGTGGACTGTGGTGGTCACCATTATAATAGTGTTGATTAATGAACCATATACCTCATTTTCTTATGATGTTTGAAGGAAGTCTGGAAGGGATTCCTAGGGGTGGTCCTCCATCTTCCCTTGTCCAGCAATACATTGTGTCCCTCTCCTTTGGGTTCTGGGTAGCGACAACTGCAGTAACATGACTGAAAGTCAGGGTGGGTTTTGTCCCATCTCAGCAACGATCTAGAGGTAATTGGCTTCAGTCTTGTCTGAAAGAGGCCGATACACCCTTCTGAGGCTTTCCTGTTTTGCACTCCCTTGACAAAGCTATAGCAGTGCTAGAAGAAGAAACAGAATTGAATGCAGAACTGAATGCAGATTCATCAGAGTCAGATGAGGAATGGAGTGCAATTACAAAGATCAAATGGAATAAGAAGGTAAAGAACACAGGAAATACTTCAGCAAGAGAGCTATGGGCACAGCCATGAAGAAATAAAGATAGGACTTTAAAAAAAACTCATGGATGTAAAATCAGGAGGACATTAAGAAGCATTGGTGAAGCAGGGGGGTGGGGGCAAGGGAGTCAGAGACATGTAGCTAGCTTATGAAGTAATAAGCTAGCTGACCACCCTAGAGGGAATAAGACACGTATGGTCTTCTACAGCGTTTAAATGCTTTTTGTTTTATAATCCTTCTCCCTAGTCTTATGTTCTCTATATCTTTTGCCCTCTTTGTTTTCTTTTGAGATCTATCTATCTATCTATCTAGGACTCCGAAAAGGGGGGGGGGAATGTAATAGAAACTGGAGGTAAGAACTGGCTCAAAGAAACAGGGGAACAGAACCTTCCAGGAAAAGGGGGCAGGGAAGGAAGAAATTCAGAGGGGAAATCAAAGTGGGGGAAGTAAGAGTTGAAAGTAAACGATATAATAAGACTTGGGACATTTATAAGGAGAAAGTGACACCTAGTGGTTGGTATACTTATAATCATTAAAGTTTTTATTAAAAAACATCAAATATGACTCAGTGCATCTCTTTAACCATTAGAGGTGAAGGAGGATGCATTAAAAAGCATGAATGTTTAAACCAATAACAGAGATGAAACCAGAAATACTATTTCTGCAAGAATTGCATAAACCAAAAATACTACCTGGAATACTACCTGTCTACTACCTGGAATACTAGGTAGTAGACAATGGGGCCATATATTCTTGGCTTTAGGATCCAGAAGAGCAAGAGGAGCAGGAATATTAATTAACACGGAAATACATTTTTACCCAAAAAGCACACTAAAAGACAAAAAGGGAAGATATATATTCGTAGAAGGGATATATAATGACAGAGTCAATAACATTGGCATCAGTGAATAGCCCTAATACAAACCAACTGAGTATACAAACCAATTAAGTATAATAAAGAAAAAGGAGAAGGAGGAGGAATTGGAGCAAGAAATTAAAAGTTTAATGGAGCAGTATAAACAAACTGAACAAATTAGGATTAGGAAAGAAATGGAAAAATTGAGGAAAGAAAGAGAAGCATTAGAAATAAATAAAAGAATGATAGATATACGATATGTAAAGCAAAGATTTTATGACTTCTCTGGTGAAAGCTCGAATCTGTTAGCAAATAGAGTGCGTTCATAAATTATCACTCTAAAGCTCTTCTTCAGTTCAGATGCAGGTCTTGGTCCAACAAAGGCTACTCATTTTGCAGCCACAGACATAATCTTCAAGATGTCAACAAATCAGTGGCAATCCACTGAAAGGGAAAGGGAAACAAATGACATGCAAGAGAGATAATTAATTTAATTTGTTGCGTATATATGGGGTGTCTAATAGTAAAGAGAAAAAAAAATCTAACCACAAATTAAGATTTTTCAAACTTAAAATTAATTTCCACTTCTGTGATGTCGGCCTAAAGTAACTCCCTGCCCCCCACATTTATTTCAGAAATTATGCATTTAGGATGGAAGTTTTAATATGAAATATACTATTATTTTTCTTTCAAGAATGACTGGCATATGGAACACATCTCACCCACCTAGAAATATACTTTGCCCCTTCTGTGCCCACCCCCAGATACATTTTTTCTGGTGCCACCACTGCTCCAGGTGTTCCCACTAAATGAACTGAGGTGGCCGGTTATTAAGCCTTTTCAGTGGTGGCACCTGATTGTGGAATGCCATTTTTAGTCCTTCAGTTCTATTTTTAAAGGTGTTGTTGTATTTTAGATCTGAATGCTGCTGTTGGCTTTGTTGACTTTTACTGTGTTTTCTGTGTTTTAAGCCTTTAAAGGTTTTATATTATGTTTTATCAAGTTGTACTTCATGGTTTTAATGTATTGTTTTTTGAACTGCCCAGAGAGCAGTTGGGTGATATAGAAATGGTGATATATTGGGTGATATAGAAATGTAATAACATAAATGTAATAACATAAATAATATGATAGAACTATCATAATCCATGTTGTTCCGCTATCCTGGGGAGTTGGGGAGGGGGCAACTCTATTGGGTGTCCTATCCCCGGGCTTGGGGGCTCAGCAACACCCCAAGGAGGACTCAGAGTTCAATGATTGACTTGTCACCCCCACTTCCAGGAGAATCCTCAGAACACCTTATATACCTCCCCTCCCTTCAAACCCTGACATTGAGGATGACACCCACCCACCCAGCTACTCCTGGGTGGGTAGGTGTCATCCATCACACAAGTTCAATCACAGTTTTTAAAGCTCAGCTGAAAACTTTTCTTTTTTCTAAAGCTTTTAGAACTTGATTTTGACCTTACTTTTATATTGCTAGTTTTACTTTCCCCCCCCCCGCCCCGGGCCTGTTTGGTGCATTCCCTTCCCTTTCTTATTGTTTTACTACAATTTTATTAGAATGTAAGCCTATGCAGCAGGGCCTTGCAATTTTATTGTTTTATTCTGTACAGCACCATGTACACTGACAGTGCTACATAAAATAATAATAATAATAATAATAATAATAATAATAATAATAATAATAATAATAATAGGACAAGGGTACAGAAGTAATCATGAAGCCTTTCAGAATAGCATCCGGCATGGATGGAGCCCCTGAACATCCTGGACCTGCCTTCTTAAGGCCTCAGTTGCTTGCACTCCCTCAATGGGACAATAGCCTCCATTATGAGAGATAGGAATGTATGAACAATTAATTTCAGCTCATTTTTTTTATCAGTATTTACCCAGTTCACACCTTCCCAGACTGAAAACACCATCTGGGGGTCAAAGTCCATACATGTCTTACTAGAGAGGTGATTCATAGATTCCCCCTCCAAAATGTGTTCTATAGCATGCATACATTTGGAAAAAAAATGCATAAAAATATGTGAACAAATACACTTTTATCAACAGCAGAAGCATGCACACATTTCAAAGCTGTGCACAATAGATACATATATTTGGAAGAACTCACATGGAAATATGCGTTAGAACATAAGAACATAAGACGTGCCATGCTGGATCAGACCAAGGATCCATCTAGTCCAGTACTCTGTTCACACAGTGGCCAACCAGCCATCGGCCGGCTCGCAATAGGATACAGACTCAGATTGGAACGAGTCTTGAGGTGGAATTCAAAGGCCTTCGGTGAGCTCAAGTTTTTTCTGATTCGCACATCCCTACCAAGGGACTGCTCCTCCAGCCTACTATTGCTTGCAGTATGCTGTCCAAGGTCCTGAAAGTTCTTTTGCATCGTCATGACCCCGCTTTACTGACATGATACAGCACCATCTGTAAGTGCTTGTGCTGTTGGCCCATTTCTCTGGGCCTTCAGCCTCGATACATTGGTCTCAATAAAATAGGGAGCAATCAGTCATATATGTGCAGGGGTTGTCCACCACAGAACATTCATGAGTGCACATGAGTGGACATGGAATGTTAATATTTCACTTCAGGGGCCGACGTTGAAGAGGTTAGAGCTGTCCTCCTGACCAGATGCAATGGCTATCCTAAGGAGTGGGTTGATTTCTGAAATATTATATAACTATATTTTACAATGGGGCAGAAGGACACCAGGAGCTTGAACCAGGCACTCTGTGGGAGCAGGGCAGGAGCTGTACTAGTTTCATTTCTTTTCTGGCTCCCCTCCCATCGTAACAACCAACCCCCTCTCAAGCCGTTCTGGCTGGGTGGGGATCGGACATCCGAGGAGCCAATAAGGACCCATCTGACCATATATAACTGCTTGCTGTCTATGTTTGTTCCTTAGTTAGAGGAACTGCTTGGTTCGTGCAACATGAGCTGTGAATGACTTCTTGGAAGCCCTGCCTAATTCTACCAAGGTGCCAGACAAGAAGTCTGTTTCTTTCTCTGTGCCAAAAGGCCTTCCAATGGGGCACAGCTTCTTCCAAGAGACTTGGAGGCCAGGGGTAGCTCTAACTTGGCTACTTGCAAGTTACATTTTCCTTGGCCTCAGCCCAGGAGGTAAGTCCCAACGACAAAAGGTGAATTAGTGTCCCAATTTGATCAAAAGAGATAAATCAGAACCCTATCCTCTAAATGGGTCCAGACTCCTGGACTCCTGGCTGGTTGTAAATAAAACTGGATCCACCAGCTTCCCCTGCCATTTTCCCCAAGCTACTATGAGAAATGAGCCAAACTCAGAGGAAACAGGAAACCTGGAGCGGAGTGGAGGTGGCAAATGACATCACGATCCTTGCTCATCACCAAGTCCCAGTGCCCTAAACCTGCATGCTCTGGCTCCATGACAACACTGGTTTGTTGACCATTGCATCAATGCAGATGTCTGCCAGCAGAATCAAACATACCTGTCTTTTCAAAGCAGATGGAATACTGTGCTGACGATGCACAGTTAGGAAGTGAGGAGAGCAATGCTTCCCTCCAGGAACCTTTTGTAGAGTTGAACATGGAGGCTGCTTACTTGAGACACGATCTAAAGGTAAGGAATCCCTCCTTGGTGCAAGATGCCTCTCTGATTTAGTGGGCCATCTGACAGTGTGGTTGTTTTGGCTAAAGTCAAAATCAGTGGATGCATGGGGAAAAATGGGACTCCTACTCAGTCTTGTTGTCTTTTGGTAGAGGTACACCATGGATGTTTGCTAATGCAGAAAGATTCACACAGAACATATGACTCTGAATGTTAGCAAATCTCATGAACTAGGCCCTCGATTTTATATTGCTACACCATTCTTTGTGTAAATGCATCAATTTGACTACAAGGCCGACCCCTAGCCCATTCCAATCCAATGGGGTGGAGATCACACAGGTAGGGTGACCATATGGAAAGGATTGCATGGCTCCTGTATCTTTAACAGTTGTACAGAAAAGGGAATTTCAGCAGGTATCATTTGTGTTAAAGCTGCAGGAGCCCCGTCCTCTTGACCAGATACAAAAGAAGGCAGGGCTCCTGCAGTTTTAACTGTTGTGATGAGATGGAATTTCACGAGGTGCTGTACACATACAAATGGCATGTGCTGAAATTCCCTTTTCTGTACAACTATTAAAGATACAGGAGCCCTGTCCTCCTTTCCATATGGTCACCCTACACCCATGCCACTCCTCTTGGGCCCTATTTAAACAAAATACCACTCTTACTGGCTCCAAGCAGTGGCCATCTTTTTCTTCCACATCATTACCTTGTGTTTGAAGATAAAAATGAATTTATGAAGGAGTTCCATGATTGATCCATCTACCCTAGTATTGACTACCTTGGCAGGCATCAGCTATTCTATCTAGTGTAACTCAATAGTAGATATTCAGCCCCTGAGCCATGTTATTGTTTTTCTGTAGTCTATTGAGCTACAGGCAGAAATAGAGAAGGAACAGGCAGAAATAGAGAAGGAGGTAAGAGTACAGACCTGGCATTATGCCACAGTTCATCAACAGATAAAATGTAAACTTCTGCCCATAATTTAAATGAAATTAATGAAATTAATTAATTAATTGTAACGGTTAACTTTTGTGAACCACTCAGAAAGTTTTGACTATGGGGCTGTATATAAATTACATAAATGAAATGAAACGTATAAGCCATCCTGTGCTTTGTTATTGCAATAGAAAGATAGAGTACAAACTATCAATATAGGAAAAAATAAATTCCATAGCCTACATGTTTATGCACAGAATTGCACTCATGGTGTGTGCATGCATGTGTGGAAACATATACACACAAGTACTTGTGGAACTTGTGTATATCCTTGATGCAGATGGGCTAATCATGCACTTGGGTACTCAGAGCTTTCATACACAGTGACCTAGTTCACACATAACAATAAGTCACCATGGATGAATTTTCCCTTGTTGAGGCAGCCGCTGCCATTTTGAATATTTCAGTCATGGCAGGGGCACACCGTAGCTTGTCATTACATGGAAACCCAGCAAGGGTGGGTTGTTAGTGTGGTTGAGAATCTACCCACAACCCATGGTATGTTTTAGGGTTGCGGGTGGCTTGTTAACCCTAACCAGGTTCACACATAACAACAAGCTTCAGTGTATCCATGGTGTCTTCTCGTAACGAGCAACCCAGGCCGATCACTTTCAGTGCATTTGAGTACATGTGGCAGTGAAGGCAAGCCCTTTCCTTCAAAGTTCACACCGAGCCTTTGCTGATGGAGGTCCTGCACGCCCTCCTTCTAATGCACACTGCAGCCAGGAGGAGAATGTGTCTTTCACTTTCTAATATAAAGGGTAACACAAAGATGCTGTCTCCTCTTCCCAATCCAGATGGTCGTTGGGTGCAAAAAGTGAAGAGTTGTTATCTTGAGGATTCCTTGTGTGGAACCAAAGGAATATATCCTGACAGTGGATTAGAATATGAATTCAGTTGCTGTTCCAATGAAGACAATTGCAACAGGATATGGCCAAGCCCTCAGAGGCCCAGGGTGAAGACTGACATAAGAGTAAGACTGCAATCCACTACTCCCTCTGAATAAAGTCCCATTAAACTCAGTGGGGTTTATTTCTGAGTAAGCATGCCTAAGATTGCACTGCACAAGAAGCTGCAGCCCTCAGCCTGGCATTTTCTTATGTTGGCAACTTCAGTGAATGACGAACCTATCGACACATCGAACTCTGGCTTTGCCTCTTCCCCATGTTTCATGACGGCTGCACCCCTTTGCTTATTATTAGAAGCACCATCTGTACATTCTTGCCTTTGTCTATTCATCCATTGTTGTTTTTCAAAGCTATACTAGAGTGACCAGATACAAAAGTGGACAGGGCTCCTGCAGCTTTAACTGCTGTGATGAAGAGGGAATTTCTCCAGGTGCTGCATGCATACAAATGACACCTGTTGAAATTCCCGTTTCTATGCAACTGTTAAAGAGACAGGAGCCGTGTCCTCCTTTCCATATGGTCACCCTACCAGAGCTCAACTTTACCAGCTAAGGACATTTGGGTTAACAACATTGAGGGTTTCAGGTTGGACCTACTGCCCCAATAATAGGCCTGTCTTTGCTTTACAAAGACACTTTTCTTTTTCTTAAAAAATGGGAATGGATACCTTGCAGAACATGTTCTAGAAAATTTGAATCTATGCAATTGATCTATATCTTAAAAACCTTTAAATATTGTGAGCTGTCCTGGAAGGCCTGTTGTTGGTCACCCTATAGATATGGTTACAGTGTAGATAAGCAAGCTTATCTACACCAAGCAGGATATGTCACTTTGAAAATGAGTTGAAAACTGTGTATGGAGTGTGCCCTGGGCCCCAACAGTTGTCACTACTGTTATAAACTGTTTTAAAGCAATAGTGTAGATCCTGCCCATGTCTACTCATAAGTAAATACCATTACGATTAAAGGGGCCTATTCCCATGTGAATGGGCATAGAATTGCAGCCTTAATAAAGAAATAGAAATACTTTTAAAAGTCTCTGGAAATATGGTCAAATTTGGTTAAATTCCGCTGAGCACCCTGACATACTCACAGCCGGAATGATGAAAGGTTGGATTCCTGACCCTTTCAGCTGATACATGTGAGACAAATTGGGGCTTTTAATCATCCTTAGAAACATAGAATAGTAGAGTTGGAAGGGGCCTACAAGGCCATCGAGTCCAACCCCCTGCTCAATGCAGGAATCCACCCTAAAGCATCCCTGACAGATGGTAGTCCAACTGCCTCTTGAAGGTCTCTAGTGTGGGAGAGCCTACCACCTCCCTAAGAAACTGATTCCATTGTCGTACTGCTCTAACAGTCAGGAAGTTTTTTCTGATGTCCAGCTGGAATCTGGCTTCCTTTAATTTGAGCCCGTTATTCCGTGTCCTGCACTCTGGGAGGATTGAGAAGAGATCCTGGCCCTCCTCTGTGTGACAACCTTTTAGGGATTTGAAGAGTGCTATCATGTCTCTCCTCAGTCTTCTCTTCTCCAGGCTAAACATGCCCAGTTGTTTCAATCTCTCTTCATAGGGCTTTGTTTCCAGACCCCTGATTATCCTGGTTGCCCTCCTCTGAACATGTTTCAGCTTGTCTGCATCCTTCTTGAATTGTGGAGCCCAGACCTGGATGCAATACTCTAGATTAGTGGTTCCTAAACTTTTTCAGGTAACCGCCCCCCTGGTTCCATGAACTCATGCCCAGTGCCCCCTACCCTACACTATAAAAATCATTATTCAGAATAGCAGTTTTCAACGACCCACCAACGAAGATAATAACAATAAAATTCAAAACAGTAACAATTAATTGAATATTTATTCAAAATCCGAAGCACCCGCCGCAGGCTTGCCGAGGGAGGGAGGGAGGGAGGGAAAAGAGAGCTAACACCTGTTTTGCAGCCAGCGTGGCAGGGCACACCAAGCAGGGTATGTCTCTTCATTAGTGTTTTGGTGCTTTTGAAACATTTCAATTCACCGTTAAAAGGACTCTTCTTAAACGGTATTAATACATGTGTGGATTCTTCCCCTATATGGCTTGCGACCAAACTACCTTCTCCCATAAAAATGTCCTTGGGTTTTAAGGCCTTCTGGAGAGGCGCTTCTCAGAAAAGACCACCTCGAGCGCTCCCCTGCTGTCCCTTTGCCTCTTAGTGCCCCCCTATGCAGTCTCACCGCCCCCAAGGGGGCAGTCCGCCCACTTTGGGAACCACTGCTCTAGATGTATTGCAACTAGAGGGCCGAATAGAGAGGAACCAGTACCTCACGTGATTTGGAAGCTATACTTCTATTATAGCAGCCCAAAATAGCATTTGCCTTTCTTGCAGCCATATCGCACTGTTGGCTCATATTCAGCTTGTGATCTACAACAATTCCAAGATCCTTCTCATTTGTAGTATTGCTGATTATTTCTGCTTAATGAATGCCAGTAGAGTTTCATCGGGGGACATTTGCTACTGCTGAAATATTAACACGCAGTGATGTATGTTTTAGCGATTGGGTCCTTGCTTTTACATTCTTGCTACTGTCATAGAATCATAGAATCATAGAATAGCAGAGTTGGAAGGGGCCTACAAGGCCATCGAGTCCAACCCCCTGCTCAATGCAGGAATCCACCCTAAAGCATCCCTGACAGATGGTTGTCCAGCTGCCTCTTGAATGCCTCTAGTGTGGGAGAGCCCACAACCTCCGTAGGTAGCTGATTCCACCGTCGCGCTGCTCTAACAGTCAGGAAGTTTTTCCTGATGTCCAGCCGGAATCTGGCTTCCTTTAACTTGAGCCCGTTATTCCATGTCCTGCACTCTGGGAGGATCGAGAAGAGATCCTGGCCCTCCTCTGTGTGACAACCTTTTAAGTATTTGAAGAGTGCTATCATGTCTCCCCTCAATCTTCTCTTCTCCAGGCTAAACATGCCCAGTTCTTTCAGTCTCTCTTCATAGGGCTTTGTTTCTAGACCTCTGATCATCCTGGTTGCCCTCCTCTGAACACGCTCCAGCTTGTCTGCGTCCTTCTTGAATTGTGGAGCCCAGAACTGGACACAATACTCTAGATGAGGCCTAACCAGGGCCGAATAGAGAGGAACCAGTACCTCACGTGATTTGGAAGCTATACTTCTATTAATGCAGCCCAAAATAGCATTTGCCTTTCTTGCAGCCATATTGCACTGTTGGCTCATATTCAGCTTGTGATCTACAACAATTCCAAGATCCTTCTCTTTTGTGGTATTGCTGAGCCAAGTGTCCCCCATCTTGTAACTGTGCATTTGGTTTCTATTCCCTAAATGTAGAACTTGGCATTTATCCCTATTAAATTTCATTCTGTTGTTTTCAGCCCAGCACTCCAGCCTATCAAGATCACTTTGAAGTTTGTTTCTGTCTTCCAGGGTATTAACTATCCCACCCAATTTTGTGTCATCTGCAAATTTGATCAGCGTTCCCTGCACCTCCTCGTCCAAATCATTAATAAAAATGTTGAAGAGCACTGGGCCCAGGACTGAGCCCTGCGGCACCCCACTCGTTGCCTCTCCCCAGTTTGAGAAGGTTCCATTGATAAGTACTCTTTGAGTCCGATTCTGTAGCCAACTGTGGATCCACCTAATAGTTGTTCCATCTAGCCCACTTTTAGCTAGTTTGTTAATCAGAATGTCATGTGTTACTTTGTCAAAAGCTTTGCTGAAGTCAAGATATATGACAGCCACAGCATTCCCACAGTCCACAAGGGAGGTTATCCTATCAAAAAATGAGATCAAATTAGTCTGACAGGATTTGTTCCTGACAAATCCATGTTGGCTTCTAGTAATCACTGCATTGATTTCAAGGTGTTTACAGATTGACTTCTTTATAATCTGCTGTGATAATCAGAATTTGATTCATGTGCTTATTTGAGTCTAATTCTAGAATCAATGCCCTTATTTGATTGTGGGGGTATGGTTAGAGCCTGGATTGGGGAGTAACGGGGCACATAAGGAATCAATATACAGAGTGTTTAGATGCTTGGGTTATGGGAAGCTTTTAAAATGAAGCTGGGGGTGGTGGTAGTATGGTTTGATATCATTTAATATATTAGAGCTTTATCACACCAGCGTTATACTGCGCAATCACTGCGGCTTGCGTGCAAAGGATTCAAAAGTTTTCCATCTTATAATCTGCTTTTATTGTGAAGTACTCCCATGCATCCTGCTTTAATTGCACTTCTTAACCAAAAGAAGTGCAATATTTTGCTACTAGCTTTCGAGTGTATCATTTGTTGTTTTCCAAGTGGCCACTGGGGCGCAGGAGCAGGATTTGAAGAAAAATTAAACAAATGCTTACATCTGCATAAGTTTTAAAGATAAAGACATCAAAATTGGCACAGTAACAGATATTAAGAAGAGCTTTAAGCATACCACATTTCAATTGGATTGGGTCATCCATTGATTTTTTAATGATTTTTTTACATTTCCTCCCTTAAACCCATTTCCTGGTATGCAAAGGATCTAGCCGCCCGGTTACAACAACAACAATGGTGACAGCTTAGCACTGTAGGGGATAATTCGAGGGAAACCAGTATGTGGGATGAAACTCTTAGTCATAGAAACATGTGGCTTATGCCAATGTTCTTATTCCATATAAGGGGGTGAGGGAACTGCTATAAAGTTATTGTAGGAGAGAGTTGCAGTTTGGAAACCCCTTACTATTGGAGAAACAAAAGTAAAAGAGGGCTGCTGACTACTAATATAAGGACCTGGACCCTTCTTTGTAGTAAACAAGGGGCTGTTCCAAGAAAGAGGGTGGAATTTTCCCAAGAAGAGGGTGTTCTTAAAGGTGATGAGGACCACAGAAGCGGCTGTTGCTGCTCTCAGAATGATTAGGGTGACCCTATGAAAAGGAGGACAGGGCTCCTGGATCTTTAACACTTGTATTGAAAAGGGAATTTCAGCAGGTGTCATTTGTATATATGGAGAACCTGGTGAAATTTCCTCTTCATCACAACAGTTAAAGCTGCAGGTGCCCTGCCCTCTTTTAAATCTGGTCACAGTATAGCTGCAGTAGTATAGCTCCTGCAGCTTTAACTGTTGTGATGAAGAGGAAATTTCACCAGGTGCTGCATGCATACAAATGACACCTGCTGAAATTCCCTTTTCTATGCAACTGTTAAAGATACAGGAGCCCTGTCCTCCTTTTCAGATGGTCACCCTAAGAATGATGTCATCAGTGGAATCTGGAGGCGGGGGGGGTGGGGCAGCTGCACCCTCCTGCCTGTATGAGCAGATGCCCATGCTTGGGAGCTTCTTTAAACTCTCTGGGGCATGTTGTACCAAATTAATGGGAGCAATTCAAATTAAGTCAATGATCCATTGAGTACCCTATAGAGCTCTCTAGTCCATCCTTGTTTCCTGCTGCTAATTACACTTACTCAGGGCCAAACTACATAAGGCCTTAATTACAACGTTGCCTCTTTACTGTAGGATTTCTCATTGAAAAACAGGCCAACATGATTTGGGGATGGAAGTGAGGGAATCTAGGTTGGTACTTTAGGATAGAGAGGTTTTAGCCCTAAGTTCCAAATCTGGATGGGGGCACCCCTTCCACTTGCATGGGGGAAAGGCTACCATTAAAGCAGAAAGGAGCTTTATTCCCACGCAAGTTGCAGGCACAGGGGGTCTCCAAGGTATTTAACTGGTCACGGTGCGTCATTTCACAACTCCTTCTGTGTTATATGCCATCTCATCGTTGATTTTTTTTTGTTTTTGCTTGAATGTATAGCTGGATGGCTCATTGTGCATTCTTATAACGGTAAAGCAGTAGAAGTGCCCCAGACTAAATGTCGCCAAGTAGATCAAAAGATCTTTCCAGTCACCATGTTTAATACTCTCACTGGACTGGAGCCAGATGTGGTCATGCATCAAGTAAGATTCCATTGGCATTACATAATTGATATCTCTGGACTGGCTCCAGATTTTGAGAGCTTGTTCTGTGTATCCTTGTTGATCACTTAGACATCCTGCAAAACTAGCTGCCACCCTGAGTAGGGTAACCATATGAAAAGGAGGACAGGGCTCCTGTATCTTTAACAGTTGCATAGAAAAGAGGATTTCAGCAGGTATCATTTGTATATATGGAGAACCTGGTGAAATTCCCTCTTCATCACCACAGTTAAAGGTGCAGGAGCTATACTAGAGTGACCAGATTTCATAGAATAGTAGAGTTGGAAGAGGCCATCGAGTCCAACCCCCTGCTCAAGAGGGCAGGGCACCTGCAGCTTTAACTCATGTGATGAAGAGGAAATTTCACCAGGTTCTCCATGTATACAAATGAGACCTGCTGAAATTCTCTTTTCAATAGAATTGTTAAAGATACAGGAGACCTGTCCTCCTTTTCATATGGGGGGCGGGAATCTACACTACTGCTTTAAAGTGATTTATAACAGTTTTGACAACTGTTGGGGCCCAGGACGTATTGCTTATACAGGTTTCAAAACGTTTTCAAAGTGCTTTAAAGCGCTTTAAAAGCAGTAGTGTATGGTCATTCTAAGGAATCCTGAGAAGGGATAAAAGCCATGATAGTTTCTTTTCTTTCATGTCCAAAAGCTATCCAATGGAACACAGCTTCTTCCTGCAAATTGGGGGGCTGCAGATGGCTCTGATTTGGCTTCTGGCAGTCTGTTTTCCTCTGCCCCAGTCGAGGAGGTAAGTCCCCACCTATAGCCAGAGATAAGCCACCAATCCATATGCAATATCACCCTCTTTCATCTTTAAAGAAGTACTTTGAGCTGGGGAAATGGTGGGCATGCTGGAATGGATGGGGAGACACCCAAAGCAGTACCACCCACAGGGGCACCCCTTTCCTTTCCCACCCCACACCTCCCTACTTCCAAGTAAGCCTCTTCCCTTAGACTGGAAGAAAAGAATTTCTTCCGCGTCTTGATGTTGATCCCAGGCATGTGAGTGGGTGGCTGCTTAAAGGCCCTGACTGGAGTGGAGGAGAGGAAAGCCAGAGCTATCTCCTCACAAATTAGTCCCTTCCTTTTCATTAGCTCATTCCTTTTCTAGCACATGCTAGCCCTAATGTGAGAAATGGGTTTTCCCCGTCCACGTGCAACTTCTGTGGTTATTGAAATGGGCTAGGCCACCCTTCCCAACATGGAACCTTCCAACAAATGGGAAAAGTTATTTTATTATGCAAAACACAGGTAATGTTTGAGCAGTGCTGCATCACTAAGCATCACTATCTGCTATTTATCTCTTGTTTCAGAATGCAGGAGTTTCTTGTGCTGTCTTCTGTAATGCATTGTTCTGCCACTAGGTGTCAATGTCTTCTGCTTATGATATTTGACCTTTAAAATGTGAATTTATTATTGATGTGCTTACTCCATTTATATACCGTCTTTTTGCCAAAGAATTCTGCATACTTTACGTTTCAATAACAACAATAATCTAAGAGCTACAGAACACAAAAGGGAAATAGGAAAGGATGAAGAAAATAAGCAAATTCAATTCAGGTACCAACCATTTTCTACTATTCCAAATAAATTTACACAATGATCAAGTGGAAGGGCTCATGGGAAGTGTTTCTGGAAAAGGAGGCACCAAAATGGAAGTTTCTCCCGTCATAAAAGCTAGAAGCAACTATTTCTGGATTCCTGCATTGAGCAGGGGGTTGGACTCGATGGCCTTGTAGGCTCCTTCCAACTCTGCTATTCTATGATTCTATGATTCTATGATTTATTTGCATGCTGCTGTTCCTCCAAAAGAGCTCCAGGATTTTAGATTCTCAAGCAGCACTTTTTTCGAGTATTTTTGAGGCCCAGCTCTTCCCAGCTTCTGTGACAGAACAGTTTTGGAGGGCTTCAGGCCATTTTCCTGTAATAAAGAACAAAAGGAGAACCCACATTGCAACAGGGCGTGCTACTAAGGATAAAGCGTGCAAGCTATTGGCAGCACATGATACAAAATAATCCATGTCCATTGGCCAGTATGGAATCCTGAACTCTGTTCAGACAGCTTCATGTGTGCATTTTTTATGCATCCTGTATAAGACAACATAATAACAGAAGCCATCTTTGATTTGATGTACCAAATAGTTGACAGTTGTATCAGAGTTTCAGAACAACTATATCAGTCAGGCTGGTCTATTTGACAACAACTATGAGAGTAATGTCTGATCTATTTGTTGTTAAGCTGTAAACTATTTGGCACAATTGCACTTGCAACTATTTTTATTACAGATTTTGCAATTAATGGGCCCAGTGCTGTCTTGTTGCTCTCTTACAATTATTAATAAAGGTCTTGTCTTAAACCAAAGTCAACTCACAAAGCAAACTGGGTTTAGGAAAACCTATGAAGTTTAGAATTCAGATGGAGCTATCACAAAATAATCATTAATAGAATTTAATAAAATAACTAATCCATACTACAAAATATAAAAATTGTAAAAATTAAATTATATAACAAACCATATAAAATTATACCCATATGGAAACTAAAAGAGTCCATAAACATAGTGACCTTACTTCCCCCCTAAAAGTCATTTAATAATAATAATAATAATAATAATAATAATAATAATATATTTATTTATTTCTTACCCGCCTCTCCCTTTGGATCGAGGCAGGGAACAACATTAGTACAGAATCAATACATCTTAAAAATTCTTGATTTTACATTGATCTGGATAGGCCTGCCGGAAAAGGCTAAAGCTGCCTTAAAATATAGTAGGCTATATTAATACACATCCACCTGTCCCAAACATGTTTCAACCTCAAGGGTCTTCATCAGTGGGATAAAGAATAAAGCCTGCCATGCACAGATCCTTCATGTGCAGAATTTCTATTGAAAGACTTGTTCAAGTTCTGATTGGGTTTATGGATGCTTCAGTTCTACACTATCAGCTATGAGATAGGAGGGCATGTTATTTCCCCCTTCCTCTTATGATGCATCTATAGACTGACCAAAACAAACTGTGCAAGAGGGACTTTCTGGTCTGAATTGGATAATGATAATATTAACAACAACAACAGCAACATAGTGTTTTAGGTTATAGTTTGATAAAAAAATTCTTTGTTTTAAGATAGCTCCATCTGAATTCTGCACTTTCCAGGTTTTCTGAAACCCAGTTTGCTTTAGTTGTTGCTCTCTTACACTAGGAATGTTTATATTCATATTGCTATTGGTGACCTTGTCTTTTTTGTTTTGTTTTATTGGATGGTATAGAATGAAATGAAATATAATCTAGTCGTCGTCTTCTTCTTCTTCTTCTTCTTCTTCTTCTTCTTCTTCTTCTTCTTCTTCTTCTTCTTCTTCTTCTGTTTGTACGATCTTCTATTCTTGGAATAGTAAATATGCATTTACGAATGGTTCCCCCCCCCCCTATTTTTCAAAGACTAAAAAATAAAATTTGGGGGGAAATGTTTGAAGGGGGGCTGCACGGATATGCAGGCAAGCCCAGTCCTCAGCACCTGACCTGTTTGGCAACCACATTCCAAGTGTTCATGCATAGAGGGGGGATCATGACCATATTAGATTCACACACACACACACACACACACACACACACACACACTCGGTATGGAACTCTAAGTATGTATATTGGTACACAAGTGGAGTTCCTTCAGGCACACTCTGAGTGCATAGATGGCAGGAGAGGTAGTTTGAACAGCTCTGCAATCCCTCTCACCATGTTCATAAGAATGTAAGAGGAGCCATGCTGGATCAGACCAAAGGTCCATCTAGTCCAGCGTTTTGTTCACACAGTGGCCAACCAGCTATTGACCAGGAACCTACAAACAGGACATGGGTGCAACAGCATCCTCCCACCCCTGTTGCTCAACAACTGGTGTATGCAGGCATACTGCTTATGATCTTGGAGGTAGCATATAGCCATCAGGACTAACAGGCATGTTCATTGAGTGTGCAGAAAAGGATTGCTTAAACCCTCACCTCTTCTGTATTCTCTTCCTGCTCAGGTGGCCTTGTTGTCAGATAGAGCCCCCAACAATTTCTCCCGGACTACCTTCCTATGGTTTCTAATTTAGGGTCATAAAGTAGTGATGCTGCTGAATTTCATAATTAGTTGGCTTGCAGGTCAAACTTCACTGATTCGTAATGCTCACCTTTTTTAAAGAACCTGCCCATTGCTTTACAAATTCTCTTATTAAGTTTGGAACTGGTTGTGTACTTCTGAGCATGCTCAGTCTCTATCAAAACACTGTTATTTCCATGCATGTACTGAGGTGGTTGGATTAATGTAGAAAGACCACAAGAAAACAACCAATCAGAAAAGAGGTACATTACATGACACACTAAATGGGCTCAAGTTACAGGAAGCCAGATTCCTGGCTGGATATGACGAAAAACTTCCTGACTGTTAGAGCAGTATGACCATGGGACCAGTTACCTAGGGAGGTCGTGGGCTCTCCCACACTAGAGGCCTTCAAGAGGCAGCTGGACAACCATCTGTCAGGTATGCTTTAAGGTGGATTCCTACATTGGGCAGAGGTTTGGACTCGATGGCCTTATAGGCCCCTTCCAACTCTACTATTCTGTGATTCTATGTATTTTCAAACTTCAGCTGCCAAGATGCACTTTGTTTTTGCACATGCAAAAAAGCTTGTTTTCACAGAATGAGAGTTCATTTTTATGTAAATCTCACCCGAGTTACATGGGAGCATTCATCATTATGTGAGGAAAAAACTAATTCCACTCAGGGTACGTTTTCCCATCACTACTCATAAATCCTTTCTCTGACCCTGAAGCCCTGCAATACCACACTATTTATTTATTTATTTATTATATTTTTATACTGCCCAATAGCCAAAGGTCTGTGGGCGGTTCACAAACATTATCTGAGAAGGGCTGTCTCTAATGCCACATGGTCTGTATTAACCACTTCACCCTCACAGCAACCCACCTGTGTCCTCCTCATAGTCCTCTCCATTGACACTTGCGCTACCTTTTCTACGTCACCTTCTCCCCCCATTCCACTGCCACCACATACACACACACACTTTTCACCTGAACCTGCACACGAATTCTGTCGATTAATATCCAGTCCCATTCTTTGTGCCATTCGCTTGGTCTGATGAAACAGGATATCCTTGGGATAAATCTGCAAAAAGAAAAACGAAAAAAAAAAAAAAGGGGGGGAGCCAATGGAGTCAGTGGAGTATTTTCATATTTTCGATTCTCATAGCTCATTCTCATTCTCACTTTAAGGGTACAATCCATCAACCCTTACCTGGAAGAAAATTTCACAAACGCAATGGGGCTTACTTCAAAGTAGACGTGCATAGGATAGCACTACAGTTTAGGAAACCCAAGCTCCTTCTAGCCTTTTAAAATCTATGGCACTTTTATGCCACTTGAACTGTCATTCCTTCCACCAAAGAAACCTGGAAATTATAGTTTGGTGCTGAGAATTGTCTTAGGGATCCAGAAACCCATCCACCCCCCATTAAACTAAAATCTCAACATTTAAGGGCCAAACTAGATACTTCCTTGACAACTTAGGGTGTGGGGAAATAATTAATAGCTGGCAAAAATTGATTTTCATCAGAACTGTAGTATGTGAGGCGGGGAGGTGGGTAGTGGGTTTTTTTGTTTTTTGTTAGCTCACTTGTGCGTGTTGTATTGAATAAATGGGTTCCAAGAAAACTGCAGTGCTGGGCAGGTGAGATCTTCATGATCTGGGGGGCTTCTCTGCTGATGTGGAAGAAGTTCCGCTCTGTGACATTGTAGAGTGGCCACTGCTCCCCATCGGATGCGGATCCTGTGGGATTCCTGTGAAGAAAATGAAGAGATATTGGTCATATTACTGCAAGAGAGAGTAGCCGTATTAAGGCGTTAGCAATTAACATTCAGCAAGTGCGCGATTTGGCAGAGTGTACTACACATGGAAGATAACTTCATGAAGATCCAAAGAAAATAAAGCAGGTGGCGACCAGGAAAAAGGACTTTTCTGCTGTGGTACCCTGGCTGTGGAATGAGCTCCCTTGAGAGGTTCGCCTGGCACCTACTTTGTAAGACAGTTTATTCTGAGGCATGTAGATGGGGAAACAAGATGTTATCAGTGGAAGCAACTGTTTCACTGAGTTGGAAGCATCAGAAATAAGAGTCCCTTCACACAAGCATCTCACCGTGTGATGCCTTCACAAAGTGGTTTGATTGATTTGCAATGTGGATTTAACTTTGGGGTGGGTTGAGACAAAGTCTTCCCCATCTGAATCAGTGCTGTGGAAAGGTGATGATTAGAGACCTTCAAGCTATCCAAGAATATTTCATGCAGGAATTACCACAGGACAGAAAGGTTGAAAGAAAACAAGAGTGCCCATCTTGTATGAATGAATCGGGAGGATTTCCTCGTAAGCCCACATTGCTATTTGAGCCCAACAACCAAATCAGCATAAACTGAGCTGAGCTTGATTCAGGTTTAGATATGGATTATCCCTTGAATACACTCTAAAAACAATCCAGTTTTACCAGACTTAGGCCTTATTTATTTATTATTTATTTATTTATTACATTTTTATACCGCCCAATAGCCGAAGCTCTCTGGGCGGTTCACAAAAATTAAAACCACAGTAAAACAACCAACAGTTTAAAACACAATTACGAAATACAGTATAAAAAGCGCAACCAGGATAAAACCACACAGCAAAGTTGATATAGGATTAAAATACAGAGTTAAAACAGTAAAATTTAAATTTAAGTTAAAATTAAGTGTTAAAATACTGAGTGAATAAAAAGGTCTTCAGCTGGCGACGAAAGCAGTACAGTGTAGGCGCCAAGCGGACCTCTCTGGGGAGCTCGTTCCACAACCGGGGTGCCACAGCGGAGAAAGCCCTCCTCCTAGTAGCCACCTGCCTCACTTCCTTTGGCAGGGGCTCATGGAGAAGGCCCCCTGTAGATGATCTTAAGGTCCGGGTAGGTACATATGGGAGGAGGCGTTCCTTCAGATAACCTGGCCCCAAACCGTTTAGGGCTTTAAATGTTAATACCAGCACTTTGAATTGGGCCCGGACCTGGACTGGCAGCCAGTGAAGTTGTAAAAGGACTGGCGTAATGTGATCTCGCCGGCCAGTCCCTGTTAATAACCTTGCTGCCCTGTTTTGCACCAGTTGAAGTTTCCGGACCGTTTTCAAAGGCAGCCCCACGTATAACGCATTGCAGTAATCCAAACGAGAGGTTATCAGAGCATGGATAACTGTAGCTAAGCTATCTCTGTCCAGATAAGGGCGCAGCTGGTATATCAGCCTGAGCTGATAAAAGGTGCTCTTTGCCACTGAGTTCACCTGTGCCTCAAGTGACAGTTCTGGATCCAAGAGCACCCCCAAACTACGGACCCGATCCTTTAGGGGGAGTGCAACCCCGTCCAGGACAGGGCAAACATCACCTCGCCGGACAGAAGAACCACCCGCTAACAGTACCTCCGTCTTGTCTGGATTGAGTCTCAGTTTATTAGCCCTCATCCAGTCCATTACCGTGCCCAGACACTGGTTCAGAACAGCCACTGCCTCACCTGGGTTTGATGAAAAGGAAAGGTAGAGCTGGGTATCATCCGCATATTGATGACACCTCAGTCCACATCTCCGGATAACCTCCCCCAGCGGCTTCATGTATATGTTAAACAGCATAGGGGATAAGATAGAGCCCTGTGGAACCCCATGGCTTAGGTGCCACGGCACAGAGCAATAATCCCCCAGCACCACCTTCTGGAATCGGCCATCCAAGTAGGAGCGGAACCACTGCAACGCAGTACCTCCAACTCCCAGCTCAGACAACCTATCCAGAAGGATACCATGGTCGATGGTATCGAAGGCCGCTGAGAGGTCCAGGAGAACCAACAGGGTCGCACTCCCCCTGTCTCTCTCCCGACAGAGGTCATCCCACAGGGCGACCAAGGCAGTTTCCGTTCCAAAACCAGGCCTGAAGCCCGATTGAAATGGATCTAGATAATCCGTTTCATTCAAGAGTGCCTGGAGTTGTCCTGCAACCACCCGCTCAAGCACCTTGCCCAGGAAAGGGATATTAGCCACCGGCCTATAGTTGTTAACATCCTCCGGGTCCAGATTAGGCTTCTTCAGGAGTGGTCTAATTACCGCCTCTTTTAAAGAGGCCGGCACCACTCCCTCTCTCAAGGAGGCATTTACAACCTCCTGGACCCAGCCGGCGATCCCCTCCTTATTTGATGTAATGAGCCATGAGGGGCAAGGGTCAAGCACACAGGTGGTCGACCGGACTTGGCCTTTGCTAGACCTACCTGTAAATCCATGCGGGAGGAGGGGCTCACCCTCCTGCGGGCTGTCACCCCAGTCTAAAGTCAGACGCGACGAGCTGAAGGAAAGCCCCGTCGCATCCGCCATTTTTTAAAAAAATTAAAGGGCTGGGTGCACAGGAGCACACGAACGACCAAAGGTAAGGCTTTTTTTTCAAAAAAAATGCTTTCCCCGCTCCCCCCACCCTGCCCCGATGGGCGCAGCGCTCCTGGGGAGTACTGCAGATTGTGCTCAGCTTCTCCCGGCTACGCGCGAGTAAGCGCTTATAGCCGGGAAAAGCGGCGGACCAGTCTACACCTTCCACGGTCTCAGGCTCAACCCGAGACCATGGGAAATACCGGGCTACAAGTGTACGCACAGGGGGCGATCCCAGGAATCAGCCCAGGCTAAAGCCTAACAAACTTATCAAGTACTCTGCTCCACTATGGGGGAAGAGCAGCAGCAACAGCTGGGCCTTAGTAGGGCCAGAACCAAGCCGGATGTGTCCACAGGTAGATACAATGCCTGGGCATTGTCCAAAGGCACACAATGGGCCTGTTCAGACAACACACTAAGCCATGGTTAAGCAGCAAATGGTTAATGAGCATGTTTAAACCATGGTTATATAGCCACCATGATTAGGAATGGTTCACATGACACACTAAGACATATATTTGCCTGCCCTATATATCTGCCTACCCTAAACCTGAGATCCGTCGAAAAAGCCCTTCTCTGTGCCCCACCAACGCGAGATATATGCATAATGGGGCACCCACCATTACAGGCAAAGAGTGAGGGGGGGAAAGGGAAGTAGATCCCAATATGCCATTTTTATTTTTGCACATTTTTTTTCTGTGATGAAATTTGTGCAAAATTACCGAAGGTTAGAAAAACATCCTGCATATCTGTGAAAAGTTTCAAGCCCTTTATACACAACAAACTCTTATGATAGACCCAACAAACTCTTATAATATTTCAGATCTTCAGCACATTAAGTTGCAAAGGGTCTAATTGACAACCTGCTCCTAAGAACTCATGGACTCTCATCACAGAAAAAAATGTGCAAAAATAAAAATGGCATATTTTCCCCATAGGCTAACACATGAAAATGTGTATTTTGGGAGGGATTCGCACATTTGAGCAAATGTCGAAACAAAAAGTCCAATTCCATCATTGAGTGGGTGCCTGACAATCTGCAAAACACAGATTTATTTTATTTATTTATTTATTTATTACATTTCTATACTGCCCAATAGCCGGAGCTCTCTGGGCGGTTCACAAAAATTAAAAAATGTAGATGGAGTGAATTTTACACCATCTGCACATCCCTATTTAGAGTACATAAAAGCAGATAGGAAGAGAAAAGTAGGTTGCATTAATCCCAAGATGAAAGGCCCAAGCCTATCGAACGAATGTCCAGAGGCATATAACTGGGAATGTTAATGCACCTTACCCACTTCTGGCAAACTCCGCCCAGTAGCGCATCACCCTGCGGCTCAGTGCAGCGTCAGCTTCTGTGCGTGTTTGGTTTATCCCTGGTAATGCTGAGAGGGTTCCGAACAGGTAAGGCAGCTCTGCTCCATGGGCGGCTCCCATCCACTCAGGCCAAACGGAGCCGGAGATGTGGTGGTTGAAGGAGTAAACATACACAGGACCCCCGGCTGCTGCCATGTTTTCAGCCACTTCGGCCAGTGGGCAGAGAAAGAAATAATCTCTGCAAAAGTGGGAGAGGGCCTGACGGTACCGGTCTGTCCCATGGCTATTTTCAATGTACTTCAATCCTAGAGCAGTCACAACATTTCCTTGAACATTCTTTCGTAATGAGTAAACCATCCCTTCTAGGAGCTGCTCCCAGGTCATTACTGCTTCATTTTTTAGGGCGCTGGGGACGCCAGATACCAAAAAGAGAGAGCCGTCATCCCTGGTAACACCTATGAGTAGTGGTTTAGCCCGCATGCCTCCAGTCTGTAGAAGTTTCTTTGGCTCATCAGGAAGGAAGTCCCTGTCTGAGGTGGGTAGGAATAAAGGACTCCTATAAGCAAATGAATCCCCCTGAAGGTCTGTATCCTGCAGGCAGCTCACTACAGAACTGTGATTTTTTTTAGGACAATCCCATAGGTCACCTAATGAGGAAGCAAGGCTCTTGACAACCTCAGGATCCTTCCAAGCCCAGGGGGCATTAGGAGCTCCACTCTGAACCACAGCACGGGCAAAAAGGGGTTGGCTTGTTGGGGAGAGGAGGTGGAAACCCACGGAAGCTGCTCCAGCACTGTGGCCAAGGAGAGTCAATTGAGCTGAATTGCCACCAAAGGCTGCTGCATTCTCGTTCAACCACTTGAGAGCCAGATGTTGGTCCCACAATCCCATGTTCCCTGGGGCATCTGGTGGGAAGAAGAGAAAGCCTAGTGTCCCCAGCCGGTAATTAATGGAAGCCACAATGACATTCTCAGTAGCAGCTAAAAGTGCTCCATTGTATAAGTCCAGAGAGCCTGCTCCGGCTATATATCCCCCACCATGGATCCATACAAGGATTGGAACTGGCATGGAGGGCCTTGGGTGAGGTGCCCATATGTTCAGGAAGAGGCAGTCTTCTGAATTGGATGTGTTGGCAACCCATATGTTTGAAAAAGCATAGCGAAAAGAACTTCTCTGGTGGCAGGGGTTGCCATAATTGGTGGCCTCCAAGACATGGGTCCATGGCTGATGTGGACGGGGCTTCTGGAAACGCAATTTCCCCACTGGGGGCTCAGCATAGGGAATGCCCAGATAGGCAGTCACAGAGCCAGAGCCAGCTGGGAGATGCTTGCCTTTGATGGGACCACTGCTGGTGACCACCACGGTGTCATCTTCAGAGGCAGAACTGGAAGCCAATAGGCAGAGGCCCAAGAAAAAGCAGAGGAAAGAGGACATTGCAGCAGCAGCTGAAAAACATACAGTACTTTCAGTCATGCACTCAATTCTCATTCAGAATTGAACAATGACATTCACCAAAACTTTTATAACATCTAACAACTTTGGGCATCTGGTGACACCTGTTCTGGCCTCCACAACCTCATGTTAGGAAAATATCCGATCTTTTTTCTATTTTTTCCCAATAAAGATTGGCTGTCAGGTGGATCTCTTGGACTTGGCCATAAAAGAGAAAGTAGCATTTAGCAGGTGGCAGGTAAGCAAAATACGTCTAAGTACTTGGTCCATGTTCTAAGAACTATTTGATGATTAGCCTAGATCTCTGAGGGAATATGAAAACTATTATTTGGAAGTCACCTTCTCTGTCCCCTTCACTTCTGACCCTATGCCTGCTTCCCCCTTGCCCTTTGTCTCTTGTGTATTTGATTTGTTTGTTTCTGTAAGTCTGTATGTGTGGCTATTTGTTGTAGAGTGAATACTAGTTGCGGTTAAAGACCCGGGTTATTACACAGTATGGGGAAGGAATAATTTTAAGGGAGTGAGGTTGGGAAAATGGTATGTATTCATCTGCTTTATTACACAGAGCTTTATCACACCAGCGTTATACTGTGCAATCACTGCGAATTGCATGCAAAAGACTCTGAAGTTTTCCAGTTTATAATCGGCTTTGACTGTGAAGTACTCCCATGCATCCTGCTTTAATTGTGCTATAAAGGGAAAAGAATCAAGGTATTTTGCTAGTAGTTTTCAAGTGAATAATTTTGTTGTTTTCCAAGTGGCCACTGGGACGCAGGAGCAGGATTTGAAGAAAATTTAAATAAATGCTTACATCTGCGTAAGATTTAAAGATAAAGACATCAAAATTGGCACAGTAATAGATATTAAGGAGAGCTTTAAGCATGCCAAATTTGAATCAGATTGGGTGATCCATTGATTTTTTATGATTTTCTTTTACATTTCCCCCCTTAAACCCTTTGCAAAGGAGCTTAGGAGCACTGCCGCCCGGGGTGTGATTTAGCAACAACAACAATGATGCCGGCTTAGCGCTGTAGGGGATAATTCAAGGGAAACAGGTACATGGGATGAAGCTTAAAATCTAATACAGATTATGACAGTGATGATGGGCTGTCAAGACAGAATGTTGTAATCCCCTGGCTGGAATCTGTCAATTTCTATCCTTGTCCTCCTCTATTTATCAACCTTGAATTCCTTTAGCAAATATGCAGTGGTCACTCAATAACCTGGCATCTGGCTTTGTTAGCCCCTCGAACACCTCTCTCCTCTTTGACACTCACAAACATCTGCCCAAAGCGTTACAGCTGAGAGGGAGATGCTAGCTAGATGGGGATTAATTTCCAAAACTCTGAACAGCTAAAATAAAACTAGGCAAGAAGACATGGTGCTCGGACTCAGGATTCCTGGCTCCCCTTTCTCGTTGCCATCTCTCTTGTTGCTTTGCCCCCCCCCCCACAATATCTCACCCCAATTTCCATCCATTCTTCTTCTATGCCTTTAGGACTCACCTCCTTTCTTCCCTGGGGGGTTTGGCTTTGGCTTCTCCTCTGTGTCCCCCACAGCTCAGGCCAAGGGGAAAGGTGGCTTTCGTGATGCTTCTAGCTCTTACAAATAACAGATAGCCTAGGGAGAAGGCAGCTGCCCACGTGTATGTATAAGAAGGGCAACGACCTCCTGGGCTCTGCTGTTCCCTGGGAGGAATCTGCCCCTTGGATGACGTACATTTCATGGGTCAGACAGCGTAGAGTGGGAGGTGCTGCAGGTGAAAGGGGCAGCAGTGATGGAAATGCTTCTGTACCTGGATGCAGGCAGTGACAGACAGCAGGGCCTTCAAGAAGAATAAAAGACAGGCACCGGCTGTATCTTTGTTTATGGGAAACATAATGCCCCACCATATGAATGCCTGATGGAGTGCTGGTGCCACCGCATTAACCTTTTCCTGTCTGAAATTCCAACCCCGATTCCTGCCACCAGTGCAGCACTCCCCTCCCTCTCCCCCCACCAAATCCCCCCCACAGTCACTGCTCCCACTGCACTGACCACCACTTCCTCTTCCTCCCATGTGAAATTTCTTCCCCCCACGCACACATCACCCACACACACCCACACACACACACAGTTGCCGCCTGCTTCCTCTTTAGGAGAATTCCTGCTCTCTCGTTAGGGCTGCTGAAATGAGCATGGAAAACAGTGGGGAGGTAGGTGGGTAGAGAGGCAGGAGGAAATCCCAAGGACTCCTGGGTACACTCAGGAGTCCTTGAGCTCCATCACACCAGCGATTTACCCAAGAGGGAAGGTTGCAGGCCCTGGATCATTTCCCACCCCATCCCAAGATGTCCCAGTTACAAAAGTCCTGCCCTGAATGGAGGGTTTGCTTGATGGGATCATGTGACCATTCTACGAACTCCTCATGCTATTGTAGCCGAATTGGAAGAGGTGGCATGATGGGTTGATAAACAGGTCACATGATCTCATCAGGTGATCACTCCCTCCAGGGTAGAACTTCTTGGCATGGGGTTGGAAATGACCTCTACAGGGTCACTCCCAGTCCCCCCACATATACAGCAGGGGTTTACGCCTCATCCTATTGGTCCATGGGGGCATGATGAGTTTTTAGAGGAGTCACATGACACCCATCCAGTGATCCCTCCTTCCGGGGCAGGACTCTGGATGTGGGACTTGCGGGAATGGGATCAGACTTCTGGCAGGGGCTGAGTTAACCACTAGGGCTGTGCACGGACCCTCTGATCCGCTCCAGACCCCGATCTGCTCCTTTCAGATTGGGTCCACTCCACTTTGGGTCAATCCACCTCTGCTCCACTCCACTCCACTGTGGATCCGGATCTGGATCCGGAGCTCCGTTCCCCCCCCCCAACTTGCATTGCAAATGTAAAACACCTATAACTTTTTTAGTTTTCAAGTTAGAAACATGAAAATGGGCACCATGATAGCTTCTAAATAGATCCTTAGTCATGGCCACTTTGAAGGAAATGGGATTATCCCCTGATTTGGGGGGATTTTTAAAAAGATTTCCCCCATTTACAGAAATGCAGTTATCTCCATTATTTTTTTAAGCTACACACATGTAACTTGGCACCATGATAGCTTCCACATAGGACCTTAGGCATGGCTACTTTGAAGGAAATCAGATCATCCCCTGAATTTTAACGAATTTTTAAAGATTTCAGCATTCCCCCCATTTACAAAACTGCATTCATCTCCGTCATTTTTCGAGATACACCCATGTAACTGGGCAGCATGATAACTTCTAAATAGATCCTTAGTCGTGCCAATTTTGAAGCAAATTGGATCATCCCCTGATTTTTAGGAAATTTTTAAAGTTAAACCTAAACCACAAAATCCTTCAGAAATAAAGGAGATAGTGAAAGTGCATCTCAGGACAATATTAGCACTTCAAAGGGAACACAGTGCAAAGGGAACACTGTGTTCCCTTTGAAGTGTTAATATTGTCCTGAGATTGGACTGCCCCTCTAGTGGAAGGGACATTAAACAGATGACAGTCCTCTGATAAACCCTGAAATAGAGGACTATCTTCAGTAAAATAGCACTTCTGGCCACCCTAGTCCTGGGCTCTACAACGTGGTTTCTTTTGGTGCCTCCTTTGGTGTCCGCCAGACTCCCTCATTTTTATCGTATTTCATAAGATTTTTTTTTTAATTAAAAAGCATGTGTGTGTTTGTTTTGTAAAAAACTGAGAGCTTAAAGTGCCGCCTTCCAGAGCCATCTTTACTTGGGTTCAAAAGAGCAGTTTTGTGTTTTGGAGCTTGAACCCCACCTCTTCCTTGGACTTAAGTTCTTGGGCAAGTTCCTTTTCTTTTAGCCTCACCAGTTGGCCTTCTGGGAACCAAATGTTTTGTGAGCAACCATGGCAACCAAATGGACAACTTACCCCCATTGGCAGCCATTTTGTGAGACAACTCATGACACTCTCTCAAAATCCTAAATGTGCCCGCTGACCAAAAAGATTGGGAACCATGGTGATTGCTGCTGTTTTGTCCTGGCCTTTTCTCAGCCTCCTCAGGGCCTGCTTTTTCTGTCTCCTTTTCCCATTTCCTCAGGACCTTTCTTCACCATCTCAATCTCCCTTTTTCTCCTGAAAACCTCACTTCCTCCTGTAGCCCTTCAGGGTCAAAAAGGGATCAAATCTGAGATATTTTCCCCTGAGGGCTACATATTGCAAAGAGTTGCTGGATCCTGGAATGGATCCTGGTTATGTTTTCCATTGATTTGTTAATTGCTGAGGATCTGGACGAACAGAGGACTCAGCAGAAACTTAAAGGTCAACGCTACACCTGGACATTGAGTGTCATAATTGAATAATTGTCTAACTGATTGTCTTCAATTAAGGGTTGCAAGGAGTTGCATCATTGTACAGGTTGTCTATAAAAGTAAATGTATTTTCATGTGCAAGTATAACTTCCATAACTTCCATGTCCCTCATGTGAGCTGTATTGACTGACCGTTTGTAAGTATTTGTATCTGTACTGCCATAACTAAAGTATATATTTATTTGCCAGTAAAAAGGTTTATTTGAACCTACATAAATCTCTGTCTTAATTCACGTCTTTGCTGACTTGGCTGAGAACCGCTGTAATCTCTGCTAGTCTCTGGAAGGCCCAGACAGAGGCTTAACACAAAAGGTTATGTGCCAGAAGCCCAGTCTGTGCAATAACTGAACAGCTTATAAAGCCATAACTCAACAAGAGTTACACTAGTTTTGTCCATGATGTATTAAACCATTCGAGTCTCTGAATGAGACCAAAGAGCAACACTGAGGTGGGGACATGCAATTTACTCCTCTGCCTCACACAGTAAATTGGCTTTTGGCCAGCCTGTTGGGTAGGAAAGTGCAACTGAGATGGTACACAAAACTATGTAGGGCCAGGAAACAACTGGGGGTAAAGCGAGATCTGTGGATGGGGAACATGTTCAGGATTACATCAAATTTACTGTGCAATCCTAAACATGTTTACTTAGAAGTAAGCTTAAGTAGGGTTGGAGATTTACTCCTTAACATACTGCAACCTGCCTTATGCACCCGGAAGCTAGTTCCAGTATATGGATCTAGAGAGAACCCTTGGGATTTATAACTTTGGTAATTTAAAAAGCAAATAACCAAAACGAAGGTAGCCATGTTGGTGCATGAGAAATAAAAACCCCAAATCCACAGTTGCACCATGAGGAATTGATTAGGAATGTTGTTGCTTGGTCCTAATAAAGGTACCCAGCTATGCAGGATCAGGGCTAGTGTGTTACTCTTCTTTGAGCTGCCTAGAAGGGAGAAAATGCCTCTAAGCATGTGCAGAGGGCCTCTTTCTCTCTCCCCCTCCCACAGTAAATCAAAGCTTAAAGCCCATCCCCACCTGAAAGCTCTCATAATAGTGGTGTTTTACTCAGGGCTGTAGCCAGAGGTGGGATAGTGGGCCCAATCATAAAAATAACACCGGATGCTATTTCCGTTCTATTTGTATCTCAGCAGTTTATTTTCTTGGTTTTATTTATTTATTTATTTATTTATTACATTTTTATACCGCCCAATAGCCGAAGCTCTCTGGGCGGTTCACAAAAAATACATTTGTTCAGGTTCACCCCATAAACAATCACCACATTACATATTTGCACCTGGATACAGATGCCACAATGTATGTACCTTGCTAAACTGTTTCTAGGCATCTGTGATTGACACTGTAAGCAACTGATCAATTGTCACAAGTAACGCAAAGTATTTTGTATTCTGGCTTTGTAGGTTCTTGCAGCGTTTTTCGAGTCTTTCTCTAAAATGGGTCAAGCCGTGTCTTCTTCGGAGTTCTCTGCAAAAGAAAAAAGGCAAGAGGAAATAATTGAGGAGCAGAGGGCCAAATGACTCTTCACACAGGAGATCTGATTGGTCTCCTGGCTTTTGTTTTTAATTGAAATGCATCCACAAAGGACTACCAAACACTTTGGAGTGCCAGCAAAGTGGGGGTGTTAACCCTTCCCTCACCCTGTTGCTTTCCTGATAAATATTGCCTCCCATCCAAGTTGTTGTTTGACCCATAGGAGAAAACTTATATATACTATATTGATAAGGAAAACAGTACAGGAAGAAAGGATAAACTTCACATATGCTCTCTACTATGAACTCAGGTGCAGCCCCTGCAGAGGCATTGGAATGAGATTAAAAAACTTAGGAGATCAGTCATGGGTCTCCCACGAAATGTGCAGTTCAGCCTTGAGTACAAACACATCACTTTCAGAATCCAAAGTAAGATGGAATTGGAGGAGCCGAAGACCATGAGAGCTGTAGTAGTATTCTCACAAATTATTATTTTTTAATGTAATCTTTGAGATGTTGCAAGTTTACACCTCATAATGAGGGCCCAATCTACACGATCAATACAATACAGAGAGAGAGCGCATCAGGGTCATTCAGCACAGATGATGCTGTCACCAATATGCAAACAGCCTTGCATTATCCAAGCACATAAAGCCAACTTTTGAACCTATTAAGAGAAAGCAACTCCTGGGGTTGCTAGGTACTGTCTCCTTCTTCTGCACATTTGGAAAACGTTATTTTCTTCCTCAAAACTCCAGATCTACACCAAGCAAGATAAGGCACTTTGAAAATGGTTTGAAAACTGTGTATGGAGTGTGTCCTGGGCCCCAACAGTTGTCACTACTGTTATAAACTGTATTAAATGGGGCTGTGCAACGCCTCGGGCTGAGGCCCTGAATCTGAGCTGAGGCAGGCTGATTTGGCCCACCTCGCCTCAGTTCCAAGGTGGTTCTGGCTCAGCCCGAGGGGCCCGAAGCTGAAGCCGATCAGCTCTGAAGCTTCAGGGCACCTCGGGGCACTTCAGAGTGGCACTGGGTGGGTCTTACCTGCTGCCATCACTGCCACTTCCTCGTCCTCCTCGCTACTGCCAGCTGCCGCCGCCGCCGCCAACACATGTGAGAGGAACTAGGCTGCGCACGATTTTACGATATCGCAGGGGCTCTGAGTGATTAGTTTCTCTATGGCCACCATAGCTTGTGGCCATATAGGTACTAAACTGTTTAGTTTAGTAGAGAGCAGGGAAAGAGAGACTTTTCTGGTTGCCAGCTGCACAGCTGGCACCTAGAAAAGGCCAATCACTGTGGAGGGCCCAAATCTCACTTCGGCTTTGGCACCGAGGCAAGGCAGGCAACCCCTGAAGCACCCCGAGGCGAATCGGGGCTGCTTCAGGGGCTCCGAACCGGCCTCCAAGGTGAATCGGGGGGTCCTTGCACAGCCCTAGTATTAAAGCACATGTGTAGATCCTGCCTGCATTCACAGAAGAGATGCCACATTTCCATGATATCCCTTCTCACTGGTGTTTTGACCTAGCATACTTATACTTTTACCGCCAGGCCCTAGAGGTGCAGATTCCAAGGCCCAAATTCCATTTAAAGACACTCTTGAGGGCTACATTCCAGTGGTGGATGGGGCCAAAATACCAGCATGTTGCAACTTAAAGTTCTTACTATTAGTAATTAACCATTAGGAGAGGCATTATATCTTTAGAATGGGGGGTGGGAACTGCACAAAGGCTGGAAAACCATCAAACTATTGGTGTTTGGGGAAAAGGGAGCGGGGCCAAAGGAAGGGGTGGGGGCTTCTGAAAAAACCCAGAGGGCTCCATTGAGCACCTTGGAGGGCCAGATTTGAGCCCTGGACCTGAGGTTCTGCACCCCTGCACTAGGAGGTGTAGTTTCCCAACCCAGAGAAAGGCCTTTGAAGATTGTCTTCAGAAGTCCTGAACTCACTTGTCCGTATTGCAGTCACACGAAGTCCATCCAGGAAGTCACAGTGTGGGGCAGGTGATGGGTGTTTGACCTGGGGAGCATCTGTGCTGATGCAGAAGACTTTCTTCTCTGTGGCGTCGTACACTGGCCATTGTACCTTATTCGTGGATGGAGTGGGTTTCCTATGGGTTCAATGAAGTTATGTTACCAACATAGGCCTTAGCTAGATCTAAAGTTTATCCCGGGATCGACCCGGGGTCATCCCTGCCTGCTCCCGGGATATCCTGTGTGTCATTTACGTGAACAGGGATGACCCCAGGATGATCCCAGGATAAACCTTAGGTCTAGCTAAGGCCATAGATTCATTCAGGATGTTCCCCCCTCCCCAGCACATGAAGTAGAAAAAGGGGCACCAGTCAGCAGCAAATTTCTATTAGAACAATTTCTAGAGCAACTTATGCCCCATCCCCCCATCATTCCTCATCATTGGTTATGCTGGCTAAGACTGATGGGAGTTGTAGGCCGAAACACTTGCAGGGCCAGAAGTTGTCCACCCCTGCATTGGACCATTTTCAAACCTGAAATGATTTTCTGGTTTTGTAAACCACCCAGAGAGCTCCGGCTATGGGGCGGTATATAAATGCAACAAATAAAATAAATAAATTATCAAGTTATCATGAGAATATTTAGATCTGTATATATCGTAATGTATTTGTAGATGAGTTTAATAATATTTTTTATGGTTTCAGAAATCAGAATAATATATCCATGAACCCTAATCATGTCATGGTTGCAGGCACAGATTTGAGGAGCCCCTGAGGAAATTCCCTCTAATTCACCTCCAATCCGTCAGTAGGCCTCCAAATCTGGCAGAGCACCTGACCAGATAGCCATTTTAATTTTCCAACATGCCCCTGAGCACTGGGCTGCAAACAAACTAAAGGGGCTACCTGGCAGGCATCAGCAATGGGCAGTAGCTCGAGGACTCCAGTTGCTGATACCATCCCTACATGGACATCAAATTGTCCTTAGTCAAAATGGCTGAATCACAAAATGTTGACCTTGGCCCAGAATTACTATGGTCTGATTTACATTTATTCACAGCTGCTATCAGGTAAAAATCCACAACACCTAGAAAACTGATACCTTTGGCAAAGCCAAGAGGCTGGGATGTCGACCACCCACAACATTCAAGGTGAACCACGTTCATGATGCAAAGGTGCCATCTACCAAAGGGATGAGCACAGGTTGCTCACAGACTGGCACATTTACCACACGGATGCACACAATTATATGGCACAGAATGGTTAATGCCTTACCCACTTCTGGCAAACTCGGCCCAATATCGCATCACCTGGCGGCTCAATGCAACCTCAGATGGTTTGGCTGATTCGTTTCTTGGCAACACTGATGCTAAGCTTCCAAATAAGTAAGGAATCTCAACTCCATAGGGTGTCTGTACCCATGCAGGCCATTCAGAGCCTGAAGTGCGATGATCGAAGGAATAAACGTACACAGGGGTCTCCATATCTTCATACACGACACTAAATATATCAGGTCTGTAATAAAACGTCTGGATTTTGGTTTCTCTCATCTTTGCAGCAAATTCATCCATTGCGCACAAAAAGAAATAATCTCGGAAATACTGAGCGAAGGCCAAACGGTACCGTTCTGGGCCCTGGTAACCTTCACTAAACTTCAGCGCTACGGCCTTGGCAACGTGTTTTTTAGTTCCTTTTTTCATGGTTCCCATCACTCCCTTAAGGAGCTGCTCCCAGGTTAATATCCCACCATTTTCTTTGGTCTCAGGATACATAAGTAACACATAGGGTGACCCTTCATCAGCTGTGATTCCAGTGAGAATTGGTTTGCCCCGAAAGGGTATGGTCTCCAAGAGCTTCTGGGGCTCATCTGGGAGGAACTCTCCATCAATTGTCAATGAGTTGATTGTATTGAAGTGAGAAAATGCCTGGCCCCCAATCTCTATATCCTGTAGGCAGCTGATCACGGCACTCTGGCTATCATTAGCACACCCCACAAGGCCGCTGAGCATCACTGCATCTAGTTTGGCCTCTTGGGGGCTCTTCCAAGGCCAGATGGCATTGGGGACCCCACTCTGAAGCACAGCACGGGCAAAAAGAGGGTTGCTTACTGGTGAGAGCAGATGGAAACCCACCATGGCTGCTCCAGCACTGTGGCCAACGAGAGTCAATTGATTCGCTTGACTACCAAAGACATCAGCATTCGCTTTCAACCACTTGAGAGCCAGCCATTGGTCCCACAAGCCAACATTTCCTGGGGCATCTGGTGGCATGTATAGAAAACCCAGTGCCCCCAAGCGGTAATTGATGGAGGCCACAATGACATTCTCAGTTGCAGCTAATAACGCTCCATTATAGATATCAAGTGAGGCTGTGCCAGTTATAAAACCCATTCCTTGGAACCATACAAGGATAGGCATTGACCCCAAGGGGGGTGGATGGGGCACCCAGATGTTGAGAAAGAGGCAGTCCTCCGAAAGTGGTGTGTTGGCAGCCCATATTTCTGCATTGGGGAAGCCAGAAATATTTGTCTGGGGACAAGAGTTGCCAAATTTGGTGACCTCCAAGACTGAATTCCATGGCCGATGTAGGCGGGGCTTCTGGAAACGCAGTTTTCCCAGAGGTGGCTCAGCGTAGGGGATGCCCAGATAGGCTGTCACAGAACCAGCGCCAGTTAAGACCCGCTTGCCTTTAATAGGACCACTGCTGGTGACCACCATGGTGTCATTTTCAGAGGCAGAGGTGGACGTCAGTGAAAGGAAGAAAAAAAGGCCAAAGAATGGCAGGAGGAGATGAGGCATAGCAGCTACAGCTGAAAGAATCAGAAAGAATTAGGTGTTTTTTTATTTCTTTATTGAATTCATATCCCTCAATTCCTTCAAATCAATTGATTTAAAAAACAAAACACTCATATAACTAATAGGTTTACTTGACCATTTTAAATTATATTGTTGGACTATTTCTTCTCTGTCTTGTTCTTGAACATGTATTCCCATAATTTTTGTCTTTATTTTAATTTATATCCACAGATTTGGCTGTATTGATCTATTATTTGTAATATGTGAGCCAGAGATTCCTCAGAGCCTTGTAGTGATAACATCACATCATCAGCATATAAACTGAACTTTAAGTCCTGATCTCCGACTCTTGTTCCTTTAATATTCTGACTTTTCCTAATCTTCTCTGGTACAGGCTCTATGCTTATGGCAAATAAAAGTGCAGATAATGATCGGCCTTCTTGGGTTCCTTCATTGATAGGGATGGGCAAACTCACGTGAGTCCAACTTGTGGGACACTTGGCCCACCACTACCACTGTTCACCCCACCCACACACAGCACAAGCTCCTTTTGTGGCTCAGCAAGCATCCAATGAGCACCCAGCAGCCGTCCACCCCCAGGAATGGAGTCTTCGCATCTTTACTCTTGCATAAATGGGGTCTTTACAGCTGCTATTTACACAGCGGAGCGGAATTACATAATTTTTGGAGCCCCCATTGTCATGCACAAATGGAGACCCTGGACAGGTCACTCGACCCATGGGTCCAATCGGATCCCAATCAGGTGCACACACCATGGGTACCCAATTGGGCTCCCGGACTCAGTCAGGCATCCGCAACATGCCTGTTCTTTGAAGACTAAACATTTTTGACAGTTCACCATTAATCATTATTCTTGCTTCTGTTTCTTTATAGTGTACTCTTATCCAGTCAAGAAAAGCTCCGTCCATATTCAATTTTGGAGAGTGGTTAATAGAATTTGTCATTTTTCAAAGGTTTTATATGCATGAAGAAAGACCATGATGGCTTTATGTTTCAGTTCGTTACTAAAAAAAAAAAAAAAGTGTGAGATCTCAGCTAGTGTTGTCTGCTATTTTTCTATTGTAAATAAATGCAGTTTGATCAATATGTACATTTTGGCCAATTACTTTATTTACTCTTAGGGATGGATGGACTCACCCATTTGGCTTCACCGGGGGCACGCTGAGCCACCAGCCTCGCCTGCCTCTGCTCACAGTGCCGCCTGAGCTTGTCAATGGCTTGCCAAGTACCCAACGAAGCTGTGGGGCCATCTGTTCTCCTACTGAACTGCCATTTTGCACAACAGTGGTGGCGCAGGCATTTCTGGGAAGCGGGCGTTGCATAAATGGAGACTGTAAGGAGCTGTTTATACAAGATTACAGGCATGAATCTTCCATTCATGGCTGTAATGTTGCGTAAATGCCCCCTTACAGGCACTCTCTTCCTGGAAATGTCTCAGCCACTCAAAATGCCATTGCTGCACAGAATGGCAGCTTGGTTAGGGACAGGAAGCTTTACTGGGCTCTCGCCAAGCCATGGAGTATTCAACGAGCGGGTCTGCAAGCATCCCACAGCTCACACTGTCCACGAGTGAGGCCAGAGGAGTTCACACGCACACCGTGGACACTCACGACATCCTTCTTTAATCTTGATGCCAATTTTTGTAACCTTAATTCAAAAGGGAGATTGGCCTATAAGAATTTGTAATAGTGGAGTCCTCTTCTAATTTGTATATTATCCAGTTCTTCTCATTTACCTTCCATTATTTGTGCATCTATCAAACTATCATGTGACGCATGCACAAGTCTGATTCATTCTGACTCAAGTCCAAATGAGTTTACCGTCCCATCAAAGAAGCAAGACAAGGAAGCTTTTCAGGTTAGAAAGGCATTTCTTCCAGTAAATTCTACTGTCTGTTGCTCTTATTTAAATACAGGGGAGTAGGCACTAATGATCACTATTGGACATTCAATTCTAGCTCAGAAAAATGTGCTAGGCCTCACTAGATACCTCGGTTCCACTCTCTTTCACTGAAAATGCATTTTAGGACACACCCCAGAATCCCTGTCCTGTTTGAGGCATCCCTGTTTGAGAAGCAGTGGCCTCCATCAAGGTCAGGCCCCCAGCTGTAGAAGAGAGGTCTCACCCTCTCCTGAGTCTCACCCTCTCCTGGCTTGTAATCAGGTGAGTGACTAGGGGCCCGTCTACACTTGTCTAGATGAAACGTAACAAGTTGGCAGAGATGACGTCAGCAGTCACGTGATGCTGTTGTTGTTACATTTCTTCTGACTTTTAAAACCGTTCCACTTTCTGTTAAAATCGTTTTAAAACTAACAATGTGCCCCAACCTTTCGTTGTTTTCAATGCCGTCTTTCAAAGTCATGTCTCGTGACCATGGTCTTTGCTTCTTGATTAGGACAAGTGAGGGCTTTTCTAGACAAGGGGAGGGAGAGCTGGCACAACGCGATGAGGGGGAGGGGGAGGGGGAGGGAGGGCGGTGAAAAAGGGGACAGAGGCTTAATTTTTTAAAAAAACTGCTTATCTTTCGGGGCGCACGTGGCCCCTTTAAGACGCTGCAGGGCTTCCCTCGTCCCTACGCGTCGCCCTGCCTCCCTGCCGGCTTATCCCGGCAGGTCTAGCTCAGAGTCACCAGAAGAAGGAGGTTTACTTCAGAGCTGGTATGAGCATAATGAAGAACGTTCTAAAGAAGAGTGTGCCGGGGTAAAACGATAGAAGAAAAGGTATTTCGATTGACTGGGCTCAAGTTGCATTTTGTAACGTAGCAAGGGAGGACGCAACAATGCACTTAAACAACGGTGTAATGAATAGTGTAGATCCTGCCTTGGTAGAACTTAATTCTCAGGCGCCTGACTTCCCACGGCTGGGCCTGGCTTCACAGTATCTCCTTCTGACTCATAATTGACTACAGATAGGGTGACCATATGAAAAGGAGGACAGGGCTCCTGTATCTTTAACAGTGTACAGAAAAGGGAATTTCAGCAGGTGACATCTGTATGCATGTCACACCTGGTGAAATTTCCTCTTCATCACAACAGTTAAAGCTGCAGGAGCTATACTGCAGCTATAATGTCACCAGATTTAAAAGAGGGCAGGGCACCTGCAGTTTTAACTGTTGTGCTGAAGAGGAAATTTCACCACGTTCCCCATATATACAAATGACACCTGCTGAAATTGCCTTTTCAATACAACTGTTAAAGATACAGGAGCCCTGTCCTCCTTTTCATATGGTCACCCTACTACAGATACCCCGCCCTCTGACAGACTGGGACAAGGTCTGGCATTTACCAGATTAGTGTTTAAGTGTTTCTTTAAACTTTTAAAATGTCTGTGATAATTTTTTTCAAGGTTTGTTAACCTATCTTATATTTCTTTTCTTTTCGTCTCATCCAGCTTGCCTATAATTTCCTCAAATTTAGTAAACTGTGCTTCCAATATTTGTTTAAATTCATCCATTTCTATACTATATGCCTCTAAGGGTGTTTTTTTCTTGAAACTTCTTGTAGTCACACTCACATTTCTTATAATTATTCTACAATTTCTTAATTACTTACTCCCTTCAGGAAAAGTCTCAAAGCTGTTCATACTAATCATTACTATAATGACACTCTTATAGGATACATTTACACTAAAAATAATGAAACATTAAGAAAAACTCCCAAAAAGAATAAAGAATAATAGAAAAAGGACTAATAATAATTGAATAACATCTCACAGATTTCTACAGAGAGAGAAAAAATCTTAAATTTTCATTGACAGTTAATTCTCCCTACAACCCCTATTAGTTCTACTCAGATAATAATAATAATAATAATAATAATAATAATAATAATAACAACAACAACAACAACAACAACAACAACAACTATATCTCCTTATCTGTCTCTATATTTCAATGTTAGGAGTTAGTTGGTCATCCCTGTTTGACTGCTTTTCCATTGACCAATTGTCATGAAACACACTCCATTAAAAAGCTCGTGACATGCAGATTCCATAAATAACAAAGGTTTTCACTATAATTCAAAGTTGGGAGTTTATTTATGATCATAAAGCCTTTTTTTTTCTTTTTAAGAATTAGGTTCTCTTCCATAACAGTGTACTATAAAGTTTTGTTTTTAATACCAAACAAATGTCAAGTATAATTAAACAAAATAATTAATTGCAAATTGAAGCAAAATGAAATATGAATACAAAAAGGTCTCTGTACACCTTTACAAACACAGATGCAGGCCAAAGTAGAATGATATTCCAGTAACATACAGGCTGGAAACAAATCATGAAGGATTAAGAGACACCTACTGCTGGAAGTAACCTGGTCCAAGTTTAGTTTACATGAAGAGCATTGTATTTAAGGAAGTTTTGTAAAGGTCAAAGATCTAACAGTTTGAATGTTTCAATAAATGCAGTTAGTTAACTTTAAACTTTTATTAGATTTGATTTTTCACTGCAAACTGTTTGCGAGTAACCAATTGCTATTGTCATCTAAAACTTCAAATAGCACAAAGAAAAACTTGTACATTGGGGGCGGGGTAAGGAGGAAAAGAAAAGGGGGGTTAAGTCATTCAAATCTTCCAAGATTTACAGCAATTTTCTAACATTGGACAGCAGTTGAAGCTTTCCCACAGTAGTTGATATGTTAATGCACAGATATCAGTGTTAAATAATTTAGGATAACAAAGGACAAGATAAAGACCTGATGAACAGAAAGTAACTTAATTGATTCATTGCACATCAATAACAGTAAGACACTCATTAGAAAATTGGTCAGTATTAATTTGTTACCTTAGGGATTAGCTGCTAATGTTGATAAATTCACCAAGACATAGGACTCATCTACACCAAGCAGATATTCCACTATGAAAGTGGTATAAAAAGGGCAGGAGCCAAATTACAGCTTTATAGCAGTATTGAAGTGCACTGTCAAATGTTGGGACCCATGACACATACCATATATCACTTTCATACCACTTTCATAGTGCTATATCCTGCTTGGTGTAGATGTGTCCTGGGCCCCAACAGTTGTCAGTGCACTTCATTACCACTATAAAGTAGGGTGACCAACTGTCAGGATTTCCCCGGATTTGTCCTGGTTTTTGTTCTTTCCATGGTGTCAGGGGGGATTTTCTATAATTTTCAATAATGTCCTGGAATGACACACCTTCCCCTTTAAGGCTGCCATTAGCATGGCAGGAGGGAATGACATGCTTTCTTGAGGCACATCATTCCCCCACCCCGAGCTCCAATTGGGGTCTTAAAGGGGAAAGTGGGTCATTCGTGGACATTATAGAAAAGGCCCCAATTGGAGTGGATGGTGGTGGTGCAGAATGAAATCCTTTCCCCTCCTCCACTCCAATCGGGTTCTTTAAGGTGGCAGGGGAATAACGTACTTTCTGCAGGACTCAGAAAGCTGCTTCCCCACACACACACTAGGTGTCCTCTTTTTTGGTTTCCCAAATATGGTCACCCTACTATAAAGCAGTAGTGTAGATCCTGCAGTGCACTTCAACACCGCTATAAAGAAGTAGTGTGGCTTCTGCCTTTTATATACCACTTTCATAGCAGAATATCCTGCTTGGTGTAGATGAGCCCTCAGTAAAGAGGAGGTCACTTGGCATACAGCTGTTAAGTCCATCAATTCTGCCAAAAAGAGAGGAGACGGCAACCACCAGACGCTTTTCAGGGCAGCTAATTTAAGTCACGTTGCACCAGGTCCTGCTTTGTTGGTCCCTGGCCAACAGCTGGTTGGCCACTGTGTGAACAGAGTGCTGGACTAGATGGACTCTTGGTCTGATCCAGCAGGGCTCTTCTTATGTTCATACCTTATGTTCTTTTTAAGTCTCCCTCTCCGCTGAAGCCCTTGGTTCATTCATTGTCCTTTGTTCCACCGCTCCTCTCCTCATGGTTCCCTAAGGGAGTCTCAAGTGCTCTTGGCTGTCCGAGAGGATCTTATTGGCAAAGAGCTGGAAGCACCCTCTCCGGCTGTAAAAAGCCCTTTAGCGGCGTCTCACGCCCTGGGACTGCTCCAAACGCTGCAGCTGGGGTAGCTTCAGGGAATTCACAACTGACGGAGCTTGTACTCCCTGTAATCTTCTCTGTGGCCCTTTCTTTCTACACCTAAGGATTATCCCAGGAAAATGAAGGGATCGTCCTTGCCTGCTCCCGGGATCCCCTGTGTGTCATTTGGATGCACAGGGATGATCCCAGGACGATCCTGGGGGGAAAGCAGGTGTAGTAACGACCTGTGACTTGGCAGCAGGATGCTCCAGCCCTTCTGCTCCTTCTCGGGGCATGGGACTGCTCCAAATACCGCAGCTGGGATAGCTTCAGGGAAATTACACCCTCTTTTTTAGCTTTCTACAACAGGGTAAAAACTTTTCTTTCTAAAAAAAACAGAAGGGGGGCATCTGGCTCGTATAAAGGAAGTTGAGCAGAAACTGTTACGCCAAATTCCCCACCCCATTCATAGTGAGAAAGTTAGGAATGCTTTTCATATTATTTCTGGTCCCTTAACCCCTCCCCCCTTTACTTCAGTGGCTTTTTAAACTCTTTGAACGGAGGACCGTCCCTTTTGAAAGTCATTTATGACTGAGGCCACTCTAGCATCCTGTAGCAATGGTTCTGTGAAAATGTCAGAGTAGAGGCAAGTGAATATCTGCGGTTAACCTGCCCAAAGTGTCCTTTATTTAAGATTTCAGCTTTAAAGATTAGCAAGTGGGTGTTTTCCATAAGCCGGGTGAGAGAAAATACGGTCCTTGAGGTTGGAAAATTGACCTTTTTTCTTTTCTTTTTTGAGGTGTTGTAAGAGTAAGTGAACAATTAAATAATTGACTTCAGGAAAGGTTTGACAGGGATCCAGCAATATTGCTCTGCCCTGAAAGCTCTGATGCAGTAGATATGAAGATAAGAAGTGCCATACTGGATCAAGTCCATCTGTTCCAGCACTCTGTTCACACATTAGCCAGCCAGCTGTCGACCAGAGATCCAAAAGCAGGACATGGGTGCAACAGCACCCTCCCACCCATGTTCCCCTGCAACTGGTGCATCAGAAAAGATTTTTGAGGGAAGGGGAGACTATCACAAAAGCTACAAAAGTAGGAATGAGTGAAGTTAATTTCAGCTACATTGAATATCTCGCTTGTTCTTTATTTCAGTGATTTTAGCATTAAGATGTTATGTAGAATAGGTTTGTCTTTATTGTGTGCTGTGAAATCAGACATGTGACCAAGGTCATGTTTGGGTGGGCACGCCCCCTTGGGGGCTGGGCATGTTGGTGGGCACGCCCCTTTGGGGGCTGGGCATGTTGGTGGGCACGCCCCCTTGGGGGCTGGGCATGTTGGTGGGCACACCCCTTTGGGGGCTGGGCATGTTGGTAAGCACATCCCCTTGGGGGCGGACATGTTGTCTTCCTTTTTGGTTTCCAAAATATGGTCACCCTACCTTATTTAGCTAGCAGGTGATGGCTTGTAGTACCCAGAACCAGAACAATTGATTCCACTCAACCAAAAGAATTAAGGAAAAACCAAAATGTACTTTAAAGCATTTATTAATATAATATGAAAATTAGACAAGCACTCTGGAACCTCCACACAGCAAAGCAAAACTAAATCATACTCACATACCCGTTCCTCCCCAAATACGACACCGGTAAAGGACTCTCTTTCCCTCTCTGAGAAAGAACGTGGCTTTAGGCCTTAGAGGCCCAAGCTACTGCGAATGTTAGTTTAAGGTCTTTTAATTGTCCGAGAGAAGAAAGAAGAGCCCCCCTTTTCCTGTGTGTCTACTCTTAAATACTTAAATTGACATCACCAAAGCCTTCCCCGGATATCTTCCAACTTTCTGAATTCATTGGTCCACAGATATTTTAGGACTCCCTCTTTCTGGAAATCCTACCTTCCTCTCACGGTAAGTTGTCAGGGCAACCCGGGACCAGCTTCCCTGTTCTTGTGGTTAACTTGTTTATTCTAAAGGAAACTGGGGTCTCTGTCCTTGTGGTTAGACAACTCTTCTGTACTTCCCCTTTTCCCAGTTGAAACCAGTCCTCCATGCTCATTTCGAACCCCCTCCCAATGCTATATTTCTCCATACCACCTCCAGTTCTATCCTTGTTACTAGTTCTGGAAACTACCTAATACTCTGGTTACAATTATGAGACCTACTTAATTACTATGAACTTACCCCTCCCATATATATATATATATATATATATATATATATATATATACCTATTCCTATTATCCCCAAGCATCTAACTCTGATACAAATGTTCCCTACTTGCCCCGTTCCAACCCCCTCTATGTTAGGTCCTCCCCAGAATCAGAAAGATGAGCAGAAATATAGATATGATACCCAACCATAACCCATATCAGACCCCGATAAGTAGAAAGATGAAAGTAACCCTCATTTTATTTTCCTACAGAGTACTAGGGTAACCATATTTTGGAAACCAAAAAGGAGGACAACATGGCCGCACCCAAGGGGGCATGCCCACCAACATGCCCAGCCCCCAAGTGGGCGTGCTCACCAACATGTCCAACATTTTCATTGTCTACATACCCCATCTCGTAACAATTACTAAAACAAAAAATATTACTCAGGGCAGTATTTTCTTTTTGACAAACTCCAGTGCTTCCTCAGAGGCTTCTGTTTGTCATAACTTGTGAGGGAAGCAGCTTGCAGCCCTGCACGCTCTCCAGTTCCATTTTATAGCACTCAGATGGAAAACAAAAACTTTGCCGCCTGTATTTCACTTTTATGGGACACGTGGATGGGAAAGTTACGGTTGTAACCTAGAAAAGCAAAACACCCTACCCCTGCCCCCACCCTACCCCACACATACATACACCTCCAGCATACCTCTTTCTTCAGATAGAAAGAAAAGCTGGTTGCCATGGCATCATTGTTTTTCATTAATGAATAGCAAGTGGGGTGATGATTGTCAGGCCTTGAAAATGTTGATTCAGTGCATTTTCATAGTATATAATGTATGCTAGCTCATACTTGATATTATGAGGCTACAGTGGAAATCAAGTAATGCCACAAATACAGAGGGAGCTGGTAGCTTATGGATTATCAGCATTATCCATCCTTCATTAATGCTTCTTAGATGGCCAATGGAAAGAACCATAGATACCACTGGTTAGGGCCGGCACCAGGGTTAGGCAATATTGGGCACCTGTTAAAACACACATAGGATGACCATATTTTGGAAACTGAAAACGAGGATAACATGGCCACCCCCAAGGGGGCAGGCCCACCAACATGTCCAGCCCCCAAAGGGGCATGCTCACCAACATGACCAGCACCCAAACATGGCCTTGGTCACAGCACACAATTAAGACGAACCTGTTCTACATAACATCTTAATGTTAAAATCACTGGAATAAAGATCAAGCGAGACATTCAATGTATCTGGAATTAACTTCACTCATTCTTACTTTTGTAGCTTTTGCTGTACCTTTGCTATGCTCTGTGATACAGTCTCCCCTTCCCTCAAATATCTTTTCTGACTGCAAAACCTTCACTGGATGACCATAGTCTCACCTTTCCTAACATTTAACACTCTTCCCCATCACCTTTCTCATATCCACACCCACAGATTCAGCCTACTGCAACCACTAAATGAATGAAGTAGTGGTCAAGTACAGAAAAATATAGTACAACAAACAAGCATACTATTACCCTGCAAACATTAGCCATGGAACAAAATGGACTAAAGGCTAGCACCTTTTAGTTTGTTTCAACTTTGAATAATAGGATCATAGAATAGTAGAGTTGGAAGTGGCCTATAAGGCCATTGACTCCAACCCCCCGCTCAGTGCAGGAATCCACCCTAAAGCATGCCTGATAGATGGTTGTCCAGCTGACTCTTGAATGCCTCTACTTGGGAGAGCCCACAACCTCCCTAGGTTCCATTGTCATACTGCTCTAACAGTCAGGAAATTTTTCCTGATGTCCAGCTGGAATCTGGCTTCCTCTAACTTGAGCCCATTATTATGTGTCCAGCACTCTGGGTGAATTGAGAAGAGATCCTGGCCCTCTTTGATTTTGCAATTTAATTATCTTGGGGACTTCAGTCTGATCCAGCAGAACTCTTCTTATGTTGTTAAGTTCTTACGCATTTTAGTGATAACAGGAGAGAAATACATGTATTTGGGAAACATAAAATTGGTATTGACATTATTTTTGGACACTTTAAATTAGCAAGCCAAAAAAGTTAAGGAAGAATAAAAAATTACACTGAGATTCTTGGCATTATGAAGTTGGAGAAGTGGCAATACCATCAAGCTTTAAAGAAACAGGAGGAAGAAAAGGAAACGAAAGAGGAGGATAAATCTTCCACTTTACCATCCCCCTTCTGCATGTGGTGAAATAGTCCTTGCCTATGAAAGCCCAAAGTACAATAAACAAGAGATGTTGTTGTAAGTATTAGCTTCTCAAAGGAATGGGAACTAATCCTTTCACTTGACATTTTCAACCTGCCAACATCCGGACCCTGCTCTGATAAACAACTCACAGAGCACAACGCAGTTTACTCACCTTGGACTCTAAGAAAATAATCTGGGCTGTGGCTTTGGTCATCTACCCTCATTCCCCTTAGTCCTAGCTTCTAGTTCCTCCACTAGCTGCACAATTTTATACATATCTACTCAAGTAGGAGTAGATATGTATACAATTCTGTAGGTCTTACTCCAGGGTAACTGGGTAAAGGATTGCAGCCAGGTGCCATATCGCACTGTCATCAGTCATATACATTTTTCCTAATATCTACATCTTAGAAATAGTTGGGGCTGAGGATCCCAAATTTATCAGATCTCTTGGGCATTCCCATTCAACTGCTCAAAGAGACCCCCAACTATTTTATACCCATTCTGGCTCTTTTCCCACTCATATTTAAACACACACTTCCATTACACAAGTGCTCCTCATGCAAGTTGGGCAGAAAAGGTGAACTTTCCAATCTACAAAGAACAACAAAAATTGTGTGAAGAAGTATTTCTTTTTGACTGTCCTGAATCTCCCATCAATCAGCTTCATAGGAAGACTCCAGATTCTAGTACTATGGAAGAGGGGAAAAAATGTCTCGCTGTCCACATTCTCCACACCATGCATAATTTTGTACGCCTCTGTCATGTCTCCCTATTGTAACTAGGGCAGTGCACCCTTTTGGGGTCCAGATTCAGATCCCGAACCAAAACAGGCCAATTCAGCCCTTTATAGCTGCGATAGTTAGCTACGGAGCCCCCATCTTCCTTTGAAATGGCGGCTCTCATGGAGGATGGATGGCTGCTAAGGTCAGAGGAGTATAATAGACTCCCAGTAGGCTTCATGACCAGCTTTCCCAGGAGCACCTGGAAAACAGCAATCTGCCTCAGGAGTGGTTTGTACCGAGCCCGAATTGGGGTGAAGCAGATCAGGGCCAAATCAGAAGTTCAGATTCAGCCCCCGAAGCAGGTTGGGGTTCCCTGCGCAGCCCTAGTTGGGAGTTGTTCTAGTCTCTCTGAATGACGTGGCAAAAAAAAAAAAGTTTTCTTTTACAGCAGTGATGATATTAAGTATACCAAGGAGCCTTTTTGAACCAAAGTGCTTTTGGCCTATTACTGGCTGCCAGCTTGACCTGGAGAAAAAACAACATGATGAGAGAAATTCTTGCTCAGTAAGGTCCATAAGGCCTCACACAGGCTAATACCACAGAGAACAAATTGGGAATTTTCTATTGAACATAAAATAAACATGACATCAGGAAATACGGATAAAAATGAAGTTTACAGTAAGAGATCACATCACATATCATGTTCAAGCACAAAGCTATAAAAGTAAAGGAGAAATACTGGGTGCGTTCAATTGTCTTAAATATATTTGCTGTTGTTGTTGGAGAACAAATGATTTAAAATATACTCTATAAGCATCTATGTATAAAGTAACTGTCTTGTCTGTATATGACTCAGTGCGGCTCAAGACACTGTGACTTCTTATCTAGTCATTTTGGTTGACTGAAGTGCTCTGACTTCCCTTGCACTCCTGACTTACCTAACCCACCTGTGAATTATGGACTCACCGTGTGTGTTTTTCTCCCGGATGGGATTGTGCTACTGCTCCGTATCAGTTCGCAGCTCCCTCTCAAGTGGCAATTTGAGTGTTGAGAGCTGAAGCTCTTACAAGTAACACCTGGAGAGACGGTAGCTGCCCCTCTGTCATGAAGCTCAATGGCCATAAAGCCTATGTTCACACCATGGGAGGAGCTACCTCTTGGCAGGGTAAAATAAATTTATCTCTGTTCTGATCTTGCCACCTCATTTGCTTGCCATGGGTAAAACTATATGCCAGAGGTCAGAAAGAGACCCAGCTTTTGCATGGAACTGGCAAGTGGAGCAAAATCAAGGGAACACTGTTATGAAATTCTTCTGTCATTAGGGCATGGAGAAATACAAGAGTCCCTGGATATTGGCAAGAGCAGCCTGGCTCCCAAGAAGATGAGGAAATTACTCAGTGGAGGAATTGCAGCAGTTCCGAATCACTTCTCAATCTCTCTGGCTGTACGAAGCACTGGATAGTCCCACAGATCTATGGGCTTTTGACAAATATGCCTTTGAGATGCTATTTCTATATATCGCTGGCTGTAAAACATGGGTGCAAAACTAGGGGTGGGTGAACTCAACCACATCCGATTCGCCGGACAGTGTCCACCACTGCTCATGGGCCACGCAAGCTTCTTTTGAGGCTCGGCAAGGCCTGAGGACCATTTGGCAGCCATTACACATTTTCCCCCATTGTGTAAATGAGGCCTTAACGGCCACCATTTACACAACATGGAAATGCACAATTTCCGGAGCCTCCATCATGCACCACAATGGAGGCTCCGGAAATTGCGCATTTCCCCTGTTGCGTAACTGGGGCCTTTACGGCCACCATTTACACGATGAGAGGATATATAATTTCCAGGTCCGGGGAGGGGGCAGACATGGGGGAGTCTCTTGGATGCCCAGATTCCATTGGACAACCAACAACATCCCTATGCCAAATCTCATGCATGAAGACCAAATCCAGATCTCTGGGATTGCCCAGAAGGCCGTGTCCCTTCCCCAGGCCCCAACTCTTTAACTCTACCACATATTGTTGGGTTGTTTCTTTCCCAGCTTTTGTGCTGTTTTTTCCCATTCTAAAGGTTTAAATGTGCCTTCCAAGGCTTCATTATTAGTAGTAAGAGCTTTAAGCTAAAATATGCTGACATTCTTGTTTTTTCTGACCCTGCCCCTTCTGCCCTCAGCCCTGCCCAACATGAGAATGCAGCCACGAAGAGCTTCTCTAAAAACACGTGGTAGTTAAGGCATCTTACCAGATCTTTCTAAATCAAGCAAAGAAAATGAGTTCTCTCTGAGAAAACTGAAATCTATGGCATTTCGTCTGCTTTTTATCCCGGTTAAATATCCTTACATGTCTTCATTTGCTTCCATACATTCACATTTTACATTTCCTCTTAATACAATAGAGGTACAAAAACATTACCTAAATCAAAAAATATGTCTAAGTAAGATTATCAACTCTTGTCACCAAACCGGATTTCTAGCTACAAAAACATCCCTATAAAAACATCAATGCATCTCATAACATGTGAGAGATGTGACAGTAACATAATGAACTCCCTGTCTCAAAGTAGTACTGCTTGTGACCCTATTTCTGCCCATCAAAATCTGATGCCTTTCATTTCAGGAATCCCTTCAAGGTTGATAATATCTCTAGTTTCAAGGCTGTTGTTGTTCATATCTTAATAGCACTGTGGCCCTCTTGGTTTAAAATGTTTTGGTGCAAGAAAACCCATGGTCAGCTATTTGCCACTCTGCATCCTGGAATGGGTGGTTCCTAGAATGTTAAGGGCCACACCAAGAATCCCATGGACTATGATCTGAGAGATACTCATTTTCAGCCTAAGAGCCCCAGCAGTGTGGCATTGGTGGCTGGAATAAAATTATAAACACTTAATGCAGTATATTCTTTGATACATCTGATCATGGGATCTCCCAAGTGCTTAGCTAGGTCAGGTTGGGAAATAGGGACCCCAATATTAACCCCAAGGCATTTTATCTACATACTTTTGTTATGTGAATAGAATGCCTTTTCCTCAGCTAAATTCTGATGAGTGTCATTCCCTGGGACTCCTCTTCTTGCAGCCTAACTCTCTTTAGATGATGATGATGATGAGGGCCAGGATCTCTTCTCGATCCTCCCAGAGTGCAGGACACGGAATAACGGGCTCAAGTTAAAGGAAGCCAGATTCCGGCTGGACATCAGGAAAAACTTCCTGACCGTTAGAGCAGTACGACAATGGAATCAGTTACCTAGGGAGGTTGTGGGCTCTCCCACACTAGAGGCCTTCAAGAGGCAGCTGGACAACCATCTGTCAAGTATGCTGTAGGGTGGACTCCTGCATTGAGCAGGGGGCTGGACTCGATGGCCTTGTAGGCCCCTTCCAACTCTGCTATTCTATGATTCTATGATTCTAAGTTGTGTGGGTGTTTGTTTTTAATGAAATCCCCAAAATCACCCTTTCTCAGTCTAGTGCCCTCTGTGTTTTGGACTTGAACTCCTATCAGTTCCAGTTAGCACAGCCCATAGTTGGCAGCCCCAAATCACAGAGACAGAAAGAGAGAGAAGAGCAAGGCTGGAGGCTAGAAAGGGAGATGAAGAAGAAGGCTAGAGAAGGGAGAGAATATAAGTTTCATCACACCAGCATTATACTGTTCAATCACTGCGACTTGCATGCAAAGGACTCTGAAGTTTTCCAGCTTATAATCTGCTTTGACTGTCAAGTACTCCCATGCATCCTGCTATAATTGCGCTTCTTAGCCAAAAGAAGTATCGTATTTTGTACCCCTTTAAGAGCAAATCTTTTGTTGTTCTCCGAGCGGCCACTGGGGGAGCAGGAGGATGATTTGATATTTTTAAACTGCAAATTAAACAAATGCTTACATCTGCATAAGTTTTAAAGATAAAGACATCAAAATCAGCACAGTAATACATGTTAAGGACGGCTTTCAGCATACCACATTTGAATTGGATTGGGTCATCTGTTGATTTTTAATGATTTTTTTTTTACATTTCCCCCCTTAAACCCTTTTCCTAGTATGCAAAGGATCTGAGGAGCACCACCACCTCCTGGGTGTGACTTATCTAACAACAACAACAGCTTTATGCTATGGGGATAATTAGAGAGAAACGGGTACACGGGATGAAGTTATCAGGGCTAGTAGCCATTGATAGCTTTCACCTCCAGGAATTGATAGCCTTCTCCAGGGATTTATCCAACCCCCTTTTAAAGCCATCCAAATTGGTGGCCATCACTACATCTTGTGGTAGTGGGTTCCATAATTTAACTATGTGCTGTGTGAAGAAGAACTTTGTTTTATTTGTCCTGGATCTCCCACCAATCAGCTTCATGGGATGACCCTTGGTTCTAGTATTTTGAGAGAGGGAGAAAAACGTCTCCCTATCCACATTCTTCACACTATTTTGTTCACCTCTGTCATGTCTCCCCTTAGCCTCCTTTTTTCCAAGCGAAAGAATCCCAGTTGATGTAACCTTCCCTCATAGGGGAGATGCTCCAGCCCCTTCAACATTTTAGTTGCCCTTTTCTGCACTTTCTCCAGCTCTATCATATCCTTCTTTTAGGTGTGGTGACCAGAGCTGTACACAGTATTCTAAGCGTGGTCGCACCATAGATTTGTATAAGAGCGGTATGATACTGGCCGTTTTAGCATCACTTCTTGAAGGAGCTCAGTATCAAACCATCTTCTTTAATGCTAGGATACATAAGTAATGTATAGGCAGACCCTTCATCAGCTGTGACACCAGCTAGGATGGTTTTACTTGGTGGATCCTCAGTCTCCAAAAATGTTCGGGGCTTACTGGGAGGATCTCCCCATCTGTAGTCAATGAGGAGATAATGCTCAAGAGAGAAACTGTCTTCTGCCCAATCTCTATCCCCTGTAGGCAGCTAACCATAGCTGTGTGTGATTATCTTTAATACACCCCATTCACTCAACCTCATACACTCAACCTCATTGCATCTTTTTTTTTTTTTTTTGGCATTATCACTTTGACAATCCAATCTGCAGCGTTGGTTATTTTAACCCATCATTGTGCTGCTTGGCAGTCATAGTAGGTTATTTTGGTCACCTTCAGAGTTGCTTGGCAAGAGTGGTCAAAACTGCTACTGCTGCTGCTCCCCTCCAGCTTTCAGATCTTTCTGTGATCTTCCTAGCAGCTGATTGTGCTTGCAGCCTGGCCTGACCCTAACCCTTCCCCCAGCAGACCAAGGGTCTGATCTTGATAGGCTGGAGTGCTGGGCTGAAAACAACAGAATGAAATTTAATAGGGATAAATGCCAAGTTCTACATCTAGGAAATAGAAACCAAAGGCACAGTTACAAGATGGGGGATACTTGGCTCAGCAATACTACAAACGAGAAGGATCTTGGAATTGTTGTAGATCACAAGCTGAATATGAGCCAACAGTGTGATATGGCTGCAAGAAAGGCAAATGCTATTTTGGGCTGCATAGCTTCCAAATCATGTGAGGTACTGGTTCCTCTCTATTTGGCCCTGGTTAGGCCTCATCTAGAGTATTGTGTCCAGTTCTGGGCTCCACAATTCAAGAAGGACGCAGACAAGCTGGAGCGTGTTCAGAGGAGGGCAACCATGATGATCAGGGGTCTGGAAACAAAGCCCTATGAAGAGAGACTGAATGAACTGGGCATGTTTAGCCTGGAGAAGAGAAGATTGAGGAGAGACATGGGCCATAGCTAGACCTAAGGTTTATCCCAGGATCATCCTGGGTTCGTCCCTGCCTGAGCGCTGGATGCCCTGTGTGGCACTTAGATGAACAGGTTTGACCCCAGGCCAATCCTGGGATAAACCTTAGGTCTAGCTATAGCCATGATAGCACTCTTCAAATACTTAAAAGGTTGTCACACAGAGGAGGGCCAGGATCTCTTCTCGATCCTGCCGGTGTGCAGGACATGGAATAATGGGCTCAAGTTAAAGGAAGCCAGATTCCAGCTGGACATCAGGAAAAACTTCCTGACTGTTAGAGCAGTACAACAATGGAATCAGTTACCTAGGGGGGTTGTGGGCTCTCCCACACTAGAAACATTCAAAAGGCAACTGGACAAGCATCTGTCAGGGGTGCTTTAGGGTGAATTCCTGCATTGAGCAGGGGGTTGGACTCGATGGCCTTGTAGGCCCCTTCCAACTCTGTTATTCTATGATTCTAGTCTAGCACTCTGTTCACACAGTGGCCAACCAGCTGTTGACCACGGACCAACAGCACCCTCCCACCCATGTTTTGTGCTATAGCGCAAAACACTGTCTTTCCATGTATGAGACTATACAAAATTCAAGGTATGAAAAGTCATCATGGAAATATGCTACAAAACACATGGGGCAGAGGGGAAAGGGGAAAATAATAATAAAAATAAAGAAGATACATAACACTACGTCTAATAACTGGTGCACACCAGCTTACTGCCTCAAATACCTAACAGAACAAGTCTGTATGAGACGGGAACTACAGTACTGCTTTAAAATGTTTTATAACAGTAGTGACAACTCTTGGGGCCCAGGACACTCTCCATATACAGTTTTCAAACCATTTTCAAAGTGTCATATATTCTAGCATTTAATTTGTTCCATGTTTCAGGATTTCCTCACACAGTGAATAGTGGCACTGTGTTTGCATGTATCAGTTATGACTTCCATTTGCACTTGATGTTTGATGTGAAATCTTTTGCATTCCACTTATTAAAATTCTTGTCTCATTCTTCAGGTCTTTCTCCAAAATGGGTGGAGCAGAATGATCTTGGGATTTCTCTGCAAAGAAAAAAAAACTCATCAAGAAAGGGCCAAATAATCCTTCAAACAGAAGATCACATAGGTTTCCTAACTTTTGTTTTCAATGGAAAGGCATCCACAGAGGACTGCATTAATGTGACCAAAACATTTTTGCAACTTCATGATTCACACAGGTGCACTCATCGAGAATGCAGGACCAGCTGGATGCAGCCAGACAGAAGGGGATGTGGCTGTAGAATCATAGAATCATAGAATAGAAAGTTGGAAGGGGCCTCCAAGGCCATCAAGTCCAACCCCCTGCTCATTGCAGGAATCTTCCTTAAAGCATACAGGCCTTAAAGCATTTAGGTCTGTACAATGGGTCCAGACCTAAATCGGATGCCCTGTAATCAGTGAAGTTGTACGACCTTGTTCTAAAGCAATCTCTCTTTCTCCACATGAGAACCTACAATTCTGAGCACACAATTAATACAAATCAAGAACTCTCTAGGTCAGCCTTCTGCCACCCATAGCCCCTCCCCCCAGCCTTTTGGACTGACTACAACTCCTATCACCCCAGTCAGAATGGGCAATAGCCCCATAGTCAAGAATCCCGGGTTAGCATCCGAAACATCTGGAGGTACCATTTGTAGGAAAGTGGATCTAAGTCCACACAGCAGATGGTTGATGTTGATTACATTCCTACCCATTTCTATTTCTCATCTGAGGATTGTGTGGGTCTTTACGGTCATGGAGGTGCAGGTTCTGATCAGGATCCCATTAGCTGCAAAATCTACTTATACTCTCATACTCCATGGATCTGAACTCACGTGTGTGTGTAGCATTGAACAGGTGTGTTGCCAAGAAGTCGCATTGTGGGTTGGGTGATAACTGCTTAAGCTGTGGTGCCTCTGCACTGATGTGGAAGAATTTCCGCTCAGTAGAATTGTAGAGTGGCCACTGTTCCTCTTTTGGTTTGGAACCGGTGGGATTCCTGTGGATGAAATGAAGAAATCCTGGTTGGATTACAGCCAGAGAGTATACTACTAGTTTATACAGAGTATACACTGCTGTACATGAAGTAGAATTAATGTCACCACATTCAGCGTCAAATCCAACCAAACCATTTTCAGAGTTGAGTTCTTTTTTTAAAAAAAAGTGTGCCAAAAGTGTGATGTGGCTGCAAAAAAGCAAATGCTACTTTGTGCTGCATTAATAGAAGTATAAAGCTCCATCCGATGAGTGTTTTATTGCACGCTCATTACTGGGCACTCATGGAGTTTGCTCAGGTCCCTCACATGATGTCATCTGCCTCCCCCGTGCCTTCCGCCCCTTCTGGCAGTTATACCTTCCACACTGACATCTGCTACATTCCTGATACTAGAGCAATAGCATATGTATTATGATTCAACACATGTGAGGAGTTTCACATTTTAAACTCAATTAAGGTGCAACCCTATGCATGTTTAGAAAGAAAAACGTCCTACAATTCTCAGTATATCCCAGCCAGCCATGGCTTTTATGACTATGCACCTTCACTTCAGATGGTGTGCTGGTGATTATTTTGAGTTTATTATTTCGCTTGGGTGGAGAAGGACAATGAGTCCTTCCCTCCCACCTTCCCTCATTCAGAACCACATCACCCAGGTAACCCTGGTTTTATGGGATGGGGAAAAAGACAACACTTTCCCTTGGGTTTCATCTGAATTCACTAACCAATCTCTAAATTAAGAAAGAGTGTCCATTACAAAAGTACTACAAAGACAAGAAGGAAAGCAAAGATGGGCACACCACCCCGCACACGCCCCATGCACCACTCGCAGGACCCCTGCCACTTACCTGCCCATGTTCGGCTCCCTAGTTGAGACAGCAGATGGTCCTCAGGTGTCTGGGGAGGGCGACTGGCTGCCCAATTCCTCAGCGAACCACCATGTTGCCTAAAAATGGCAGCTCATTGCTTTACGTAAATGATGTTTTAGGCAAATGACATCCTTGAAACAGCCATTTATGAAAGATTACATTTGTGTAAAGTGTCTTTTACGTAAATCAGGCAACTGCACAACTCTCACTGAGTCCAGGCCACCAGCTCAACCAGGAAACCAAATATGGCAGGCAAATAGCAGCTGTCTTCAGATGGGAGTTCAGCAGATTCCACCATCCTCTCCAAAGGCACAAAAACAAAATACAAAACTTACCTACTATAAGTTCAATTAGTTCTTCAATAAAATGCCAAGAATGGAAACACAAGGCACCTCTAAACATTTAGAAATATCAGGAACCCACTGAGAATGACCTTCCCCCAGCCAAGTAGTGCATACATCTCAGGGGGGAAAGACACTGAACAATATCTCAATGTCACAGTGCCATTTACTGCTTTGCCACTGGCAGCATGATGTCTTAAGCCATTTTTCACCACAGTCTAGGGTTCACTGTTACTGAAGCAAGATTTGAATCTGGTTCGGTGTGAGTCTCCAGTCTGAACTACGCTTGGGTCTGTCCAGGATTCTGTCTTCAAACTCAAATCTTACTTTGAACTGGAACTCCCACTAGAAGCACCTGCTTAGGATTCAACTATGAGTGCCACCTGGAAGAGAACAAGTTCATCCCTTACCCAGTTCTGGCAAACTCTGCCCAATATCCCATCATTTTGCGACTCAGTGCAATATCAACCTCTGATTGGTTTGTTCCCAACAAGGTTGCCAGGGTTCCAAACAAGTAAGGCACCTCAGCTCCATGGGGTGTCCCTATCCACTCAGGCCACTCAGCGCCAAATATGTGGCCCTTGAAGGAATAAACATACACAGGATTCCCAGCTTCTGCCATCTTGGAAGCAATTTCAGTCACTGGACACACAAACAAGCAATCTCTAAAATATTGAGCCAAGATCCAATGGTACCATTCTGGCTCATGGCCACTATCGCTGTATCTCAGTGCTATAGTCTTCACGACATCTTCATCATGCGTTGTTGAAGTAAACCCTTGAACAAGCTGTTCCCAGGTTAGTTTCCCATCATTTGACTTGATATTAGGAAACACAATTAACACAAAGACAGATCCTTCATCAAGGGTGACGCCAGTGAGAACTGGTTTAGCTTGAACAGCTCCACTCTCCAGAAGCTTCCGTGGTTCATTGAGGAGGAAGTCCTCATCCGTTGTCACTGAGGAGAGATAATTCAGAACGGACAACTCCTTGTGCCCAATAGTGTTCCCCTGTAGGCAGCTCACCAAAGCACTGTGATTTTGTTCAGTACATCCCAACTTGGTGCCTATAATTAAGGCATTCGACTTGGCATCTTCAGGATCTTTCCAAGCCCAGGGGGCATTGGGAGCTCCACTCTGGAGCACAGCATGGGCAAAAAGGGGTTGGCTTGCTGGTGACAGCAGATGGAAACCTACTGAGGCTCCTCCAGCACTGTGGCCAAAGAGAGTCAACAGAGCTGGATCACCGCCAAAGACCGCTGCGTTCTCCTTGACCCACTTCAGAGCCAGCCATTGGTCCCACAAGCCAACATTTCCTGGAGCATCTGGTGGAAAGTACAGAAAACCCAGAACCCCCAAGCGGTAGTTCATGGAGGCCACAATGACATTCTCTGTAGCAGCTAAGAATGCTCCATTGTAGATATCTAGTGAGGCTGTGCCAGTGATAAAACCACCACCATAGATCCAAACCAGGACAGGAACTGGCATTGAGGGCCGTGGATGGGGCACCCAGATGTTGAGAAAGAGACAGTCCTCAGAAAGTGGGGTGTTGGCAGCCAATATCGCAGCATCTGGGTAGCTAGAATCTTCTTGGGGACAAGAGTTGCCATAGGTGGTGGCCTCCAAGACATGGCTCCATGACTGATGTGGGCGGGGCTTCTGGAAACGCAGTTTCCCCACAGGGGGCTCAGCATAGGGGATGCCCAGATATGCCGTCACAGAGCAAGAGCCAGCCGGGACTTGCTTGCCTTTAACCGGGCCACTGCTGGTCACCACCACAGTGTCATCTTCAGAGGCAAAACTTGAGGCCAATAGGCAGAGGAGGAGGAAGAGGGGACACATAAATGAAGAGAAGATACCAGGCATAGTAGCTGTGGTTGAAAGAAACAAGAGTTGTTACAGAAGACACAGTGTATTTTCTTTAATGATGCCTGCCCCAAAGTAACAACCTGAAAGCAAAAGTTAAGAAGGGAAGGCATGTCAGCATGTTACAAGAAAAAGAAGCTATTTTTGTGGCACTAGTTTAAAGACTAATGGTAGAGCTCACAAATGTGGGCTTTGTATTAACATATCCGTCGCTCTACACTGTCCATTGAGACTTTTGTCTCCAACTTGTTATTACCAAGAGAATGATTTGCATATGCTATCTCTGCTTTCAGATTGTAGTTTGTTATGTCTTAATTGCTCCTCACCTAACAGTCCCTTTGTTCCCAACACGCGTGTTACACACACACACACACACACACACACACACGTGTGTGTGTGTGTGTGTATAATAAAATATTTCTTTTTCCTTTAATGAGGGGCAGAAAACCTGTGGCCATGCTTGTCTTTTTCATCAACACAAACTTCTTGGGGTGGACAGAACATATTTACAGTTTTACAAGGTGTTCCAGGGGTTGCATTTTAAAGTCAAAACTTTCTTTTTCTCACTTTGTTTTTCTACAAGTAATAGCTATTGGAAGCAGCTAGAAAATACAACTGGAGCCATGCATGTTGGAAATGTGGCCTTCACTGACAGTGTCACAGTATGAGAAAAAAGATGGCTGCCTGACAAGATACGTATTTTGATACGACAGAGATTCTGCCCAACAAGTCAACTATCCTGATATAATGCGGTTCAGTGGGTAGTTCATCTGGACAGAGAGACGGTGTTCAACCTGTTCTAGATAGAGTTGCACTCCCAAAGGGTCACGTTTAAAGCCTGTGTGTACTCTTAGATATTAGATATAGGATATTCTATTGTATATGGGCACTAAACCTTTATACAGTTGTTGAGGAACATGGGTGGGAGAGAGCTGTTGCACGCACCATGTCCTTCTTGTGGGTCTCTGATCGACAGCTGGTTGGCCATTGTGTGAACAGAAAGCTGGCTAGATGGACCCTTGGTCTGATCCATCAGGGCTCATCTTGTTTTCATTGGAGACCCAGGTAGCCTCTGCAACAACTATTTTCATCTGCTTTATTTGATGCGCTAGACACAAGCTGGACACAATAATACATGCTCTGGTACTATCTAACATTGATTACTGTAATGTGTTGTACATGGGACCAATGTCCTTGCACACTGTGGTCCTGTTCTTCGCAGCACAGCTATTATTTTGAAAGCTTTAAAATCACACATTCAGTGTACTCAAATATGTAATATCATACCCAGTTTGGCTCTTCGTTGCTTTTCCCAAAGAAAAGGTCAGGCTATGGATCCATCTAGCTCAACTTTTTCAACGCTGATTAACAGCAGTACTCCAGGGTTTCAGACAGGAGTTTTTCCAGCCCTACGTGGAAAACCATGCAAACCAGGTGCTCTACCTGTCAAAATACAACTTTGCTCTGCTCAACAGTTCAAAGACGACAGCTCTGTTTACCAACCTTGGATTCCTTCTGCAAACATACAACTCTGATCACTCACCACTCCGGAACCTGGTATTTCAACACTTCCTTGTTCCAGCTTTCTTTTAGACTCCCACCCTGATATAGTAGGCTCCACAGCCCACTGTTATTGCAACCATAGGCCAGGAAGGGTCATCAGCATCAAAGTGATACCCTAGCTGCATATAAGCTCAAAAAGTGGGTTGTATCCTATTGCAAGGGCAGATACCTGCTGCTCTTTGCCACTCCCTTAAAAAAAAAACACCTTAAATCCAGTAGATATGGTTTCTCATGTACACTGGGGCATAAGCTGTATTTCTCCAAGAAATTTGAAAGAATAATAACTTAAAAACAGTGCTAGAAATTGTGGTTCCTATATTTGGTTCTTCTGCAGTCTTTTTGGCCTTTCCCCAAGCAACTCTCTTCTGAGGCCTTTGCTAGACCTACCTGAAAATCCGGGGGAGAGGAGGGAAGACCTCACATTGTAAATAACGTGAGATCTCACCCTCATTTAAACGCAAGGAGCAACGACCTCAAGAAGAGGGGCGTCGCGCCCACCATTAAAAAAATTTTTTTTAAGAGGCAGGAGTGCTCCAGCGACAACCAGTGAGTGTTTTTTTTAAAAAAAAAATGATTTCACCGCTCCCCGCACCCTAACCCCGATGGGCGCAGTGCTCCTGAGAAGCGCTGCACCCTGTGCACAGCTCACGGCTCCACGTGAGTAATTGCGCGGAGCTGGGTAAAGCCGCAGAAACAAGCCACATGCTCGAGATCTCGGGCTCAGCCCAAGAACGCGGGAAAAACTGGGGCCAAAGGGTAGGGCTGTATCCCGGGGCCAGGGAGGGATGATCCCTCCCTGATCCCGGGATGCCCTGTGCGTCATCTGGACACACAGGGATGATCCCAGGTATCAGCCCAGGATACAGCCTGATCTAGCAAAGGCCTGAGTGGTTACAAACTCTGCCTGGTGCAGAGTTGGCCTCTCTGCTGTCTTTTTGCAGCTCACTCAGAAGGAGGAAGGCAGTTACTAGAGAACCTTGCTTGCAAGTCTTACAAGAAAAACAACAACACCTATTTACCTATAATGGGTGTGTGTATCTGTGGAGGGCAATGACTAGTTAGGCTTCCACTTTGTAGGAGTTGAGGACAACTTGGCAGGGTAGGAAGCTATGCAAGGGGCCAGCAACAGGAAGTTGTACTAACACAAAAGCACTGTCACAACTTTGTAGAACTGATCCCTTAAGATCTGTTATAGAGAAGGGGAAAGGTGAAGAAAGGTCAGCATTGGTAGAATGGATCAGGAATATATTATGGAAAACCCACAATAAAACCATACTAGAGGAGGCAAGGATGTGTCCACACTAGGCATTTACTCCAAAACTGCCACTCTCTGTTCACTCACATTTTATGTGGCATCTTTCTTTACATGGCTTATTTTCCAGAGAAGCTCACCTGGCACTGGCTTTGTTGCCATTCTGCCACCAGGCAAAGGCCTTTCAATTTCCCAGGACTTTGAATAATGCACAATGATTTATTGGGCTAGCTTAGCAATTCCATCAGCACTATTTTAGCAGTATGGTTTTTAATTGAACTTTTTTGCCTATTGTTACCAAATACTCTCTCCAGACGCATTTATGAGTGTACACATTTTTGCGGATATACCCATTAAGGGTCTTTTAAACTCTGGTAGAAGCGTGTCTTCGCAGAGCTGACCCAATGACTGACACAGGCCGCAGCTAGACCTAAGGTTTATCCTGGGATCATCCAGGGTTCGCGCCCCGCCTGAGTACTGGATCCCCCGTGTGTCACCTAGATGAACAGGTTTGACCCCTGGACGATCCAGGGATAAACCTTAGGTCTAGCTATGGCCACAGAGAGGGTGGGGAGGGAGGGAGAGATGTCTGAAACAAGGGGAATTTCATGCATTAGTACAAAGAATTAAAAAGTACACAATGATTATTATTTATTTATTAACAATATTTATACACCACTCCCTGTTCAAAATTTTGGAGCAGTGGACAAATAAAATAGAATAAAACCACATTAAAATGGGTTTTTAAAAGAAAAAAGTGCAAAATAGACCGTGGCTGGTCATTATATTATGGTTTTATACAGTTGTTTTATACTTTGAATGGTTTTAATTTTTGTGAACTGCCCAGAGAGCTTTGGCTATTGGGTGGTATAGAAATGCAATAAATAAATAAAAAACGGAAGACCTCCTGGAACAATGATGTTTTCAGGAAGCATCAGAAGGAATACAAAGTTGGTGCCTGCGACCTCCAGAGCAAGGGAATTCCACAGGAGGGGTTTAAGGTGTCTTCTAAATAGGGCCATTGTTGTTCAGAACATGAGAAGAGCCCTGCTGGGTCAGACCAAGGGTCCATGTAGTCCACCATACTGTTCACACAGTGGCCAACCAACAGCTGCCTCTGGGAAGCCCGCAGGTAGGACCTGAGTGTAATGGCAGCCTCCAATTTGTGTTCCCCAGCAACCAACATATCTTAGAGCAATGGGAATTGATCCCACTACTTGGCATTTTCAACCAGCCCATATCAAACACTACCCTAATCAACAACTCGCGTAGGGCAACTCAGGTTACTCAGCTTGGACCCTTTCAGCAAATATGCTGTCCTCAATCAGTAATCCGGGCTGCGGCTTTGATCAGCTCTTCTTATTGAAGAGAACCTGGGTCCTAGCTTTAAGTTCCTCTAGTACAATCGTTTGCATGTCTACATAGAAGTAAGTCCCACAGAATTCCATGGGGCTTACTCCGGGGTAAACCAACATAGGATTGCAGCTTATATCCCATATCCCACTTCTATCAGTCAAACACATTTGCCCTAACATGTAGGAAGAAAACTGTTATGGCTGTGGATTCCCAGCATTTTGCTACTCATTTATAAATACGTCCACCGCACAGGGCTAGAACTCAGAGTTCCTCTTTGACACTTTTGTGATAACGCACCTGCCTATTCCCAAAAAACACCCACACCCACACACACGTTCTCACACACGTTTAGAGACACTGTGTCTTCTGATCTCGTCATTTTGGTTGTCTGGCATGTTCAGAGTTCACTTTCACAACCGACTCGCCTAACCCTTCTGTCCATGGTGGACTCACCTCTTTTCTCCCTGATGGGATTTTGCTGCTCCTCAGGGTCAGCTTGCAGCTCACTCTAAAGTGGGGATTTGGGTATACTGAGGATGGACACGCTGACAACTAAGCCCCAGGGAGATGGCAGCTGCCCATCCCTACGTATGTGAAGGTCAATGACCACACGGGTGACGCCTGCACACCGGTGGGGGCTACATCTCGGCATGATTCAGAATATATGCTAGGGGTCAAAAGGACTTTGCTTCTGCATATATTGGCAACTGCTGAAGACAAAAAGGGAACACAATCATTCCAATTCTCCTGACTTACAGCAAAGGAAAAGTACAAGTTGTTCTAAAGTAGCTCTCTTTCAATGAACAGTACTGACTCCATTTTGAGCCACAGCCAAAGAACCAGGCATCTTCATCCTCAGCTTCAGCAAAGGTGGGAGAAAAGCACAGGAATGGGGTTGGGAGACACCACATAAGACTAGATCAAGCAATTCACTTTTTAATAGACTTGCTCAGCTGCATTCCCCAAAGGCAAAGGTGTGGGGTGGGGTGGGGGTGTAAAACTGAGCAAACTACGAACGTGCTGGATAGCAAGAGTGATATTTGGTAAGTTACTGGTCAGCTATTTGCACTGTGTTCCAGGTATTTCAATACTTTTATTATTTTCTACAAAAGCAAAACACATGAGGAAAAGGGAAAAGGAGAAACAGTACAAAGTACATAAAATCACATACAGTATCTCTAGAAAAAACACATATACATAAGGCTATACTCCATTTGAAGCAATCCTCATGTCAGACATAGACTATCAATCAGCTCAGAATTACATTTTTAAAAAATCATAAATCATATATAGAATCCACACACAAACAAATCATTCTTTTGCAATTCTTTTATATATATATATATATATATATATATATATATATATATATATATATATATAAAAATTCCAGTCCATTGCAAATGAAGTTGTTGATTTCTCTCTTATTAACGCCGTTAGTTTCGCCATCTCTGCCAACTCCAACACCTTGAGAAGCCATTCTTCCGTCGTTGGTCAGCTACTTGCACTGTGTTCCTATCATTGAACTCCAGCCCTGATATGTGTGATTAAGACTGTCATTCTCATGTCAGGTCATATTTTGTTAAAAAAAAAAAAAAGAGAAAGAAATAGTAACAAGAATGAAGTAAAACTTTTGTTTCTGGCAAATACAGCCACCATCCTCAAGCACTATGGCTGTGCAACTCGCTTTGGAGTGTAATCTTGCATAAATGGCTGCTTTAAAACCACCATTGGCACAGACTTTGTTTTACAGAAATAGAAAAGTCACCATTCTATTTTATTTTTAAAAGCCAGCCCCCTTGACGAGGTGGATGGCTGCGGGTGCTCACAGCAGCTCCAGGTAAGGTGTAGGTGACTTGCGTGGCTTGGGTGCATCCGGAGGGGGTGTGAGTTCAGGGGGACTGCTCAGCAGGTGCCCAGGAAGGCCAGGTATGAGGCCTTCCGTCCAGCTTATTCCAAAGAGATCTGAAATGATTCAGGTTGATCCACTTCGGACCGATCCTGACCAGCTTCAGATCCAGACCGATTTGGTCCCGATCACACTGCTTCAGCTTGGAATTCAGATCCGGATCCTAAGTAGTGCACATCCCTACCAAGCACCCACTTTTGTTATACAGGATAAAAAGCCAGCTCAGCCTTTCTGCCATAGCAAGGAGCACCATTTCCAGTGCCTCTGAGCAGTGTCTAATTCATCAAAGTTGGGATATCCTTGCCTTTCCCTCAGCTGTGGAAGAACCCTCAGGTTTGGCCAACCAGAGTTTCCAATCCCCCCACATCCCCCGCCTCCCAGAGGCATGAGACCATGCTGCTGAAATCACTGAAGGACTAGACTCCTTCTGACAGAAATCTCAAAGCTCATTGCTGGCTAGAGCAAGATGCCTCCCATAGCCCCTGTCTTTAGCGCCACAAGCTGCCTGGATCCCACACTTGTATTCCTTCCTTTCCCGTGGCGCTGAGGGGGGAAAGAACAAGGGAGCAGGAACAAGGCAGCCAAGAGGACGAGGAGAGCAACACCGGGCACCCAAACCACCTCTCCTCCCTCTGACCTCCCTCTGTCTGCCCTTTCTGTCGCCCCTTTTTAATTGCGCAGATACAGATAACAAATTAAAAGAGGGGGAAGGGTTAGAGCCCTGTTCCTCTCCTCCTCCTCCTCCTGCCCATTATTTATTGGGCTTGTTCCTCCCCTTGCCCTCCCCGTTTTTTAAAAAAATTATTTTCTAAATGGTTTAAGGTTTCTTCTGAATAGCACCATTCTCTTCAGTTGTGTCTGACTGTGGATCTCTTTGAGTGCCATCAGACAAGCATTTCATTGCATGCTCGTTACTGGCCCTAATGGATTGTTGCAGGTCCCTCTTATGACGTTGACTGCCTCCCACACACCACCTGCCCCTTCTAGCCTTCTTCACTTGACAAGAGAACATTTCAGTAAGTCTGAATTATTTTCAAAGATGAAAGTTGCCCCGATCACCTGCTGTGTGCAGGAAAAGCAGCGGGATCAAAATGGCCCACTGAATGGGCCATGCGCACGTCGTTTGCTTCCTCTGTCTGGCTGTTAGAGCAGTACGGCAATGGAACCAATTACCTAGGGAGGTTGTGGGCTCTCCCACACTAGAGGCCTTCAAGAGGCAGCTGGACAACCGTCTGTCAAGGATGCTTCAGGGTGGATTCCTACATTGTGCGGAGGGGGGGGGAGTTGGACTCGATGGCCTTGTCGGCCCCTCCCAACTCTACTATTCTATGATTCTATGATTCTTTCAAAAGGGGAAGTAACATAGATGCCCCATTGCCAATGTCTAAAGATTCATGATAATGTCTAAAGATTCTACCTGCAGAATTCTGATGAATGAGTTTCCCTGGGCCCATCTAGCATTCTGTTTCTCATTCCAACCAGCCAGGCAATGCTGCAAGCTCACAAGAAGACTGCCAAAGCAATAGAGCCTAGTGGCTCTGATTTCAGTGAAGCTGTGACTCAGTTTCAAGTTTCAGAACTCCATCCCCCAAACAGGCTCAGCACCTTGGAGAGCTCCTTTAGAATTCTGGCTGGTGCTGATGGAAACTGAGAATGGATTCACAGATCCACTGAAATCAGTGACAACAACCTCTACTGCATCAAAGGGATGATGATCAGCCCCTCCTGTTTATCCCAAGTTCCATATAGCTAATCTCCGCTGATCCTACGTTGATATAACAGGGAGTGGAGAAATTGTGGGAATTCTACCCTATAAACCTATCTTGGGTAGGGCTTTCTTTCTATCTGTCTAATACTGATTCATCATTTATTCTCTTGGTTTTCCACACAGTCACCCTTTTTTATTTCCCTTCATCCTCCTATCTGAGAAACATTACTTTCCCCTCTACCCGTCTCCTTCTGTCTCATGCCTGTTTACTGGATTATGTACCTACAGGCAGGTCTGAGTAAATTTCAACAATTTGTTTGATATATATATATATATATATATATATATATATATATATCCATTCCTTTTACTGATTTCTCATGATGATGATGATGATGCCATGAGGGGCACCTCAGAAGCAAAGAGAAGGTGTGCCAGTATTGATGTGTTTGCAATGTAGAAGATGCCTCTTGTGTCGAAGCAGCACAGAAAATGTGAAGCCACACTGCCAAAGTGGTCGTGGCAGGAAGAAGGGGGCAGAAATTCTCCTCCAGGCTCACAAATGCATAGTGATGCTGCCGAAACTCCAAATGCATTCATTAGTAAGATAAATCTTGCATGTTTGTAATTCTGGACTGTATAATGAGAACTGACAAAGATCAACCCATTTTAAAACATTCAAATTGAATTAATTTATATTTTCTGACCTGCACGGTTGCGATTGGGCATATTCTTAGTAGGGGTGTGCACGGACCCCCCGCTCTGCTTCACTTGCAGATCCGCCATTTTCGGAGCGGGTCGCTTCGCCCCGCCCCCGCTCCGCCCACTTCCGCTCCGCTCCGCTCGGAGCTCCGGATCCAGATCGGAGCTCCGTTTTTTCCCCCATAGGGTTGCATTGAAAGCTAAAAAATTATACAGCGTTTTTTCTGTTCAAGTTAGAAACCTCAAACTCAGCACCATGAAAGCTTATCCACGTGTCCACATGCATGCCAAGTTTCAAGCAAATCCCATCATCCCCTGATTTTTGGCGAATTTTTGAAAATTGGGCACCCCATTCAGACCCCTTGGGATAGCTCCGTCAATTTGCACGTTAGAAACCTCAAATTCGGCACCAGGACAGCTTATCCATGTGTCCACATGGACGCCCAGACTCAAGGCAGTCCCATCATCCCCTGATTTTTGGCGCGGCTCTAACCTCTAACGCACCACCCATAACCCTAATTCACACCCCTTTTGATAGCTCCGTCAATTTGCACGTTAGAAACCTCAAACTTGGCACCATGATAGCTTATCCATGTGTCCATGTATAAGAATATAATAATATGTTTAAGAATATTAGTAAATGTAGGGAAATGGGACAAGAAGTGTGTGTATGCTTTCCCCAAAATGCTCAATCTGTGGCTGTTGCACTTCACAAAAGCAGTGCACGCAATCAGGCTTTAAGAGAGGGGAGGGGGGAAATGAACCAAACAAACAAACACACACTCCAAAATTTAAAAATAAAGTTTATATTAAATCAAAGTAAGGGAAAAACACAGAGCAAACTAAGCAAAAAGTCAGAAAGAAGCAAACAAACACACGCGCCAAGCTAAAATCCTAATCTATCTGCAAAGTTCACAGCAGCAGCTAGCTAAGTAGACCCTCTCCCAATGAACGCTAAACCCACAAGACGCTGAGAGCTCAAAGATCTCAGGATGACTCTGCCCCCCCCCTCGAACGCTGGGATTGGAGGATGCTTCATGAGGAGATCAATTCTCATCAGGATTGGGAGTTGAATGTGCCTGTCATCGCTTCAAAAAAAAAAAACCCGTTTGTTGACCCGATATTTAAAAAATTCTAGGAGGCGCCCGCACGACATAGAGAGGTGAGAGTAGTCTCAAAATGACCCCCATCCACGACTCTCTGTGCACAAGAATTTTCAGAACGATAGCTTAAAAAACAACCCAGTTATCCGCGATTATTTCCCGCAATGCAATCCTATGGGCGAAAAGCCGAAAACCGCCGTTTGAGCCGCGCTGTCCCTGTTTGTTGACCCGATTTTTAAAAAAATATAGCACGCGACCCACACAACGCAGAGAGGTGAGAGTAGTCTCAAAATGACCCCCATCCACGACTCTCTGTGCACAAGAATTTTCAGAACGATAGCTTAAAAAACAACCCAGTTATCCGCGATTATTTCCCGCAATGCAATCCTATGGCGAAATGTTTTCAAGATGGCGATCGGAGCGCTCCGCCTGAAATAGGAGCTCCGAAAAATGGCCGCTTCTCTTCGCCTTGCTTCTAGGGGTCCGCGGTCCGCTTCTACTCCACCTCTGGGTAAGGCGGAGCAGGCCAATCCACTACTGCTTCTCCGCTCCTAATTGGAGCGGAGCACATGCCTAATTCTTAGCAAGCATACAATATAACAAAGTAGTTTGCGAGCTTTGTAACCACTGAAGCTTTATTTTTACATTTTTCTTTAATGCATAGTTCAAAGCTTTCATGCTCTATTTTAGTAATAGATGATTGATCTGACAAAAATGTTCCTGATTTAATTGAAGTTACAAATAATCTGAATATAAATTAGCATCTTTATACATTGTCTGACTGGTGATGTATCACTGCCTGCAGCTTTCCAAAATTGCAGGCAAAGACTCTTTCCCAGCCTGGCAAGATGAGATCTTTTTAACATTAGATGCCAAGGGTTGGACGTGGGACCTGCTCTATGCAAGGCAAGTATTTGACCAATTAGAAACCTTCCAGGGAGAAATCAGTTCCCCACTCGCACCAAACACTGTATCTCCAAGGATGGGACTATGCAAATTGCAAGGTATGAAAAGTCTTCATGGAAAGAAGGTATAAAAAGTTCCAGTTCTTTCAAGATATAAAAATAAAAATAAAGGGAAATGAAAAAGGCAATAATCAGTAATGATTGCTGATGCTGAATACATGGATGTTGTCATTGAATTAATTATTATTATTATACATCTATAAATGTAATGCAGGAAATGGGGTGCAGTTCTAAAATTGTGGGTCCAGGTGACCTCTACTAGAACAAGGGGGGATCTACACTACTGCTTTTAAAACGCTTTAAAGCACTTTGAAAACATTTTGAAACCTGAATTTGCAGTGTGTCCTGGGCCCCAAAAGTTGTCAAAACTGTTATAAAGCACCTTAAAGCAGTAGTGTAGATCCCCCCCCCCAAGTCTGTATTTATACCGGAGTCCCTTCCATTTTGTCAAGGTCCTGCTCTGACCTGTACAGAGAACCATAATCATTTGCAATTGACACAAGATCTTTTGCATTCCACTCTTTTAAGTTCTTGTCTCATTCTTCAGATCTTTCTCCAAAATGGGTGGAGAAGACTCTACTTTGGATTTCTCTGCAAAAGAAAAAGAAAAAGGGGTGAGGAAGCTGGAGAATTGGTCTAGCAATGGCTAAACAATCCTTAAGGCAGCAGATAGCGTTGGTTTCCTAACTTCTGTTTCTCATTGAAATACCTCCACAGAGGACTGTGCTAAAGTGACCAAAACCTTTGTGCACCCACACGTCTCACACAGGGGTGCTCACCAAGGAGGCAGGGCTAGCTTTGGCTGCCGGTTGAGTGTACAATGGGTCCAGATCTAAATTGGTTGCCTTGTAATCCATGAAATGGTCCTCAGGCATCCAAGGCTATGCTTTACATCCACTGGAATTTGTTTTATCCCTAGAATATATCCACTTAACTGGAGAAGTGGGAACAGTAATTTGGGGAAAGAGGGTATAAAAGAGTGAGAGAACCAGCCAGGAAAATGCCAGACCATAAGGAAGAAGCAGAAAGATGCAGCTGGAAGAAGTCTAGGGCCGTTGCTAGAGCACGGGTTAGCGTGGTGTGAGGCCCGTGCTCGTCCCGGTGCTTCCAGATGACGCAAAAGGGATCCCGGCCTCAGCCAGGACTCGAGTCGCCCTGGCACCACGCTAACAGGAACCACTTGTAGCGCGGTTCTTCCCACGGTCCAAGCCTCACGTCGGGCTGAGGCCGGGACCGCGGGCGTGTGGACCGTTCCGCCGCTTTTTCGGGCTACTGCACTTACGTGCCAGTAGCCAGGAAAAGCGGAGGATGGGCTGCAGCACCCCACCCCCCGCCCCCAATTCCCCCCACGACTTCCCCTGCCCCCGATTCCCTCCCACGACTTCCCCTGGCCTCCGATCCCCCCCCCCGTCCCCAACTGCTGTGTCCTGCTGCTGCCAATGTCCCCAGCTGCCCTGTCCCACTGCCGCCGCTGCCGCCGCTGTCCCCAGCCAGCTTTTCCTGTTATCACCATGTCCAGCCTGTGATGCCTGCTCAGCAGGCATCAAAGGCTGGACATGGTGACAGGGATCGCCATGTCCTGCAGGCCGGACATGGCGACAACAGGAAAAGCCGGCTAGGGACAGCGGCGGCAGCGGAACAGGGCGGCTGGGGACTTCGGCGGCAGCAGGACACAGCAGGTGGGGACGAGGGGGATCGGAGGCCAGGGGAAGTCATGGGGAGGGAATCGGGGGCAGGGGAAGTCGTGGGGGGAATTGGGGGCAGGGGTTGGGGGCGCTGCAGCCTGTCCGCCGCTTTTCCTGGCTACTCGCACGTAAGTGCAGTAGCCCGAAAAAGCGGCAGAACGGTCCACACGCCCGCGGTCCTGGCCTCAGCCCGACCTGAGGCTTGGACCATGGGAAGAACCGCGCTACAAGTGGTTCCTGTTAGCGTGGTGCCAGGGCGACTCGAGTCCTGGCTGAGGCCGGGATCCCTTTTGCGTCATCTGGAAGCACCGGGACGAGCACGGGCCTCACACCACGCTAACCCGCCGCTGTCCCCAGCCGCCCTGTTCCGCTGCTGCCACTGTCCTCAGCCGGCTTTTCCTGTTGTCGCCATGTCCGGCCTGCAGGACATGGCGATCCCTGTCACCATGTCCAGCCTGTGATGCCTGCTGAGCAGGCATCACAGGCCGGACATGGTGACAACAGGAAAAGCCTGCTGGGGACAGCGGCGGCAGTGGCGGCATCGGCGGCGGCAGTGGGACAGGGCAGCTGGGGACATTGGCAGCAACAGGACACAGCAGTTGGGGACGGGGGGGATCAGAGGCCAGGGGAAGTCGTGGGGGGGAATCGGGGGCAGGGGTCCCTATTTTTTTTTTAAAAAAAAAAAAAACCTTACCTTGGCCGTTGGTGCGCTCCTGCGCACGCGGCCGCTTTAAGGCAGGGGTAAATGGCGGATGCGACGGGGCTTCCCTCGGCCCCGTCGCATCTCACGTGTGGATGGGGCTTACGGGCCGCGCTACTTCTAGCACGGCTTGGCCCCTCCTCCCACACGGATTCTAAGGTAGGACTATCAAGGCCCTAGGTGCAGCTTTTCGACTTCAACTCCTATCAGCCCCAGCCAGAGTGGATAATAGTCAGGAATCCTAGGAGTTAGAATCCCAAACATCTGGAGGGCAGCAGATCAGGAAAAGCTACTATAGGTTCTCACAGCTTCATGTTGATGAGATCCTTTCTCATCTCCCTTTTTGATCTGACAATGATATGGATCTTTTCACTCTCTGAATTCAGTTTCCAATCAAGATCCCATTAGCTGCAAATATCTACTCATACTCTCTTACTCAGAAGACCTGAACTCACGTGAGTGGTTTGCATGGAAAACATGTGTTGCCAAGAAATCACACGGTGGGTCAGGTGATAACCGTTTGACCTGGGGTGCCTCCGCACTGATGTGGAAGAGTTTCTGCTCAGTAGAACTGTAGAGTGGCCACTGTTCCTCTTTGGGTTTGGAACCAGTGGGATTCCTGTGGATGAAATGAAGAAATCCTAGTCATATAACAGGCAGGGACTATACTACCAGGGGAGGCATGCCACACATGCCCAGATGCTAAGATCATCTTCAATAGTCTTTCTCTGGTACACTCTGCCAAAGGAAACAAGGTGGATTGCTACCAAGAAGAAGGCCTTTTCTGCTGTGGCACCCGAGTTACGGAATGAACTTACCAGAGAGCTATACCTGGCATCTACGTTGTCCTCTTTTTGGTTGCCAGGTCTGTAAAGACCTTATTTTCCAGACATATAGTCTTTAAATTCCATTGTTTTAAATCTGTTCTTGTATTTTAAATCTCTTCATTGCTGCTAGGATTTATTTTGGCTTTACTTTTTCTTTGTAATTCTAAAACTTTAAATTTTAGATGCCATTGTATGTTATGTTTTGTGGTTTTAATTGTTGCTAAATACAGCTATTGGGTATGGAAATAACAATTAAAAGAAAAACAGTTCATGCCTTACCCAGTTCTGGCAAACTCTGCCCAGTATCTCATCACTTTGTGACTCAGTGCAACGTCAACCTCTGATTGGTTTGTTCCCAGCACGGTTGCCAAAGTTCCAAACAGGTAAGGCACCTCTGCTCCATGGGGTGTCCCTGACCACTCAGGCCACCCAGCGCCAGGTGTGTGGAGCTTGAAGGAATAAACATACACAGGATTCCCAGCTTCTGCCAACTTGGAAGCAAATTCAGTCATTGCACACACAAAAAGGGCATCTGTAAAATACTGAGACAAGACCAAATGGTACCGTTCTGGCCCATAGTCACTGGCGTTGTACCTCAGTGCAATAGCATTGACAACATCTTCCTCAATTGGAATATTTATTTCTGCCTTTAAGCCTTGAACCAACTGTTCCCAGGTTAGCTTAACGTCATTTGATATAACACTAGGAAACAAAAGTAACAGAAAAGGAGAACCTTCATCAAGGGTGACACCAGTGAGAACTGGCTTAGCCTGAACATCTCCACTCTCCAGAAGCTCCCAGGGATCATTGAGGAGGAAGTCCCCATCCGTTGTCACTGAGAAGAGGCCATTCAGCCTGTAAAACTCTGTGTGCCCAATATTGTTCCCCTGTAGACAGCTCACCAAAGCACTATGATTTTGCTCAGAACACCCCAACTTGGTGCCTATAATTAGGGCATTCGACTTGGCTTCTTCAGGATTCTTCCAATCCCAGTAAGCAGTGACAGCTCCACTCTGAATCACAGCATTGGCAAAAAGGGGTTGGCTTGCTGGTGACAGCAGATGGTAACCCACTGAAACTCCTCCAGCACTGTGGCCAAAGAGAGTCAACAAAGCTGGATCACCGCCAAAGACCGCTGCGTTCTCCTTGACCCACTTCAGAGCCAACCATTGGTCCCACAAGCCAGCATTTCCTGGAGCATCTGGTGGAAAGTACAGAAAACCCAGAACCCCCAAGCGGTAGTTCATGGAGGCCACAATGACATTCTCTGTAGCAGCTAAGAATGCTCCATTGTAGATATCTAGTGAGGCTGTGCCAGTGATAAACCCACCACCATAGATCCAAACCAGGACAGGAACTGGCATCGAGGGCCGTGGATGGGGCACCCAGATGTTGAGAAAGAGGCAGTCCTCGGAAAGTGGGGTGTTGGGTGCCCATACAGGTTCATCAGGGAAGCTATATTTATGTTCCTGGGGACAAGAGTTGCCATAGGTGGTGGCCTCCAAGATATGGCTCCATGGCTGATGTGGGCGGGGCTTCTGGAAACGCAGTTTCCCCACAGGGGGCTCAGCATAGGGGATGCCCAGATAGGCCGTCACAGAGCCAGAGCCAGCCGGGACTTGCTTGCCTTTAACAGAGCCACTGCTGGTCACCACCACAGTGTCATCTTCAGAGGCAGAACTTGAGGCCAATAGGCAGAGGAGGACGAGGGGACACATGAATGAAGAGAGGATACTTGGCATAGTATCTGTGGCTGAGAAAGAAAAGAGTTGTTAAAAAGATACAGGTTTTTTTTTCTTCAGTGATGCCTGCTCCAATCCAACTATAAAACAAGACTGGAGCAGGGAAGGCGTGTCAGCATGTTACAAGAAAAACATCCACGAGTTTTGCAGCACTAGTTCGAAGACATTGAGCAGGGGGTTGGACTCGATAGCCTTGTAGGCCCCTTCCAACTCTGCTATTCTATGATTCTATGATTCTTTGGTAGAGCTTGCAAACACGGCTTTGACTGAACTTACCCTCCGCTCTTTACTGCCCATTGAAACTTTTGTCTGCATCTTGTGAATGCCAAGAGAATGATCTGCATATGGCACCACTCCTTTCGGAATCCGTTTTGTTATCTCCCAGTCTCTTCTCACCTAACGATCGCTATGTTCCCATCCCCCTCCATGTGTGCATATCACAAAATATTTCTTAGTCTTTTCATACAAGGATGGAAAATCGGTGGTTCAGTATTTTTTAATCCACCTGGGATGGGGTGAACATAGCTGCAATTTTACATGATCGTTTGAAGGATTGTGTTTTAAAAATGTTTTCTCCCCTCCCCCTTTCTCTTTGTTTTCTGCAAGTAATAACATACGAAGGGCCCTGCTAGATCAGACCAAGGGTCCATCTAGTCCAGCACTCTTTTCACACAGTAGCCAACCAGCCATTGGCCGGGGACCAGTAGCTAACAGGCAGCCAGTGCAGTTCTTTTAACACAGGTTTTATATGAGCAAAGCTGAGCACCCTAACTGCTGCATTCTGAACTAGCTGTAGCTTCTGAACCACACACATGGGAACCCTCACATAGAGCCTGTTACAGTAGTCTAACCATGAGGTTAACAATGCATGAATGACCATGGCTAGGCTATCCCCATCCAGGAATGGGCATAGCTGGCGTTCCAACCGAAGTTGACAGCAGGCGCTCCTGGCCACTGAGGCTACCTGGGACTGCAGTGACAAAGATGGATCCAGGAGCACCCCCAAGCTATGGACATGCTCCTTCAGAGGGAGCCCAACCCCATCCAGAACAGCCAAACACCCCAATTGTCGGACCTGAGAACCACCAACCACAAAGTCTCTATCTTATCGGGATTCAGTTTCAGTCTGTTGGCCCTCATTCAAGCTGTAACTGCATCCAGGCACTGGTTCAGAAAGTGCATGGCCACTACCCAATCAGATGTTGCAAAGAAAAAGAACTGGATGTCATTGGCATACTGGTGAAATCTTGCCCCAAATCGGCTGATGACCACTCCCAACAGCTTTGGTTTAAATGTTTTATTATTTTCTAAAACACAAAGAAAACAAAGAAAAACATTTCAAAAAACAAAACAGCAACATAAAAAACATTAAAAAGCATAAACAATTAAGATGGACTTCCAATTCCCTCCACAGCAAAAAATTGTAACATTATTTTCTCTCACTCTATAATTAGAAAAAGAGTTTCCCTCGTTCTTTCATTTTAACATTTTCTTCTCAATCATTGAATCCACAGATAAACAAATCATTTTTTTCTAGTACCTGCAAAAAGTCTATGAAAGGTTTCCATTCAATTATAAAACTAGATCAACACTCCCAACAGTTTCATATAGATATTAAATAACATTAGGGAAAGGATGGTGCCCTGTGGCATCCCACAGTTCAGCTGCCATGGAGCAGAAGTACATTCTCCCAGTGCTATTCTCTGGAACCGACTCCGCAAGTATGAGCTGAACCACTGTAGAACATGCCTCCAAAATCTAACTCACAGAGGCATTCCAGGAGGAACCATGGTCAACCTTATCAAAAGCCACTAAGAGATCAAGTAATAACAGGGTCATGCTCCCCCGTCCCTCTGTCAAAGAAGGTCATCCATCAAGGTGACCAAGGGCAATTCCATCCCAAAACCAGGCCTGAAGCCAGACTGGAATGGATCCAGATAATCAGTTTCATCCAAGTGCTGAGATGCCACCACACTCTCAAGCCCCTTACTTAAAAATGAGGTATTGGCGACTGGACGAGAGTTGCCATAAATCTCTGGGTCAAGGGAGACCATTTTCAGGAGTGGTCATACCATTGCCTCCTTTCAAGGCGGTGGGGACTGCACTGTTCCACAGAGATGCATTCATCATTCCCCAGATCCATCTGGTCAGCCCCCTGTGGCTAGCTCAAATAAGACATGACAGGCAATGGTCAAGAGAGCATGTGGTGGGTCAAAAAGAGGCAAGTGTCTTGTCCACATCCTCAGGCTCCAAAATCTGACATTAATCCCACGAAACAGGAGAAGACGATGCACAGGACATCTCAACAAACACTGAATCAATAGCAGTGTTCAAGTCAGCAGGAAGGTGAGTGATACAGACACCCCCCTAGGCCATGGGCATGTGTGGGTTGTCCAAACTGTTGGGTTGTGTTTATACTCTTTCCTCACCCAAGAGGAAGGAGTCAGCAGATTCAAGCTTACTCCCTCACGCTGCTGTAAAGATAAGTTCTTACACCAAGTAGGTTAATAGGAGTATAGCTTTACTTTTCAGCATTGGCAATAGAACAACATACAATTCATACATTGTATATTCAGATTGCATTCTTCTTCCTTTCTTCTGAAAACTTTTAAACAATCTTTCCTACCAGCAATTAGTCTCTGGGAGTTTCATTTTTCAGACCTTCTGCTTTGAAGCTTTCCTTCCATGCCAGCCAAACAATGTGGTATCAGCAACCTTACTTCCAATTCTTTTCTGCCGCAATATTCCTTTCAACAATTCTTTTCCTTCTTCCAACCCCTCCTTCCAACTGTTTAAGATACTCCCTTTTTAAACTGCTAGCAAACTGACATCAATTAACTCAGGTGTTTCTTGCCTTCATTACATACACCTGCCTAATTTGCTGCTGCATTTCTCTACTTTCAATCTTTAACTACACCCATTCTTTGTAAAATATACATTTGATTATTTACACAATATCAACACAAACTGCACTGCACTATGACTCTAAGGGAGCTGCAGGTGTTGGAGCTAAACAAATTCGGGCCCTAAAGGTACTGGGAGAGGAAGAGAGAAGAGTAGATTATAGGGCACCATCCCTCCCACAACATAACTGTTTCATGGAAGTTCAGTTGAGCTCTCATATGAAGTTTTTAATATGAGAAGTATATTGTCTAAACCTCTTGTATACTGTCTGGCCTTCTTCATATTCAAGGTGTAGATGATTGTTCTTTGTTAGTATGTTTTATTGACTCTTTCAGAAATCTCTCTTCTTTTTAAAGTTGTTTTAGTAAAACTGCTTTGTGCTTCATGTTACCTGTTATTTTTAACCTCTTTGATTTTATTTTTGATATTGTAGTTGCTCTTCAGAACATAAGAAGAGCCGTGCTGGGTCAAACCAAGGGTCCATGTAGTCCACCATACTGTTCACTAAGTGGCCAACCAACAGCTGCCTCTGGGAAGCCCAGAAGTAGGACACCCACTCATGTTCCCCAGCAACCAATAGAGCAATGGGAATTGATCCCACTCTTTGGCATTTTCAACCAGCCTACATCAAATCCTACTATAATCAACAACTCGCATAGGGCAACTCAGGTTACTCACCTTGGACCCTTTCAGTAAATATGCTGTCCTCAATCAGTAATCCGGGCTGCGGCTTTGATCAGCTCTTCTTATTGAAGAGAACCTGGGTCCTAGCTTCAAGTTCCTCTAGTGTACTATCCACACAATTGTTTTCATGTCTACATAGGTGTAAGTCCCACAGAATTCCATGGGGTTGTTCCAGGGTAAGTCAATATAGGATTGCAGCTTATATTCTATATCCCACTTCAATAAGTCAAACACATTTGCCCTAACATGTAAGAAGAAGACTGCGGAATCCCAGCTCTTTGCTACTAGTTTTTAAAGAAACACATCCACTGCAGAGTGCTAGAATTTAGAGTTCCTGATTACCATTTTTGTGATAACTCTCTTTCCTATTCCTAAAAAAAATGTTTAGAGACACTGTGTCTTCTGATCTCATCATTTTATTTTATTTTTGTCTGACGTGTTCTGAGTTCACTTTTACATCCAACTCACCTAACCCTTCTTCCATGGTGGACTCACCTCTTTTCTCCCTGATGGGATTTTGCTGCTCCTCAGGGTCAGCTTGCAGCTCACTCTAAAGTGGGGATTTGGATTGACACTCTGACAATTAACCCCGAGGGAGATGGCACCAGCCCATCTCCATGTATATGAAGGTCAATGACCACACGGGTGGGGGCTAAATCTCAACGTGATTCAAAATATATGCTAGGGGTCAAAAGGACTTTGCTTCTGCATATATTGGCAAATGCTGGAGACAAAAAGGGAACACAATAATTCCAATTCTCCTGACTTACAGCAAAGGAAAAGTACAAGTTGTTCTAAAGTAGCTCTCTTTCAGTGAACAGTACTGACTCCATTTTGAGCCACAGCCAAAGAACCAGGCACCTTCATCCTCAGCTTCAGCAAAGGTGGGAGAAAAGCACAGGAATGGGGTTGAGAGACACCGCATAAGACTAGATCAAGCAATTCACTTTTTAATAGACTTGCTCCAAAGGCAAAGGTGTGTGTGCATTCTCCAAAGGCAAAGGTGTGTGTGGGGGGGTGTAAAACTGAGCAAATCACGAATGTGCCAGATAGCAAGAGTGATATCTGGTAAGTTAGTGGCCAACTACCTGCACTGTGTTCCTATCGTTGAACTGTGCAACTCGCTTTGGAGGCCAAATCAGCCACTTACACTTGTAATCTTGCATAAATGGCTGCTTTACAGCCACCATTTGCACAGAATTTGTTTTACAGAAATAGACAAGCCACCATTTTATTTTATTTTTGATAAGCCAACTCCCTTGAAGAGGTGGATGGCTGCAGGTGCTCACAGCAGCTCCAGGTAAGGTGCAGGCGACTTGCATGGCTTGGGTGCATCCAACGGGGGTGGGGGGCATGAGTGGGGGGGACTGCTCAGCAGGCGCCCAGGAAGGCCGGGTACAAGACCTTCCATCCAGCTTATTCCAAAGAGATCTGAAGCAATTCAGAGTGATCCACTTCGGACCAATACTGACCAGCTTCGGATCCAGACCGATTCGGTCCCAATCACGCTGCTTCAACTTGGAATCAGATCCGGATCCAAAGTAGTGCACAGCGCTACCAAGCACCTACTTTTGTTATACAGGATAAAAAGCCAGCTCACTCTTTCTGCCATAGCAAGGAGCACCGTTTCCAGTGCCTCTGAGCACTGTCTAATTCATCAAAGTCGGGATGTCCTTGCCTTTCTCTGAGCTGTGGAAGAAACCTTAGGTTTGGCCAGCCAGTGGTCCCAGTCCCCCCTCATCCCACTCTTCCCAGAGGCATGGGCCATGCTGCTGAAATCACTGCATCTCCCCTCCCAGAGAAAAGCCTCCATGCTGAAATCACTGAAGGACTAGACTCCTTCCGATGGAAATCTCAAAGCTCCTTGCTGGCCCGAGCAAGATGCCTCCCCTAACCTGTCTTGACGGCAGTGCTTTAGCGCCACGAGGTGCCTGGCTCCAACACTTGCACTCCTTCCGAGCATCTGTATGGGAAGGAACGCAAGTGGGAACTTTCCCGTGGTGCTGAGGGGGGGAAGAACAAGGGAACAGGAATGAGGCAGCCAGGAGGACTAGGAGAGCGACGCCGGGCACCCGAATCACCTCTCCTCCCTCTGACCATCTGTCTGCCCTTTCTGTCCCCCCTTTTTAATTGCGCAGATACAGATAATAACAAATTAAAAGGGGAGAAAGGAACCCTCCTCCTCCTCCCCATTTTGTTATTTTTAATTTTTAACGAGGTGTGGGGCTTGTTCTCTTTTCACCCTCCCCCCTGTTTTTTTTCAATTTATTTTCTAAATGGTTTAAGGTGTCTTCTAAATAGCACCATTTTCTTCAATTGTGTCTGACTGTGGATGTCTTTGATCCACTTCAAAAGAGGAAGTAATGAGGGATAAACATGCAGGCGGAGAAGCAACGGTAAGCAAAAGCGATTTCCCCCTGTGTGATGATGCTCATTGGGTGGGAATTGCATTTGTAGCCATAGAAGCTCCATTGCTAATGTGTAAAGATTACTGATAAGCGGGTGTGTGGGCCTCGTTAAAACAAGTGTGACTTTGTACATCATAGTTCCTTGCTAGACCTGGTCGAAAATCTGGGTAAGAGGAAGGGAGAACTCGCGTTAAGAATAACGCGAGATCTCGTCCTTATTTACACGTCAGCCACAACAAGCTCTGGAGGAGAACTATCGCGGCTGCCATTTTTTATTTTTAAAGAGGCAGCAGCAGCGAAGGAACCAGGAAAGGTAAGTAGGGTCTTCCCCTGCCCGCCCGCCCCACCTGCGATGTCTGATCCCCCGCCCACAATTTCCCCCCCCCGATGTCCCCGGCCTCCATTTCCCGCCCCCCCATATCCCCAGGCTGTGATGGCCGCCCCCCCCCCCCCCGTGTCCCCGGCCTGTGATGGCCTCCGCTGCCGAGTCCTCAGCCTGTGATGCTCGGCTGGGGGACATGGCAGCCCCGGGCATCACAGGACGGGGACTCAGCCGTGGAAGCCAACACAGGCCAGGGACATGGGGGGGCAGGAAAAAGAGGCCAGGGACATGGGGGGTAGTGGGAAACGGAGGCCAGGGACTCGGCGGCAGCGCTGCGGCCCATCCGCCGCTTTCCCCAGCTACTCACATGTAAGTGCAGTAGCCGGGGAAAGCAGCGGACCGGTCCACACGCGCATTTGGACGCATCATTTGGACGCATCATTTGACGAGCACGGGCCTCGCACCACACTAACCCCTGGTCTAGCAAGGCCATACAATCATAGAATAGCAGAGTTGGAAGGGGATGTAACCAGAGCACATTACTTAACCTAGTGTCCCTGAAAATAGTCAATAGCAGCCCGGCTCTCAAGAAAACAAGGAATTGCAAGGCTCAATGGAATAATGACACCGCCACTGTTTCCATGTTGATATCACAGGGAGTGGAGAAACTGTGGGAATTCTACCCTATAAACCTAACTTGGGAAGGACTTTCTATCTATCTAATATCGATTCATCATTTATTCTCTTGGTTTTCCACACAGTCACACGTCTTTTTCATTTCCCTTCATCCTCCTATCTGAGAAACATTCCTATTTCCCCTACCCATGTCCTCCTGTCTCAAGCCTGTTTACTGGATTATGTACCTACAGGCAAGTCTGAGTTCATTTCAACAATTTGATATATATATATATATATATATATATATATATATATATATCCCATTTAGTAATAATTTGATGATGATGATGATGATGATGATGATGATGATGATGGAGAAGCCACGAGGGGCACCTCAGAAGCAGAGAGAAGGTGTGACAGCATTGATGTGTTTGCAATGTAGAAGATACCTCTTGTGTCGAAGCAGCTCAGAAAATGTGAAGGCTCGCTGGCAAAGTGGTCGTGTCAGGAAGAAAGAGGCAGAAATTCTCCTCCGGGGTCACAAATGCATAGTGATTAGGGATGTGCTCCGCTTCTAATCGGACCGTAGAAGCAGGAGCGGAGCGGGGGGCTTCGCCTGCCCTTAAGGCGGAGGCGAAGAGGATTGGGGGGCCGGCGGAGCGTGGCAAAGAGGATTGAGGTGAAGGCGGATCCTTCGCTTTGATCCGGAGCTCCGCCGGAAAGGTAAGTGGGGTTTACCGGGCCCTGGCGCTGGCGCCCATGCGGCGACGGCAGCAGGGCCCAGTAATCCCCCCCGCCCTCCTCTCCCTTACCTGCCTCCGTCCGCGGTCCGTCAGCGTCTTCAATTGAGCCCGTGGTTCCAGCAGGAAGTCTGGGCCGCTTGCGGCCCAGACTTCCTGGTGGAACCGCAGGCTCAACTGAAGATGGCGACGGACCGCGGACGGAGGCAGGTAAGGTCCCCCTCTCCCTTGGTCCCTTACCGGGCTCTGCCGCCGTCGCCGCATGGGCGGCGATGGCGGCCGGGCCCGGTAACCCCCCCCCTATGAGGGGGGAACGGAGCTCCGATCCGGATCCGGAGCTCCGAGCGGAGCGGAGTGGGCACAGGCGGAGTGGGGGCGGGGCGGAGCGGCCCGATCCGAAAATGGCGGATCTGAAAGTGAAGCGGAGTGGGGGGTCCGTGCACACCCCTAATAGTGATGCTGCCGAAACTCCAAATGCATTCATTAGTAAGATAAATCTTGCGTGTTTGTAATTCTGGGATGTATAATGAAGATTGATAAAGATCAACCAATTTTAAAACATTCAAATTGAATTAATTTACCTTTTTCTGACCTGCACGGTTGCAGTTGGGCATATTCTTAGCAAGCATACAATAATGGGAGTTGGCTTGGGGTTGTTTTTTTAACCATTGATGCTTTATTTTTTCATTTTTCTTTAATGCATAGTTCACCAAATACTTTATCTCCATGGATGGGACTATGCAAAATGCAAGGTATGAAAAGTCCTCATGGAAAGAGGGTATAAAAAGCTCCAGTTCTTTCAAGATAGAAAAACAAAAATAAAGGGAAATGACAAAAAGGCAAAGATCAGTAATGATTGCTGATGCAGAATACATAGATGCTGTCATTGTATTATTATTATTATTATTACTACTACTACTACTGCTGCTGCTGCTACTACTGTCATTATTATTATTAACATTAAAAGTCTATAAATGTAATGCAGGAAATGGGGCTGCAGTTCCTAAATTGTGGGTCCAGCTGACCTCTAATAGAACAAGTCTGTATTTATACCGGGCACAGCTACACATCCCACAATGTGTGGGCCTATCAAAACTGTTTCCAGGGGTGATTTGTTTTTTTTACAATATCAATTATGACTTCTATTTGCACTTGGAAGCCAGTGTAGCTAGAGGTTAGAGCGTTGGTCTAGGACTTGGGAGATCTCAATTCTAGTCCCACTTGGCCATGAAGCTCAGTGGGAGACTTTGGGTCAGTCACTGGCTCAGTTTGGACAACACAATAACCACTGGTGGTTTTCATTGTCAACCTTGAATTGAGCAGTCAATGGCTCGGATTTGTGTTGTCTGTCAGGTAAAAACCACCCCACAGTTGACTTTTTCGACAAAAAACCACTGGAGAAACACAACCAGCTGCAGAGTTGACTAGTCACACAACCGGTGGTTATTGTGTTGTCCAAACTGAGCCAGTGGAGTTTTCGGCCATTGAATTGACTTTTTCGCTTTGCTACAAAGTTCCCGGACAAGCGTGGCCAAAGCCGAGCTGGCCGCTCTACTACAGCCAGCACAATTTGCAGAGGCTTCTGGGATAGCACTGGGAGGACTGAGAGAGGGTGGAGGGTGGGGAGAAGGGCAGGGGCTGTGTCTGTCAAATGCCAGGTTGACTATTATTCCACTCAACACCAGCCCTAACCACCAGCAGTAGCGTAAGAACATGTTGTGTGGGGAGTTCCTGCAGAATACTCAACTGTGAGTTGACTATTCAAGCCACCATTGACTAATGTGTTGTCCAAAGGCAGCCACTCACTCTCAGTCTAATCTGCCTCACGGGGTTGTTGAAAGGATAAAATGGAGAGGAGGAGGAGGAGGAGGAGGAGGAGGACGAGGACTATGTAAGCTGCTTTCAGTTCCTTGCAAAAGGAAAAAAGGTGGGATATAAGTGTAATCATAACCATAATCATTTGCAATTGACACAAGATCTTTTGCATTCCACTCTTTTAAGTTCTTGTCTCATTCTTCAGATCTTTCTCCAAAATGGGTGGGGAAGACTCTACTTGAGCTTTCTCTGCAAAAGAAAAACAAAAAAGGGTGGGGAAGCTGGAGAATTGATCTAGCAATGGCTAAACTTCAGGCAGCAGATAGCATTGGTTTCCTAACTTTAGTTTCTCATTGAAATACATCCACAGAGGACGGTACTAGGGTGACCATATGAAAAGGAGGACAGGGCTCCTGTATCTTTAACAGTTGTATTGAAAAGGGAATTTCAGCAGATGTTATTGGTATGCATGCAACACCTGGTGAAATTTCCTCTACATCACAACAGTTAAAGCTGCAGGTGCCCTGCCCTCTTTTAAATCTGGTCACTCTAGTAAAGCTCCTGCAGCTTTAACTGCTGTGATGAAGAGAGAATTTCTCCAGGTTCTCCATATATACAAATGACACCTGCTGAAATTCCCTTTTCAATACAACTGTTAAAGATACAGGAGCCCTGCCCTCCTTTTCATAGGGTCACCCTAACTGTACTAATGTGACCAAAACCTTTGTGCACCTACACGTCTCACACAGGGGTGCTCACCGAGGAGGCAGGGCTAGCTTTGGCTGCTGGTTGATTGTACAATGGGTCCAGATCTAAATTGGCTACCTTGTAATCCATGAAATGGACCTCAGGCATCCAAGGCTAAGCTTTACATCCACCGGAATTTATTATATCCCAAGAATTTCTGGAAGTTCCTCTTTTTAAAAAAAGCAAACATCTAGAACCTCCATGTTTGTTAATTTGTTCCATATTTCAGAATTGTCTCACACTAGCTGCACTGTGTTCTCACACATCCCACCTTGGTCTATCTAAACTCTTTCCAGTTGCAGGTGTTTTTTTGTGTTTTTTTACCATATCAATGATGACTACCATTTGCACTTGACAGTTCATGCAGGGTCTTTTGCATTTCACTTTAAATTCTTGTCCCATATGAAGAGTTGAGGCCTACTGAGACAAGGTATTAAAGTCAGGCCTTAGTGGCTTGAGGGTTGTGGAAGCCAAAATTGACTGTGAGTTGAACTATACATGTGAAAGGTTTCTTAGGGTGACCCTATGAAAAGGAGGACAGGGCTCCTGTATCTTTAACAGTTATATAGAAAAGGGATTTTCAGCAGGTGTCATTTGTATATATGCAGCACCTGGAGAAATTCCCTCCTCATCACAACAGTTAAATTTTCAGGAGCCCTGTCCTCTTTTGTATCTGGTCCCTCTAGTATAGCTCTTTCAGCTTTAACTGTTGTGATGGAGAGGGAATTTCACCAGGTGCTGCATGCTTGCAAATGACGCCTGCTGAAATTCCCTTTTCTATGCATCTGTTAAAGATACAGGAGCCCTGTCCTCCTTTCCATAGGGTCACCCTAAGTTTTGTGCCCAATAACTCTCTTCTCTGTAATCAGGATGTGAGGAAACTGTTGCACTGTCTATGTGGATAGTTGGGCTGCTTCCTCTTGCAGGGCAGAATTGCAAGAAACTAGCTTCACCGCAGTAGGCACAGGAAGTCTGCCTGTAAAACAAGGCAGAAAAACAAGTTGCACACAAGTGTGTGTGGAAACATCTCTGTGTAACCAAATGGTCGGTAAATAGCTGTGCCTTGTGCTGGGGCTTGAGGATCATCTCCTCACTCTCCCCACTCACCTGCAATGGCTGCCCTGTGATCAGGCAAGCTCATCTGTGTCCACAGTGTTTAATAAAGAAATGAATAAAAATAATATCCTTTATTATTGAGTATTCAATAAATGTTCACCTTTAAAAGAAAATTTCTTGGCTGCACACCCTAATGAAACGTGCTGCGCACGCCTATGGAAAGGAGTACTGTCATTTGAAAATCACATGAAGTACTGGTTCCTCTCTATTCGACCCTGGTTTGGCCTCATCTAGAGTATTGCATCCAGTTCTGGGCTCCACAATTCAAGAAGGACACAGACAAGCTGGGGTGGGGGGATCTACACTACAGCTTTAAAGCACTTTAAAGTGCTTTATAACAGTTTTGACAACTATTGGAGCCCAGGACACACTGCATATACAGTTTTCAAAACGTTTTCAAAGGGCTTTAAAGCGCTTTAAAGGCAATAGTGTAGATCCCCCCCAGGAGAGTGTTCAGAGGAGGGCAACCAGGATGATCAGAGGTCTGGAAACAAAGCCCTATGAAGCGAGACTGAAAGAATTGGGCATGTTGAGCCTGGAGAAGAGAAGATTGAGGGAAGACAAGCACTCTTCAAATACTTAAAAGGTTGTCACACAGAGGAGGGCCAGGATCTCTTCTCGATCCTCCCAGAGTGCAGGACACGGAACAACGGGCTCAAGTTAAAGGAAACCAGATTCCACCAGGACATCAGGAAAAACTTCCTGACTGTTAGAGCAGTACGACAATGGAACCAGTTACCTAGGGAGGTTGTGGGCTCTCCCACACTAGAGGCCTTCAAGAGGCAGCTGGACAACCATCTGTCAGGGATGCTTTAGGATGGATTCCTGCATTGAGCAGGGGGTTGGACGCGATGGCCTTGTAGGCCCCTTCCAACTCTGCTATTCTATGATTCTATGATTTCTCCAGTTAAGATTCATTCCCTGGTTAATTTTCATTTCTCTACTTAAGTTTTAATTGCTTAACTGGAGAAATGGGAAGAGTACTTTTGGGTTTAGGGAAAGAGAGTATATAAGAGTGAGAAAACCAGTCAGAAAAAAGCCAGGGAATGACCAGACCATGAGGAAGAAGCAGAAAGATACAGCTGGAAGAAGTCTAAGTGCAGCTTTTGGACTTCAACTCCTATCAGCCCCAGTCGGAGTGGAGAATTGTCAGGAATCCTAGGAGTTAGAACCCCAAATATCTGGAGGGCAGCAGATCAGGAAAAGCTACTCTAGGTTCTCACAGCTTCATGTTGATGAGATCCTTTCTCATCTCCCTTTTTGATCTGACAGTGATGTGGATCTTTTCACTCTCTGAGTTCAGTTTCCAATCAAGATCCCATTAGCTGCAAATATCTACTCATACTCTCTTACTCAGAAGACCTGAACTCACGTGAGCGGTTTGCATGGAAAACATGTGTTGCCAAGAAATCACACGGTGGGTCGGGTGATAACCGTTTGACCTGGGGTGCCTCCGCACTGATGTGGAAGAGTTTCTGCTCGGTAGAATTGTAGAGTGGCCACTGTTCCTCTTTGGGTTTGGAACCAGTGGGATTCCTGTGGATGAAATGAAGAAATCCTGGTCAAAGACTATACTCCCTGGGGAGGCATGCCGCACAGGAACTAGAATTATTGACACCACATTCAGCGACAAGTGCAACGAAACCATTTTCAAAGCTGAGATATTATGGTTTTCTGGACCACTCATCGATTTACCAATGGGTTACATTTAGATCTACATATGTTTGGATATGATTAATTATGGTTTGCTGTTTTTTCCCTGTGAAAAACAGACCAATTTATTCCTGAACTTCATCCAGAAAGAGACTCAATCCAGACAAGAGAGAGGTACTGTTAGTGGGTGGTTCATCTGACCAGCTACGTGATGTTTAACCTGTTCTGGAGGGGATTGCACACACACACACACACACTGAAGAGGTCACTTCATGGTTTGGGGTGTTTTTCGATCCAGAACTGTCACTCAAGGCACAGGTGGATTTGACAGCATAGAGCATGATTCATCAGTTTGGGATGATATGTATACCAAGGACATCCTTATCTGGACAGAGGTAGCCTTTTCCATGCTTTGAAAACCTCTCTTTTAGATTACTGCAATGTGTTAAACAGGGGGCTGCCTTTGAAAACTGTCTGTAAACTACAACTGCTCCAAAACAAGGCAGCAAGATTATTCATAGGGACTGGCCAACGGGATCATATTACGCCACTACTTTTCTGTCTTCACTGGCAGCCAGTCCATGTCTTGGCCCAATTCAAAGTGCTGACATTAATATTCAACCCCCTGAAACAGTTTGGGGCCAGATTATCTGAAGGACCGGCTCCTCCCATCCATACATGCTCACATGCTAAGATCGTCCTCAATGGTCTTTCTCTGGTACACCCTGCCAAAGGAAGCAAGGTGGATTGCTACCAAGAAGAAGGCCTTTTCTGCTGTGGCACCCCAGTTGCGGAATGAACTTCCCAGAGAGGCTTGCTTGGCATCTATGTTGCCTCTTTTTGGTGCCAGGTCTATAAAGACCTTATATTCCAGACATATTAGTCTTTAAATTCTGTTGTTTTAAATCTGTTCTTGTATTTTAAATCTCTTCATTGCTGCTAGGATTTATTTTGGCTTTACTTTTACTTTGTAATTCTAAAACTTTAAAATTTAGATGCCACTGTATGTTATGTTTTGTGGTTTTAATTGTTGCTAAATACAGCTATTAGGTGGGGAAATAACAATTAAAAGAAAAACAGTTCATGCCTTACCCAGTTCTGGCAAACTCTGCCCAGTATCTCATCACTTTGTGACTCAGTGCAATGTCAACCTCTGTTTGGTTTGTTCCCAGCACGGTTGCCAAAGTTCCAAACAGGTAAGGCACCTCTGCTCCATGGGGTGTCCCTGACCACTCAGGCCACCCAGCGCCAGGTGTGTGGAGCTTGAAGGAATAAACATACACAGGATTCCCAGCTTCTGCCATCTTGGAAGCAAGTTCAGTCATTGGACACAAAAAATAGATATCTGTAAAATACTGAGCCAAGACTAAATGGTACCGTTCTGGCCCATAGTCACTAGCATTGTACCTCAGTGCAATAGCATTGGCAACATCTTCCTCAATTAGAATTGGTATATCTCCACTTAACCCTTGAACAAACTGTTCCCAGGTTAGCATAACACCACTAGGAAACAAAATCATCACAATTTCAGTCCCTTCATCAAGGGTGACACCAGTGAGAACTGGTTTAGCCTGAATAACTCCACTCTCCAGAAGCTTCCGGGGTTCATCAAGGAGGAACTCCCCATCTGTTGTCACCAAGATAGGAGCATTCAGACCGGACAACTCCTTGTGCCCAATATTGTTCCCTTGTAAGCAGCTCACCAAAGCAGTATGATTTTGTTCAGTACAACCCAACTGGGTGCCTACACTTACAGCATTTGACTTGGCATCTTCAGGATCCTTCCAAGCCCAGAAAGCATTGGGAGCTCCACTCTGGAGCACAGCATGGGCAAAAAGGGGTTGGCTTGCTGGTGACAGCAGATGGAAACCCACCGAGGCTCCTCCAGCACTGTTGCCGAAGAGAGTCAACAGAGCTGGATCACCGCCAAAGACCGCTGCGTTCTCCTTGACCCACTTCAGAGCCAGCCATTGGTCCCACAAGCCAACGTTTCCTGGAGCATCTGGTGGAAAGTACAGAAAACCCAGAACCCCCAAGCGGTAGTTCATGGAGGCCACAATGACATTCTCTGTAGCAGCTAAGAATGCTCCATTGTAGATATCTAGTGAGGCTGTGCCAGTGATAAACCCACCACCATAGATCCAAACCAGGACAGGAACTGGCATCGAGGGCTGTGGATGGGGCACCCAGATGTTGAGAAAGAGACAGTCCTCAGAAAGTGGGGTGTTGGCAGTCCATATGGCTGCGTCAGGGCGGCTGGAATCATCTTCCTGGGGACAAGAGTTGCCATAGGTGGTGGCCTCCAAGACATGGCTCCATGGCTGATGTGGGCGGGGCTTCTGGAAACGCAGTTTCCCCACAGGGGGCTCAGCATAGGGGATGCCCAGATAGGCCGTCACAGAGCCAGAGCCAGCCGGGACTTGCTTGCCTTTAACAGGGCCACTGCTAGTCACCACCACAGTGTCATCTTCAGAGGCAGAACTTGAGGCCAATAGGCAGAGGAGGAGGAAGAAGAAAGGACACATGAATGAAGGGAGGATACCAGGCATTGTAGTTGTGGCTGAAAGAAACAAGAGTTGTTACAGAAGATACAGTGTATTTTCTTGAATGATGCCGGCTCCAATCCAACTATCTAAAAACAAGACTGAAGAAGGAAAGGCATGTCAGAGTGTTGCAGGAAAAACGTCCACGAGTTTTGTGGCACTAGTTCAAAGACTACCGGAAGAGCTTGCAAACATGGCATTGTCTTAACTTACCCTCCGCTCTTCACTGCCCATTGAAACTTTTGACTGCATCTTGTGAATGCCAAGAGAATGATCTGCATATGGCGCCACTACTTTGGGAATCCGTTTTGTTATCTCTCAATCTCTTCTCACCTAACGATCGCTACGTTCCCATCCCCCTCCAGGTACGCATATCACAAAATATTTCTTATTCTTTTCATACAAGGATGGAAAATTGGTGGTTCAGTATTGTTTTTTTCATCCACAAAAAATCCTTTGGTGGACGAGGCTTGGGGAAAACGTAGCTGCAATTTTACACAATTGTTTGAGGGATGGAGTTTTAAAAACGTTTTCCCCCCCCTTTCTCTTTGTTTTACTACAAGTAATAAGAAGATTAGAAGAGCCCTGCTGGATCAGACCAAGCACTCTGTTCATACAGTGGCCAACCAGCCATTGGCCAGGGACCAACAAGGCAGGGCATGGTGCATCAGCACCCTCCCACCCATGTTCCCCAGCAACTGGTGCGCACAGCTCGAAACACAACTGGGTCCACGACGCAGTCATAGTGGCGAAGGCTGCTGGTTCCAATATTTCTGTGGCTGTGGATCCATTCCAGGTTTCAATCAGAACCAGGCAGAAATCTATGGGAGCTATCCAGGGTGCTGATGCCTGTCCCTAAAATAGATGCAGCACTTTGGATAGCACTCTTAGGGTTCTGACTAAAACCCAGAATGGATTCAGAGCCCCACCAAAATCAGAGCCACCAACCTCCTTTGGGTCATTCTGTGAGAAAAAAAGATGGTTGCCCAACAGACAACTATCCAGATACAGTAGTGGTTCTTTGCATAGTTCCTCCGGTTCTAATTAGAGTTGCACTCCCTGTGAAGGATAAAAATCCAACATTGGTTTTCAACATTTCCTTGTTCCATCTTTCTTGGTTTGGAGCTCCCACCCTGACACAGCCTTCTGTCCCTGCCAACATCAGAGTGATACCCTCTCTTCATGTAAGCTCAACAAATGGGTTAGGAACAGAGGGTGCTGTCTTATACTGAGCTAGACTCTTGGTCCATGAGGCCCAATTTTGTCAACACTGAGTGGCAGCAATGGCTCTCCAGGTTTTAGGAATGATTCTTTCATATTATATTGCAAGGGTGTCTCATCTGTGCCACTCCTTTTCTTTTTAAAAGAGAATCCACTAGATACGATATTGCATGGCCTTGGTGCTTAAGCGCTGCCTTACCAAGCATTTTTTTTAAAATGGTGCCAGCAACTGGATGCTAACTTTCATTCTTGTGCCAGCATGTGGGCCTTTCACAAAAGCAACTCTCGCTTGAACGGTTACAAACTCTTCTTGCCGTTGCAGTCTGGTTTCTCGGCTGTCTTTTTGGAGCTCAGTCAGAAGGGGGAAAGCCCAGCTAGAGAATCTGCACTGCTTGCAAATCTTGCACACAAGAAGTTCATATTTGCAGGCAACTGTGTTTGCACAGGTATGAAGGCCAATGACCGAACGAATTGAATCTAGACAAATTAAGCAAGTGCACAACAATGCACTTGGAGAATGTAAATGTCCACGCGCCAGGTGTGAACGGTGAAGCAATTCACTTAAGCCAGCTTGGCAGTCAGACCAAGCGTCCACATCCTCAGGCTCCAAAAGCTGAAATTGATCACACAAAACAAGAGAACACAAGCTCTCATATGAAGTTTTTAATATGAGGAGTATATTATCTAAACCTCTTGTATATTGTCTGGCTTTCCTCACATTTAAAGTGTAGCTGATTGTTCCTTGTTAGTATGTTTTATTGACTCTTGCAGAAATCTCTCTTCTTTTTAAAGTTGGTTTATTAAAGCTGCTTTGTGCACCATCACAGAAGTAGAAGCTGCCGGCTCTGTTTATGCTGCAGCTGTGGATCCGTATCAGGTTTCAATCACAACCAGGCAGAAATTTATGGGTTTGCATACAGCTTTAAGTTCTCGAATATGTTCATGATCTACACCAGAGCTTTCCAAACTTTTCATGTTGGTGGCACACTTTTTAGACATGCATCATTTCGCGACACAGTAATTCAGTTTAACTAGCAAACCAGAGGTTAAACTAACCCCTTATAAGAGATAGGGACACATACATAAATTGTAATAACGAAATGTATGGGGACACAACATATGAAAAACTTTCATTTATGTTTTTAAAAATATATGATTTGCAAGTTAATAACATACATTTCCAAGACTTTTCACATTGAACCAATTTTGTCAAGCTGCAATCGAGCGGCAGTTGAGACGGTGTTCTATCAGAAAAACTGAACCCATGGAATTTCTCGAATGCGTCATTCCAGGTGCAGCCGCATCACCGGAAGTGACATGGAATCAGCTGTTTTGACCCGATTATGCATACTGCACATGCGCAGTACCTGTATGATTCCTCGACCGTGGTGTGCATACACAGATACAATGGAAGGGGAATATACTAGTGCACCATACTAATCGGCACCTTTGCTGTGTAAAAATGCATGCACCTTGGTATTGCTTATTTCACAGAGACTCAGAGGTTTCTCATTACGTTCATGTGACACACCTACACACTGCAGCTGACACACTAACACACTAACAGTTTAGAAAGCTCTGATCTACGCGCTGAAGTATGTTTAGACAGTTTTGGGGGCTTTAATTGTTATAGCCTCCAGTCTGGATTGTAAATTACTGTGCTGTCTTTATTTGTTTAAATACCTATATGGTCACATCTGCTCAGCCTTTTGGTTTAACGCATATGTAATTCTGTCATGTGCCTTTGTTCCATTTTCTGCTATATATTGCATATTGTTTCATTTTATAAATACAGAATCTTATGTAATGCACATGTACTCATGACAATATAGAAAAATCTTTTATAAACCAACTGTTTATGCATTATAATTTCCGCGTTGGTCACGCAGTTGAGTGCCTTAGCACCCTTATTGTTTCGGGTCATTGTCAACCACTGCCTCCTGTTGTATTGCAACAGTATCAAAAGCCACTGAGAGATCAAGTGATAACAAGGTCATGCTCGCTTTGTCCCTCTGTCGAAGAAGGTCATCCATCAGGGTGACCAAGGTCGATTCCATTCCAAATCCAGGCCTGAAGCCAGACTGGAATGGATCCAGATAGTCAGTTTCATCCAAGCGCTGAGATGCCAGACTCTCAAGCACCTTACTCAAAAATGGGATACTGGCGACTGGACAATAGTTGCCATAAATCTCTGGGTCAAGGCAGAGTTTTTTCAGGAGTGGTCATACCACTGCCTCTTTTCAAGGCAGTGGGGACAGCACTGTTCCGCAGAGATGCATTCACCACTCCCCTGATCCCTCTGGTCAGCCCACCCCCACCCCGGTGGCTAGCTCGAATAAGACATGACAGGCAAATGGTCGAGAGAGCATGTGGTGGGTCCAACAGAGGCAAGCATCCTGTCCACATCCTCAGGCTCCAAAAGCTGAGATTGATCCCACAAAACAGGAGAAGACGACACACAGGACATCTCAGCAGACACCGAATCAATAGTGGTGTTCAAGTCAGCAGGAAGGTTAGTATGTTTTATTGACTCTTTCAGAAATCTCTCTTCTTTTTTAAGTTGTTTTAATAAAGCTACTTTGTACTTCATTTTACCTGCTTTTTTTTAACATCTTTGATTTTATTCCTTATCTAATTGTTGCTGTTCAGAACATAAGAAGAGCCCTGCTGGCTCAAACCAAGGGTCCATGTAGTCCACCATATTGTTCACACAGTGGCCAACCAACAGCTGCCTCTGGGAAGCCCACAAGTAGGACATGAGTGCAACAGCAGCCACACACTCCTGTTCCCCAGCAACCAACGTATCTTAGAGCAATGGGAATTGATCCCACTCTTTGGCTCTTCTTATTGAAGAGAACCTGGGTCCTAGCTTGAAATTCCTCTCGTGTACTATCCACACAATTGTTTACAAGTCTACATAGAAGTAAGTCACAGAATTCCATGGGGCTTACTCCAGGGTAAGTCAATATAGGATTGCATCTTATATTCTATATTCATTAAAGAAAAAACGTACAGTTTACAAAACTACATTAAGGTTCTACAGTTTTCAACCAAGCACCAAAAAGCAGGGAAATTGGGAGTTAAGGCTTACAAGCCTTAATGCTACAGCCTCCCTAAGGAGGCAGAAAGTGCCAGTGAAATTCTCATTCTCCCAAAGCAGATAAACCATGAGGACAAGATGCAGAGGTGACTGTGGGGTTGTGGAAAACTGATGACGGACAATTTAGGCCCACCTACTTCTTTTTTTGTTTAGAGCAGCCCTTCCCCAACCTGGTGCTCTCCAAAGGTGTTGGACTACAACTCCCATCATTGCAAGTCAGTAAGTACCATGGTCAGGAATGGGACATACTGACATCCTTCCCTCAATCTTTCACCAATCTTCATGAAATTTTCTCGTCACATACAACTAACACTTCTTTCTGAAACATGTAAATTTCAAGGAGATTGGTGAAATATTTTTGATTTTACAGATGTTAGAATGGTAGAACGTGTTGTTGTTTTTAACCAATGAGCCTTAATAAACACACACAAGAGTGTGTGTTTAATCCCACTTCAATAAGTCAAACACATTTGCCCTAACATGTAAGAAGACGACTGTAGAGTCTCAGGTCTTTGTTGCTCGTATTTAAAGAAACACATCCACTGCACTGTGCTAAAATTCAGAGTTCCTGATTGCTGTTTTTGTGATAACGCTCTTGCCTATTCCCAGAAAACACCCAGACCCACACCCGTTCTCACACATGTTTAGAGACACTGTGTCTTCTGATCTCATCATTTTGGTTGTCTGGCATGTTCAGAGTTCACTTTCACAGCCAACCCGCCTAACCCTTCTATCCATGGTGGACTCACCTCTTTTCTCCCTGATGGGATTTTGCTGCTTCTCAGGGTCAGCTTGCAGCTCACTCTAAAGTGGGAATTTGGGTATACTGAGGATGGACACTCTGACAACTAACCCCGAGGGAGACGGCACCAGCCCATCTCCACGTATGTGAAGGTCAATGACCACATGGGCTATGCCTGCACTTTGCTTTTGATTATATTGGCAACTACTGAAGAAAAAAAGGGAACACAAGAATTCCAATTCTCCTAACCTACAGCACAGGAAACATACAAGTGTGCCTGAAAATAGTCAATAGCAACATGGCTTTCAAGCACACAAGGAATTGCAGGGTTTAATAGAATAATAGCAGCAGTTCAAAATCCCAGCTTTCTCTCCCTGTCTGTACTGTTCTGGATAGTCCCATCCATTTGCAAGCATTCTGCTGCATAACTGTTCAAGAGATTTTTGTCACCTGAATTCTGATGAATATATTTCTCCAGGCATCCTCTCCCTACATCCTAACTGTGTTTCTGTGCTCTGTTGTTTACTAGCTGAATCACTCCAAGGTCCATCTAAGCATTCAGTTTCCAATCCCAGCCAGCCAAACAACACTGGAAGCTCAAAGGGCTGGTCGGGCCATTTGTTTACCCAAGCTCCATTAACTAATATCCCTTGATCTTTTAGACTGAGCCTTTTGCCATCCCCTGTACTTTGCTAATGGACATCACTTAGACCGTCACCCCATGCACCTGCTTCCCTCGGATTATCCTCGCAGCACTAAGCTTTTGCGGTTGTTGTTGTTGTTTTTGCTACCGGGAAGAAGCGATCCTTTGCATACCAGGAAGTAAGTTTAAGGGGGGAAAGGTAAAAAAAAAATTAAAAAATCAACGGACGGCCCAATTCAATTCAAATTTGGTATGCTTAAAGCTCTCCCTAACATCTATTACTGTGCCAATTTTGGTGTCTTTATCTTTAAAACTTACGCAGATGTAAGCATTTCTTTAAAATCCTATTCCTGCACTCCAGTGGCGGCTCGGAAGATACGCTCAAAAAGTAGTGGCTAAATATGGCGAGTCTTTTGGCTTTATTGCACAATAAAGGCAGGATGCCTGGGAGTACTTCACAATAAAAGCAGATTATAAGGTGGAAAACTTCTGACTCCTTTTCATGCAATTCACAGTGAATGCACAGTATAACGCTGATGTGATAAAGTTCTTGAAGCGACACTGGCAAAGTGGTTATGGCAGAACTGGGGGGGGGGGGCAGAAATTCTCATCCTGGGCCAAAATTGGATCTGCTGTGCTGTAGACAAGGCAAATATTTGACAACTGGGAAATCATCCAATAAGAAATCAGTGCACAAAGACATTACCTCTCCATGAATGGAACAATGGAAAATTCAAGGTATGAAAAGTGCTTATGGAAAGAAGCTACAAAAAATTCCAATCAGTTGCGAGATAGAAAAACAGGAAGGAGGAGGAGGAGGAGGAGGAGGAGTAAAAAGAGGCCATGATCAGTAATGATTTTTATTATTACTACTATTATTATTATGAATATTACAATTCTATAAATGTGATTATGACTTTACTGTATTATTATTTTTATTTAAAATGTTACAAAAAAAGTAAATAAACAAAAAATAATGAATACAAACAATCCCCTAACAATTATTATCAAACCATTAGTTATGTAAATATGTATAATATAAAAAGATAAGAAGAAAAGTTGATTAATACAACTACTAGGGGAAGGTAGCTAATAAAAAGAAAAGAAAAAAAGAAGAAAATATCTATAATTGTAATTATGACTTCACGTTTTATGTAAGATATATTGCATTCCACTTCTTAAAATCCTTCTCTCATTCTTCCGATCTTTTAGACACTTCTTGGGATTCCTCTGCAAAGGAAGGAAGAAAGGGGAAAGAACTGATTAGGAAAGATCAACCTTTCAAACAGCAGATCACATTGGTTTCCTAACTTCTGTTTTTCATTGAAATACACCCACAGAGGATTGCATTAAAGCGGCAAAACAAGTTTTTGCACCTACATGGGCCACACAGGGCACTCATCAAACAGGCAGGACTAGCTGTGCTTGTTTAGGCCTTGACCATGTTGCCTGGTATGATCTGCGATTGGACCAGCTCTCTTTGGGTGGCTTGTTAGGCCTTTCAAGAATCTGCCCCCTAGATTGCCTGAGGGATCATGTCAGGAGTCATTCCCCACCCTTGTCTGGGTTTGGAGCCCATGTATGGATTCACCCTTTCTTTGTGTTTGGAACCGTGGAGATGGCAACAAGAAAACCACATTGATGGAGATCTTAGTAATAATAATAATAATAATAATAATAATAATAATAATAATAATAATAATATTTCTTACTCGCCTCTCCGATTGGATCGAGGCAGGGAACAAAAGCAAGCATAAAATACATAAAATACTGACAAAAACATAGTATACACTGTTAAAAACTTCCTAAAACCATCCTAAAAGCATCCTAAAAGTATTCTAAAATTCAACTGGATAGGCTTCCCGGAAGGGATCAGTCTTGATAGCTGTCTTGAATGGTTTGGACTGGAATTTCTTGGAGCCTATAGCTACTGACCATCAGCTATATGATTTCTGAAATGTGTCACCATGCCGTGAGATTTCCTGAAATAAAGAAATCTCATGGATTTGGGTGTCCCTTGTCAGTTTGCCAGAATGCGTGCATGTCTTGAGGGATTGGGAAACCTGACACCAACCACCAATTATTCAATGGATTCCTGGCCTTTGTGCAGTTTTTTCTCTCCATTCTAAAAGGTGAGATGTCTCTTCCAAGGCAGAATGTAGCTCCTGGGAGCTTCTTGGAAATGGAAGAAGTTGGGACCTTGAGCTCAAAGAAGTTGTGCAGCCTTCTTTCAAATCAATGTCTCTTTTTTCACATGGGCACCTGAAATCCTGAGCACACAAACAAATCAAAAATCTTCTAGGTCAGCATTCCCCCATCTGGGGTTTGGACTTTAACTCCTATCTACCCCAGTCAGAATGGATAATAGTCAGGAAACATATAGTCCCCAAACACCTGGAGGTCACCAAATGGGGAAAGCTCCTCGACCTTCAGAGGGCAGATGCTTTGTGTTGATGACATTCTCTCTCATGTCTATTGGACTCTTCCCCCACCCCCACAGGGCGAACTGTCATCTTGGCCCTGTGGGGGAGAAGAAAGAGCAAGGGGACAAGGAGCAGGCCGAGGAAACATCGGGGCCTGCTCCTGTTGGACTCCCCTCCTTCGGGAGCATCCCATCAGCCCTGTTGTGGGTCCACTTAATCTCTCTCTCTCTTTCCCATTTTCCCTCCTGAACTCCTTTTCCTTGTCTGTCATGTCTTTATTAGACTGCCTGAGGGCAGGGACTGTCTTTTTTGCTAACTAATTGTAAGCCGCTCCGAGAGCCTTTTTTTTTTTTTTTTTTTGGCTGAGGAGCGGGGTATCAGTATGATAAATAATAATAATAATAATAATAATAATAATAATAATAATAATAATAACAATAATAATAATTCCGATCCGATGACTGTGATTCTTTACACACTTGGTGGTACAGGTTCTGATCAAGATCCCATTAGCCGCAAATATCTCCACATTCTCTCTTACTCAAAGGACCTAAACTCACTTGTGCAGTTTGTATTATATGTAATTGTCCTCAAGAAATCACACTTTGGGGCGGGTGATAACCGTTTGACCTGGGGTGCCTCCGCACTGATGTGGAAGAATTTCTGCTTGGTTGAATTGTAGAGTGGCCATTGTTCCTCTTTCTGTTGGGATCCAGTGGGATTCCTGTGGGGGAAAATGGAGAAAAAATCATTATTGTATTACTGCCAAAGTCTATACCCTTATGGGGCAGGGTGGGAATGCTGTATAGGAAGTAGAATGATTGACACCATGCTTAGCATAAAGTTCCTACAGTCAGTGAAGGTGTCGATACACCACCGCAGGTAAAGACAGTAAACTGCAAAGGAAGCTTCGGCTATTGAGCAATAAATAAATAATAAAGACTAAAAAGCTAGACAGCTATCCGGCCAGGAAGACCTGCAGTGCCAGTGGCCATTCCGTTCGTCAAGTCTATCCCCTGCCCTGAATTTTCATGATTACCCAGAGCTGTGCTCAGTTTTGGATAACCCAAACCAAAGCCACCAAGCACAGAAACGACATGGGCCCTTTCTACACCTAAGGATTATCCCAGGCAAATGGATAATCCTGCCTGCTCCCGGGATCCCCTGGGTGTCATTTGGATGCACAAGGATGATCCAGGGACAATCCCAGGATATACACATGGTGTAGACATGCCCATGGTGACCTTGGAGTGAATCGAAAAGTCGTGAAAAATTGAGACTTGGAAATCATACCGTTTTGGGAGGGGAAGGCCCAATATGGCTGCGAGTTCGCAGCTGCCTTGTATAAACAATGCAGCACCATTGTGCAACCACCCGAGGGTTAACAGAGCATATAGACACCTCCCATCAGGTTCCTACCAGACCATTTTCAAAGAGGAAGAGTTTTTGTTTTTTGGAGGTCTCATCAAATTTTCAATGGAAACATCTAGATGTGCATATATTGAATAATGTTTGCATATTATTGAGTATGCTCTCTCTCTATTTTTTCCCAGTGGATGAGAAGCCAATATATCCCTGAATGGCAACCATTTCTGGACATCAAATTGTCCTTGGTCAAAATGGCTGTCACAGAATGTTCTACTCTAAACACACTCACAGCTGCTAACAAGACCCTCAGAGAGTCAGGGCCAGCCCTACCATTAGCCAGAGTGGACCAACTGGCCCAGGAAGCTCGTTTGGGGTGTCAGGAAAAGGCAGTAAAACAATACTTCTTTAATTTATTATTATACTATTTTGACTGTGAAGGAAGGAACGTTGGAATGTTGTGTCTAAGGTACCAAAACAACGAGACTGGCTTTTGTGATTATGCACCCTGGGTTGGGAAGGTGTGTCTGTGATTATTTGGGGGTTATGGGGGGAGATGGACAATCAGCCAAGCCTACCCCTCATCTCCTCTAGCCAACCCTTGGCCTTCTCTCCCTCCTTACCTCATTCAGTAGTGCATAACCCAGATATGCACAGCCCATGTGGGAAGAAAAAAAGACAACTCCCTCCCTTCAGCTTGGTCTGAAATCACTAATCAATCTCTTAATTAAGGATGGAAGTTTATTATCAAAGTACTGTTAAAAAAACACGAAGGAAAGGAAAGCATGCACAACACCAAATATAAAACTTACTCACCAACTTAGGCCTTTGCTAGACCAGCCTATATCCTGGGGTGATACCCAGTATCATCCCAGTGTATCCAGATGACGCACAGAGGATCCCAGGCTCAGGCAGTGATCAACCCTCCCTGGCCCCAGGATATAGGCCTATCCTTTGGACCTGCTTTTTCCCGCAGTCTTGGGCTGAGCCCGAGACCACGAGAGTGTGGCCCATTTCCGCAGCTTTCCAAGCTCCACACAATTACTCGTGCAGAGCAGAGAGCCGCGCATGGGGTGCAGCACTCCCCAGGAGCACTGCACACATCGGGGGTATGGTGGGGGGAGCGGGGAAATCCTTTTTTTAAAAAAACAGAACTCACCGTTCATCGCTCGTGCGCTCCTGCACAGCCGGCCCCTTAAAACTAAAAAAATGGCGGGCATGACGCCTCTCCTGTTGAGGTCACCTCGCCTGACTTGTAAACAAGGGTGGGATCTTGTGTTAATCACAATGCGAGATCACCCCTCCTCCATCCTGGAATATGTGGTAGGTCTAGCAAAGGCCTTCGTTAGAGCTTCAATAAAATGCAAAGTATGGAGACTCAAGGCACCAATTACCACCCAGTAGATAAAAGTGGATGGCGGCCATTTAAAAGAAAATGGCATTGACCTACTCAAATGGCTCAGAAATACCAGAAACACTACAACAGGGAACAGAACAGTTATGCGAAGAACTTACCCACTCCTGGCAAACTCTGCCCAGTATCTCATCACTTTGTGGCTCAGTGCAACATCAACGTCTGTTTGGTTTGTTCCCAGCACGGTTGCCAGGGTTCCAAACAGGTAAGGCAGCTCATCTCCATGGGTTGTCCCCATCCACTTAGGCCACTCAGCACGAGGCGTGTAGAGCTTGAAGGAATAAACATACACAGGACTCCCAGCTTCGGCCATCTTGGAAGCAAATTGAGTACATGGACAAGCAAATGTAACATCTTTAAAATATTCAGCCAAGATGTGACGGTATGATTTCGGCGCAGGTCCACCCTCACTATACCTAACAGCTATAGCCTTGACAGTGTCTTCACAAACTGTTGAATTTAACCCAACGATAATATCATGCAAGGTTAGTATGACATCATCTGATTTGGTTTTAGGAAATGACGCTAACACAAAGACAGTTCCTTCATCATGGGTGACACCAGTGAGAACAGGCTTAGATTGAACAGCTCCACTCTGCAGAAGCTTCAAGGGTTCATCGAGGAGGAACTCTCCATCCGTTGTCACTGAGAAGAGGGTACTCAGCCTGTACAACGCCTTGTCCCCAATATTGTTCCCCTGTAGGCAGCTCACCAAAGAACTCTGATTTTGTTCAGTACACCCCAACTTGGTGCCTATAATTAGGGCATCCGACTTGGCATCTTCAGGATTCTTCCAAGCATAGTGGGCATTGGGAGCTCCACTCTGGAGCACAGCATGGGCAAAAAGGGGTTGGCTTGCTGGTGACAGCAGATGGTAACCCACCGAGGCTCCTCCAGCACTGTTGCCAAAGAGAGTCAACAAAGCTGGATCACCGCCAAAGACCGCTGCGTTCTCCTTGACCCACTTCAGAGCCAGCCATTGGTCCCACAAGCCAACGTTTCCTGGAGCATCTGGTGGAAAGTACAGAAAACCCAGAATCCCCAAGCGGTAGTTCATGGAGGCCACGATGACATTCTCTGTAGCAGCTAAGAATGCTCCATTGTAGACATCTAATGAGGCTGAACCAGAGATAAACCCCCCACCATGGATCCAAACCATGACAGGAACAGGCATCGAGGGTCGTGGATGGGGCACCCAGACGTTGAGAAAGAGGCAGTCCTCTGAATGTGGTATGTTGCTAGCCCATATGGCAGTATCAGGGTAGCTAAAATTATATTCCTGGAGACAAGAGTTGCCATAGGAGGTGGCCTCCAAGACATGGTTCCATGGCTGATGTGGACGGGGCTTCTGGAGACGCAGTTTCCCCACAGGGGGCTCAGCATAGGGGATGCCCAGATAGGCCGTCACAGAGCCAGAGCCAGCCGGGACTTGCTTGCCTTTAACAGGGCCACTGCTAGTCACCACCACAGTGTCATCTTCAGAGGCAGACCTTGAAGCCAATAGGCAGAGGAGGAGGAAGAAGAAGGGACCCATGAATGAAGAGAGCATGCCAGGCATAGTAGCTGTCGCTGAAAGAAACAAGAATTTTTCACAGAAGATGAAGTACCTTAAAGGAAGACTCAAGAAGGTGAGGAATGTCACAGTGTTACAGGTAAAACAGTGTTACTTTTGTGGCTAGGGTTTAAGTACTAATGATAGAGGCCTGCAAATGTTGGCTCTGTGTGAACATACCCACCACTCTACACTGTTGATTGAGACTTCTTTCTGCATCTTGCTAATGGCGAGAGATTGATTTCCATATCTTGTCTTTCTGCTTTCAGCATCTCTTTTGCTATCTCTTATGCTCATTATACACCATAGTTTTCCCCTGGGTTTGCCCTGGGGTCATTGTTGTGCATCCAAATGCCGCACAGGAAATCCCGGGGTCAACCGGGGATGATCCTGGGGAATCTCCAGGAAAATGGAAAATGAGGCTTTTTGTTAGGAGCACAATTGTGCTCGTCTCCCCTATTTATTTATTTTTTTTAAAAAAAAGGAAATAGTGGGCACAACATCCCTCTTTCCTCCCGGGATGTCACGTGTGAGTATGGATCCAGGGGGAGGATCTCGCAGGAGGCTGGGAGGTGTATAAAGGACCCTGATAGATCCTCACCCAATAGTCCTTTATTTCCCATCCTCCCCCATGTGTATGAATCACAAAATAGTCTTGATTTCTTTAGCGCAAGACTGGACAGCCTATGACCCAATTGTTGTCTTTTTCATCTACATAACTTTCTTGGGGCCAGGAGAAATGTGGCTACAATTGCCAGAGAGTTATTTTATTAAAAAAAGTATTTTTATTTCCCTCACTTTTTTCCTCTGTACCTAACAGCTATTTGAATCAGAGAGAAAACGCAAGTTCGGACATGTTAAGAATGTTAGCCATTCTTTACAGGGTCATTGCAGGAGAAAAGACATGGATGCCCAATAAGACATCTATCCTAATAAAACCAGTATTTTTTTGTCAACTAGCCCTGATGCACCAGCTGAGGTCTCTTGTCTGGATGCAGTAATCCACACTCGGGTAATATATGGGATTGACTACTAGAATGAGTTGTACATGAGACCACAACCCTGCACACAGTGGACCTAATCCTCACTTACCACACCATTGTAATTTTGGAAGTTTTAAATATCACACATTAAATGTACTCAAACATTTAATATTATACCTAGTTTAGCCCTTCATTGTTTTTCCCAAAGAGGGACATAGGAAACTGCCTTATATTCAGTCAGATTGTGGGTCCGTCTAGCCCAGCGGTTTCAGCTAGGAGTTGTTCCAGCCCTATCTGGAGAAGCCGGGGATTGAACCCAGTTGCTTCTGCACACAAAGCATGCATTTACCTTTGAGCTTCACCCTTTCTGCTTAGCCACAGATCTGGAGAATGGGGCTCCCTTCCTGCCCCTGATTACAGCATGCCAAAATAAAACTCTGCTCCACTCAACAGCTCAAAGTGGATGGCTCTGCTACCAACCTTGGATTCCTTCCACAAACATACCGTGATGGCTCACTTGCACAGACTCTGGCCTTAGACATTTCCTTGTTTTGTTTTTTCTTCATTTATGGCCCCCAACCCTGATACAATGGATGCCACAATCCATTTCTATCACTCCCACAAACTGGGAAGGCTCATCAGTACCACTGAGGTATCCTGTTTGCTCACACTGGCTTGTATCCTTGTAGATTCACCAGATGTGGGATCTCATGTACTCTGGGCAATGGGACTTAACCTCTGTATCTCCAAGCAATTTTTAGAACCTGGATAAGAAAACATAGAATCACAGTTCCTGACTTTTCTTCTTTTGCCATCTTCAACCCATTTTCAACCCTTTCCCAAGCAACTCTTTCCCCCACACACACATTTTTTGTTGTTGTTGTTGAAAGGTTACAAACTCACCTCCCTTCCTCCCAGTGAAGTTTCGTCTCTCACCTGTCTTTTGCAGCTCAACTGGAAGGAGGAAAATCACGAAGCTCTATACATACATATGCAACTTCCCTTTCCCCCCCAGCAATGACAAGGCTGCTCACGCAATCCATGAGATCTGTAACTTGAGATATCACTCCTACATCTGGCCCAATGTATCCTTCAATCTATCTAGTATTACAAAAGGCATTTTCCAACATCCATGAATAACAGGAACGACTGTTGAGTCAATGTGTATATGGTGACTGAGAACCTTCAAACTCACCCAGACCTTCGAAAACATCACAGGACGTATCAAGCAGCCGTTCCTTTGTCAAAACTCCAGCTACATGTACAATTTCAACTCAACGAATCAAATCCAAAGCCTCACAGGTTGGCCTACTCAATTATGGAATTGCCAAACAAACTGTTACATAAAACAATAATCTAGCTACTCCCTTTGGAGCCTTCAAGAATAGTAGTTGCAAAAGGCTGTATCCGTGTCCCACCATCCCTTTATTTAGTACATTTTTTAACTGGTAACCCACTAAATATATTGAATGGCAAGACATTTGCCTCAACTCCTGTATCTAATTTGAACTTTACTGAAAGTCCTTTACTGATATATCAACATACCATCCAGTACTTTGGTTTGCACTTAAACCATTAGTCTCTTGAAATAATTTCCCTATCAACAAACTGCTTACATCAAACTCATCAATCTGATGTTGTTGTCATCCTTTATCTTTTTTTTCTCATTTGAATTTTTTATTTTTCTACAATACTTAAACATACACCAATACAGTTAAAGAAACAACATACTACATAAATGTTGAATAAATGTTAAATAACCATGATATAATATCTATATAACATAATCAAACATAATATATAAGTGCACCCCCCCACACCTCGGGATCTCATTCCTGATTCCAAAATCTCATACTTTCTTCTGCTGGTGGCTTCCCACTTCCCTTAAAAAACACACAGATATTAGGAACTGTTTCCAAATTCCTTCAAAATCATTTGTTTTAGCCATACCTCTTCTCAATTTAATATTACAAGTCAGTTTATCATTAATAGCTAAATCCCATACTTCTTTATACCATTCTTCGATACAATATTCCCCTTGAATCTTCCAGTTCGTTGTCGTCCTTTATCAAGCCTTGATGTTGCGTTACATAAACTGGCATATTGATTTTTCATGCCATGTTTATTGCAGGTCTTTCCAAATGCTGGACATTTTCGAGGTTTGTGTGCTAAACCACAATAGAAGCACTTGGGCAGATCTGCTTTCAAATTGTGGCTTTTAAGCTCCAAGAACATGAACTGGAATCTCTTCATGATTTATATCAGTAACATACATCATGCAGCTCCTTGGAGGGAATTAACATAGTCTGCAACTGAGCTCTTGTTACCTCCGTCACACAGCATATTTCAACTGCTTTCTCAAGAGTAAGTTTAGATTCTTTCAAAAGTCTTTCTTTTAATCCTTACTCCTTCACATTAAATGCAGTTGTATCTCTCACCATGTCATTAGCTGCACTACAAAATTCACAGCTGCTAGCTTTCAGTTTTCGTAACAAATTGTTCTATGGTGTCTCCTTGTTTCTGTGAATAGCTCCAAAAAGTATATCATTCTAACACCACTTTCTTGCGAGGAGTGCAGTATTTTTTGAATTTTTCAAGAGCTTCTGCTATATCTCTTGGTCTTTCAGGAAAAACAAAAGTATTATCTACTGCTAAAGCCTCTCCCACACAGTAGAGCAAAATAGCTACTTGCTGTTACTTGGAAACCTCGTCTATTCCAGCTGCAGTAGAATATAACTGAAAGGCTTGTTTCCAGTACTTACACTTCTCAGCCAAATTACTTTGCAAGGCAAGTGGAGGCGTAGACCAGAACAAATCTATATCTTCAACTAAAACAAACTCCCAACTGCAAAGAGAAAAAGCAACACAACCCATCCCACTTCTGACCCCATGTAATGTCAGGATCTTACAAGGGACTTGTGGAGAAGAATCCAAAACACCCGAGGCTCTGATACAGGAAACAAAATGGCTTTATTTCGCCATCTTAGAATGGCATCGAAGCAAGCTGCAGCACACTCTCCATACAAGGAATAACTCACCACCAAACCTTGATTACTTAAATACTATTCAGTTGTCCTGGGACACACTTTATCATAAAAGAACATTACACCACTGTATGCACACAGGCATGAAGGTCAATCACCACTTGTTCTTCCACTCTGTTAGAGGTGGGGACATCTTGGCAGGGTAGGAAGATATGCGAGGGACCTTGCTTTGGTTGGCACAGACAAGGAAGTGGTGCCAGGGTTATCACAACTTTGTAGCACTGATCCCTTAAGATATATTACAGAGAAGGGAAATGATGAAGAAAGGTCAGCCTTGGTGGAATGAATCAGGAATACATTATAGAAACCCACAACAAAACCATACTGGAGAAGACAAGGAAGGGTCCACACTAGGCATTTATTCTGAAACGGCTACTCCTTCTTCATTCACTGTTTTACAGGGCATCTATTTTATGGGGCCCTCTCTAGAGAAGTGCACCTGACAGCTTGGCAGTCAGACCTGATGGGATTGTATGGGATTGCTGCCTCAGGCTAGAAGGGCAGTTAGCAGAGATAGAGAAAAGGCAGAACAGTATGGCCCTATTCACATGATCACAGAGTAGCAGATCTATGCTGCAGGGAGAGGTAAGAGAATCACAATGTGTGTGCCCCCCTCAAGACTGTGGAACTACACAGGACAGCATGGTTCTCTTACTCATCCCTGCTGCATGGATCCCTCGTCATCCTCCTGCCACTGCAGCCACATATTCCAGCAGCCACCACAGTGGGAACGGGTTGCACTGGCCACTCCAGCCATCGCTAAGTGATCTCTATCATAGAGATTGCCCACGCTGGCTAGGTTGTCACCAGAGGTTCTGGCTGCTCTAGATGGTCGTCAGTATTTCTCTGCAGAATGGCCGGATTTACCCACGGAGCTCCTGCCACACTCCACAGTACGCCACTGTGGGGGCCCTTACCCCCACTACAGAGCATAGGTACCTGGGGTAGGTAACTTCCTGATCACGGATAGGGAAAAGCTCCCCACATGACATGCCAACCCCTCATGGGATGCTCCCGGACATGACGCACAGTGGGTTAGCATTACGTATGAACCCAGCCAATGAGAATTTACCTAGGCTGACCATATGAAAAGGAGGACAGGGCTCCTGTATCTTTAACAGTTGTATTGAAGAGGGAATTTCAGCAGGTCTCATTTGTATATATGGAGAACCTGGTGAAATTCCCTCTTCATCACCACAGTTAAAGCTGCAGGTGCTCTGCCCTCGTTTAAATCTGGTCACTCTAGTATAGCTCCTGCAGCTTTAACTGTTGTGATGAAGAGGGAATTTCACCAGGTTCTCCATATATACAAATGACACCTGCTGAAATTCCCTTTTCTAATGGAACTGTTAAAGATACAGGAGCCCTGTCCTCCTTTTAATATGGTCACCCTACATTTACCAGTCCCACATGCTCACAATCCTAAAAAAAAAGTCCACATCTTTCTTTAGTGAAGAAAGAAAACAACCTTACTCAGAAGTAGTCTTACAAATAAATTCATGTGCCGTGTAGGGAGTCAAAAGGTCTTTGTTCTGTCCATGTTGTGTTCCTTTGCTCAAGCAAGAGTGAGCGAGCCATGTGGTCCCAGTAATGCAGGCAGGTCCAGGGGAGGAACAGGAAGAAAGAACCACACTGTAGGCTCTAGAGATCCTAAGGCTAGCTGTGCCCCAAAATTCCCAAGCACCAACTAACTAACTGTAACGGTACTCTTATATTTTCAGCCCTTTTAGTAATATTTGGCATTGGTGGTGATGATTGATGGAGATGGAGAAGCCACAAGGGGCACTTCAGAAGCAGAGAGAATTATTATTATTATTATTATTATTATTATTATTATTATTATTATTATTATTTTATACCCCACCTTTTTTCCTCCAAGGCAGCATACATAATCCTCCTCTCCACTTTATCCTCACAACAACAACCCTGTGAGGTGGGTTGGGCTGAGAGTCTGTGACTGGCCCATAGTCACCCAGTGGGTTTCCATGGCTGAGTGGGGACTAGAACCCGGATCTCCAGACTCCCAGTCCAACACTCTAGCCACTACGCTACACTGGCTCTCTTAAGATGTAGCAGCACTGACATGTTTGCAATGAAGAAGATGCCTCTTATGTCAAACAGCACCGAAGATATGAAGCCACGCTGGCAAAGTGGTTGTGGTGGAAATAGGGGGGCAGAAATTCTCATCCCGGGCCAAATATGCGTAATGATGCTGCCAAAATTCAACATTGACTCGCAAGACAAATCCAGCATGTTGCAGTTCTTGAATGTATAACTAGAACTGACTAAAATCAACACACTTTTAAACATTTTGTAATTCAAAATGCGTTAATTTATATCTTTTCCCACTGGCGTGGTTGTAGTTGGGGGTGATCTTAGCAGATGAAAAAGAGAGATAGACTCTGGTGCTGAAAAGTAGAAAAGTTTTTAATCTCTTTGTCCAAATGTCTCTAATGTTAAAAAATATGTTTTTAAAAAAACTGTTTGAAAAGAGGCTCGACGTTTCGGATCTTGCGATCCTTCCTCAGGAGCTGATTAAACAGAATAACATGAAAAATCAAAGTCTAAATGGAGCAGTAAATAGACTTCTTTACGTTCTTTTAACCTGTTGTCTCTGCAGCAAACTTTTCTACTTTTCAGCACTAGAGGCTATTTCTCTTTTTCATCGGTTTTACATAGTGTTTCTCCCTCATTATTTTGACGGGTGATCTTAGCAAGCAACCAATAATACGAAGTGGACAGATTGTTGAACATGGGATCTGCTGTAAACAAGGCAAATATTTGACCAATGGGAAAACATCCAATAAGAAATCAGTTGTCCACTTGCACAAAGACATTAACTCTCCATGAGTGGGGCAATGGGGGGATCTACACTATTGCTTTTAAAGCGCTTTAAAGAATTTTGAAAACGTTTTGAAAACTGTATATCCAGTGTGTCCTGGGCCCCAACAATTGTCAAAACTGTTCTAAAGTGCTTTAAAGCAGTAGTGTAGACCCCCCCAATGAAAAATTTAAAGTATGTAAAGTACTGATGGAAAGAAGCTACAAAAAACTCAAATCAGCTACAAGATAGAAAAACAGGAAGGAGGAGGAGGAGGGGGCTGAAAAAAGCCCATGATCAATAATGATTTTTATTATTGGTGTGATGAGGAGGAGGAGGAGGAGGAGGAGGATGAATCTTACAATTGAATAAATGTGATTATGACTTTACTATATTTATTATTTTTTATTTAATTTAAAGTGTTACAAAAAAGAAAATAAACAAAAAATAATGAATACAAACAATCCCCTAACAATTATTATCAAACCATTAGTTATCTAAATATGTATAATATAAAAAGATAAGAAGAAAAGTTGATTAATACAACTTCTAGGAGATGGTAGCTAATCAAAGGAAAAAAAGACGACGAAAAAAATATCTATAATTGTAATTATGACTTCACATTTTATGTAAGATATATTGCATTCCACTTCTTAAAATCCTTCTCATTCTTCAGATCTTTGGGATTCCTCTGCAAAGGAAGAAAGGAAGGGGAAAGAACTGATTAGGAAAGATCAACCCGTCAAACAGCAGATCACATTGGTTTCCTAACTTCTGTTTTTCATTGAAATACATCCGCTGAGGATTGCATTAATGTGGCAAAACATCCTCGACCTTGAGAGGGCAGATGCTTTGTGTTGATGACATTCTCTCTCGTGGCTATTTCTAATTCAGATCTGATGACTGTGTGGTTCTTTACACACTTGGTGGTACAGGTTCTGATCAAGATCCCATTAGCAGCAAATATCTCCACATTCTCTCTTACTCAAAGGACCTAAACTCACTTGTGCAGTTTGCATTGAATTTAATTGTCCTCAAGAAATCACACGGTGGGTCGGATGACAACCGTTTGACCTGGGGTGCCTCCGCACTGATGTGGAAGAGTTTCTGCTCAGTAGAATTGTAGAGTGGCCATTGTTCCTCTTTCTGTTGGGATCCAGTGGGATTCCTGTGGGGGAAATGGGGGGAAATCATTATTGTATTACTGCCAAAGTCTACACCCTTATGGGGCGGGGTGGGCATGCTGCATAGGAAGTAGAATGATTGACACCACGCTTAGCAAAGAGTTCCTACAGTCAGTGGGGGTGTCGATACACCACCGCATTGGAAGGTGATTCACTCAATACGCCGCAGCATCGCTGCTGCCAGGTAAAGACAGTGAACTGCTGAGGAAGCTTCAGCTATTGTGAGGTATAAAAATGCAATAAATAAATAATAAAGACTAAAAAGCTAGACAGCAGGAGGGAGTGTGGGCTATCAGGCTGAGAAAACCTGCAGTGCCAGTGGCCATTCCGTTCGTCAAGTCTATCCCCTGCCCTGAATTTTCATGATTACCCTGAGCTATGCCCAGATTTGGATAACCCAAACCAAAGCCACCAAGCACAGAAAAGACATGGTCCCTTTCTACACCTAAGGGTTATCCCAGGCAAATGGAGGGACCGTGCCTGACTGTTCCCAGGATCCCCTGGGTGTCATTTGGATGCACATGCATGATCCAGGGACAATCCTGGGATATACACATGGTGTAGATATGCCCCCATGGTGACCTTGGAGCAAATCAAGTAGTCGTGAAAAATTGAGATCGGGGCATGGTGGGGGGAGCGGGGAAATCAATTTTAAAAAAACCAAAAAACTCAAGGTCATCGCTCGTGCGCTCCTGCACAGCCAGCCCTTTAAAACTAAAAAAAAAAGGCGGGCACGACGGCTCTCCTGTTGAGGTCACCTCGCCTGATGTGTAAACAAGGGCGGGGTCTCATGTTATTCACAATGCAAGATCACCCCTGCTCCTCCATCCTGAAATATGTGGAAGGTCTAGCAAAGTCCTTAGTAAGATCTTCAATAAAATGCAAAGTATGGAGACTCAAGGCACCAATTACCACCCAGTAGATAAAAGTGGATGGTGGCCATTTAAAAGAAAATGGCATTGACCTACTCCAATGGACAAAACATATCTAAAAGCTCACAAATACCAGAAACGCCACAACAGGGAACAGAACAGTTATGCGAAGAACAGTTCATGCCTTACCCACTCCTGGCAAACTCTGCCCAGTATCTCATCACTTTGTGGCTCAGTGCAACATCAACGTCTGTTTGGTTTGTTCCCAGCACGGTTGCCAGGGTTCCAAACAGGTAAGGCAGCTCATCTCCATGGGTTGTCCCCATCCACTTAGGCCACTCAGCGCGAGGCGTGTAGAGCTTGAAGGAATAAACATACACAGGACTCCCAGCTTCGGCCATCTTGGAAGCAAATTGAGTACATGGACAAACAAATGAGATGTCTTTAAAATATTGAGCCACGATGTGACGGTATGATTTCGGCGCAGGTGCACCCTCACTATACCTAACAGCTATAGCCTTGACAGTGTCTTCACAAAGTGTTAAATTTAACCCAACAATAATATCATCCAAGGTTAGTATGACATCATCTGATTTGGTTTTAGGAAATGACGCTAACACAAAGACAGTTCCTTCATCATGGGTGACACCAGTGAGAACAGGCTTAGATTGAACAGCTCCACTCTGCAGAAGCTTCAAGGGTTCATCGAGGAGGAACTCTCCATCCGTTGTCACTGAGAAGAGGGCATTCAGCCTGTACAACTCCTTGTCCTCAATATTGTTCCCCTGTAGGAAGCTCACCAAGGAACTCTGATTTTGTTCAGTACACCCCAACTTGGTGCCTATATTTAGGGCAATTGACTTGGCATCTTCAGGATTCTTCCAAGCCCAGTGGGCATTGGGAGCTCCACTCTGGAGCACAGCATGGGCAAAAAGGGGTTGGCTTGCTGGTGACAGCAGATGGTAACCCACCGAGGCTCCTCCAGCACTGTTGCCAAAGAGAGTCAACAAAGCTGGATCACCGCCAAAGACCGCTGCGTTCTCCTTGACCCACTTCAGAGCCAGCCATTGGTCCCACAAGCCAGCATTTCCTGGAGCATCTGGTGGAAAGTACAGAAAACCCAGAACCCCCAAGCGGTAGTTCATGGAGGCCACGATGACATTCTCTGTAGCAGCTAAGAATGCTCCATTGTAGACATCTAATGAGGCTGAGCCAAAGATAAACCCCCCACCATGGATCCAAACGAGAATGGGAACTGGCATCGAGGGCCGTGGATGGGGCACCCAGACGTTGAGAAAGAGGCAGTCCTCTGAATGTGGTATGTTGCTAGCCCATATGGCAGTATCAGGGAAGCTATAATTATATTCCTGGAGACAAGAGTTGCCATAGGTGGTGGCTTCCAAGACATAGCTCCATGGCTTATGTGGGCGGGGCTTCTGGAAACGCAGTTTCCCCACAGGGGGCTCAGCATAGGGGATGCCCAGATAGGCCGTCACAGAGCCAGAGCCAGCCGGGACTTGCTTGCCTTTAACAGGGCCACTGCTAGTCACCACCACAGTGTCATCTTCAGAGGCAGACCTTGAAGCCAATAGGCAGAGGAGGAGGAAGAGGAAGGGACCCATGAATGAAGAGAAGATGCCGGGCATAGTAGCTGTCGCTGAAAGAAACAAGAATTTTTACAGAAGGTACAGTTTATTTCCAAATGAAGTACCTTAAAGGAAGACTCAAGAAGGTGAGGGATTTCACAGTGTTACAGGTAAAACAGTGTTACTTTTGTGGCTAGGGTTTAAGTACTAATGATAGAAGCCTGCAAATGTTGGCTCTGTTTGAACATACCCACCACTCTACACTGTTGATTGAGACTTCTTTCTGCATCTTGCTAATGGCGAGAGATTCATTTCCATATCTTGTATTTCTGCTTTCAGCATCTCTTTTGTTATTTCTTAGGCCCATTATACACCATAGTTTTCCCCTGGGTTTGCCCTGGGGTCATCCTTGTGCATCCAAATGCCGCACAGGGGATCCCGGGGTCAACCGGGGATGATCCTGGGGAATCTCCAGGAAAATGATAAATGAGGCTTTTTGTTCTGAGCACAATTGTGCTCTTCTCCCCTATTTATTTATTTTAAAAAAAGGAAATAGTGGGCACGACATCCCTCTTTCCTCCTGGGATGTCACATGTGGGTATGGATCCAGGGGGAGGATCTCGCAGGAAGCCGGTTGGTGTACAAAGGACCCTGATAGCTCCTCACCCAACAGTCCTTTATTTCCCATCCTCCCCCATGTGTATGAATCACAAAACAGTCCTCATTCCTTTTGCGCAAGAGTGGACAACCTATGGCCCAGGAGAAATGTAGCTACAATTGCCAGAGAGTCATTTTTATACTGGAAGGAGAAAAATCACGAAGCTTAAGACATACATATGCAACTTCCCCCCAGCAATGACAGGGCTGCTCACGCAATCCATGGGACCTGTAACTGTAGATATCACTCCTACATCTGGCCCAATGTATCCTTCAATCTATCTAATATTACAAAAGGCATTTTCCGACATCCATGAATAACAGGAACGACTGTTGAGTCAGTGTGTATATGGTGAGAACCTTCAAACTCACCCAGACCTTCGAAAACATCGCAGGACGTATCAAGCAGCCGTTCCTTTGTCAAAAGTCCAGCTACATGTACAATTTCAACTCAACAAATCAAATCCAAAGCCTCACAGGTTGGCCTACCCAATCATGGAATTGCCGAACAATCTGTTACGTAAAACAATAACCTAGCTACTCCCTTTGGAGCATTGCCTTCAAGAATAGTGGTTCCCAAAGGCTGTATCCGTCTCCCACCATAAGCCACAAGAGTTGCATCCCTTTATTTAGTACATTTTTACCTGGTAACCCACTAAATATATTGAATGGCAAGACATTTGCCTCAGCTCCTGCATCTAATTTGAACTTTACTGAAAGTCCTTTACTGATATATCAACATACCATCCAGTACTTTGGTTTGCACTGAAACCATTAGTCTTACATCAAACTCATCAATCTGATGTTTTTGTTGTCCTTTATCAAGCCTTAATGTTGCGTTACATAAACTGGCATATTGATTTTTCATGCCATGTTTATTGCAGGTCTTTCCAAATGCTGGACATTTTCGAGGTTTGTGTGCTAAACCACAATAGAAGCACTTGGGCAGATCTTCTTTCAAATTGTGGCTTTTAAGCTCCAAGAACTTGAACTGGAATCTCTTCATGATTTATATCAGTCACATACATCATGCAGCTCTTTGGAGGGTATTAATATAGTCTGCAACTGAGCTCTTGTTACCTCAGCCACACAGCATATTTCAACTGCTTTCTCAAGAGTAAGTTTAAATTCTTTCAAAAGTCTTTCTTTTAATCCCTCCTCTTTCACACTAAATGCAGTTGTATCTCTAACCATGTCATTAGCTGCACTACCAAATAAACAGCTGCTAGCTTTCAGTTTTAAAGCTTCATCCCACGTATCTGTTTCCCTCGAATTATCCCCGACAGAGCTAAGCTGTCATTGTTTGTTGCTAGCTAAATCACACCCCGGGTGGCAGTGCTCCTAAGATCCTTTGCACACCAGGAAAAGGCTTTAAGGAGGGAAATGTAAAAAAAATCATAAAACATCAACAGATGATCCAATCCAATTCAAATTTGGTATGCTTAAAGCTCTCCTTAATATCTATTACTGTGCCAATTTTGATGTCTTTACCTTTAAAACTTACGCAGATGTAAGTAGTTCAGTTTGTTTATTTCGGTCATGGACGAGAATTTGTTTAATTTGAATGCCTAAAAGTATCAAATCCTGCTCCTGAGCCCCCAGTGGCCCCTCGGAAAACAACAAATGATTTGCTCCAAAACTAGTAGCAAAATAGGTCAGGTCTTTTGCCTTTATAGAACAATTAAAGCAGGATGCATGGGAGTACTTCATAGTCAAAGCAGATTTTAAAGCTCAGCTAAAAACTTTTCTTTTTTCTAAAGCTTTTAAAACTTGATTTTAATCTGACTTTTATACTGTTAAGTTTTACTCCACCCTGTGCCTGTTTGGTGCATTCTCTTCCCCTTCTAATTGTTTTATTATGATTTTATTAGAATGTAAGCCAATGCGGCACGGTTTTGCTATTTTATTGTTTTACTCTGTACAGCACCATGTACATTGATGGTGCTATATAAATAAATAAATAAATAAATAATAATAATAATAATAATAATAATAATAATAAGCTGGAAAACTTCAGAGTCCTTTGCATGCAATTCACAGTGATTGCACAGTATAACGATGGTTGATAAAGCTATTAGTAACAAATTATTCCATGGTGCCTCCTTGTCTCTGTAAATAGCTGCAAAAAGAATATCGTTAAAACACCACTTTCTTGCGAGGAGTGCAGTATTTTTTGAATTTTTCAAGAGCTTCTGCTATATCTCTTGGTCCTTCAGGAAAAACAAAAGTATTATCTACTGCTAAAGCTTCTTCTCCCACACAGTGGAGCAAAATAGCTACTTGCTGTTTCTTGGAAACCTCGTCTATTCCAGCTGCAGTAGAGTATAAGTGAAAGGCTTGTTTCCAGCGCTTCCAGTTCTCAGCCAAATTACTTGCAAAGCAAGTGGAGGCGGACGCCAGAACAAATCTATATATTCAACTAAAACAAACAAACTCCCAACTGCAGAGAAAAAAAACAATACTACCCATCCCACTGCTGTCACCATGTAATGTCAGGATCTTACAAGGGACTTGTGGAGAAGAATCCAAAACACCCGAGGCTCTGATACAGCAAATAAAATGGCTTTATTTCTCCATCTTCGAACGGCATCGAAGCAAGCTGCAGCACACTCTCCATATAAGGAATAACTTACCACCAAACCTTGATTACTTAAATACTATTCAGTTGTCCTGGGACACGCTTTATCGTAAAAGAACATTACACCACTGTATGCACACTGGTATGAAGGTCAATGACCACTTGTCCTTCCACTCTGCTAGAGGTGGGGACATCTTGGCAGGGTAGGAAGATATGCGAGGGGCCAGAGACCTTGCTTTGGTTGGCACAGACAAGGAAGTACCTGGAGTAGGTAACTTCCTGATCATGGATAGGGAAAAGCTCCCCACATCACATGCCAACCTGTCATGAGATGCTCCCAGACATGACGCACAGTGGGTTAGCATTATGTATGAACCCAGCCAAGGAGAATTTACCTAGGCTGACCATATGAAAAGGAGGACAGGGCTCCTGTATCTTTAACAGTTGTATTGAAGAGGGAATTTCAGCAGGTCTCATTTGTATATATGGAGAACCTGGTGAAATTCCCTCTTCATCACCACAGTTAAAGCTGCAGGTGCTCTGCCCTCGTTTAAATCTGGTCACTCTAGTATAGCTCCTGCAGCTTTAAATGTTGTGATGAAGAGGAAATCAAATCAAATCAAATCACTTTATTATGGTCCAAGACCAGCACAGTGATGTAGAGGAAATTTCACCAAAATGGAGCAGTAAAAAGATTTCTTTATGTTCTTTTAGCCTGTTGTCTCTGCAGCAAATGTAAAGAAGTCTTTTTACTGCTCCATTCTGACTCTTTGATTTTTCATGTTATTCTGTTTAATCAGCTCCTGAGGAAGGAAAGCAAGATCCGAAACATCGACCCTCTTTTCAAACAGTTTTTTTAAAAACATTTTTTTTTTAACATTAGAGACATTTGGACAAAGAGATTAAAAACTTTTCTACTTTTCAACACTAGAGTAGTTCTCTCTTTTTCATTGGTTTTACATAGTGTTTTTCCCTCTTTATTTTGATGGGTGATCTTAGCAAGCAACCAATAATACAAAGTGGTATGCAGGCTTTTGAACCATTTTGTCTGTGTTTGTACATTTTTCTTTAATGCATAGTTCAAAATCCGTCTCAGTTTCATGCTCTGTGTTAGTAACAGCAAATTGATCAGCAAAAACATTCAAGATTTCTTTGACGTATTGAATAATATGACTATTAGTGGCATTTTTACACTCTGCCTGACTGACTCCTGCAGCACTACAAGGTCCCAGGCAAGGTTTCTGTCCCTACCTTGCAAGAACAGATTGTTGAACATGGGATCTGCTGTAGACAAGGCAAATATTTGACCAATGGGAAATCATCCAATAAGAAATCAGTTGTCCACTTGCACAAAGACATTAACTCTCCATGAGTGGGACAATGAAAAATTCAAAGTATGAAAAGTGCTCATGGAAAGAAGCTACAAAAGACTCCAATCAGCTACAAGATAGAAAAACAGGAAGAAGGAGGAGGAGGAGGAGGAGGAGGAGGAGGAGGAGGAGACGGAGACGACTGAAAAAAGCCCATGATCAGTAAGGATTTTTATTATTAGTATGATGATGATGATGAATATTACAATTCTATAAATGTGATTATGACTTTACTATATTAATTATTTTTATTTAATTTAAAGTGTTACAAAAAAGAAAATAAACAAAAAATAATGAATACAAACAATCCCCTAACAATTATTATCAAACCATTTGTTACGTAAATATGTATAATATAAAAAGATAAGAAGAAAAGTTGATTAATACAACTTCTAGGAGAAGGTAGCTAATCAAAAAAAGAAAGAAAAAAGACGACGAAAAAAAAATCTATAATTGTAATTATGACTTCACATTTTATGTAAGATATATTGCATTCCACTTCTTAAAATCCTTCTCTCATTCTTCAGATCTTTGGGATTCCTCTGCAAAGGAAGGAAGAAAGGGGAAAGAACTGATTAGGAAAGATCAACCCTTCAAACAGCAGATCATCACATTGGTTTCCTAACTTCTGTTTTTCATTGAAATACACCCACAGAGGATTGCATTAATGCAGCAAAACATGTTTTGCACCTACATGGGCCACACAGGGCACTCATCAAACAGGCAGGACTAGCTGTGCTTACCTGTTTAGTGTACAATTGGTCCAGACCAACATTGGCTGCCCCGTAACCTGTGAAACAGCCCTCAGATACCCAAGAATTACATCTACCAAGAATTTCTTATAGCCCTAGAATTCCCAGTGTTACTTCTTTTAAAGGTGGGATCCAGAACCTCAGGCCCTGGGGCTAAATACACATCTTCGGGGAGGTCCCAATGCAGCTGTCTAGGTGGTCCTTTCCCCTGGCTCCACCTAGTTTCCTCCGACGGGACCACATCACGCCAATCCTTTTCCAGCTTCATTGTCTGCCAGTCCAAGTCCAGGCCCGATTCAAAGTGCTGGTAAAGCCCTAAATGGCTTGGGGCCAGGCTATCTGAAGGAAGGCCTCCTCCCATATGTACCTGCCCAGACCCTAAGGTCATCCTCAGGGGCCCTTCTTCGCGAGCCCCTGCCAAAGGAAGTGAGCCAGGTGGCACCCCAGCTGTGGAATGAGCTCCCTAAAGAGATTCGGTTGGCACCTACATTATATGCCTTTAGACGCCAGGTGAAGACCTTTTTATTCTCCCAGCATTTTAACAGCTTATAAATAAATTTTAACTTGGTGTTTTAAATTTGTAATTTTACATTGCTGCTGTTTTTATCTGGTTGAGCTTTTATAGTTTTACCCTACGCAGTGCCTGTTTACCCTACCCTGTGCCTGTTTGCATTCTCTTCCCCTCCTTATTGTTTTATTATGATTTTATTAGATTGTAAGCCTATGCGGCAGGGTCTTGCTATTTACTGTTTTACTCTGTACAGCACCATGTACATTGATGGTGCTATATAAATAAATAATAATAATAATAATAATAATATTGTATTTTATATTGTGGTTTTATACTGTTGTTTTATACTTTGAATGGTTTTAATTTTTGTGAACCACCCAGAGAGCCCCGGCTATTGGGCGGTATAGAAATGTAATAAATAAATAAATAAATAAACTGTCAGGGAATGGTTTCAGCACTGCAGTGGGCATGTAGTTTATAACTAAGATATAATTAGAATTAGTCTGGAAGTGTTTGGTCCTATTCAGCCTCTGGAATGTCACAATCTGTGTGAACTTATCTCTATCACTCTTCTCAGAGCAGAGCAAGTGGGGATTGCTCTCCCCCAACTTTGGCAAGCAGAGAGACTGGGAACTCTCTGTGAGAACCTGATAGAGAATGGGTGGGGGATTGCAGAACCATCACCAAGACTGAAGCGTCATCCTGGGGGCTGAGCAGAGACGCCCTGTTTGGACAGAGGCCTTGCTGAAGAGGGTCTGGAGGAGGTGTTACAGCTCCCTTTTTAAGATGATGCTGTCATGTCTAACCCTACTGCCCCATGTTTAGGGAGAAGATGTTTCTGGTAATCAATCTGAATCAGATTCAGAACTAGAAGATGCAGCGCCAGACACCAGCCAGCCTGTACCAGTGGGGGAGGAAGCTCTCACGGGCGATTTCCCAGCTGGGAGTCAGCCCTCTCCAGAGCTTATCTCCTCAAGGCCAAATCCTACACACTCAGTGGGAAGTGAGCTTTCTTCCAGAGGTGAGCGTCCCGACAAGCTAACTGATGCTAGGGTCCGCCGGAAGCTCAAACCCAAGGGGTGGAAGAAAGGCATGAGAAAGTCAGTTCAATTACACCAGAACCTGCCTCCTCACCAGGCTCTCTGAAGTTACAGGCATTTGGGAATTGGCTTCCTATTCTTCTTGAACAGACACTTGTTTTGCTTAGTTTGCATAGTTTTGCCTAGGGGGATGTTTCCAAGAGGTAAGGCTCTCTTCAGGTAGAAGAGACATTTGTTGCTCAATAAAAGCTTTGTGGATTTCTTAGCAAGCCTCATCATTTGCCTCCCATCAAAAGCAGGTGGTTTCTGAGAAACACCACAGATGCAAAGGTGAGGATAGGAAAGTCTCCTCCACATTGCCTGAATCCCCACCCTGTTTGGATGCATCATCAACTGGGCCTCTGGAGGCACTCTGCACATGGACTCTCCTGATTGGAACTTTGCATTGCTAAGGACTTGCCATGAAAAGTACTGTGAAGCTTTTCATAGATTTGAACTCTCATTAGATGTAGATTGTGCCTGTCATCAGCGCAGTGCACCGGCAGACTAGGTTTGATCTATGACTCTTGGACTTTCCTCAGCCTGGGGTCATGCAGTGTGGAGTTGCCAGTGTGAAAGCAGTGGCACGGAACTCCTTGAATCTGTGGGTTTACCCTTTCCTGGATCTTGTTTATGTCTTGACCATGTTGCCTGGAGTTACCAATGTATGATCTGTGATTGGACCAGCTCTCTTTGGGTGGTTTGTTAAGCCTTTCAAGAATCTGCCTAAGGGATCATGTCAGGAGTCATTCCCCACCCTTGTCTGGGTTTGGAGCCCATGTATAGATTGACCATTTCTTTGTGTTTGGAACTGTGGAGATAGGGAAACCACGTTGATGGAGATCTTAGTCTCAGTAGTATTAGTTGTAATAATAATAATAATAATAATAATAATAATAATAATAATTTATTTCTTACCCGCCTCTCCGATTGGACAGGCGGGTAAGTATACCCTGTTAAAAACATCCTTAAAGTATACTAAAAGTATCCTAAAATTCTACTGGATAAGCCTGCTGGAAGAGATCAGTCTTGATAACTTTCTTGAATGCTTTTAACTGGAATTTCTTGGAGCCTATAGCTACTGACCATCAGCTATATCATTTCTGAAATGTGTCACCATGCCGTGAGATTTCCTGAAATAAAGAAATCTCATGGATTTGGGTGTCCCTTGTCAGTTTGCCAGAAAGCGTGCATGCCTTGAGGGATTGGGAAACCTGACACCAACCACCAATTGTTCACTGGATTCCTGGCCATTGTGCAGTTTTTTTCTCTATTCTAAAAGGTGAGATGTCTCTTCCAAGGCAGAATGTAGCTCCTGGGAGCTTCTTGGAAATGGAAGAAGTTGGGCCCCTGAGCTGAAAGAAGTTGTGCAGCCTTCTTTCAAATCAATGTCTCTTTTTTCACATGGGCACCTGAAATCCTGAGCACACAAACAAATCAAAAATCTTCTAGGTCAGCATTCCCCCATCTGGGGTTTGGACTTTAACTCCTATCTACCCCAGTCAGAATGGATAATAGTCAGGAAACATATAGTCCCCAAACACCTGGAGGTCACCAAATGGGGAAAGCTCCTCGACCTTGAGAGGGCAGATGCTTTGTGTTGATGACATTCTCTCTCGTGTCTATTTCTAATTCAGATCTGATGACTGTGTGGTTCTTTACACACTTGGTGGTACAGGTTCTGATCAAGATCCCATTAGCAGCAAATATCTCCACATTCTCTCTTACTCAAAGGACCTAAACTCACTTGTGCAGTTTGCATTGAATTTAATTGTCTTCAAGAAATCGCACGGTGGGTCGGATGACAACCGTTTGACCTGGGGTGCCTCCGCACTGATGTGGAAGAATTTCTGCTCAGTTGAATTGTAGAGTGGCCATTGTTCCTCTTTCTGTTGGGATCCAGTGGGATTCCTGTTGGGGAAATGGGGGGAAATCATTATTGTATTACAGCCAAAGTCTATACCCTTATGGGGTGGGGTGGGCATGCTGCATAGGAAGTAGAATGATTGACACCATGCTTAGCAAAGAGTTCCTACAGTCAGCGGGGGTGTTGATACACCACCGCATTGGAAGGTGATTCACTCAATACGCCGCAGCATCGCTGCTGCCAGGTAAAGACAGTGAACTGCCGAGGGAGCTTCGGATGTTGAGCAATAAATAAATAATAAAGACTAAAAAGCTAGACAGCAGGAGGGAGTGTGGGCTATCCAGCCAGGAAGACCTGCAGTGCCAGTGGCCATTCCATTTGTCAAGTCTATCCCCTGCCCTGAATTTTCATGATTACCCAGAGCTATGCCCAGATTTGAAAAACCCAAACCAAAGCCACCAAGCACAGAAACGACATGGGCCCTTTCTTCACCTAAGGATTATCCCAGGCAAATGGAGGGACCGTCCCTGCCTGCTCCCAGAATCCCCCGGGTGTCATTTGGATGCACAAGGATGATCCAGGGACAATCCCAGGATATACACATGGTGTAGACATGCCCCCATGGTGACCTTGGAGCAAACCGAAAAGTCGTGAAAAATTGAGACGTGGAAATCATACCGTTTTAGGAGTGGACGGCCCAATATGGCTGCGAGTTGGCAGCTGCCTCGTATAAACAGCGCAGCACCATTATGCAACCACCCGAGGGTTAACATTAGCCAGAGTGGACCAACTGCCCCAGGAAGCTGGTTTGGGGTGTAAGGAAAAGGCAGTAAAATATTACTTCTATAATTTATTATTATACTATTTTGACTGTGAAGGAAGGAACGTTGGAATTTTGTGTCTAAGGTGCCAAAATAACGAGACTGGCTTTTGTGATTATGCACCCTGGGTTGGGAAGGTGTGCCTGTGATTATTTGGGGGTTATGGGGGGAGATGGACAATCAGCCAAGCCTACCCCTCATCTCCTCTAACCAACCCTTGGCCTTCCCTCCCTCCTTACCTCATTCAATAGTGCATAACCCAGATATGCACAGCCCATGTGGGAAGAAAAAAAAGTCAACTCCCTCCCTTAGGCTTGATCTGAAATCACTAATCAATCTCTTAATTAAGGAGGGGAGTTTATTATCAAAGTACTGTTAAAAAAAACACGAAGGAAAGGAAAGCATGCACAACACCAAATATAAAACTTACTCACCTGCGATAAACTTAGGCCTTTGCAAGACCAGCCTATATCCCAGGGTGATACCCAGTATCGTCCCAGTGCATCCAGATGACGCACAGGGGATACCAGGCTCAGGCAGTGGTCAACACTCCCTGGCCCCAGGATATAGGCCTATCCTTTGGGCATGCTTCTTCCCGCAGTCTTGGGCTGAGCCCGAGACCACGAGAGTGTGGCCTGTTTCTGCGGCTTTTCCCAGCCCCGCACAATAACTCGTGCGGAGCAGGGAGCCGCACATGGGGTGCAGCACTCCCCAGGAGCAACGCACCCATCGGGGGCATGGTGGGGTGAGCAGGGAAATCAATTTTTTTTAAAAAAAAAAAGACCTCACCGTTCATCGCTCGTGCGCTCCTGCACAGCCAGCCCTTTAAAACTAAAAAAAAAAAATGGCGGGTGCAACTGCTCTCCTGTTGAGGTCGCCTCACCTGAAGTGTAAACAAGGGTGGGATCTCGTCTTATTCACAATGCGAGATCACCCCTCCTCCATCCTGTAATATGTGGTAGGTCTAGCAAAGGCCTTCGTTAGAGCTTCAATAAAATGCAAAGTATGGAGACTCGAGGCACCAATTACCACCCAGTAGATAAAAGTGGATGGCGGCCATTTAAAGGAAAATGGCATTGTCCTACTCCAATGGACAAAACATATCTAAAAGCTCAGAAATACCAGAAACGCCACAACAGGGAACAGAACAGTTATGCGAAGAACAGTTCATGCCTTACCCACTCCTGGCAAACTCTGCCCAGTGTCTCATCACTTTGTGGCTCAGTGCAACATCAACGTCTGTTTGGTTTGTTCCCAGCACGGTTGCCAGGGTTCCAAACAGGTAAGGCAGCTCATCTCCATGGGTTGTCCCCATCCACTTAGGCCACTCAGCACGAGGCGTGTAACGCTTGAAGGAATAAACATACACAGGACTCCCAGCTTCGGCCATCTTGGAAGCAAATTGAGTACATGGACAAACAAATGAGATGTCTTTAAAATATTCAGCCAAGATGTGACGGTATGATTTCGGCGCAGGTGCACCCTCACTATACCTAACAGCTATAGCCTTGACAGTGTCTTCACAAAGTGTTGAATTTAACCCAACAATAATATCATTCAAGGTTAGTATGACATCATCTGATTTGGTTTTAGGAAATGACGCTAACACAAAGACAGTTCCTTCATCATGGGTGACACCAGTGAGAACAGGCTTAGATTGAACAGCTCCACTCTGCAGAAGCTTCAAGGGTTCATCGAGGAGGAACTCTCCATCCGTTGTCACTGAGACGAGGGTACTCAGCCTGTACAACTCCTTGTCCCCAATATTGTTCCCCTGTAGGCAGCTCACCAAGGAACTCTGATTTTGTTCAGGACACCCCAACTTGGTGCCTATAATTAGGGCATCCGACTTGGCATCTTCAGGATCTTTCCAAGCCCAGCGGGCATTGGGAGCTCCACTCTGAAGCACAGCATGGGCAAAAAGGGGTTGGCTTGCTGGTGACAGCAGATGGTAACCCACCGAGGCTCCTCCAGCACTGTTGCCAAAGAGAGTCAACAAAGCTGGATCACCGCCAAAGGCTGCTGCATTCTCCTTGACCCACTTCAGAGCCAGCCATTGGTCCCACAAGCCAGCATTTCCTGGAGCATCTGGTGGAAAGTACAGAAAACCCAGAAAACCCAAGCGATAGTTCATGGAGGCCACGATGACATTCTCTGTAGCAGCTAAGAATGCTCCATTGTAGACATCTAATGAGGCTGAGCCATAGATAAACCCCCCACCATGGATCCAAACCAGGATGGGAACAGGTATCGAGGGCCGTGGATGAGGCACCCAGATGTTGAGAAAGAGGCAGTCCTCAGAAAGTGATGTGCTGGCAGTCCATAAGGCTGCATCAGGGAAGCTATAATTATTTATCTGGAGACAAGAGTTGCCATAGGTGGTGGCCTCCAAGACATGGCTCCATGGCTGATGTGGGCGGGACTTCTGGAAACGCAGTTTCCCCACAGGGGGCTCAGCATAGGGGATGCCCAGATAGGCCGTCACAGAGCCAGAGCCAGCCGGGACTTGCTTGCCTTTAACAGGGCCACTGCTAGTCACCACCACAGTGTCATCTTCAGAGGCAGAACTTGAGGCCAAAAGGCAGAGGAGGAGGAGGAAGAAGGGACCCATGAATGAAGAGAGGATGCCAGGCATAGTAGCTGTCGCTGAAAGAAACAATTTTTTTTACAGAAGATGAAGTACCTTAAAGGAAGACTCAAGAAGGTGAGAAATGTCACAGTGTTACAGGTAAAACAGTGTTAATTTTGTGGCTAGGCTTTAAGTACTAATGATAGAGGCCTGCAAATGTTGGCTCTGTGTGAACATATCCACCACTCTACACTGTTGATTGAGACTTCTTTCTGCATCTTGCTAATGGCGAGAGATTAATTTCCACATCTTGTCTTTCTGCTTTCAGCATCTCTTTTGCTATCTCTTAGGCCCATTATACACCATAGTTTCCCCCTGGGTTTGCCCTGGGGTCATCCTTGTGCGTCCAAATGCCGCACAGGGGATCCCGGGGTCAACCAGGGATGATCCTGGGGAATCTCCAGGAAAATGGAAAATGAGGCTTTTTGTTAGGAGCACAATTGTACTCGTCTCCCCTATTTATTTATTTATTTATTAAAAAAGGAAATAGTGGGCACAACATACCTCTTTCCTCCCGGGATGTCACGTGTGGGTATGGATCCAGGGGGAGGATCTCGCAGGAGGCCGGGAGGTTTACAAAGGACCCTGATAGCTCCTCACCCAACACTCCTTTATTTCCCATCCTCCCCCATGTGTATGAATCACAAAACAGTCCTCATTTCTTTAGCGCAAGAGTGGACAACCTATGACCCAGGAGAAATGTAGCTACAATTGCCAGAGAGTCGTTTTATATAAAAAAAAGTATTCTTATTTCTCTCACTTTTTTCCTCTATACGTAACAGCTATTTGAATCAGAGAGAAAACGCAAGTTCAGACATGTTGAGAATGTGGCCATTCTTTACAGGGTCATTGCAGGAGAATAGACATGGATGCCCAATAAGACATCTATCCTAAATCGACAGAGATGCTGCCCAACAAGACAACTACCCTAATAAAACCAGTATTTTTTTTGTCAACTAGCTCTGATGCACCAGCTGAGGTCTCTTGTGGGCAGATGTAGTCTGGATGCAGTAATCCACACTCTGGTAATATCTGGGATTGACTACTAGAATGTGTTGTACATGAGACCACAACCCTGCACGCAGTGGACCTAATCCTCACTTACCACACCATTGTGATTTTGGAAGTTTTAAATATCACACATTAAATGTACTCACACATTTAATACTATACCTGGTTTGGCCCTTCATTGTTTTTCCCAAAGAGGGACATAGGAAACTGCCTTATATTGAGTCAGATTGTGGGTCCGTCTAGCCCAGCGGTTTCAGCTAGGAGTTGTTCCAGCCCTATCTGGAGAAGCCGAGGATTGAACCCAGTTGCTTCTGCACACAAAGCATGCATTTACCTTTGAGCTTCACCCTTTCTGCTTAGCCACTGATCTGGAGAATGGGGCTCCCTTCCTGCCCCTGATTACAGCATGCCAAAATAAAACTCTGCTCCACTCAACAGCTCAAAGTGGACGGCTCAGTTTACCAACCTTGGATTCCTTCCACAAACATACCGTGATGGCTCACTAGCCCAGACTCTGTCCTTAGACATCTCCTTGTTTTGTTTTTTCTTCATTTATGGCCCCCAACCAGGGGGGTTGCTACCATAGAGGCCACTCAGGTGGCTGCCTAGAGCACCAAGGTAAGGGGGGGCACCGAACACCACACCCGGAAGCCGCTCTCCCACAGCAGCTCTGAGAGGGGAGCTTCGGGGTGCACCGTTCCTAAACCACCTGCCCGCCCCAGTGTCCTGGCTTCGCTTCAACTGGGTGGGCGCCAAAGCGAAGCCAGAACGCTGAGGTGGGGGGCAGGGGGGCTTCGGAACGGCACTTCTGGAAGTCACTCTCCCAGAGTGGCTTCCAGCCGGGCGTGCCGTTCCGAAGCCACCCACTCCCCACCCCAGGGTCCTGGCTTTGCTTCGGCTGGGCGCCCCCCAGCCGAAGCGAAGCCACGCCCACCATGCCCCACTCCAGCGTCCTGGCTTCTCTTCAGCTGGGTGGGCGCCAAAGCAAAGCCAGAACGCTGGGGTGGGGGGTGGGGGTGGGGCGGCGGCTTTGGAACGGCACTCCTGGAAGTCGCTCTCCCAGAGCAGCTTCCGGCCTGGCACACTGTTCCGAAGCTGCCCACCCCACCCCAGGGTCCTGGCTTTGCTTCGGCTGGGCAGGCAAGATGGCGCCCCGCGCCCAGGTACACTGGGGTGGGGGTGGGGTGAAAGCAGTACACCTGCCTAGGGCGCAAAATAGTCTGGCACCGGCCCTGCCCCCAACCCTGATACAATGGATGCCACAATGCATTTCTATCACTCCCACAAACTGGGAAGGGTCATCAGTACCACTGAAGTATCCTGTCTGCACACACTGAGTTGTATCCTTGCAGATTCACCAGATGTGGGATCTCATGTACTCTGGGCAATGGGACTTAACCTCTGTATCTCCAAGCAATTTTTAGAACCTGGATAAGAAAACATAGAATCACAGTTCCTGACTTTTCTTCTTTTGCCATCTTTTCAACCCTTTCCCAAGCAACTCTTCCCCCCCCCTACATTTTTTGTTGTTGAAAGGTTACAAACTCACCTCCCTTCTTCCCAATGAAGTCTCGTCTCTCACCTGTCTTTTGCAGCTCAACTGGAAGGAGAAAAATCACGAAGCTCAAGATATACATATGCAACTTCCCTTTTCCCCCTAGCAATGACAAGGCTGCTCACGCAATCCATGGGACCTGTAACTTTAGATATCACTCCTACATCTGGCCGACATCCATGAATAACAGGAACGACTGAGTCAGTGTGTATATGGTGAGAACCTTCAAACTCACCCAGACCTTCGAAAACATCTCAGGACGTATCAAGCAGCCGTTCCTTTGTCAAAAGTCCAACTACATGTACAATTTCAGCTCAACGAATCAAATCCAAAGCCTCACAGGTTGGCCTACCCAATCATGGAATTGCCAAACAAACTGTTACATAAAACAATAATCTAGCTACTCCCTTTGGAGCATTGCCTTCAAAAATAGTAGTTGCAAAAGGCTGTATCCGTGTCCCACCATCCCTTTATTTAGTACATTTTTACCTGGTAACCCACTAAATATATTGAATGGCAAGACATTTGCCTCAGCTCCTGTATCTAATTTGAACTTTACTGAAAGTCCTTTTACTGATATATCAACATACCATCCAGTACTTTGGTTTGCACTTAAACCATTAGTCTCTTCAAACAATTTCCCTATCAACAAACTGCTTACATCAAACTCATCAATCTGATGTTTTTGTTGTCCTTTATCAAGCCTTGATGTTGTTTTACATAAACTGGCATATTGATTTTTCATGCCACGTTTATTGCCGGTCTTTCCAAATGCTGGACATTTTCAAGGTTTGTGTGCTAAACCACAATAGAAGCACTTGTTATCTCTAGCCTGGGCAGATATACTTTCAAATTGTGGCTTTTAAGCTCCAAGAACTTGACCTGGAATCTCTTCATGATTTATAACAGTCACATACATCATGCCGCTCCTTGGAGGGTATTAACATAGCCTGCAACTGAGCTCTTGTTACCTCAGCCACACAGCATAAGAGAGGATCAAATCTTGCTCCTGCACCCCCAGTGGTCGCTTAGAAAACAACAAATGATTTGCTCCAAAACTAGTAGCAAAATAGGTCAGGTCTTTTGTCTTTATAGAACAATTAAAGCAGGATGCATGGGAGTACTTCACAGTAAAAGCAGATCATAAGGTGGAAAACTTCAGAGTCCTTTGCACTCAGTTCACAGTGATTGCACAGTATAATGCTGGTTGATAAAGCTATTAGTAACAAATTGTTCCATGGTGTCTCCTTGTCTCTGTGAATAGCTCCAAAAAGAATATCGTTCAAACACCACTTTCTTGCGAGGAGTGCAGTATTTTTTGAATTGTTCAAGAGCTTCTGCTATAGCTTTTGGTCCTTCCTCAGAAAAAACAAAAGTATTATCTACTGCTAAAGCTTCTTCTCCCACACAATGGAGCAAAATAGCTACTTGCTGTTTCTTGGAAACCTCGTCTATTCCAGCTGCAGTAGAATATAACTGAAAGGCTTGTTTCCAGCGCTTCCAGTTCTCAGCCAAATTACTTGCAAAGCAAGTGGAGGCGGAGGCCAGAACAAATCTATATCTTCAACTAAAACAAACAAACTCCCAACTGCAGAGGAAAAAAATATTACCCATCCCACTGCTGACACCATGTAATAACAGGATCTTAAAAGGGACTTGTGGAGAAGAATCCAAAACACCCGAGGCTCTGATATGGCAAATAAAATGGCTTTATTTCGCCATCTTAGAATGGCAATGAAGCAAGCTGCAGGACACTCTCCATACAAGGAATAACTCACCACCAAACCTTGATTACTTAAATACTATTCAGTTGTCCTGGGACACGCTTTATCGTAAAAGAACATTACGCCACTGTATGCACACAGGTATGAAGGTCAATGACCACTTGTCCTTCTACTCTGCGAGAGGTGAGGACATCTTGGCAGGGTAGGAAGATATGCGAGGGGCCAGAGACCTTGCTTTGGTTGGCACAGACAAGGAAGTGGTGCCAGGGTTATCCCAACTTTGTAGCAGTAGCACTGATCCCTTAAGATATATTACAGAGAAGGGGAAAGATGAAGAAAGGTCAGCCTTGGTAGAATGAATCAGGAATACATTATAGAAACCCACAATAAAAACCATAGTGGAGAAGACAAGGAAGGGTCCACACTAGGCATTTACTCTGAAACTGCTACTCCTTGTTCATTCAATGTTTTACAGGGCATCTATTTATTGGGGCCCTCTCCAGAGAAGCGCACGTGGCAGCTTGGCAGTCAGGCCTGATGGGATTGTATGGAATTGCTCCCTCAGGCTAGAAGGGCAGTAACACTGTGACATTCCTCACCTTCTTGTGCCTTCCTTTAAGGTACTTCATTTGGAAATAAACTGTACCTTCTGTAAAAATTCTTGTTTTTTTCAGCGACAGCTACTATGCCCGGCATCCTCTCTTCATTCATTGGTCCCTTCTTCTTCCTCCTCCTCTGCCTATTGGCTAGGGTGACCATATGAAAAGGAGGACAGGGCTCCTGTATCTTTAACAGTTGCATAGAAAAGAGAATTTCAGCAGGTGTCATTTGTATATATGGAGAACCTGTTGAAGTTCCCTCTTCATCACAACAGTTAAAGCTGCAGGAGCTATCCTAGAGTGACCATATTTAAAAGAGGGCAGGGCACCTGTAGCTTTAACTGTTGTGATGAAGAGGAAATTTCACCAGGTTCACCTTATATACAAATGACACCTGCTGAAATTTCCTTTTCAATACAACTGTTTAAGATACAGGAGCCCTGTCCTCCTTTTCATATGGTCACCCTACTATTGGCTTCAAGGTCTGCCTCTGAAAGTGACACTGTGGTGGTGGTGACTAGCAGTGGCCCTGTTAAAGGCAAGCAAGTCCTGGCTGGCTCTGGCTCTGGCTCTGTGACGGCCTATCTGGGTATCCCCTATGCTGAGCCCCCGGTGGGGAAACTGCGTTTCCAGAAGCCCCGCCCACATCAGCCATGGAGCCATCTCTTGGAGGCCACCACCTATGGCAACTCTTGTCTCCAGGAATATAATTATCGCTTCCCTGATAGTGCCATAAGGGCTAGCAACATACCACATTCAGAGGACTGCCTCTTTCTCAACATCTGGGTGCCCCATCCACGGCCCTCGATGCCAGTTCCCATTCTCGTTTATCAAAATAACGAGACTGGCTTTTGTGATTATTCACCCTGGGTTGGGAAGGTGTGCCTGAGATTATTTGGGGGTTATGGGGGGAGATGGACAATCAGCCAAGCTTATCCCCCATCTCCTCTAACCAACCCTTGGCCTTCTCTCCCTCCTTACCTCGTTCAGTAGTGCATAACCCAGATATGCACAGCCCATGTGGGAAGAAAAAAAGAAAACTCCCTCCCTTAGGCTTGATCTGAAATCACTAATCAATCTCTTAATGAAGGCGGGGAGTTTATTATCAAAGTACTGTAAAAAAAAATAACACGAAGGAAAGGAAAGCATGCACAACACCAAATATAAAACTTACTCACCTATGATAAACTTAGTTAGAGCTTCAATAAAATGCAAAGTATGGAGATTCAAGGCACCAATTACCACCCAGTGGATAAAAGTGGATGGTGGCCATTTAAAAGAAAATGACATTGACCTACTCCAATGGACAAAACACATCTAAAAGCTCAGAAATACCAGAAATGCCACAACAGGGAACAGAACAGTTATGCGAAGAACAGTTCATGCCTGTCCGACTCCTGGCAAACTCTGCCCAGTATCTCATCACTTTGTGGATCAGTGCAACATCAACGTCTGTTTGGTCTGTTCCCAGCACGGTTGCCGGGGTTCCAAACAGGTAAGGCAGCTCATCTCCATGGGTTGTCCCCATCCACTTAGGCCACTCAGCGCGAGGCGTGTAGAGCTTGAAGGAATAAACATACACAGGACTCCCAGCTTCAGCCATCTTGGAAGCAAATTGAGTACAAGGACAAACAAATGAGACGTCTTTAAAATATTCAGCCAAAATGTGATGGTATGATTTCGGTGCAGGTGCACCCTCACTATACCGAACAGCTATAGCCTTGACAGTGTCTTCACAAACTGTTGAATTTAACCCAACAATAATATCATTCAAGGTTAGTATGACATCATCTGATTTGGTTTTAGGAAATGACGCTAACACAAAGACAGTTCCTTCATCATGGGTGACACCAGTGAGAACAGGCTTAGATTGAACAGCTCCACTCTGCAGAAGCTTCAAGGGTTCATCGAGGAGGAACTCTCCATCCGTTGTCACCGAGAAGAGGGTACTCAGCCTGTACAACTCCTTGTCCCCAATATTGTTCCCCTGTAGGCAGCTCACCAAGGAACTCTGATTTTGTTCAGTACACCCCAACTTGGTGCCTATAATTAGGGCATCCGACTTGGCATCTTCAGGATCTTTCCAAGCCCAGTGGGCATTGGGAGCTCCACTCTGAAGCACAGCATGGGCAAAAAGGGGTTGGCTTGCTGGTGACAGCAGATGGTAACCCACCGAGGCTCCTCCAGCACTGTTGCCAAAGAGAGTCAACAAAGCTGGATCACCGCCAAACCAGGACAGGAACAGGCATCGAGGGTCGTGGATGGGGCACCCAGATGTTGAGAAAGATGCAGTCCTCTAAATGTGGTATGTTGCTAGCCCATATGGCAGTATCAGGGAAGCTATAATTATATTCCGGGATACAAGAGTTGCCATAGGAGGTGGCCTCCAAGAGATGGCTCCATGGCTGATGTGGGCGGGGCTTCTGGAGACGCAGTTTCCCCAAAGGGGGCTCAGCATAGGGGATGCCCAGATAGGCCGTCACAGAGCCAGAGCCAGCCGGGACTTGCTTGCCTTTAACTGGGCCACTGCTGGTCACCACCACCACAGTGTCACTTTCAGAGGCAGACCTTGAAGCCAATAGGCAGAGAAGGAGGAAGAAGAAGGGACCCATGAATGAAGAGAGCATGCCCGGCATAGTAGCTGTTGCTGAAAAAAACAAGAATTTTTACAGAAGGTACAGTTTATTTCCAAATGAAAGGAAGACACAAGAAGGTGAGGAATGTCACAGTGTTACAGGTAAAACAGTGTTACTTTTGTGGCTAGGGTTTAAGTACTAATGATAGAAGCCTGCAACTGTTGGCTCTGTGTGAACATACCCACCACTCTACACTGTTGATTGAGACTTCTTTCTGCATCTTGCTAATGGCGAGAGATTAATTTCCATATCTTGTATTTCTGCTTTCAGCATCTCTTTTGCTATTTCTTAGGCCCATTATACACCATAGTTTTTCCGTGGGTTTGCCCCGGGATCATCCGTTGCATCCAAATGACTAGGGCTGTGCACAGACCCTCCCCCAATCCGATCTGCACCCGATCTGCAAATTCCGGATCGGGTCTGCTCTGCCCCACGTCGATCCTCTTATGGTCCGTTCTGCTCCGCTGCAGAGCTCCGGATCCGAATCAGCGGCAGCACCAGGTAAGGCCCCCCTCCCTGCTCCCCCTTACCTGCGTCCGGCGCGGTCCAGTGGCTGCTTCAACTCATCCCGAGGACTCAAACAGGAAGGCCAGGCCATTGCCTGGTCTTCCGGTTTGAGTCCTCGGGCTCAAGTGAAGCTGCTGCCGGAACGCAACGGACTCAGGTAAGACCCTTCCCCCATGCCCCCTTACCTGGCTCCGCCGCCGTCAGCACATGGATTGTGGTGGCGGCATTGGCGTCAGGTAAGGCCCCCCTCCCTCCTCCCCCTTACCTGCATCTGTCGTGTTCCAGCAGCGGATTCACCTGAGGCTGAGGCTCAAAGTAGAAGGGCAGGCTGGTTTGAGCCTCAGCTTCAGTTGAAGCAGCCACCGGACCGTGACAGAGGCAGGTAAGCCCCCCTCCCCTCTGCCCACTTTCCAAGCTCTGCCGACATCGCCACACGGACTGCAGCAGCGCCAGGTAAGCCCCCACTTAACTTTTTTCGGAGCTCCAGATCGAGGCGAAGGATCCACTTGGTCTCAATCCTCTTCGCCTCGATCCGCAGCCTCCCCGACCCGGTTTGTCTCCGCCTTTGTCGGAGGTGAACCAGGCTGTCTCACTATTGCTTCTACGCTCCAAAGCGAAGTGGAGCACAGCCCTACAAACGATGCACAGGGAATCCTGGGGTCAACCAGGGATGACCCTGGGGAAACTCCGGGAAAATGGAAAATGAGGCTTGCAGGAGAAAAGAAATGGATGCCCAATAAGACATCTATCCCGGATTGAGAGAAATGCTGCCCAACAAGACAACTATCCTAATAAAACCAGTATTTTTGTCAGCTATGCCTGATGCACCAGCTGGGGTCTCTTGTCTGGATGCAGTAATCCACACTCTGGTAATATCTGGGATTGACTACTAGAATGTGTTGTACATGGGACCACACACACTGTTGACCTCATCCTCACCACATCATTGTTACTTTGGAAGTTTTAAATATCACACATTAAATGTACTCACACATTTAATATTATACCTAGTTTGGCCCTTCATTGTTTTTCCCAAAGTGGGACATAGAAAACTGCCTTATATTGAGTCAGACTGGGGGTCCATCTAGCCCAGTATTGTCGACACTGACTGGCAGCAACAGCTCTTCAGGGTTTCAGGCAGGAGATGTTCCAGCCCTATCTGGAGAAACTGAGGATTGAGCCCAGTTGCTTCTGCACACAAAGCATGCATTTACCTTTAAATTTCACCCTTTCTGCTAAGCGGCTGATCTGGAGAATGGGCCTCCCAACCAGCTCCTGATTACAGCATGCCAAAATAAAACTCTGCTCCACTCAACAGCTCAAAGTGGACGGCTCTGCTACCAACCTTGGATTCCTTCCACAAACATACCGTGATGGCTCACTAGCCCAGACTCTGGCCTTAGACATCTCCTTGTTTTGTTTTTTCTTCATTTATGGCCCCCAACCCTGATACAATGGATGCCACAATGCATTTCTAACACTCCCACAACCTGGGAAGGCTCATCAGTACCACTGTGGTATCCTGTCTGCACATAGCAGAGGTATGTTCACACTGGGTTGTATCCTTGTAGATTCACCAGATGTGGGTTCTCATGTACTCTGGGCAATGGGACTTAACCTCTGTATCTTCAAGCAATTTTTAGAACCTGGCTAAGAAAACATAGTACTAGGAATCATGGTTCTTGACTTTTCTTCTTTTGCCATCTTTTCAGCCCTTTCCTAAGCAACTCTTCCCCCCCTTTTTTTTTGTTGTTGTTGTTGTTGTTGAAAGGTTACAAACTCACCTCCCTGCTTCCCAGTGAAGTCTCGTCTCTCACCTGTCTTCTGCAGCTCAACTGGAAGGAGAAAGATCACGAGCATCAAGACATATATACAACTTCCCTCCCCCACCCCAGTAATGACAAGGCTTCTCACGCAATCCATGGGACCTGTAATTTTAGATATCATTGATATACCTGCTTGTCAAGATATACCTGCTTGTCAAGAACAGCCCATTTTTGCACACAAACGCAAACAGAATTTAAGGGGTATGTTGGTTCACAGCACATGTCCGCCAAAAAACATAATGAGGAACATAACTCTCTGGGGGGAAGACGTCCTTGGAAATTATCCGTGTGGTCACTGCAGTGTATGTACCAATTGCTCCGAAGGAAAAAGTTTGATCAATCCCGTTAATAATGTACAGTATGTCTACAGAGGTTTTTTTTAACTGTCAAACTAAGGGAGTTGTGTATGCGATTCTGTGTCCTTGCAAAAAAATCTACATGGGAATGATGGAAAGAGCCATCAGGATAAGGATTATAGAACATAACAGCTGCATCAAGAATCAGAGAATCCAAGCACCACTAGTTCAACACTACCTGGACTTTCAACACAGCCCTGAGGACTTGAAATTTTGCTTCCTGGAGAAGGTTGGAGGACATGGACAGTCCATACAGCAAAGACTCCGGCAACATGAAGTTTTCTGGATCTTCACCTTAAAGACTAAATCCCCAACTAGTCTAAAGGAGGAGATTAATTGGATGACTATGCACTAAGTTTAATGACTATAACTTTGAGTTGGCTTTTTTACATTTCATTTGCAAGTTTATTCGTGACATTTCAGTACCTTTGTTATTCGTTATGCATGTCTTTCTAGCCAAATTTGCAATTCGATTAGAGATGTTTACCTGCAGGGACAATTAACTGATACACAAGGAATGTTTCTGGTAGCTCAGTTAACATGATTATGAGCCTCAATCATCTATTTAGAATGAATGTCCTCTTTAGCTTCAGTTTTGGCTAGTAGTATAATTAACCCCAATTTACTACAACTGGCCTCTAACTATCCTTAGCAATACATAAGGATCCAAATAGGTTAGCACTCTGTTTCTGCTAGCAGCCTGAAGAATAACAACATACTGAACTACTATAAGTAGCAATAGACCTGTTGCATGTAAGTATTTTATTCCAGTTTTAAATATGCATCATCACCCTGCCCTAGTGTATGGGAACTGTTTCAAGAACCATTGACTGTCAAATCCCTGGATGTGTTGTTTGTTTGTATTCTTACTTCTAGAAAAGAGCTCCTGGTTATTCCAAAACCACTTTACCAGGTGCGACAGGAGGACAGATATAGAACTACTGACTTGGGAAACAACTTGAGTTTAGTAGGCTTTTCACAGCCTTTTAAAAAGCAACAGAATAGTGGTAAGTTGAAAACAAATATTAAGAAGGAATAAAGCTTTTTGAACTACATTTTTGTAAATCTGTAGCTCCAGCATAAACATGAATATAGCTAACATTATACTCTTTTGACTTGCAGGTTAAGGCAATTCTAAAACAATGTTCTGCACTGTATATGTATGTAAATTTTAGTGTGCCACTGAGGAAGACCATAGAGGGTCAAAACGTGTTTGGCTTTGGTTTTATTGCTTATTGCCTGTATTATGTTTTTTGATGGTTTTATGTAATACCATATAGTTCAGATTCACTTGAATTATATTGAACACTTTTGTTACACAGCATATTAAAGACATCTTAAGTATTTCACTTACATTTACTGTATATGACTATTGATAGTGGAACGATTAGCAGTTTTCCCACCCCCTTTTTTCCTAATCCATCGTTTTAACCTCAAGGGGCTAGGATTTTTGCTTCTTTGTCAATCTGTTACATAAAACAATAATCTAGCTACTCCCTTTGGAGCATTGCCTTTAAGAATAGTAGTTGCAAAAGGCTGTATCCATGCCCCACCATAAGCCACAAGAGTTACATTTTTATTTAGTACATTTTTTTACCTGGTAACCCACTAAATATATTGAATAGCAAGACATTTGCCTCAGCTCCTGTATCTAATTTGAACTTTACTGAAGGTCCTTTTACTGATATATCAACATACCATCCAGTACTTTGGTTTGCACTTAAACCATTAGTCTCTTGAAATAATTTCCCTATCAACAAACTGCTTACATCAAACTAATCAATCAGATGTTTTTGTTGTCCTTTATCAAGCCTTGATGTTGTGTTACATAAACTGGCATATTTATTTACTTATTTAGAATATTTATATACTGCTCCCCATTGAAAAATTTTAGAGCGGTGTACAAGATAAAATGAAAATAAAAACAGAATAAAACAGTTAAAACAAAATTTAAAAGAAGCAAAAACAGAGATTCAAGGCTGCATATTAAGGAAAGGCCTCTTAGAATAAAGATGTTTTCAGGAGGCGCCGAAAGGAGTACAAGGTTGGCACCTGCCTGACCTCCGGAGGCAGGGAATTCCATAGGAGGGGCGCCACCACACTGAAGGCTCTTCCCCTGGTGGACTCCAATTGGAGGATGGATCTATGGGGAACCACCAGGAGCAGGCCCTCGGATGACCTCAGTAGCCAGGCAGGTTGGTAGGGGAGAAGGCGCTCTCTCAGGTATCCTGGTCCCAAGTTGCTTAGGGCTTTGTACACAAGTAAAAGAACCGTAAACCTGGCCCGGTAGCGAATAGGCAGCCAGTGCAGTTCCCTCAGCAGAGGAGTTACATGCTGGAAAGCGGCAGCTCCAGACAACAGCCGAGCTGCAGCATTCTGCACTAGCTCCAGCTTCCGGAGCAGCTTCAAGGGCAGCCCCAAATAGAGCGTGTTGCAGTAATCCAACCTTGAGGTTACCAATGCCTGTACCACCGTGGCCAAGCTATCCCTGTTCAGGAGAGGCCATAGTTGGTGAACCAACTGAAGATAGTAAAAGGTAGGGGTGTGCACGGACCCCCCGCTCCGCTTCACTTGCAGATCCGCCATTTTTCGGAGCGGGTCGCTCCGCCCCGCCCCCGCTCCGCCCACTTCCGCTCCGCTCCGCTCGGAGCTCCGGATCCGGATCCGGAGCTCCGTTTTTGCCCCCCCATAGGGTTGCATTGAAAGCTAAAAAAGTAAACAACTTTTTTTCCGTTGAAGTTAGAAACCTCACGTTTGGCACCATGACACCTCATGGGCGTATACACACACACGCCAAGTTTCAAGGCAATCCCATCATCCCCTGATTTTTGGCGAATTTTTGAAAATCGGGCACCCCATTCACACCCCTTGGGATAGCTCCGTCAATTTGCATGTTAGAAACCTCAAACTCGGCACCAGGGCAGCTTATCCATGTGTCCACATGCACGCCAAGTTGCAAGCAAATCCCATCATCCCCTGATTTTTGGCGCGGCTCTACCCTCTAACGCACCTCCCATAACCCTAATTCACACCCCTTTAGATAGCTCCGTCAATTTGCACGTTAGAAACCTCAAACTCAGCACCATGATAGCTTATCCACGTGTCCACATGCACGCCAAGTTTCAAGGCAATCCCATCATCCCCTGATTTTTGGGGAATTTATGAAAATCGGGCACCCCATTCACACCCCTTGGGATAGCTCCGTCAATTTGCATGTTAGAAACCTCAAACTCGGCACCATGAGAGCTTATCCATGTGTCCACATGCACGCCAAGTTGCAAGCAAATCCCATCATCCCCTGATTTTTGGCGCGGCTTAAACTTTTTAACTCACTCCAAATCAAGTCCCATTCTACAACTACGTCAATTTGCACGTTAGAAACCTATCCTTTGGTCCCATGACAGCTTACCCATGTGTCCCCATGGACACCAAGTTTCAAGGCAATCCCATCATCCCCTGATGTTAGGGGAACTTTTGAAATTTGAACACTCCAGTATGTCAGGGATTTAAAGTTGCAATTGCAGACAGCTCAATGGGGCCAGTTCCAAGGCAATCCCAACATGCCACGAGATAACCCTAAATCTTCTGGCACATTTGAAAAAGGTATTATTGAATTTGATAAAGTCTAAGTGAGCGCAGGAAGGACTTCTCCCCTTAGTCAAAGCAAGACACATACACCATCGCTGCAAGGCGGGAAGGGGAGAAGGGAGGGAAAGCAGGCAGGCAGCATGCATTGTAGTGCCGCAAGGATGGCTTGAGCACTAACGCATAGCAAACCAACCCATAAGTGGGCGCAAAGTGAGGCAAAGATGGCTGGTTGTTTCTTTCTAAGCCAGCAGTTACGCCTTGAGGGGCACAGAGGAGGACGATTGGGAGCAAACCAGGCACCAGGCGGGCAGAGAGGCAGGCAGAGTAGGCGAGGAGTCAGTCCTGGCAGATGCCCCACCACAGCAGCACCCCGGGGGAGGCGGGCAGGCAGGCAGGCAGGCAGGCAGGCTGCGGGCATTTCTGGGGGCACAAGGAAGTGATGGCTGGTTTCTAAGCCAGCATTGCAGTTAGTCACGCATTGCAAACGCAAACCATCCCAGCGAGTCGGTCACCGAGGAGGACAGGCTAGCAGAGGGGCAGGCAGAGTGACATGTCATAGATCTAGTATTGGGGAGGAGTCAGTCCCGGCAGATGCCCCAACACAGTAGCACCCTGGGTGGGCATTGGAAAACGCCATCTTGTGGGTCAATACTTCCCCCACCCCATGTCCTGCAGGGTTGCCTGCCTAACCCTTGTGGGGATGGGAGATGGAGAGCTTAGAGTGGCAGTGCCAGCAGCAGCCTTCGGCTTTCCCCTGGAACCAGTCGCCTTGCCCGCCTCTTTCCCCAGCAAGATCGCCTGGTGCTGCCTATGAAGATGCATCTTCATGCTGCTGGTTCCATAATGCCCTGTCGATGAACCCCTGCTTAGGCTGAGTTTGCAGTGGCGACAGACAGCAAAGCGGGGATCCGCTCCCAACTCAAAGTGGTCCCACACGATGCTTGTCTTTCGTTTCCGTGGTGACACCACCAATTGCCCGCCTGAGCTCTCTGGTGTTGCCACAGAAACAGGGGTGTGGGATGAGACTGGGGAGAGAGCCTCGGCCTGCTGCTGCTCCTCCTCAGCCCCCACATCCTGGAGGCCCACCGCCTCCTCCTCCTCCCCCCCCCTCCACTGTGCTGAGGACCTCGTCTAGGTCCATCAGCGGGCTCGTGGGCTGAAAGGAGAATGAAGGAGTTGGGGATACTCCTCCTCCTCTAATGGCACTGCTGCCACGTGCCTCTTGCAAACGGGCACTTTTCCCATTCCCACCCTCAAAAAGAGAACGCCGGGCACAAGTTGCAGAAGAGAGTGGCTCTGCCTGCTGCTTGTCCTGCTTCTGTTTTGGAGCAGTCAGCCAAGGAGTTGCCCGTTTGAGTTTCACAGGAGGAGAGAAAGCCTGCTTACTGCTGGCAGACTGAGCCTTGCTGCTTTCAGCACGCCTGCTTCCTCTTTTCATGATGACTAACAAAATATTAATACTACTAATACTATGTATAAGGTACTACTAAGAATATGTATAAGAAGAATATAATATGTTTAAATGTAGGGAAATGGGACAAGAACAATAAAATATACTACTACTAATATGTATGAGAATATACTAATATATATATATATATATATATATATATATATATATACTACTAAGAATATCTACAAGAATATAATAATATGTTTTAGAATATTACTAATAAATGTAGGGAAATGGGACAAGAAATGGGACAACCACTACTATAAGAAGAACAAAATATGAATACTACTACTAATATGTATGAGAATGTATACTAATAGACTACTAAGACTATGTCAAAGAATATAATAATAATATGTTTAAGAATAGGGAAATGGTGTGCGTATGCTTTCCCCAAAATGCTCAATCTGTGGCTGCCTGTTGAACTTGACAAAAGCAGCCCACTCCGTCGAAGTTACACAGAGAAGAAAAAGAGAATCCAATTTTTTTGGTATATTTGGTATATAGAAGATAGAAGGAAACACAATCAGGATTTAAGAGAGGGGAGGGGGGAAAAGAACCAACCACTACTATAAGAAGAACAAAATATGAATACTAATATAATATGTATGAGAATATATACTAATGGACTATGTGAAAGAATATAATAAAATATGTTTAAGAATATAAATGTAGGGAAATGGGACAAAAAGTGTGTGTATGCTTTCAAAAGAAAGCTTTCACAAAAGCAGAACAGTCAGGCTTTAATACAGGGAAGGGGGGGGCAACCAACCCAACCACACACTCCAAAATTCAAAAATAAAGTTTATATTAAATCAAAGTAAGGGGAAAACACAGGGCAAACTAAGCTACAAGTCAGAAAGAAGCAAACAAACACACACACGCGCCAAACTAAACCTATCCTAATCTATCTCCAAAGTCCAAAGCAGGAGCACTAACTAACTAAGTGTTCCCTCCACGAACGCCAACCCACAAAGAGACACAAAACAGAAAGTTCTCAGGGTGGGTCTGCCTTAGTCCCCCCTCCAACGCTGGGATTGGAGGAGGATGCTTTCTGAGGAGATCAATTCTCATCAGGATTGGAAGTTGAATGTGCCTGTCATCGCTTCCAAAAAAATAAAAAAATAAATAAAAAAAACCCAAACCCCGATTTTTAAAAAAATATTGCACGTGAACCACAGCACGCAGAAAGTTGAGAGTGGTCTCAAAATGACCCCCATCCACGACTCTCTGTGCACAAGAATTTTCAGAACGATAGCTTAAACCCCCCCCCAGTTATCCCCGATTCTTTCCCTCAATGCAATCCTATGGGCGAAAAGCCGAAACGCAGTTTGAGCCCCGCGGTTGACCCGATTTTTAAAAAAATATTGCACGTGAACCACAGCACGCAGAAAGTTGAGAGTGGTCTCAAAATGACCCCCATCCACGACTCTCTGTGCACAAGAATTTTCAGAACGATAGCTTAAACCCCCCCCCCCCCGTTATCCCCGATTCTTTCCCTCAATGCAATCCTATGGGCGAAAAGCCGAAACGCAGTTTGAGCCGCGCGGTTGACCCGATTTTTAAAAAAATATTGCACGTGAACCACAGCACGCAGAGAGGTGAGAGTGGTCTCAAAATGACCCCCATCCACGACTCTCTGTGCACAAGAATTTCCAGAACGATAGCTTCAAAAACAACGTAGTTATGCGCGATTATTTGCCGCAATGCAATCCTATGGCGAAATGTTTTCAAGATGGCGACCGGAGCGCTCCGACTGAACTCGGAGCTCCGAAAAATGGTCGCTTCTCTTCGCCTTGCTTCTAGGGGGTCCGCGGTCCGCTCCTACTCCGCCTCTGGGTAAGGCGGAGCAGGCCAATCCGCTACTGCTTCTACGCTCCTAATCGGAGCGGAGCACATCCCTAGTAAAAGGCACTCCGAGCCGTGGCAGCTACTTGAGCCTCCAACGATAGAAATGGGTCTAAGAGTACCCCCAAACTATGAACCTGTTCTTGATTTTTCATGCCATGTTTATTGCAGGTCTTTCCTAATGCTGGACATTTTCGAGGTTTGTGTGCTAAACCACAATAGAAGCACTTGTTATCTCTAGCCTGGGCAGATCTGCTTTCAAATTGTGGCTTTTAAGCTCCAAGAACTTGAACTGGAATCTCCTTGGAGGGAATTAACATAGTCTGCAACTGAGCTCTTGTTACCTCAGCCACACAGCATATTTCAACTGCTTTCTCAAGAGTAAGTTTAGATTCTTTCAAAAGTCTTACAGCTGCTAGCTTTCAGTTTTCATAACAAATTGTTCCATGGTGTCTCCTTGTTTCTGTGAATAGCTCCAAAAAGAATATCGTTCAAACACCACTTTCTTGCGAGGAGTGCAGTATTTTTTGAATTGTTCAAGAGCTTCTGCTACATCTTTTGGTCCTTCAGGAAAAACGAATGTATTATCTACTGCTAAAGCCTCTCCCACACAGTAGAGCAAAATAGCTACTTGCTGTTACTTGGAAACCTCGTCTATTCCAGCTGCAGTAGAATATAACTGAAAGGCTTGTTTCCAGTACTTACACTTCTCAGCCAAATTACTTTGCAAGGCAAGTGGAGGCGTAGACCAGAACAAATCTATATCTTCAACTAAAACAAACTCCCAACTGCAAAGAGAAAAAGCAACACAACCCATCCCACTTCTGACCCCATGTAATGTCAGGATCTTACAAGGGACTTGTGGAGAAGAATCCAAAACACCCGAGGCTCTGATACAGGAAACAAAATGGCTTTATTTCGCCATCTTAGAATGGCATCGAAGCAAGCTGCAGCACACTCTCCATACAAGGAATAACTCACCACCAAACCTTGATTACTTAAATACTATTCAGTTGTCCTGGGACACACTTTATCATAAAAGAACATTACACCACTGTAGGCACACAGGCATGAAGGTCAATCACCACTTGTTCTTCCACTCTGTTAGAGGTGGGGACATCTTGGCAGGGTAGGAAGATATGCGAGGGACCTTGCTTTGGTTGGCACAGACAAGGAAGTGGTGCCAGGGTTATCACAACTTTGTAGCACTGATCCCTTAAGATATATTACAGAGAAGGGAAATGATGAAGAAAGGTCAGCCTTGGTGGAATGAATCAGGAATACATTATAGAAACCCCCAACAAAACCATACTGGAGAAGACAAGGAAGGGTCCACAATAGGCATTTATTCTGAAACGGCTACTCCTTGTTCATTCACTGTTTTACAGGGCATCTATTTTATGGGGCCCTCTCTAGAGAAGTGCACCTGACAGCTTGGCAGTCAGACCTGATGGGATTGTATGGGATTGCTGCCTCAGGCTAGAAGGGCAGTTAGCAGAGATAGAGAAAAGGCAGAACAGTATGGCCCTATTCACATGATCACAGAGTAGCAGATCTATGCTGCAGGGAGAGGTAAGAGAATCACAATGTGTGTGCCCCCCTCAAGAGTGTGGAACTACACAGGACAGCATGGTTCTCTTACTCATCCCTGCTGCATGGATCCCTCGTCATCCTCCTGCCACTGCAGCCACATATTCCAGCAGCCACCACAGAGGGAACGGGTTGCACTGGCCACTCCAGGCATCGCTAAGTGATCTCTATCATAGAGATTGCCCACGCTGGCTAGGTTGTCACCAGAAGTTCTGGCTGCTCTAGATGGTCGTAAGTATTTCTCTGCAGAATAGCCGGATTTACCCACGGAGCTCCTGCCACACTCCACAGTACGCCACTGTGGGGGCCCTTACCCCCACTACAGAGCATAGGTACCTGGGGTAGGTAACTTCCTGATCATGGATAGGGAAAAGCTCCCCACATGACAAGCCAACCCCTCATGGGATGCTCCCGGACATGACGCACAGTGGGTTAGCATTACGTATGAACCCAGCCAATGAGCATTTACCAGTCCCACATGCTCACAATCGTAAAAAGAGCCCACACCTTTCTTTAGTGAAGAAAGAAAACAGCCTTACAAAGAAGTAGTCTTACAAATAAATGCATGTGCCGTGTAGGGAGTCAAAAGGTCTTTGTTCTGTCCATGTTGTGTTCCTTTACTCAAGCGAGAGTGCCATGTGGTCCCAGTAATGCAGGAAGGTCCAGGGGAGGCAGGCAGGGAGGGGAGGAACAGGAAGAAAGAACCACACTGTAGGCTCTAGAGATCCTAAGGTTAGCTCTACCCCAAATTCCCATGCACCAACTGACTAACTGTAACGCTGCTCCCTTCCAGTAACTTACAGGTGAGCTTGCAATACTCCCAATGGGAGCAAAAGCTCAGGCCCAAGGAGGACTATTTATTTTATTTATTTATTACATTTTTATACCGCCCAATAGCCGAAGCTCTCTAGATCATCGACGTGTTTGCATATGGTCCCACATTCCACAATGTGTGTGGACCCATCTAAACTATTTTCACGTGTGATTATTTTACGATAGCAGTTATGACTTCTATTTGCACTTGACTTTTGACGCAAGATCTTTTGCACTCCCCTTTCCTAAGTTCTCATTTTGTTCTTCAGATCTTTCTTCAAAATGGGTGGAACAGACTCTTCTTGGGATTTCTCTGCAAAAGCAAAAAAAAAAAAAAAAAGGAGGGGAAAAGAACTGATCAAGAAAGATCAACCCTCTGAACAGAAGATCACACTGGCTTCTGAATTTTAGTTTTGCATTGAACTACATCCACACATTTTTGCAACTACGCAATTCACACAGATGCACTCATCAAAGAAGCAGGACTGGCTGGGTGGGGCCAAGGAAGGCATGTGGCTGCCTGTTGAGTGTACACTTGATCCAGACCTAAATTGGCTGCCCTGTAATCCAAGGCTAAGCTTCACATCCCCCAAGAATTTGTTATATCCCTAGAGTTTCCAGGAGTCTAAGAACATCTGGCCCTGAAGCCAAATGTGCCCCTTCATGGGCTCCCAAATGCTTCTGCGAAACTGAATTCTGCCATTTGGGCCAAATGAGGTTGTGCATCCTTGATTTGAAGCAATGTCTTCTTTTTCACATGGGCACCTAAAATCCCGAGCACACAAACCATTAAAAAAAAAAACCTCTAGGTCAGCCTTCTCCAAACTGGTGACCTCCAGATATTTTGGACTTCAACTCCTATCAGCCCAAGTCAAAATGGAGAATAGTCAGGGATCCTGGGACTTGTAGTCCCCAAACCTCTGGAGGGGAGCAGATTGGGGAAAGGTGCTCTAGGTTCACAGAGCAGATGCTTCACATTGGTGATGTTCCAACCGATTTTCATCTCTGATCTGACAACTTTGTGGATCTTTACTCTCTCTGAGATGCAGGTCCCAATCAAGGTCCCATTAAATGCAAATATCTACTCATATTCTCTTAGGGCATGTCTACACCTAAGGGTGTAGAGTGGGGAGGAAGGGAAGGAGGGGGAAGGATCATGGACTGACCTGCTTCCATGATCCTCCCCAGCATTTTGACAGCAGCGCGCCATCCCAGAAGGAAAGAGGGACGTCGCAACCATATATCAGGAGAGACGGAGTGCAATTGCGCTCCACTGAAAAGTAAGTTGAAAAAAACACCTAAACCCGCTCCCCAACACACCCCATGGGCACAGAGCCCCTTCCTGTACAGCTCCATGCCCATTTCCAGAGCCCCACTCTGCGAGGGGAGGAAAGGTAGAGGCAGGAGCAGCAGCCACAGAGCCTGTGGTCCACGGGATGCTCCCAGGACTGCAGGAAACATTGGGTTTTCCATGGTTCTCAATATCCCCGCTTGCCCCTGGGATTCCCTGTGCATCATATAGATGCACAGGGATCCACACAAGACCAGCCCAGATTTAATGGCAGGTGTAGACATGCCCTTACTTGAAGGAGCTAAACTCACTTGTGCGTATTGCATTGAATAGTTGTGTTGCCAAGAAATCACAGTAAGGGTCAGGTGATAGCTGCTTGACCTGTGGTGCCTCCACACTGATGTGGAAGAATTTCTGCTCGGTGGAATTGTAGGGTGGCCATTGTGCCTCTTTCAGTTTGGAACCAGTGGGATTCCTGTGGGGGAAATGAAGACATCATGGTCATATTTCATCCAGAGACTATACTCTTAGGGGAGTCATGCTGCACAGGAACTAAAGTTATTAATGCCACACCCATGGTCAAGTTCCTATCAAATCATTTTCAAAGCTGAAGTGTTTTTAGTTTTTTGGACAACTCATCCATTTATCAATGGAAACATTTAGGTCTACATATATTGAAATACTTTTGCATCTGATTGAGCATGTTCTGTTGTTTTTTCCCCGGTGGATGAGAGACGACTATATTCCTGAACTGTATCCATTTCATGGACACCAGATTCTCCTGGATCAAAACGGCTATCACAGAATCCTGCTTCTTGGTCCAGATTGCTCATATTGTACTGCAAACATACTCACAGCTGTGACCAGAAGCCTCAGAGACTCAGGGCCAGTCCTACTGTTAGGCAGAGTGAGGCACCTGGCCCAGGAACCTGGGGCAAATCTACACTAAGCTGGACATAACGCTTATAAATGTTTTTTTATTGTGTATTGAGTCATCTCACCACATGACTCTTGCCTTGTAACATTGTATCGCTTACCCTTTCTGCCGTTTTATTTTCTGATCTTATCCGTATAAGTCTTACGTGGCCAATTGCATCGTAAGAAACCTTCCTCCTTTTTTTCATATGCTTTCCCTTAGCCAATCACCTTCCTCGGGGCATGTTTCCCGCCCACTTTGCAGCCACAACCTCCCTGCCCCCTTCCATGATTTGCATGTTTATGGGCATTGTTCTGTATGTGTTTACTCAGAAGTAAGACTCTCTCTGTTCAATGGGCTTTCCTCAAAGATAAGACAGCATATGATGTTAGCAGTTGAAATCAATGGGATTTACTTTGGAGTAAGGGAAACAGCACACCTGTAGTTCATCAACTTGAAGATGCAAGCAAGCAGGGAGGGAGACTCCAGGCAGGGTTAGTGGGTTTACTTTACTCAAAAGTAAATCCCATTGATTTCAACTGCTAACATGACATGCTGCCCCTTGGGCAGGATCTACACTTGAGAAAACAACGTTAAAAATACATTGTGTGGCCCAGATCAGCGCATATCTACGGGATAAGACAACGGTAAGAAACGTATTTATAAATACATGTGCCTTGGGACGTTTAAAATCGTTATGAAATAATACGTTTACTGACTCAAAATAAGACGTAACATATATCTGTGTAGATCCGCTCCTGGTCTCAGGTGTCAAAACGGCAGCAAAATGTTACTTCTTTCATTTAAATTTCCTGTACTTTGACTGTAAGGGATGGGAATTAGTGCTCATAGGATATTGTACCTCAGGGGCCAAAATAACTAGATTGGCTTTTGTGACTATGCAGCCTGTGTTGGGAAGGTGTGCCTGTAATTGTTTTGGGTTTATTATTCCGCTTGGAGTAGAAGGAGATGGACAACCAAGCCTGCAACCCGTCTCCTCTAACCAACCCTTGTCCTTCCCTCCCTCCTTACCTCATTGGCCCTGTTCAGACAACACACTAAACCTTGATGGGTAAGCATTTTAAGCTAAGCATTATGGCTTAGTGTAAACCATGAGTTAGTATGTCATGTGAACCATTCCAAACCATGATGGGTACGTAACCACAGCTTAAACTCTCACTAACTACTTAAAGCAAAAGGGTTGGAGGCCTAACCATGGCTTAGCATGTTGTCTGAACAGGCCCAGTCAGTAGCACATCACCCAGATGAGCCTGGCCACATGGGGAGAAAAAAAGACAATCCCTGCCTTGGGTTTAGTCTGAAATCACTAACCAATCTCTTAATTAAGGAGGGAGTTTATTAGCAAAGTACTATGAAAGGCAAGAAGGAAAGCAAAGCAGGCACACACGGAAATACAAAACGTACTCCCCTATGATGAACCCAATTAGATCTTTAATAAAGTGCAAGGCATGGAGACTCAAGGCACCAATTACCACCCAGTAGATAAAAGTGGAAGGAGGCCACTTCTGGATCTGTTGCTCCAAATGACAGCCCAGATAGATGCGACGGCCAGGAGTACCTACTATCAGCTTCGGCTGATGTGCCAGCTGTGCCCCTTCCTAGAGACAAGACCTAAAGATGGTAGTGCACGTGCTAGAAACTTCAAGGCTCGACTTCTGCAATGCACTCTACATAGGGCTACCTTTGTGCCTAGTCCGGAAACTTAAACTAGTTCAAAATATGGCAGCCAGGTTGGTCACCAGTATACCTAGGCGTGACCATATCACACCAGTTTTAAAATCTCTTCACTGGCTGCCACTTAGTTTCCAAGCAAAGTATAAAGTGTTGGTTATTACCTTTAAAACCCTACATGCTTTGGGTCCAGGCTATCTGCGGGATTGCCTTCTCCCATACAATCCACCCCGCACACTCAGGGAAAAATCTACTCCAGCTAGCAAAAACTAGATTAACAACTGTTACCCAGAGGACCTTCTCTTCTACTGTTCCCAGATGGTGAAATGGCCTGTCGAAGGAGACTCATCAACTTGACAGTGTACTAGCATTTAAGAAAGCTATAAAGACTGATCTCTTCCGGCAGGCCTATCCAGTGGAATTTTAAGACGTTTTTAGAATGTTTTTAGGATGTTTTTAACAATGTATATTATGTTTTAATTGAGCATTATGTATTTTATCGTTTATTGTTGTTCCCCACCTTGATCAGAATTATTATTATTATTATTGTTATGAAAATGGCTTTGACTGGCTCAAAATACATCTAAAAACTCAGAAATACCAGAAACCCCACAGCAGGGAACTGCCCCAGCCAAACAACGCCTATATCTCAGGGCAAATACATATGGAAAAACAGCTCAGTGTCACAGCGCCATTTGCTACTTTGCCTCAAGGCAGCACAATGTCTTGAGACCATTTTTGTCACAGTCTAGCATTTACTGTTATTGAATCTAAATAGATTTTAATCTAGTTACGTGTGAGTCTCCAGCCTGAACTCCACGTGGAGCAGTCTAGGGGCCTGCCTTCAAACTCAACCCCTGCTTTGAATCTGAATTCCCACCAGAACCACATGCTTGGGATTCAGCTACCACCTGTCTGTCACTGCCTCCTGGAACACAACAGTTTAGGGGAAACGAACAGTTCATGCCTTACCCACTTCTCGCAAACTCAGCCCAGTATCCCATCATTCTGCGGCTCAGTGCAACATCAACGTCTGTTTGGTTTCCCCCCAGCACAGTTGCCAGTGTTCCAAACAAGTAAGGCACCTCAGCTCCATGGGGTGTCCCCATCCACTCAGGCCACTTAGAGCGAGGCGTGTGGCGTTGGAAGGAATACACATACACAGGACTCCCAGCTTCGGCCATCTTGGAAGCAATTTCAGCCAATGGACACACAAAAGAGGTGTCCCTAAAAATATGAGACAAAACCCGAGGGAAGGATTTTGCCCCTTGGCCACTGTCATTGTACTTCAGTGCTATAGTCCTGACAGTACCTTCATCAAGCGTTGCTGAACTGAACCGTCCAACAACCTCTTCCAAGGTTAGCATCTTATCATTAGTTCTGAGCATAGGAAGCAAAATCAATACAAAGATAGAGCCCTCATCAAGAGTGACACCAGTGAGAACTGGTTTAGCTTGAATAGCTCCACTCTGCAGAAGCGTCCAGGGTTCATCTGAGAGGAACTCCCCATCTGTTGTTACTGAAGAGAGGCCACTCATACTGGACAACTCTTCGTGCCCAATATTGTTCCCCTGTAGGCAGCTCACCAAGGAACTCTGATTTTGTTCAGGACACCCCAACAAGAAGCCAACATTTATGGCATCAGATTTAGCAACTTCAGGATCCTTCCAAGCCCAGTGAGCATTGGGAGCTCCACTCTGGAGCACAGCATGGGCAAAAAGGGGTTGGCTTGCTGGTGACAGCAGATGGTAACCCACCGAGGCCCCTCCAGCACTGTGGCCAAAGAGAGTCAACAGAGCTGGATCACCGCCAAAGACCGCTGCGTTCTCCTTGACCCACTTCAGAGCCAGCCATTGGTCCCACAAGCCAGCATTTCCTGGAGCATCTGGTGGAAAGTACAGAAAACCCAGAATCCCCAAGCGGTAGTTCATGGAGGCCACGATGACATTCTCCGTAGCAGCTAAGAATGCTCCATTGTAGATATCTAGTGAGGCTGCTCCAATGATAAACCCCCCACCATGGATCCAAACCAGGATGGGAACAGGCTTCGAGGGCCGTGGATGAGGCACCCAAATGTTGAGAAAGAGGCAGTCCTCAGAAAGTGATGTGTTGGCAGCCCATAAGGCTGCATCAGGGATCTTAGTACTATCTTCCTGGGAACAAGGGTTGCCGTAAGTGGTGGCCTCCAAGACATGGCTCCATGGCTGATGTGGGTGGGGCCTCTGGAAACGCAGTTTCCCCACAGGGGGCTCAGCATAGGGGATGCCCAGATAGGCCATCACAGAGCCAGAGCCAGCCGGGACTTGCTTGCCTTTAACTGGGCCACTGCTGGTCACCACCACAGTGTCATCTTCAAAGGCAGACATTGAAGTCAGTAGGCAGAGGAAGAGGAAGAGGGGACCCATGAAGGAAGGAAGAATACCAGGCATAGTAGCTGTGGCTGAAAGAAAAAAGAGTTGTTAAAAAGATGCAGTGTATTTTTTCTTTAATGATGCCTCCTCCAAACAAACTGTCCAAAAGCAAGACTTGGGAAGGCGAGGAACGTCACTGTGTTACAGGAAAAACAGCTAAAATCTTGTGGCACTGGTTCAAATAGTAATGACAGAAGCCTGCAAATGTGGGCTCTCTGTGAACATACATATCCACTGCCCTACACTGTCAATTCAGACTTTTGTGTGCAACTTATTAATGCTAGGATAATTTTGTTATCTCTTAGGGTGGATCTACACTAGTGCTTATTAGGTTTTTTCCTACCACTGGAAATGTTTTAATTTGTTTCATTTTTAAACACAACCAGGCACACTCCAGTAATGTCACATTATTAACCTTTTGCTTTCCCTGTATTCATTGATTAGACACGCTGTTTGTTTTAAAGTTGTAGCTTGTACTTCCTCATCGTGGCTGGTCTCTTTGCTCTGCCCACTTCTTGATCTTCTGGCTTTCCCTTCCACCTCCACCCCTGTTGATTTGTTATGATTTTTTTAATGGAAATTAAACAAATGCTTACACCTGCATCGGTTTTAAAGATAAAGAGTTCAAAATCGGCACAGTGGCAGATCTTAAGGAGGGCTTTTAGCATACCAAATTTTAACCAGATTGGGTCATCTGTTGATTTGTTATGATTTTTAAAATTTCCTCCCTCAAGCCCTTTGGAGCTTATAGTGCACTAGCATTAGGCGCCGAAAGGAAGTATCCACGCCCCCAGGAAAGCGTTTGGCTGACCATCGAGGCTTGAAAATTTAGTAAGACAAAATAATAACGATGTAAGGGGGCACATAAGAAGACTTGCAGCACTATTTAAACATAACAACGGGAAAATACAATGAAAGAAGGAAGGTAAAAACATCTGTGATAAAACGTTATAAACATAGCATCATGTGACCCAATAAGTTATCACAACCCTTCCTTAACATTTTAAACCATTAGTGTAGATCCCACTTTAATCACTGCTCACCTAACAGTCCCTCTGTTCCCATTCCCCTCCATCTGTGTGTCTCAAAAAAGATTTCTTCCATATTCATCTGGAGTGCCAAAAGTCTTCTTAAGCACCTTAAAAAGTGCTGCAGTGTGTGTGTGTGTAATAGAATAAAATGCATCAAAGCCCTGCCTGCACGTTTACAAGCAAGAATGAGACAGGAGAAATATATGAAAACAAAGAAAGAAGAAATGTGTAAAATCAAGATAACTCCTTTAATTCTGATGTATTTATTTGTTTACTTGAAATCATTGATTATTAAAAATTAGAATATATTAATGAAGCAGACAGTACTCAACATGAATTGAAATGTCTTCAATAAAACTAAATAGTGAGCAATAGGATATCAATAAAATAAATACCTAAAATAAATTCTATCAGCGAGAGAAAGGGCCTTGCTAGACAAGGCCTTAGCGCGCTGTGAGGCCCAGTTTCCCTGCTGTGCGTCCAGATGACGCACAGGAGAATCCGGGGTCAGGCTGCGTTGAAGCCTCCCCTAACGCGCCATAAGCGAAGTCGCTTAAGGCGCGCCTTTTCCGCAGCCCCGGCCTGAGGCTGGGGCTGCAGAACGTCTAGCAAGGTCTGTGGCTTTTTGCGGCTACTCGCTTACTCGCGAGTAGCCAGGAAAAGCCACGGACTGGGCACAGCGCTCATACGAGCACTGTGCCCATCAGGCCGGGGGGATCCAGGGGGGGAGATGGGGGGAAGGCCGGACCGGCAGGAGAGGGGGATGGTGGAGGGCGGCACAGGAGACGGGGAGGGATGGCGGAGGGTGGCACAGGAGACGGGGACGGGGAGGGAGGGCGGCACAGGGAACGGGGGTGGGGAGGGATGGCGGGGAAAGAGTAGGCAGGGGGCAGGGGGCAGGGGGCTTAATTAAAAAAAGGGGTGCTTAATTAAAAAAAAAACACTTACCTTCTCTGGAGTCTTCGGGGAGCACGTGGCCCCTTTAACCAAAAAGGGGCTGTCGCCCCGGCTCCCTGCCGGCTTATCCGGCATGGTCTAGCAAGGTCCAAAATCATTTTTGCCCTGCATACATTTCTGTCTACTTCTTTGGGCAGGAAACACAAACATAGCTGCAGTATATATTATAAGCTTTCCATTTTAGTATACATGGACAGTGATAGGCTGGGCACAGTTATCCACACTCTGGAGCTTTTCTACACAAGGCCTTTATTGTGTACTTGTCATTCCTTATTTACTGTTATTTATAGGTTCTTTAGACAACAGTGTGACCTCCACTTTCACTTCTGTTTTAAACACACTGTCAGCATCAGCAAGTTCTTTTAGAGCAACGAAGATACATATTATTTGAGAAAGGAAAAGAAAATGCTTTTTCCACTTGTGCAATTTCAGTATTCCACTGTACCACAGTGCCATCTAGAGGTTATGTAGCAAAAAATCATGAAAGGAAATGCTATTCATGTAGTGCTCAGACCTCAATTCTGTGACAAAACCAAAAGTAGATATAACGAATTAGCACCTTATGTAAGAGAAAGCTCCTGGTATAACCAGGATAGACTACTCTAATAAATTGTAGATTGGAAACTCCCCACCCCCATTTCCCTGAACACTATTGTCATGGTCCTGATCCTCTCCACCCCCATGGCTGCTTTTTTTTAAAAAAATGCTTAAAACACATACACAAACACACATTAGACATACTCAAAGATTTAATAGGAAGTCTAGTTTGGCCCTTTGTTGCTTTTCCCAAATTGAAATTGGAGAATGGGGCTTCTCTACGCCTACCCATCACCCCATTTTAATTCCAGCCTGCCCATATAAAGCTCTGTTCTGCTCATCAGCAGGTCAATGAGGACAGCTCTGTTTACCAACCTTGAATTCCTTCAACAAACTATAATCACTCACCACCCTGGACTCTGGCTTTTCAACCCTTCCTAATTTCGTTTTTTCTTGGTTTTTAGGCTCCCTCCCTGATACAGTGGGCCCAACAGCCTACTTGCATCACTCCCATGGGGCAGCAAGGGTCATCAGCATCAAAGTGGTATCCTGTTCGCATATAGGCCAAATCTACACCAAGCAGAATATTGATCATAGAATCATAGAATCATAGAATAGTAGAGTTGGAAGGGGCCTATAAGGCCATCGAGTCCAACCCCTGCTCATTGCAGAAATCCACCCTAAAGCATACCTGACAGCTGGTTGTCCAGCTGCCCCTTGAATGTCTCTAGTGTGGGAGAGCCCACAACCTCCCTAGGTAACTGGTTCCATTGTCATACTGCTCTAACAGTCAGGAAGTTTTTCCTGTTGTCCAGCCGCAATCTGGCTTCCTGCAACTTGAGCCCATGTTTCCGTGTCCTGCACTCTGGGATGATCGAGAAGAGATCCTGGCCCTCCTCTGTGTGACAACCTTTTAAGTATTTGAAGAGAGCTATCATGTGTCCCTTCAATCTTCTCTTCTCCAGGCTCAACATGCCCAGCTGTTTCAGTCTCTCTTCATAGGGCTTTGTTTCCAGACCCCTGATCATCCTGGTTGCCCTCCTCTGAACACACTCCAGCTTGTCTGCGTCCTTCTTGAATTGTGGAGCCCAGAACTGGACGCAATCCTCTAGAAAGCAATATATAAAAAGCAGGAGCTACACCAAGGAGGATATAGCAGTATGAAAGCAGTATATAGTATGCGTCAATGGGCCCCAACAGTTGTCAGTGCACTTCAATACCACTATAAAGCAGTAGTGTGGCTCCTGCCATTTATATACCACTTTCATACCACTTTCATAGTGCAATATCCTGCTTGGTATAGATTAGGCCATAGACCCAACAATGTGGATGTAGGTTTTCCTGTGCATAGGGGCTTAACTTCTGTTTTCTCCAATCAATTTTTTTTTAAAAAAAAACCTAGTTAAGAGACATGATGCAAGAAATTATGGTCCCTAAATTTCGTTCCTGTGCCACCTTTTCAGCCTTTCTCAAAGCAACTCTCTTTTGAATGGTTACGAACTCCCCTACCTTCTGCCTGGTGTAAGAAATCATGGTCCCTAAATTTCATTCTTGTGCCACCTTTTCAGCCCTTCTCAAAGCAACTCTTTTGAGTGGTTACGAACTCACCTGCCTCCTGCCCAGTGCAGTCTGGTCCCTTTTCTGTCTTTTGCAGCTCAGCTGGAAGGAGAAAGCTGGTTGCTAGAGAGTCTGTGCAGCTTGCAACTTTTACAAATAAGAACTACTTATTCGCAAGCTACTGTGTGTGTATGAAGGGCAATGACCACTTGTCCTTCCATTAGTGGGAGGCGGGGGCATCTTGACAAGGTGGAAAGATATGCAAGGGTCAAAGACCTTGCTTTGGTTGGCACAGAGCTAGAAGTGGTGCTTGCACAAAAGGGTCATCCCAGCTTTCTAAATGTAGCACTGATCCCTTAAGAGCTGTTACGGAAAAGGAAAAAGCTGAAGAAGAGCACCATCGCACAGCACCATCGCTTCTCTGCCCCCAATTTTGTCCCTCATGATTTCCTCTTTCTGCCCGGAGGGTAAAGAGGAAGTAAACAAAGAGCACGTCGTCCATTCAGGGTCTTTTATTATTATTATTGCACTGCTTTTCCTGTACACAGCAAGAGATAGCAGCACATTCTGTGGTGTGTGTGTGTTTAAAAAAGGTTGGATTAAAAGGGCTCTATTTTGTGACAGAAAAACAAGTAGAAGGAGAGGAAAGCAGACGTTGTCGTCTAAAGGACGTCCGCACATCCATAAGTGGGCAGTAGCGAGCGTGCAATAAAATGCTCATTTGATGAACCTCGAAAAGACAACATTGGCAGAATGGTCAGGAATTTATTATGGAAACCAACATTGGAGAAGGCAAGGATGCATCCATACTCAGCATGTGCTCTGAAACTGCCACTCTCTCTTCACTCCCTTTTTATAAGGCATCTTTTTTATGGGGCCTTCTCCAGAGCAGCTCACCTGCCCACCTGCTTTGTTGCCATTTTGGCACCAGACAAGGCCTTTTCAGTTTCCCAGGCCTTTAACAAGACTAAAAATGCTTTTTATGACACCACCTGAGGATACATTGGGAAAGGGACAGGGATGGTAAAATGGCCCCAAATCACATTCATGTATATTTTTGTGTGTGTTGGGTTGGCAGTAAGGCTGCAATCCTATAAGTGTCTACTCAGACACAAGACCATTGAGTTGAATTGCACTTATTCTAGATAAGTTTGCATCAACTGCACCCAAAAACAGATTTTAGCCTAATGTTTTTTAAGTCATTAAAGTAATCATCCAATAGGGTTTATATGAAAATGGTTCTCAGCCCTAATTTTAAAATGGATACAAATTAATCACCAGCACCACTCCACATTGCTAAGATGATGTGCTTGGGTGAATTGGTTCCTGTCCCACCCATTCAGACAGGTAGGTTACGCCTACTACTTGGATGGAACGTAATGGGATGTACACGCACAAAAGTGTGAAGTGGTACATCAATCACAAGTTGTCCACATAGCTTTTAGTCGAAGAACAATGAAGGGGTAGTGCTAGATGACACCAGTTTTGAAGCAACCTAAGAGAAGAGAAGAAAGGAGGAGTATCAAGGATGAACTTAAGGTATTGTTGGAGGAGTTTCACTGGGAGCATTCGGCTCAAGGCCAAAATTAATTTTGGAGAAGCTCTTGGGCTAGGGTGACCATATGAAAAGGAGGACAGGGCTCCTGTATCTTTAACAGTTGCATAGAAAAGGGAATTTCAGCAGGTGTTATTTGTATATATGGGGAACCTGGTGAAATTCCCTCTTTATCACAACAGTTAAAGCTGCAGGTGCCCTGCCCTCTTTTAAATCTGGTTACTCTAGTATAGCTCCTGCAGCTTTCACTGCTGTGATCAAGAGGGAATTTCACCAGGTTCTCCATATATACAAATGACACCTGCTGAAATTCCCTTTTCAATACAACTGTTGAAGATACAGGAGCCCTGTCCTCCTTTTCATATGGTCACCCTATCTTGGGCGCCACGTTCAAATGGTGGGTGGTGCCACAGGAAAGGGTGTGGGAGCCAAAGCAAAGGGGAGGGGCAAAATATCAACATATTTTAGAACTTTTTTGCCTTTTAGAATGGAGAAAAAACATGCAAAGGCCGGAAAGCCACAGAGCAATCTGCAGTCGAGTGACAGGGGAAGGGACAAAGGAAGGGGTAGATGGGGGCTCCAACCAGGCCAGATAGGGCCCACAGACCTTACTTCCAATACCTCTGACCTGAAATATAAGTAAGGGTAGTCCCAGGCCTTAGCTAGACATACCTGATAATCCAAGATGGAGAGAAGATCTCGCATTGCAATTAATGCAAGATCCCTCCTCCGTTTACATGTGAGGCACAACGACCTCAGGAAGAGAGGCGTCGCACCCGCCATTTTTTATTTTTAAAGGAGAAGCAGCACATGAACGCTTGTGCGCTTAAGGTAAGTCTTTTTTTTAATTTAACTTAATTTCCCCGCTCCCCTCACCCTACCCTAGATGGGCGCTCCTGAGGAGGGCTGTGCCCCACGTGCGGCTCCGGGCGAGGAATTGCGTGGAGCTGGGTCGAACCGCAGCAACAGGCCACACGTTCCGTAGTCTCCGGCTCAGCCTGAGACCGCAGGAAAAGCGAGCCCAAAGGGGAGGGCTCTATCCAGAGGCAAGGGAGGGATGATCCCTCCCTGATCCTGGGAGCCCCTGTGCGTCATGTGGGCGTACAGGGATGATCCCGGGGTTTGCCCCAGGATAAAGGCTGGTCTAGCTAAGGCCTAAGTTGAGTGAAAAGAGCAAAATCCAGAATAGAAATGATCCAAAAAATGAAAGCATGATATTTAGCCCTTTTCAGAGATTCACCACATGAATGTGCATAGGTATGGAGAATGAATGTTTATAGGCATAGTGAGGTTGCAATAATAGGCTCTGCCCCCCCCCCAACATACAGATGTTCATTTCTACACTTAAAATGGGCCTGCGTGTTGTCTCTATACAGGCCCGGTGCTACCATAGAGGCCACTCAGGCGGCCGCCTAGAGCGCCAAGCTAAGAGGGGCGCTGGGCACAGCGCAGCACTCATGCGCATTGGCTGTGAGCCAGCCCGGCCCGAGGATTCAGCTGGGCCTGGGCGGGTGAGATGGCGCCCTGCGCCCGCCCAGCCGAAGCAAAGCCAGGGACGCTGGGGTGGGGCTGGGGCGGCTCCACATTTGGACTCCCAGAACACGCCCGGAAGAGAGAGAGAGAGAGAGAGAGAATGTATGGGTGAATGGGGTGCATGGGGTCTTTGAGTGAATCCATGTGTTCATGTGTGTGTTTGTTTGGAGTGAGTGATGGTGTGTGTGTGTGTGTGTGTGTGCGCGCGCGTGTGTGAGTTGGGGGGGATATTTGGAGGTGATATTCCTATTAAATAAGGCATTTTAGACCATAGACGGTCCTTTCCAATTTGATTGCTATAATTGGCATGACGTATTTCTTGCACTTTAAAATAAATTTAGCAGTTTCAAGATTTTGTGCTTCTTATTTTTTCCAGGAAACATCTGTTCTTAAAAATCAAACTTGGCATTTTTTTAGTGTGTGTGTGTGTGTGTGTGTGAAAGTAGCTCACCTTGCCTAGGGCGCAAAATAGTCTGGCACCGGCCCTGTATCTACAGCAGGAACAGATCTTGCCACCATAATAGTGTTGACCATCACAACCTCCCCCGCATCAGTTACATGGGCTCTTCCCCATATGGTAAGCATTCATGTCTTGTTAAGCGGGCTGATACCAGGCTTGAGTCGGCCCTTGGAGTAGAGATGCCCAATGCCCACCCTTCCCTGCTATCTACCTCAGATTCAAATGCCATCAGGCCCATCCCTGGCACTGCTTCTACCAACTGCCATCACTTGAGATGCCGGCAGCTGCCACTTGCTCATCCCCTTTTCCCAGCTGTGCTCCCCATGTGCCATTGCTGGCATAATTGGATGGGAGCTGGGTGGATGCCCTCTTATGGTGCACAACGTGCTGTGCCCAGCATTGATGTCAGGCATTGCATTTTGGGAGACAAAAGATAGCTGCCACCCAGCACCAATCAGAGTCAAATGGCTGTTCAGCTCCTAATCAGAAGTGCCACTGCTGTGAAGAATCATATCCGTGCTGATGGAGTGTCTGAACAGTAGCTGCAATGCTGCTGGAAGGCCCAAGCAACGTTCATCCTAACAGTGAGTGGAGGCACCAGCAGGCTGGGCCTCAGCCACATGGGCTGTGACAGGGCTCAGAAATGCTAGAGAGGAACCTAATGTTCAGGGAGGTGAAAGTTTATAAATGGAGACACCAAGCCTTCTGATATTAGCCTCATCACACATCCCCCTAATCTAGTTATTTCATAGCAGGAATTCGTAAGAAGCAATAGGGTTAAACTTCATTATACACACAGAGGCTCAATCCATTTTTCTCGATATAAGACAGCTCATTACAATGTAATTTTAAAGCCTATATCTCATAGTTTAGAGCAAGGTTTCTAGCTGTGTTAGATACTTTTGTAGAATCATCTGGATTCCTTTTTAACATAGCTTTGAAACTACAACCACTAAAATGTCACTCATACTTGCCCATTTTTAATGCAAATTCCAATTTCGATTTCTTTCAAACCAATGTATTCACACAAAAGATTTCAGTACATGTTTATTAGATTTCTCGTTCATTTACAGGTGCATTTGCCGGGTTGCAAGAAAAACCTCAAGACAATAGAACAGTTACTTTGCTGAGGGTTCAGTGGCAAAGATCAAGAACTCATAGGGTGTTTCCAGAAGAGACTTTTAGCACCCATTCATGGAATTTAAAGAGGGGGAGCAGACCACATCGTCTTCCACCTAAAACCCTCCTTTTTTCCAACACTTCTTCCATTTTTTATAACACAAAACATCATCACAGAGATGACAGATATTAATTCGATTTTTATTTGTGGGCCAGGTTTACAGCAAACTGTATATACAGGCAATGGATCTTTATTACTGAACATGAAAAGTAGTCCTGTTTTTTTCAGGTATCTACCTTGATCTGTTCTTGAAAGTGTGAAACCAAGCTGCACCTGTTATCACGAAAGGAATGTGGATTGATCATTTTGCAATTCGGATAGGGGTGAAACAAGTGATTTGACCAAAAATGCATGGAATTGACCCAGTACTATGACGAGAAGCAAATCCAAGACACAGCCCCTCCCACACCTTTTTCCCACCAACACATTTCATTAATTCTTTAGCATGATTACTTGGGAGTAATTAACAAGCTAAATATTGTTAATTTTAAAAAACGAATGGGATGCCTTTTAACTTTTGGGTCTGCTTTCAAATAAAGCTGATACACAGACAGACAGACAGATCAGACTAACTATACAGATACTCCAATCAATTCATTAGACAGACAGACAGAGCTCTCTCACACATGCAAACATTCACACACAGAGAGAGATACAGGCAAAGAAAAAAGGCACACTCTGACTTGATATTTTTAAGAGGTGTACTTAACACTACTCCTCATAAAATGATCTGCTGGACTCTTTAAACATGTACCCACTCTGTCCACTCCAACTACAGCACCCAGTGGCAAAGGAGGCAGCTATTTTATGGTGGCAGCCATTTTAAATTCCAAAATCATCTCAAAATAAGGCTTTCTGGGGAAAACAAAATGGTAGCTGCTCCTATTGGTTTATTTATTTATTTGCTGCACCAAAGGATTTCACCTCACCCTCCAAAACACATCTGGAACTGAACATCCAAATTTAAGGTAAGTGAAACAACTAAGAAATGGCCTTTGTGAATTTGGTATAGCCCTAGTTGCAAAGTAAGGATACAGAGTGACCAAAACCACACTGGGGCCGGATCTACACTATTGCTTTAAAGCGCTTTATAACAGTTTTATAGCGCTTTAAAGCAGTTAAAGCGCTTTATAACTGTTATAAAGTGCTTTAAAGCAGTAGTGTAGATCCAGCCTTGCTGTCAGACTCACTGAAGGTAAGCTATGACCTGTGAGGTTTTATTTATTTATTTATTTATTTATTTAAGGATTTTTATGCCGCCATTCAGCCAAAAAAGGCTCTCATGGCGGCTTACAAAAGTATTTCTTGACAGTCCCTGCCCACAGGCTTACAATCTAAAAGACATGACACAAAAGGAAAGGGGATTGGGAGGGAGGAGGAGGAGGGGGGAAAGGAAAGCAAATTCAGGCACTACAATCTTAGTTGGAAAGTTCAGCAGTTACAGTTGACAGCAGGAGGGAGGTTCTCCTGATAGCCCTCTGACCATGGAAAGCTGTCGTAACACTTGTAAAGTCATCACACACAAACACAGAGAGAGAGAGAGAAATTTTTGCTTGTGATTTATAGTCTTTTCTCTCCTCCTTTTTGTTTCAGATGATGTCTGGTGTGGACAGTGCTTGCAGGCCAGTCCTTGTGTCAATCATGGAGTCCCATCCCAATCCGTTTTCAAAGTATTAAAACACAGAAGATAATAAAATGTTTTAACAACTATACATAGAACAAACTTTTGCTTGTAATCAAGCCCCATGTTCCCTTGAAGGAAACAACCCTCTGCAGGTCATTTGCACCTGACAGCAATCCTTTCCCTGGACCATGGGACAGAGATCCAGGGTCCCACAGCTCTAAGGGCGCCCAAATGCAGTCCTGCCACATGCACACTTCCCACCCCACTTATTTTTACCATAAGTCTCCACTGACCCCCTTCTAAGTAAACTGAATCCTGGCTAAGTCCTGGAACCTGTGCAACATTTTACTGCTCCAAGTGGGGTGCAGGGCATAAAAAGGCTTTTAGTTTGTCGCAGATAGCTTCATTGTTGTCACTCACCACCATGCAACTTGGTTTTAACCAGGAAGGCTCTGAAACTAATGATGTTGGCACTAACGGAAACCTTGTTAGAGGTGCCATCTCTTTGAGAGGTGCCAAAGGTATATATTTGAAGGGTCTGGATTTAGCACCCCTGATGTAGCAGGAAAGAGTTTTAGGGGCTGACTGTGGAAATGCAGAACAGGGAAAAAGAGGAAGTGGGGAATGCTTTGCTTCAGTATGTTCTATCCACTCGTTCTTTCTATCCTTCATTTCTACCTCTTCCCCGTCCTTATGAGCTGTGTATCATCCCCTAGCTCTATTCAGCCCTGTGCATCCCTGCTGACCTTTCGTGGGGATTCCTTTTATTGAGTACTGTCTTCTGTCCTCCCATCTTCCTCTTTGCCTGGAGAAACATGATCCTCTCCCAACGTGTCTGCAGAAGAAAGAAGAAAAAATACAGAGAAAGATAGCTGTCCTGACTACAACGAGACAACCAGGGACAAGCTAGAATCTGAAAGAGGGCTACAGAGATAGAGAAGTTCTACATCACTTTAGATGTTGTGACAGAATTTGGGGAAGCGTATCTTAGATCAACATGCAAGGAATGTTCTGTTAAAGCCTTCCTGCCTACAACATGCATATACAGAACTATGGTTACTTTGGGAAAAAGAACGACTGTCAAATCAGTTTAATTCTGTAGTGTGGATGTGTTCTTTGTTATATTCAAGGTGAGACAAGCCAAATACACAAGAGCAAAAGGAATTTGCCATGCAATGAAGATTGCTTGATGCCCCATATTTTATGCCTGCATCTTTTGTTTCAAAGTATCGCACACTCTAAGGAACATAACCTTTCAAAGAACCTGTTTATCCACAGAACACAACATTTCCATTAGGGCTGTGCTCCACTTTGCTTCAGTTCTTAGAAGCAACATCGGAGCGGCCTGATCCGCCTCCGGTAAAGGCGGAGGTGGATTGGTTCGGGGGGCTGCGGATCGAGGTGAAGCGGATCGCCTCAATCCAGAGCTCCGGACGCAGGTAAGTGGGAGAGAGGAGGACTCATCTGGCACTGCTGCCACCACAGTCCCTGCGGCGACGGTGATGGAGCCAGGTAAGGGGGCAGGGAGGAAGGAGGCTTAACTGTGTCCATCGCAGTCCATCGCAGGCGTCAATTGAGGCTCCAGCTTCAGGAGGAAGCCGGGGCCTCAATTGAAGCCCACAACGGACTGCGATGGATGCAGGTAAGGGGGTGGGGTGGTTGGCCTACCTGGCAGCGGGGGCAGCATCCATGCGGCAATGGCAGAGCCAGGTAAGGGGGGAGGGAACCTTACCTGCATCCGTTGCAGGCTTCAGTTGAGGCCCCAGTTGAAGCCAGAAGTGAAGGCTGCGGCCTCTTCCAGCTTCAAGCCGGGGCCTCAATTGAAGCCCACGATGGACACAGGTAAGGGGGCCGGTGGGTTGACTTACCTGGTTCTGGCGGCAGCGGCGGTGGAGTTGGATCTCGCTCCGCTCTGCGGAGCGGGGGACAGGCGGATCGGCCCGAAGCAGTTCGGGCCTGATCCGGAAGTTCCAGATCGGGCCACAAAGCAGTTCGGGGGGGCCGTGCACAGCCCTAATTTCCATGATGCCCTTTCTCTTTACTGTTTTTCCATAATAATATCTATTGCAGAGTATTACAGATCTTCCTTATAAGAGGTATCAAGTGAAGCCCATTCCCAGCAAATCAAGAAACACAATAAGGAAATGCCTAATAATGAAGATAGCTGTTGCACAGAGATGGAGCAACTATTGAGAAAATCCAACGACGTAGCAACTATCCTTGGATTTGCTCAATAGTTGCTCTTCCCTGCATATTGGTCCTGCTAGTGCATTTCAACTAGGAGTGATCAAACGTGATTAATGGCAGGGGGTGTCTTACACAGCATCTTGTTGGTTTGCTTGCCTCCCAGAAAAACACTACAATTACTGGAGAAAGAAGGTCAACTTGAAATTACTTAATTGAAAAAACTAAATTGTCATCATGCTTTTTTATCATGCAAAATGGCCATCTCTCTCTTTCTCTCTCTCTCTCTCTCCTTGTTTGCACAGCCTGGTATTTAATAGTGAACAATAGGAGCCTGCTCAGCGGGTTCTAAAGAACAGGTGGCTACTCATGGGGAAGATTCCTAAGAGCTAACTGGGTGGCGGAAGTAGGTGTGTCATGGGCATCCGATATGGGTGTGGAGTCCAATGTACTCTCCCTGACCACCACATCTCAGCCTGCTACGTGGACGTGGACCCCAACAGCTGGCTACTGTAGCTTGCCACACCACATGAGCCTCTGGATGGCCCAGTGAGCACCACATGCTCCCAAGCCCTTTGTGACTTGCCATTTTGCTTAGAAATGGTGGCCCATTATTCTGAGTAAAAGGTCTTTTATGCAAATGGCAGCTGTACAGCCACCATTCATGCAGGATTGCAGGTGTGATGGTTCAGTGACTGCCCAGTGGAGCAGACAGAGGTGAGTCCATCCTTCCCTAGGCTGAAAAGATTTAAGGATCTTGGTGGGGATGGAGTGATTTTTCCTTTGAGAGTAGCTCTACAGCTTTGCTTGCTGCCTGCTCAGCCTGCACAATCCGAAATAAACAAGCCCACTGCTCAGAAGACATAGAGGTCATAAAGCCACATATGAAGTGAATCAGATGTGGGAGATGGCCATTCCAATAGAAACAAAGTTACCAGAAAATTCTGTCTCATGAGATATCAGCAACACACATCCATCCCAACACACACCACCAGACTAAGTGTTGAACTCACGTGGATTTGCAGACTTCAAAAAAAGACTTTCCAAGAAACCACAATGTCGGGCAGGAGATGTCTCCATAACCTGGGATGGCTCAGTGCTAAGTTGGAAGTAGTTCTGCTGGGTGGCATTATAGAGCGGCCATTGTACCTCATTGGCCACTGACCCTGTGGGATTCCTGTGGAGGAAGTAATATATATATTACTATTACATATAGTGTAATATGTATATATATATATATATATATATATATATAATTATTTATTACATTTTTATACCACCCAATAGCCAAAGCTCTCTGGGCAATTCACAAGCTTCCAGTAGGGAAGACGGCAATGTGTGAACTCTGAGTGATACTGAGTTGTTGATTCTTTTAAAAATGTATTTCCTACCTTATTGCATGACCAAGGACCTCCAGAATTTTTACAGTATTTATTTATTTATTTCATTTATTTATTTATTTATTTATTTATTACATTTTTATACCGCCCAATAGCCTAAGCTCTCTGCGCGGTTCACAAAAATTAAAACCATAATAAAACAACCAACAGGTTAAAAACACAAATACAAAATACAATATAAATGCAGAACCAGGATAAAACCACGCAGCAAAATTGATATAAGATTAAAATACAGAGTTAGAACAGTAAAAGATACAGAGTTAGAACAGTACCTCCGTCTTGTCTGGACTGAGTTTCAGTTTATTAGCCCTCATCCAGTCCATTACCGTGCCCAGTATTGAAACCTTGTCATCGTCATGATCCCCACAGCTGAACTAGCTGATATGCCCAGCATTGCTCTGGTCTGTGAATAGTGTTTATAACATGCCACTGCTATGCAGTCACATAGAGGATAAAGCCATTTTCAATATCTCCCGCTGAAGAAATTTTATTTATGGAATGTCCTGAAGGAATAATAGCAATTTGTACTGGTCATTACCATGAATCATAGTTTGGTGACAAGAAAAGACTCATGGGAGCCCCACTGGGAGTTGTAGGCAAGCCTTGGTTTTTTATTAAATACTTTAAAAAAAATACTTTCTGGTACATTGTACAGCCAGACCTAAGAGCATGCCAAATTTCAAGTTTCTACTTGGTATTGCTCGGGGGCCCTAAGATATATATGTCTGCAAGGTAATCATCTTAAAGTAGCAGGCCAGTGCTAGGCCTGTGAGTTAACCTTTAAACAAATTAAATTAATTTCTTTTTTTTCCCCTCTCTCACCCTGATGACAACCTTGCAAGGTAGGCCAGTCCTGGGCCAGTGAGGTAACTTCAAAACAAATTAAATTAGTTTCTTCCCCCACCCACCTCTCTCTCTCTCTCTCTCTCTCTCTCTCTGAGGGAGCTGGCTGACTGACTCACAGGTAGCTTGGTTGTTGCTATCAGTGACAGGTCCAGAGCTGTGACCTCCTTCCCTTCTGCTCAAGCCAGCCCAGGCACTCTCCTTTCAGGCCCAGGATAGCAAGCTACTTCCAGATGATGGACGCCAAAGCCTAATAAGTCTTCCCACCCATCCAAGGCATGCTGGGAGTTGTAGACACAAGCCTAGCTCCCTTAATCATTGAACACATCCAAGGTGTGGTGGGAGAGCATGCCAGACAGAAGCAAGAATTACTGAATGAAGTTTATGATTTTTATGTAAAAACCTAACATAACTATTTAAACCAAAGAGTGAATGGAGGAATGACTGATAGCTGAGGCTAGAATGGAATGGTGGGCGGGGTTAGTGGCAGTTGGAGAAAGTCAGGTAGAAGGAGAACAGAGACAGTTAGCAAAAGGTTAGGAAAGTGGGGGCTGTGTTAGGACTGAGACATGCCAGTACTACACCTCCCAGCATGCCTTTGGCAGCCCTCAGATGCCCATGTCCTCTGAGAGTTGCTTTCCTCTTGTTGCTGATGCTGCCCCTTGACAGAGCGTTGAGGAGTAGCATCGCCGAGGAGGACAGGAAAGCAGCTTTTAGTGGATGCGCACAACTCTGGCCAAGTCCTCCTGGGACTGCCTCAGCCCACACTTCTCACCCATGAAGTGCTCCATCAGAAGCCTGTACTGAAGGGCCGGGACTGGGTCAGACACTTGTCCCCCTTTGTCAAGCTTGTTTCTGGGCATGCACAGAGTGCTTCCCTTTCCTCCCTCCCTCTTAAGGGTGAAGGCTGCACATGTGCTTCCCTCAGTTTCTGAGAAAACAGCGATATCAGGACAGAGCATGTCCAGAGTTCAGCCTCTCAAAGACATGCTGTTGTATCTAATTATGGCTTTAAAACACCACATGGCAGGTGGGAGGAGGCACCGCAAATGGATGCAGCCCATTTATGTGAGTTGTTTCCTATTATGTGGAATTGGGGTTGACTGACTTTAGGAATCACAATGGCTACCAAAGGGGAGTTCCAACCAAGGCATGCTGGGAGTTGTAGGAATAAATCTAGGTTTAATTAAATTCTTTAAAAATACTTAAGATGCCAAAATTCATGTTTTTAGACTTTTTTTGGTCCGTGTACACAACAACCTGTCTGGGTGAACAGTATTAAGGCAGTACCATCTGTGGAAGTGGGTAAACATTTTGGGACATACGTGACACACACATACTTTCCGCTTTATAGGTAGAAATTACTAATACCACTACACCTGAAGTGTACACAAGTGTAATTATTGTGTAAAAGAGGTGCAACCTTTTCTTTGCCACCATTCTGTCCAAAGAACTACACCAGTTGGCTTCCATTGCAATCCTATGCATGTTTGTACAAACGCAAGCCCTACTGCATATAAGGCAGCATGTTCCATATGAAGTGTGCTTAGGATTGCTGCTTTATGGTACAGTCTTATCAATAGTGCCCCTGATTATCATAAGCCCCATAATTCACAGGGTTACGATCCTCCTGAACAGGGTGGAAGGAGTAGCAAGGTGATTTTCGCCTCCCCTTATTCCTTCATTTTTTTAATTAGAGCAGCCATTTCTGGAAATGGCCCTTCACAGTTGTCACAGTTTTCAACATTAGATCTAGAAAAAGACAAAGCTGCCATCTTCCTTAAAATTATAGTTCTCATGAAGGACAGATGATGGTTGAATATGACCAGGTGGGTCAGATAACTCCCACGAATGGTCAGGGGCAATGTCTTAGCATTCTCCCAAAGTGGTCTGAAGCACTTCAGTCCCGATCTGACCTACCTTGGACTGATACAGCCCCGATCTGGATTTGGAGCAAAGCAGGATCCAGAATCAGCTTGGGATCCATATCCACACCCAAAATTATGCATAGTCAAAAGTTTGAGCAAGAACAACTTGGACATTGCACAATGCTGTCCTAAAAGCAAGCAAGAGGATAATTAGCTTGCCTTCTGTAAAATTCAAATTATACTAATTATTTCTAATTATGCACTTATATTTCCATTTGTACATTAGCAAAAGCAAATTTGTGGGATTATTTTTTGTTCTCTGGGTCTGAGCCCCAGATCTTTACAGGACTTAGCAGAGCCCCTGGTTTATTGAATGGGTGGGCCTTCCTTCTTTATACAGTAGCGCCGCCCAGAGAGCTTCGGCTATTGGGCGGTATAAAAATGTAATAAATAAATAAATAAATAAATAAATAGCGCAGCATAAGAGGAAAAGACTACGCTTCAGTCTTACCCACTTCTGGAGAATTCAGCCCAATACCGCATCATCCTGCGGCTCAGTGCACCCTCAGCCTTTGAGTATGTTCGGTTGGCGCCCATGGCTGATTCCAGGGTTCCAAACAAATAAGGTACCTCACCACCATGGAGTGCTCCAGTCCATTCAGGCCAAGCAGAGGCGGAGGTGTGATGTGTAAAGGAATAACTGTACACAGGACTCCCAGCTTCACTGAGCTTTGCAGCAAACGTGGCAGCTGGACATACAAAGAGGAAATCACCACCGGACTGTGACAGGGACCAACGGTACTTTGCCAAATCGTGGTCTTCTTTGCTGTACTCCAGCACCACAGCCTGAACCGCTTCTTCAGTACCCTTTCGCAGTGTCAGCGATATCCCTTTCCGAAGTTGCTCCCAACTGATTAGGCTGTGATTGGTGTCAGGAAAAAGAATTGTCACAAAAATAGACCCTTCATCAGAAGCGGCACCAATGAGAATTGGTTTATGGTGAATTTTCCCGGCCTCCACAAGCTTCTGCGGCGCATCAGGCAAAAAATCCCCATCTGTTGTTGGTACGAAGGGAATGTCCAGAATGAACTTGCTTGCATGATGTAGGAATTGCTCATGCTCAGCAAATTCCATGGCATCTTTTTCCTGGAGGCAGCTCACCATAGCAGTATCATTGCCTTCTGCACAGCCCAGGAGCTGGCTGAAATTAAGGGCGTTCTGCTTGGCCTCCTCAGGACTTTTCCAAGACCAGATGGCATTGGGAGCCCCACTCTGAAGCACAGCGTGGGCAAACAGGGGCTGGCTATTTGGTGAGAGAAGATGGAAACCCACGGAGACTCCACCAGAGCTATGGCCAAAAAGGGTCACGCGAGTTGGATCTCCACCAAAGGCAGCTGCATTCTCCTGTACCCACTTCAGTGCCAGCTGTTGGTCCAAGAGGCCCATGTTTCCTGGGGCAGCTGGTGGCAATGAGAGGAAGCCTAGAGCCCCCAGGCGGTAATTAATGGTGACTACAATGACATTCTCATGATAAGCTAAATGTGCTCCATTATATATATCTAAGGAGGTTGTGCCAGTGAAAAATCCCCCTCCATGTATCCAGACAAGGACAGGAGTTGGTGAAGAAGGTGGTGGATGAGGAACCCAGACATTGAGAAAGAGACAATCTTCTGAGAGTGGTCGATTGGCAACCCAAATGTCTGTCTCAGGAAAGCCAGAAAATATTATCTGGGGACAGGCGTTGCCAAAACGGGTAGCCTCGAAGACTTGACTCCATGGCTGATGTGGAACAGGCTTCTGGAAACGTAATTTTCCCAGCGGGGGCTCAGCATAAGGGATGCCCAGATAGGCAGACACAAAGCCAGAGCCAACTGGAAGATCTTTGCCCTTGATTGGACCACTGCTGGTGACTACAACACCTTGCTCTTCAGAGTCAGACTTCGAGATCAGTGGAAAGAGGAGGAGGAGGTAGAAGCATGAAAGTGATGAGATCAGGAGACCAGGCATTGCAGCAGCTGGAAGGAGAACATCCTCAAGCAGGTTACAACAAGCACAAGTTAGATAGGCCATTCCTCTTTCAAGGTAAACATGCTCCAGTTTTACCCTGTGACATGTTGGCACAGCGGAATGGTTCTTTTCGCTCAGGACACCAGATCTGGTCAGCTGATGCCCACTTCGTGTTTAGACCTGTTCTGTGATACATCTATCATAAGAAGAGCCATGCTGAATGGGACCAAAGCTAGATCTACACTACTGCTTTATGCAGGTATTGAAGTGCACTGATAACTGTTGCAGCACATTCCACAGGCCACTTTCATAGTGTTTCATCCTGCTTTTTATTCCACATTCGTAATGATTTGACAGAAGGTGTAGATCTGGCCCATGGGGCCATCTAGTCCAGCATTCTGTTCACACAGTGGCCAAACAACTGTTGACCTGAAACCCACAAACAAGTGCAGCAGCACCCTCCCGCCCATGTTCCCCAGCAATACGTATATAGGCTTACTGCCTGTGACATTGGAGGTAGCACATAGCCATCAGGACTAGTATCCATTGATAGCCTTCTCTGCCAGGAATTGATCCGACCCACTTTTAAAGCAATCCAAATCGGGGGCTATCACTGCACCACATGGTTATGAATTCCATAGTTTAACTCTGTGCTGCATGAAGAAAGACTTCCTTCTATGTGCCCTGAATGTCCCAGAAATCAGCTTCATGGGCTGACACCATTGGGTTCCCTTTGAAGAGGGATCCTTTCAGAGGGATCAGGTCTCGCTATTGTGGGATTTTTATTGATGAGGACAGGGGATTTCCCCACTAAACATTTTTAGTAATATCCCTGCCCCATGGCCCTGATTTCAGTGTTTTTTGCACGCTTGAAAGTGTATCCAACACATTGATATAACTCATTCCCAGTCCCACTCTAAATTTCATTCTTGTGTCACGTTTTCAACCTTTCTCAAAGCAACTCCCTTTTCAGTGGTTACAAACTCACCTCCTTCCTGCCCAGTGCAGTCTGGTCCCTCTTACAGATCAGTTGGATGGAGAAAGCTGGTTGCTAGAGAGTCTGCAATGCTTGCAAGTGTTATAAGTGACAATTATTTATTCACAAGCTACTGTGGGCGCACACATATATGAAGGTCAATGACCACTTGTCTTTCCACTCAGTGGGAGGAGGGCAGTTGGAGGCGTAGAAAGATATACAAGGGGTCAGAGGCCTTGCTTTGGTTGGCACAGAGCAGAGGTATAAGTTAGAACTACTTATTCGCAACCTACATGTATGAAGGTCAATGTCCACTTGTCTCTCCACTCTGTGGGAGGCGGGCACATCGTGGCAGGATAGGAAGATATACAAGGAGGGTCAGAGACCTTGAGTTAGTTGGCACAGAGCAGGAAGTTGTGCTAGGACAAAAGGGTCGTCCCAAGTTTCTACATGTAGCACTGATCCCTTAAGAGCTGTTTCAGAGAATGGAAAAGTTGAAGACAAGGCCACATTGGTAGAATGGATCAAGAAAGGGCCTTTTTGCTTTTTTAGGATGGAGGGGGAAAGACACAAAGGCCAGAAAGCCAAAGAACAACCAGCAGTCAAGTGACAAAGGACGGGGCACATGGGGATTCCTAACTGGCCGGATTTGGCCCATGGACCTAACATCCAATGCCCCTGACCTGGAATAAGAGTAACAGTAGTCTCAGTTGAAATCCAGAATAGAAATTATCCAAAAGAGGCAATTATGATAGTTAGCCCTTTCCAAAGATTTACCATAAGGACAATGAATGTGCATTGGTGTGGAGCGACATTGCCTTATCAGGTTCTACTCCCCCTCCCCATGTGCAGGTGTTCATTTCTAAAAGGAAAAAAAACACCAAAGTGCAGGTGTTCTACACCTCCCCCTCATATGTTTTAATGTGATTTTAGATTGTAAGAATCTGGGCAGGATACTGTTGCTCTTTTATTTCTACATACCATACAGCACCAAGTACATTGTTGGTGCTATTTATAATAATAATAATAATAATAATAATAATAATAATAATAATAATAATAATAATAATAAGGGCCTGTGCATTGTTTCTACAGCAGGAACAGATTTTGCAACCATAATAGTGTCGACCCTCACCACCATCCTCAGGCAGCCCAATCAGTTACATGGGGTTTCCCCCCATATAGTAAGCAAGCATTCATGTCAAACTAGATATTTTTGTTGAATCATGTGAATTTTTTTAACATAGATTTAAGACTACAGAAGCTAAAATGTCACTCAAAAAGAGCAATGGAAAATTAAGTGATAATTAAGTGTGTGTTTTCATGTAGATACTCAACCACTTTCCACTCTAATTTTAGACGCCAGTGAGTGGCAAAGGAGACAGCCATTTTGTGGTTGCAGCCATTTTGAATTTCTGCAAATTCAAAAATCATCTCAAAATAAAGCTTTCTAGGCAAAACAAAATGGTAGCTGCTATAATACCATGCTGCCCCAAAGAATTTCACCTCACTCTCCAAAACATAGCTGAAACAAAACAACCAATTTTAAGGTAGGTGAAACAACGGAGAAATGGCCTTTATCCATTTGGTTAAGCCCTAGTTGCAATGTAAGGTTAAGGAGCGACCAGAAACCACACTTGCAGTCACAATGACTGAGGGTAAGCTATGACCTGTGAGGTTCTTCTGATAGCCCTCTGACCATGGAAAGCTGTTGTAACACTTGTAAAGTCAACACACAGACACACACACACAACACCAGATTTGACTTGGGATGTGGGGGGTTTCTCTCCTCCTTTTTGTTTGAAATAATGGTGGTTATGGACAGCCAAGCCCTTGTGTCAATCATGGAGTCCCATCCCAATCCGTTTAAAACCCAGAAGATAGTAAAATGTTTTAACAACTATACATTGAACAAACTTTTGCTTGTAATCAAGCCCCATGTTCCCTTGAAGGAAACAACCCTCTGCAGGTCATTTGCACCTGACAGCAATCCTTTCCCTGAGGCTGGACCATGAGACAGAGATCCAGGGTCCCACAGCTCTGAGGGCGCCCAAATGCAGTCCTGCCACACACACACTTCCCTCCCCACCAGTGGTATTTTTACCATAAGTCTCCAGTGACCTCCTTCTAAGTAAACTGAATCGTGGATTAGTCTTGGAACCAGTGAAACATTTTACTGCTCCAAGTGGGGTGCAAAGCATAACAAGGTTTTTATTTCTTTGCAGATAGCTTTATTGTTGTCACCACCGTGCACAAAAGGTTTACATTTGCAAGAAAGGTGCCAAAGGTACACATTTGAAGGATCTGGTATTGGAGGCCCCGATGAAGCAGGAAACAATGTCAGGTGCAGACTGTGGGAACGAGGAGGGAAAGGTGTGGGGGTGGGTGGGGAGGTTCTGCTTCTAAGAATTCAGTGTGCTCTTTTCCACTCATTCTTTCTGGACTTCATTTTCCCCTCTTCCTTGTTCTTATCTGCTGAGCATCACCCCCTAGCTCTAAGCATCACTGCTGACTTTCAATCGGGATTCCTTTTATTGAGTACTGTCATCTGTCCTCCCATCTTCCTCCTTGCCTGGAGCAACATGATCCTCTCCCAATGTGTCTGCAGAAGAAAGAAGAAAAAATACAGAGAAAGATAGCTGTCCTGACTACAACGAAACAACCAGGGACAAGCTAGAATCTGAAAGAAAGTTTTTGAGGGCTACAGAGATAGAGGTTCTACATCACTTTAGATGTTGTGATAGAATTTGGGGAAGCGTATCTTAGATCATCATGCAAGGAATGTTCTGTTAAAGCCTTCCTGTCTACAACATGCATATACAGAACTATGGTTACTTTAGGGAAAAGAACGACTGTCAAATTAGTTTAATTCTGTAGTGTGGATGTGTTCTTTGTTATATTCAAGGTGAGACAAGCCAAATACACAAGAGCAAAAGGAATTTGCCATGCAATGAAGATTGCTTGATGCCCCATATTTTATGCCTGCATCTTTTATTTCAAAGTATCGCGCACTCTAAGGAACATAACCTTTCAAAGAACCTATTTATCCACAGAACACAACATTTCCATTAGTGCTGTGCTCCACTTTGCTTTGGTTCTTAGAAGCAACATCGGAGCAGCCTGATCCGCCTCCGGTAAAGGTGGAGGTGGATTGTTTCGGGGGGCTGCGGATCAAGGCGAAGTGGATCGCCTCAATACAGAGCTCCGGACGCAGGTAAGTGAGGGGGAGGGGGACTCATCTGGCACTGCTGCCACCACAGTTCCTGCGGCGACGGTGATGGAGCCAGGTAAGGGGGCAGGGGGGAAGGAGGCTTACCTGTGTCCATCGCAGTCCGTTGCAGGCGTCAATTGAGGCTCCAGCTTCAGGAGGAAGAGGCCGGGGTTCCGGTAAGTGGGTGGGGTGTTTGGCCTACCTGGCAGCGGGGGCAGCGTCCATGCGGCAATGGCAGAGCCAGGTAAGGGGGGACGGAACCTTACCTGCATCCGTTGCAGGCTTCAGTTGAGGCCCCAGTTGAAGCCAGAAGTGAAGGCTGCGGCCTCTTCCAGCTTCAAGCCGGGGACTCAATTGAAGCCCATGATGGACACAGGTAAGGGGGCCAGCGGGTTGACTTACCTGGTTCTGGCGGCAGCGGCGGCGGAGCAGGGAATATGCGGATCGGCCCGAAGCCATTCGGGCCTGATCCGGAAGTTCCAGATCGGGCCACAAAGCAGTTTGGGGGGGGCGTGCACAGCCCTAATTTCCATGATGCCCTTTCTCTTTACTGTTTTTCCATAATAATATCTATTGCAGAGTATTACAGATCTTCCTTATAAGAGGTATCAAGTGAAGCCCATTCCCAGCAAATCAAGAAACACAATAAGGAAATGCCTAATAATGAAGATAGCTGTTGCACAGAGATGGAGCAACTATTGAGAAAATCCAACGACGTAGCAACTATCCTTGGATTTGCTCAATAGTTGCTCTTCCCTGCATATTGGTCCTGCTAGTGCATTTCAACTAGGAGTGATCAAACGTGATTAATGGCAGGGGATGTCTTACACAGCATCTTGTTTGTTTGCTTGCCTCCCAGAAAAACACTACAATTACTGGAGAAAGAAGGTCAACTTGAAATTACTTAATTGAAAAAACTAAATTGTCATCATGCTTTTTTGTCATGCAAAATGGACATCTCTCTCCCTCTCTCTCTCTCTCTCTCTCTCTCTCTCTCCTCGTTTAGTATTTAATAGTGAACAATAGGAGCTTGCTCAGCGGGTTTTAAAGAACAAGTGGCTACTCGTGGGGAAGATTCCTAAGAGCTAACTGGGTGGCGGAAATAGTGATGTCATGGGCATCTGATATGGGTGTGGAGTCCAAAGTACTCTCCCCGACCACCACATCTCAGCCTCCCAATCTGTGTTACGTGGACCCCAACAGCTGGCTACTGTAGCTTGCCACACCACATGAGCCTCTGGATGGCCCAGTGAGCACCACATGCCCCCAAACCCTTTGTGACTTGCCATTTTTCTTAGAAATGGTGGCCCATTATTCTGAGTAAAAGATCTTGTATGCAAATGGAAGCTGTACAGCCACCATTCATGCAGGATTGCAGGTGTGATGTGACTGCCCAGTGGAACAGACAGAGGTGAGTCCATCCTTCCCTAGGCTGAAAAGATTTAAGGATCTTGGTGGGGATGGAGTGATTTTTACTTTGAGAATAGCTCTATAGCTTTGCTTGCTGCCTGTTCAGCCTGCACAATTGGAAATAAACGAGCCCACTGCTCAGCCATCGTAGGGATCATGAAGCCATGTATGAAGTCAATCTGATCTAGGAGATGGCCGTTCCAATTGAAAGCAAAGTTACGAGAAACATCTATCTCATGAGATATCAGCAACACACATCCATCCCGACACACACCACCAGACTACGTGTTGAACTCACGTGGATTTGCAGCCTTCAAAAAAAGACTTTCCAAGAAACCACAATGTCTTGCAGGAGATGTCTCCATAACCTGGGATGGCTCAGTGCTAAGTTGGAAGTAGTTCTGCTGGGTGGCATTATAGAGCGGCCATTGTACCTCATTGGCCACTGATCCTGTGGGATTCCTGTGGAGGAAGTAATATATATATTACTAGTATATATAGTATATATAAAAGATTATATATATATATATATATATATATAGAGAGAGAGAGAGAGAGAGAGAGAGAGAGAGAGAGAGAGAGATGATGATGATGATGATGATGATGATTATTATTATTTACATTTTTATACCGGCCAATAGCCGAAGCTCTCTGGGCAGTTCACAAGCTTAAATAGAGAAGACGGCAATGTGTGAACTCTGTGATACTGAGTTATTGATCCTTTAAAAAATGTTTTTCCTACCTTATTGCATGACCAAGGACCTCCAGAATTTTTACAGTATTTATTTATTTATTTATTTTATTACATTTTTATACCGCCCAATAGCCGAAGCTCTCTGGGCGGTTCAAAAAAATTAAAACCATAATAAAACAACCAACAGGTTAAAAACACAAATACAAAATACAATATAAAAGCACAATCAGGATAAAATGATATAAGATTAAAATTGATTAAGATTGATATAAGATTAAAATCAGCAAAATTGATATAAGATTAAAATACAGAGTTAGAACAGTAAAATTTAAATTTAAGTTAAAATTAAGTGTTAAAATACTGAGAGAATAAAAAGGTCTTCAGTTGGCGATGAAAAGAATACAGTGTAGGCGCCAAGCGGACCTCTCTGGGGAGCTCATTCCACAGCCGGGGTGCCACAGCGGAGAAGGCCCTCCTCCTAGTAGCCACCTGCCTCACTTCCTTTGGCAGGGGCTCACGGAGAAGGGCCCCTGAGGATGATCTTAAGGTCCAAATGTTAGCAGAACCACCTCCATTTTTAGGTGGTTCTGCTAACACCTTCAAAAGATAAGGGGGGGGGCTCTGGTGTTACATTCTGATTGGTTAATGCTGCTACTGGGCCCTGCCCCTTGAAAGCTTTAATACTATACCATATTCCCTATGTCTTTTGTCTGATTGCTCCCTTTGATAGACCAGGCCTTGATTACTAATCAATAAAGCGCTTTTGAACCCTCTGTCGCTGGAATGGTGGAGTCGTGCTTAAGGGCTGTTTGGATCTCGTCCTTGGGTGAAAAGAACATTGATCTAACACAGGCACGTACATATGGGAGGACGCGTTCCTTCAAATAACCTGGCCCCAAACCATTTAGGGCTTTGAATGTCAATACCAGCACTTTGAATCAGGCCAGGACCTGGACTGGCAGCCAATGAAGTTGTAAAAGGACTGGCGTAATGTGATCTCGCCGGCCAGTCCCTGTTGATAAACAGGCTGCCCTGTTTTGTACAAGCTGAAGTTTCTGGACCGTTTTCAAAGGCAGCCCCACATCTAACGCATTGCAGTAATCCAAACGAGAGGTTATCAGAGCATGGATAACTGTAGCTAGGCTACCTCTGTCCAGATAAGGGCGTAGTTGGTATATCAACCTAAGCTGATAAAAGGTGCTCTTTGCCAGTGAGTTCCCCTGTGCCTCAAGTGGCAGTTCCGGATCCAAGAGCACCCCCAAACTACGGACCCGATCCTTTAGGGGGGGTGCAAACCTGTCCAGGACAGGGCAAACATCACCTCGCCAAACAGATGAACCACCTGCTAACAGTACCTCCGTCTTGTCTGGATTGAGTCTCAGTTTATTAGCCCTCATACAGTCCATTACTGTGCCCAGTATTGAAACCTTGTCATCGTCATGATCCCCACAGCTGAACTAGCTGATATGCCCAACATTGCTCTGGTCTGCTCTGACCTGCTTTGGACTGATACAGCCCCGATCTGGATTTGGAGCAAAGCAGGATCCAGAATCAGTTTGGGATCCATATCCAGACCCGAAACTATGCATAGTCAAAAGTTTGAGCGAGAACAACTTGGACATTGCACAATGCTGTCCTAAAAGCAGGCAAGAGGATAATTAGCTTGCCTTCTGTAAAATTCAAATTATACTAATTATTTCTAATTATGCACTTATATTTCCATTTGTAAATTAGCACATGCAAATGTGTGGGATTTTATTTTGTTCTCTGGGCCTGAGCCCCAGATCTTTTCAGGACTTTGCAGAGCCCCCGGTTTATTGAATGGGTGGGCCTTCCTTCTTTATACAGTAGCGGAGCCTAAGAGGAAAAGACTATGCTTCAGTCTTACCCACTTCTGGAGAATTCAGCCCAATACCGCATCATCCTGCGGCTCAGTGCACCCTCGGCCTTTGTGTATGTTCGGTTGGCGCCCACGGCTGATTCCAGGGTTCCAAACAAATAAGGTACCTCAGCACCATGGGGTGCTCCAGTCCATTCAGGCCAAGCAGAGGCGGAGGTGTGATGTGTAAAGGAATAACTGTACACAGGACTCCCAGCTTCGCTGAGCTTTGCAGCAAACGTGGCAGCTGGACATACAAAGAGGAAATCACCACCGGACTGTGACAGGGACCAACGGTACTTTGCCAAACCGTGGTCTTCTTTGCTGTACTCCAGCAACACAGCCTGAACCGCTTCTTCAGTACCCTTTCGCAGTGTCATCGATATCCCTTTCCGAAATTGCTCCCAACTGATTAGGCTGTGATTGGTGTCAGCAAAAAGAAATGTCACAAAAATAGACCCTTCATCAGAGGCGGCACCAATGAGAATTGGTTTATGGTGAATTTTCCCGGCCTCCACAAGCCTTTGCGGTGCATCAAGCAAAAAATCCCCATCTGTTGTTGGTGCGAAGGGAATGTCCAGAATGAACTTGCTTGCATGATATAGGAATTGCTCATGCTCAGCAAATTCCATGGCATCTTTTTCCTGGAGGCAGCTCACCACAGCAGTATCGTTGCCTTCTGCACAGCCCAGGAGCTGGCTGAAATTAAGGGCGTTCTGCTTGGCCTCCTCAGGACTTTTCCAAGACCAGATGGCATTGGGAGCCCCACTCTGAAGCACAGCGTGGGCAAACAGGGGCTGGCTATTTGGTGAGAGAAGATGGAAGCCCACGGAGACTCCACCAGCGCTATGGCCAAAAAGGGTCACGCGAGTTGGATCTCCACCAAAGGCAGCTGCATTCTCCTGTACCCACTTCAGTGCCAGCTGTTGGTCCAAGAGGCCCATGTTTCCTGGGGCAGCTGGTGGCAATGAGAGGAAGCCTAGAGCCCCCAGGCGGTAATTAATGGTGACTACAATGACATTCTCATGATAAGCTAAATGTGCTCCATTATATATATCTAAGGAGGATATGCCATGGAAAAATCCCCCTCCATGTATCCAGACAAGGACAGGAGTTGGTGAAGAAGGTGGTGGATGAGGAACCCAGACATTGAGAAAGAGACAATCTTCTGAGAGTGGTCGATTGGCAACCCAAATGTCTGCCTCAGGGAAGCCCGAAAATATTATCTGGGGACAGGCGTTGCCAAAACGGGTAGCCTCGAAGACTTGACTCCATGGCTGATGTGGAACAGGCTTCTGGAAACGTAATTTTCCCAGCGGGGGCTCAGCATAAGGGATGCCCAGATAGGCAGACACAAAGCCAGAGCCAACTGGAAGATCTTTGCCCTTGATTGGACCACTGCTGGTGACTACAACACCTTGCTCTTCAGAGTCAGACTTCGAGATCAGTGGAAAGAGGAGGAGGAGGTAGAAGCATGAAAGTGATGAGATCAGGAGACCAGGCATTGCAGCAGCTGGAAGGAGAACATTCTCAAGCAGGTTACAACAAGTACAAGTTAGATAGGCCATACCTCTTCCAAGGTAAACATGCTCCAATTTTACCCTGTGACTTGTTGGCACAGCGGAATGGTTCTTTTCGCTCAGGACACCAGATCTGGTCAGCTGATTTAGACCTGTTTAGACCTGTTCTGTGATACATCTATCATAAGAAGAGCCATGCTGGATGGGACCAAATCTAGATCTACACTACTGCTTTATGCAGGTATTGAAGTGCACTGATAACTGTTGCAGCACATTCCACAGGCCACTTTCATAGTGTTATACCCTGCTTTTTATTCCACATTCATAATGATTTGATAGAAGGTGTAGATCTGTCCCATGGGGCCATCTAGTCCAGCATTCTGTTCACACAGTGGCCAAACAACTGTTGACCAGGAACCCACAAACAAGACATGAGTGCAGCAGCAGCACCCCACCCATGTTCCCCAGCAATACGTATATAGGCTTACTGCCTGTGACATTGGAGGTAGCACATAGCCATCAGGACTAGTATCCATTGATAGCCTTCTCTGCCAGGAATTGATCTGACCCACTTTTAAAGCAATTCAAATCGAGGGCTATCACTGCACCTCATGGTTATGAATTTCATAGTTTAACTCTGTGCTGCATGAAGAAAGACTTCCTTCTATGTGTCCTGAATGTCCCAGAAAGCAGCTTAATTGGCTGACTCCATTGGGTTCCCTTTGAGGAGGGATCCTTTCAGAGGGATCAGGTCTCGCTATTGTGGGATTTTTATTGATGAGGACAGGGGATTTCCCCACTTAACGTTGTTAGTAATATCCCTGCCCCATGGCCCTGATTTCAGTGTTTTTTGCACGCTTGAAAGTGCATCCAACACATCGATATAAATCATTCCCAGTCCCACTCTAAATTTCATTCTTGTGTCACCTTTCTCAAAGCAACTCTCTTTTGAGTGGTTACAAACTCACCTCCTTCCTGCCCAGTGCAGTCCGGTCCCTCTTGCAGATCAGTTGGATGGAGAAAGCTGGTTGCTAGAGAGTCTGCAATGCTTGCAAGTGTTATAAGTGACAATTATTTATTCACAAGCTACTGTGGGCACACACATATATGAAGGTCAATGACCACTTGTCTTTCCACTCAGTGGGAGGCGGGCAGTGGGAGGCGTAGAAAGATATACGAGGGGTCAGAGCAGTTGGCAGCAGTTGGTTGGCACAGAGCAGAGGTATAAGTTAGAACTACTTATTCGCAACCTACATGTATGAAGGTCAATGTCCACTTGTCTCTCCACTCAGTGGGAGGCGGGCACATCTTGGCAGGATAGGAGGATATACGAGGGGTCAGAGACCTTGCATTAGTTGGCACAGAGCAGGAAGTTGTGCTAGGACAAAAGGGTCGTCCCAAGTTTCTACATGTAGCACTGATCCCTTAAGAGCTGTTTCAGAGAATGGAAAAGTTGAAGACAAGGCCACATTCGTAGAATGGATCAAGAAAGGGCCTTTTTGCTTTTTTAGGATGGAGGGGGAAAGACACAAAGGCCAGAAAGCCACAGAACAACCAGCAGTCAAGTGACAAAGGAAGGGGCACATGGGGATTCCTAACTGGCCGGATTGGGCCCACGGACCGAACGTCCAATGCCCCTGAACTGGAATATGAGTAAGAGTAGGGTGACCATATGAAAAGAAGGGCAGGGCTTCTGTGACTTTAGCAGCAGTATTGAAAAGGGAATTCCAGCAGGTATGGAGAATCTGGTGACATTTCCTCTTTTCTTGGATGAATTTCAGTTGGTACAGCTCGAGGATGTTGACAAGGTGCTTGGACTGGTCCGCGTGACCACCTCTGTACTGGATCCTTGCCCCCCTTGGCTAATAAAAGGTAGCAGGGATGGAACAGCCGGCTGGGCCAAGGATGTGATTAATGCCTCTCTGTGAAAGAGAGTGGTCCCAGGCTGTCTGAAAGAGATGGTAATCAGACCATTCCTGAAGAAAACTTCCTTGGACGCGGAAAATCTTAGTAACTACAGGCCGGTAGCAAATGTTCCATTCCTGGGCAAGGTCCTTGAGCGGGTGGTTGTGGGCCAGCTCCAGACGCGCTTGGATGAGACTGATTATCTGGATCCATTTCAGTTGGGTTTCAGGTCTGGTTTTGGCATTTTAACATTTTAACAGCATTTTCACAGCATTTAACAACGTTAAGTTTGTTTTTTAATGGACCCCAGAATTGTTGTTTTTAAATGGATACTGTTGTTTTTACACTGTTGTTTCCATGTTTCTGATGGTTTTTTAAATTTTGTATACTTTTTAATGTCTACCATTTTTAACTGTTGTAAACCACCCAGAGAGCTTTGGCTATGGGACGGTATATAAATGAAATAAATAAATAAATTCATCACAAGAGGTGCCCTGCCCTCTTTTAAATCTGGTCACTCTACTATTGCTCCTGCACTTTAACTGTGGTGATGAAGAGGGAATTTCACCAGGTTCCCCATATATACAAATGACACCTGCTGAAATTCTCTTTTCTATGCAACTGTTAAAGATACAGGAGCCCTGTCCTCCTTTTCATGTGGTCACCCTAAGTAAGAGTAGTCTCAGTTGAGTGAAAAGAGCAAAATCCAGAGTAGAAATATTCACTACAAGGGGAATGAATGTGCACAAGCGTGGAGTGACGTTGCCTTAACAGGTTCTACTACCCACCCACCCCAATGTGCAGGTGTTCATTTCTACACGTAAAATGGGCCTGCGCATTGACTCTACAGCAGGAACTGATCTTGCCACCGTAATAGTGTCGACCCTCAGGCAGCCCAATCAGTTACATGGGGTTTTCCCCTTATGGTAAGCATTCATGTCTTGTTAAGCGTGGCTGATACCAGGCTTGAGTCGGCCCTTGGAATTGAGATGCCAATGCCCAACTTTTCCTCATATCTACCTTGGATTCAAACTCCATCAGGCCCACCCCTGGCACTGCTTCCAACAACTGCCATTACTTGGGACCCCGGCAGCTGCCAGTTCCTCATCCCCTTTTCCCAGCTGTGCTCCCCACGTGCCATTGCTGGCGCATTTGGGTAGGAGCTGGGTGGATACCCTCTTATATTGCACAAAGTGCTGTGCCCAGCATTGATGTCAGGCATTGCATTTTGGATAAGAGAAGATGGCTGCCACCCAGCACCACTCAAGAGTCAAATGGCTGCTCAGCTCTCAGTCAGATGTGCCACTGCTGCCAACTAATTGTATCTGTGCTGATGGAGTGCCTGAACAGTAGCTGCAATGCTGCTGGAAGGCCCAAGCAATGTTCGGCCTAACAGATGGGTGGAGCCACTGGCATGCTGGGCCTCAGCTACATGGGCTGTGACAGGTGTGGGGGAAATAAAGCATGAAGAGGTAACAGTTATGTTAGTGATAAGGACATGAGCATAATTGAGAAGGGCGTAGAGCAAGAGATGCTGATTTGCTGTTGCTAAGATACGTAGGCACTTGGAAGGACATGTGCACAAAGGTTGTTTACTCCACTGTATAAGAAGGTCTGCTGTAACTGCTCTCGGGGCCCTCTCTTCTCCTTTTGGGCTGCTGCCCACAGTTGTGCTAACTCTGTTTTGCTGCAGACAATAAAGCTCTTAGTGTGACACTGGTCTCTTGTCAGTGCCTTGGAAATCCATGACACAGGGCTCAGACATGCTGGGTGCTGAGCCTAATGTTAGGGGAGGTGAACGTTTTAAATGGAGCCACCAAACACTTGATTGGGGCTTCTGATATTGGCCTCATCACACATCCCCCAAATCTAGTTATTCCATAGCAGGAATTCGTGGTAGGCAATGGGATTAAACCTCATTATATCCATTTGTTTTCTTGATTTAAGGAGGTTCATTAAAATGTAAGTTTAGAAGCTTGGATCTCTTAGTTTAGAGCAAGTTTTGGGGTCATAGTAAATACTTTTGTTGAATCGTGTGGATTTTTTATCATAGATTTAACACTACAGAAACTAAAAATGTCACTCATAAAGAGCAATAGAAAATTAATTAATAAGTGTGTTTTTCATGTATTTATTTATTTTATTTATTTATTTATTACATTTCTATACCGCCCAATAGCCGGAGCTCTCTGAGCAGTTCACATAAATTAAAACCATTCAAAGTATAAAACAACAGTATGAAACCATAATATAAAATACAATATAAAAGCTCAACCAGATAAAAACAGCAGCAAAATCATCTCAAAATAAGGTTTCTGGGGAAAAATAAAATAGTAGCTGCTTTAATACTTTGCTGCCCCAAAGAATTTCACCTCACTCTTCAAAATATAGCTGAAACAAAACAGCCAATTTTAAGGTAGGTGAAACAACTGAGAAATGGCCTTTATCTATTTGGTTAAGCCCTAGTTGCAATGTAAGGTTGGGTGACCATATGACCGGATTTGCCCGGATTTGTCCAGGGTTTTGATGACAAATCCGGGAGGGGGAGGGGAAATCTGGATTTTCCAAAGAGCAGCTCTAATGGGACTTAACAAAAATGCTTATAACTCTGTCATTTTTAAAGATAAAGAGATGAAACTTCACACCATGATAGGATTTAGGTAGAGCTTTAGCCACACCAAATTTGAAACAGATCCGTTCATCCATTGATGTTTTAGGATTTTTTAAAAAATTGAGGTTTTAAAATTATTAATTTTAATCCATCATTTTTAAAGATAAAGAGCTGAAAGTTGGCACCATGATAGATTTTAGGTAGTGCTTTAGCCATACATTTGAAACAGATCTGTTCATCCACTGATTTTTAGGAAGTTTTTAAAATTTGAGGATTTAATTTTTAAAAATATATATATTATTTTTAAAGATAAAGAGATGAAACTGGCACAATGATTGCTCTTAACAAGGACTTTAGCTATGCCAAGTTTGAAACAGATCTGTCCATCCATTGAGTTTTAAGATTTTTTTAAAGAAGTTTGAGGTTTTAAAATTATTATTTTTAAATGACATTTTTAAAGATAAAGGGCAGAAAGTTGGCACCATGATAGCTCTTAAGGAGAGATTTAGCCATGCCGAGTTTGAATCAGATCTGTTCATCCATTGTTTTTTTAGGATTTCTTTTAAAAGTTCAAAATTTTAAAATTATTGTGTTTTAAAACTGCTGGAGCCATATCCTTCAAACTCAGGTTGTCAAACCTCCTCTTTGGAGCAGTTTCAGCCCTTGGCATTAAGGGGATCTCCAGTCTTTAGGTAAGAAGTCTTGGGCAAGCAGGGCACCTTTCCTGTTGCAGATCTGGTGGGCAGTCGGGTACCTGGAGCTCAGCAGAGGCAAGGCATCCACAAATCAAAATGACATTGAATCTCTCACTTGTTCTTTATTTCAGTGATTTTAACATTAAGATGTTATGTAGAACAGATTTGTCTTAAATGTGTGTTGTAAAATCAGACATGTGACCAAGGCTATATTCGGGTGGGCACGCCCCCTTGGTGCTGGACACCCCCCCTTGGGGGCTGGCCATGTTGTCCTCCTTTTTGGTTTCCAAAATATGGTCACCCTAATGTAAGGTTAAGAAGTGACCAAAAACCACACTTGCAGTCAGAATGACTGAGGGTAAGCTATGACTTGTGAGGTTCTTCTGATAGCCCTTTGACCATGGAAAGCTGTTGTAACACTTGTAAAGTCAAGACATAGACACACACACAACACCAGATTTTGCTTGGGATGTGGGGGGGTTTCGCTCCTCCATTTTGTTTGAAATAATGGTGCTTATGGACAACCAAGCCCTTGTGTCAATCATGGAGTCCCATCCCTATCAGTTTTCAAAGTATCAAAACCCAGAAGATAATAAAATGTTTTAACAACTATTGAACAAACTTTTGCTCCACATCAAGCCCCATGTTCCCTTGAAGGAAACAACCCTCTGCAGGTCATTTGCACCTGACAGCAATCCTTTCCCTGAGGCTGGACCATGAGACAGAGATCCAGGGTGCCACAGCTCCGAGGGCTCCCAAATGCAGTCCTGCCACACACACACTTCCTTCCCCACCAGTGGTATTTTTACCATAAGTCTCCAGTGATCTCCTTCTAAGTAAACTGAATCCTGGATTAGTCTTGGAACCAGTGAAACATTTTACTGCTCCAAGTGGGGTGCAAAGCATAACAAGGTTTTTATTTCTTTGCAGATAGCTTTATTGTTGTCACCACCATGCACAAAAGGTTTACATTTGAAAGAAAGGTGCCAAAGGTACACATTTGAAGGATCTGATATTAGAGGCCCTGATGAAGCAGGAAACAATGTCAGGTGCAGACTGTGGGAACGAGGAGGGAAAAGTGTGGGGGGGGATTTTTTTATTATTATTATTATTTATATAGCACCATCAATGTACATGGTGCTGTACAGAGTAAAACAATAAAATAGCAAAACCCTGCCGCATAGGCTTACATTCTAATAAAATCATAATAAAACAATAAGAAGGGGAAGAGAATGCACCAAACAGGCACAGGGTAGAGTAAAACTAACAATATAAAAGTCAGATCAAAATCAAGTTTTAAAAGCTTTAGAAAAAAGAAATGTTTTTAGCTGAGCTTTAAAAGCTGCGATTGAACTTGTAGTTCGCAAATGTTCTGGAAGAGCGTTCCAGGCATAAGGGGCAGCGGAAGAAAATGGACGAAGCTGAGCAAGGGAAGAAGAGACCCTTGGGCAGGTGAGGAACATGGCATTAGAGGAACGAAGAGCACGAGCGGGGCAATAGTGTGAGATGAGAGAGGAAAGATAGGAAGGAACTTGACAGTGAAAAGCTTTGTAGGTCAACAAGAGAAGTTTATATTGGATTCTGAGGTGAATTGGAAGCCAATGAAGAGATTTCAGAAGTGGAGTAACATGGTCAGAGCGGCGAGTCAAGAAGATGCTCTTAGCAGCAGAGTGGTGAACAGAAACCAACGAACTGATGTGAGAAGAAGGGTGATGTTCATTTCCCCCTCTTTCTTGTTCTTATCAGCTGCGCATTACCCCTAGCTCTAAGCATCACTGCTGACTTTCAATTGGGATTCCTTTTATTCAGTACTGGATTCCTTCCGCCCATCTTCCTCCTTGCTTGGAGAAACAGAAGCCTCTCCCGATGTGTCTGCAGAAGAAAGAAAGAAAGAAAGAAAGAAAGAAAGAAAGAAAGAAAGAAAATGAAGAGAATTATGGCTGTCCTGACTACAATTACATAGGCCATAGCTAGACCTAAGGTTTATCCCAGGATTGTCCTGGGGTCAAACCTGTTCATCTAAGTGCCACACAGGACATCCAGTGCTCAGGCAGGGGTGAACCCTGGATGATCCCAGGATAAACCTTAGGTCTAGCTGTGGCCGTAGACAACCAAGGAGAAGCTAGAATCCGAAAGAGAGATTTTCAGGACAAAAGATGTAGAGCACTTCTATAACAGTTAACACGGCAGAATTTTGGGAAGTGTATCTTAGATCAGTGTGCTAGAAATGTTCTGTTAAAGCCTTCCTGCTCCCAACACAGTTGTACGCAAACCACATAGGACTACGTTCTTTGTTTTATACAAAGCAAGACAACCAAATGCACGAGAGCAAAAGGAATTTGTCATGCAATTTATTTATTTATTTATTTATTACATTTCTATAGCGCCCAATAGCCGCAGCTCTCTGGGCGGTGCAATGAGGATTGCCTGAGGCTCCCTATTTTATACCTGCATCATTTATTTCAAATTATTGCATACTCTAAAGAAGATAACCTTTAAAAGAACATTATATATCCACAAAACACAACATTTCCATGATGGCCTTTCTCTTTACTGTTTTTCCATAATAATTTGTATTGCATAATATTTCAGATCTTGGATATAAAAGATATCAAGTGAAGCCCATTCCCAGCAAACCAAGAAGTGCAATAAGGAAATGCCTAATAATAAAAGTTCCTGTTGGCACAGATATGGAACTATCCTTGGATTTGCTCAATAGTTGCTCTTCCCTGCATATTGGTCCTCCTCGTGCATTTCAGTTTGGAGTGATCAAATGTGGTCACTGACGTGGGGAATGGAAGATTGGAGCTGTGAGGGTTCAGCAAACGCCCATCCCTAAGCCCTATCTGAGTGGCAGAAATAGGGGCATCATGGGTGTCTGATACGGGACTGGAGTCCAAGAGACTTTGCTGCACTTGACCTAATGAACTGGGATCTGGGATCTGGCTGGCCAACTGGCTGGCCTCACTCGCCACACCACGTGAGCAACTGGACGATCCAGCGAGCGCCAGGCAGCCATTTGCATTCTCTTCCCCTCCTTATTGTTTTACTATGATTTTATTAGATTGTAAGCCTATGCGGCAGAGTCTTGCTATTTACTGTGTATAATCTGTACAGCACCATGTACATTGATGGTGCTATATAAATAAATAAATAAATAATAATAATAATAATAATAATAATAATAATAATAATAATAAATCTGTCTCCTCGAGAGCTGGCATTTTTGTAAAACGGGTGGCTCATTATTCAGAGCAAAAGGGCTTTTATGCAAATTGTGGCCATAAAGCCAACATTCCTGCAAGATTGGAGGCCTGAATGGACAGGTGGCCACACAGCTTCAGTGAGCACCAAGCAGCACAGATGGAGGTGAATCAACCCCTCCCTAGACTGAAAAGATTCAAGGATCGTGGGGGCTGTCTTGAAGAAGGAGCATTGGCACCTCCACCTCCCAATACCCTGCGCTTGCACTCCTTTAGGAATGAGTGAGGGGTTTGCATGTGAGGAGGGGTGCCCGTCCCGTGCACCACCTGTACACCGGGGCACCCGCACCTCCTCACATACCTCCAATATTTTTGTTTTGTTTTTAGCCTATTTTTCAGGGACCAAGAGTCCTTCCCCCCACACTGGAGAAGCACGGAGGCGTTCCAGTAGCCATTGGCCCACTGGCCCACCCCCTTCCACCTGCCTGGGAAGATGGCGAACAATCAGGTGCTGCCATCTGCCTGGACAGGCCTCCAATGCAACTCCAGAGCAAGGCAGCAGACGGCAGATGCCGTCGTCCTTTCACTGAAAAAGAGAAAAGTCAGGGTAGGTCACCGACTTTTTTATTTCGGAGCTTCAGGGGAAAGCCCTGGGATGGCTCTGCAATGTCTGCTGTGTCATACAAATGACCTAGCGCCACTGCGGAGCCACCCTGGGGCTTTCCCCTTATCAAGACAAGCCCTTGGTGGGGCTGGAGTGATTTTTCCTTTGGGAGTAGCAGTACTTATACATAGTTTTGCTTGCTGCCCACTTAGCCTGTACAATTGGAAATAAACGAGCCCAGTGCTCAGCCATCATAGGGATCATGAAGCCATGTATGAAGTCAATCCGATCTAGGAGATGGCCATTCCAATTGAAAGCAAAGTTACGAGAAACATCTATCTCATGAGATATCAGCAACACACATCCATCCCAACACACATCACCAGACTACGTGTTGAACTCACGTGGATTTGCAGCCTTCAAAAAAAGACTTTCCAAGAAACTACAATGTCGGGCAGGTGATGTCTCCATAATCAGGGATGGCTCAGTGCTAAGATTAAAGAAGTTCTGCTGGGTGGCATTATAGAGCGGCCACTGTACCTCATTGGCCACTGACCCTGTGGGATTCCTGTGGAGGAAGTAAAATATATTTATATTCCAGTAGGGAAGACGGTTGTGTGTGAACTATGAGTGAAACTGAGTCTATTGTTCCTTTTAAAAATGCATTTCCAAGAGGCCCATTTCCTACCTTATTGCATGACCGAAAGCCTCCAGAAAGTTTACAGTATTGAAACCTTGTCATCATCATGATCACCACAGCTGTATTACCTTTGACGTGATCATCTTGACATCTGAATATCTAATACCACTACACCTGAACTGTACACAGGTGTAATTATTGTGTTAAATAGGTGCAACCTTTTCTTTGCCACCATTCTACCCAAAGAGCTACACCAGCTGGCTTCTAGCGCAATCCTATGCGTGTTTATTCAGACACAAACCCTACTGTATATAAGGCAGCATATTCCATGTTAAGTGTGGTTTGGACTACTGACTATGGTGCAGTCCTAACTATAGTGCCCTTGATGATCAAAAGCCCCGTAGTTCACAGGGTTACAATCCTCCAGAGCAGGTTGGGAGGAGCAACACGGTGATTTTCCCCTCCCGTTATTCCTAACCTGCATTTTTTTCTTAGAGCAACCATTTCAGTTGTTACAGTTTTCAACATTAGATCTAAGAAAAGGCAGAGCTGCAATCTTCTTTAAAATTGTGGCTCTCATGAAGGACAGATTGCAGCCAAACACGACCAGACTGGTCAGGTAACTCCCGCAAGCGAGTTGGGACAACGTCTTGGCATCCTCCCAAAATGGTCTGAAGCACTTCAGACCCGATCTGACCCGCTTCAGACTGATACAGTCCCAATCAAGATTTGGAGCAAAGCAGGATCCAGATTCAGCTTGGGATCCAAATCCAGACCCGAAGTGGTGCATAGTCCAAAGTTTAAGCAAGCACAGTTTGGGACATTGCACAGTTCTGTCCTGCAAGCGAGCAAGAGGTTAACTAGCTTGTCCTCTGTAAAATTCAAATTATACTAATTATTTCTAATTTTGCACATACATTTGCATTTGTAAATTAGCACATGCAAATTTGTGGGATTTTATTTTCCTATGGCCCTGTGCCCCAGATCTTTTCAGGACTTAGCGACACCCCTGGTTTATTGTATGGGTGGGCCTTCCTTCCTTACACAGCAGCAGAGCGTAAGAGGAAAAGACTATGCTTCAGCCTTACCCGCTTCTGGAGAATTCAGCCCAGTACCGCATCATCCTACGGCCCAGTGCACCCTCGGCCTCCGTGTATGTTCGGCTGACACCTACTACTGATTCCAGGGTCCCAAACACATAAGGTATCTCAGCACCGTGGAATGCTCCAGTCCATTCAGGCATAGCAGAACCAGAGGTGTGATGTGTAAAGGAATAAATGTACACAGGAATCCCAGCTTCTCTGAGCTTTGAAAGAAATTTGGTAGACGAGCATTCAATGATGAAATCACCAATGAACTGTGACAAGGACCAACGATACTTTGCCGGACCATGGCCTTCGCTGTATTTCAGTGCCACCGCCTCAACAGCTTCATCAGGTTCCCTTTGCATAGTCATCCCTATCCCTTTCAGAAGTTGTTCCCAACTGATTAGGCTGTGATTGGTGTCAGGAAAAAGAAATGGCACAAAAGTAGACCCTTCATCAGAGGTGACACCCATGAGAATTGGTTTATGCTGAATTTTCCCGGCTTCCAGAAGCTTCTGTGGCTCGTCAAGCAAAAAATCCCCATCTGTTGTTGGTACAAAGGGAATGACCAATAGGAACTTGGTGTTTTGAAGGAGGGATACCTCATGCTGAACCAATTCCATGGCATCTTTTTCCTGGAGGCAGCTCACCACTGCAGTATCATTGCCTTCTGCACAGCCCAGGAGCTGGCTGAAATTAAGGGCGTTCTGCTTGGCCTCCTCAGGACTTTTCCAAGCCCAGATGGCATTGGGAGCCCCACTCTGAGGCACAGCTTGGGCAAACAGGGGCTGGCTACTGGGTGAGAGTAGATGGAAACCCACGGAGGCTGCTCCAGCACTCTGGCCAAAAAGGGTCACGCGAGTTGGATCTCCACCAAAGGCAGCTGCATTCTCCTGTACCCACTTCAGTGCCAGCTGTTGGTCCAAGAGGCCCATGTTTCCTGGGGCAGCTGGTGGCAATGAGAGGAAGCCTAGAGCCCCCAGGCGGTAATTAATGGTGACTACAATGACATTCTCATGATAAGCTAAACGTGCTCCATTATACATATCTAAGGAGGATGTGCCAATGAGAAATCCCCCTCCATGTATCCAGACAAGGACAGGAGTTGGTGAAGAAGGTGGTGGATGAGGAACCCAGACATTGAGAAAGAGACAATCTTCTGAGAGTGGTCGATTGGCAGCCCAAATCTTTGCCTCAAGGAATCCCAAAGAAAAGAACTGGGGACAGGCATTGCCAAAACGGGTAGCCTCGAAGACTTGACTCCATGGCTGATGTGGAACAGGCTTCTGGAAACGTAATTTTCCCAGGGGGGGCTCAGCATAAGGGATGCCCAGATAGGCAGACACAAAGCCAGAACCAACTGGAAGATCTTTGCCCTTGATTGGACCACTGCTGGTGACTACAACACCTTGCTCTTCAGAGTCAGACTTCGAGATCAGTGGAAAGAGGAGGAGGAGGTAGAAGCATGAAAGTGACGAGATCAGGAGACCAGGCATTGCAGCAGCTGGAAGGAGAACATTCTTGAGCAGGTTACAACAAGCACAAGTTAGATAGGCCATTTGTCTTTCAAGGTAAACATGCTCCAATTTTACCCTATGACTGGTTTTGGGCAGCAGAATGGTTGTTTTTGTTCAGGACACCAGATCTGGTCAGCTGATGCCCTCTTCATGTTTAGCCCTGTTCTGTGATACATCTAAGATAAGAAGAGCCAAGCTGGATGGGACCAAAGCTAGATCTACACTACTGCTTTATGCATGTATTGAAGTGCACTGATAACTGTTGCAGCACATTCCATATGCCGCTTTCATAGTGTTTCATCCTGCTTTTTATTCTACATTTGTAATGATTTGACAGAAGGTGTAGATCTGGCCCATGGGGCCATCTAATCCAGCATTCTGTTCACACAGTGGCCAACCAGCCGTCGACCAGGAACCCACAAACAAGACATGAGTTCAGCAGCACCCTCCCGCCCGTGTTCCCCAGCAACATGTATATAGGCTTACTGCCTCTGGTACTGGAGGTGGCACATAGTCATCATGACCAGTAGGCATTGATAGCATTCTCTGCTAGGAATTGATCCAACCCACTTTTAAAGCAATCCAAATTGGGGGATATCACTATACCTCAGGGTTATGAATTCCATAGTTTAATTATGCGCTGTGTGAAAAAGTCCTTCCTTTTATCTGTCCTGAATCTCCCACCAATCAGCTTCATTGCATGACCCCATTGCATTCCCTTTGAGGAGGGATCCTTTCAATGCGATCAGGTCTTTCTATTGTAGGTGTTTTATTGATGAGGACAGGAGTTTTCCCCACTCAACATTCTTACAAATATCCTTTCCCCATGGCCCTGATTTCAGTGTTTTTGCTCAGGCTTGGAACTCCATCCAACCCATTGATATAACTCATTCCCAGTCCCACCCTGACAAAATCTGAACAGAGATGTCTGGAAGACAGTGTGTTTGGAAGCCCCAACTAAGTCAATTAAGGATTGTAAGGCTGGATAGAGCTTTGATAATACAACATACAATGATGCAGCAGCTTTAAAAGGCAAAGTCATAGAGACCAATGACACACAAAAACCCAGGTTGAAGCTAAGGGGCTCTAGTTGAATTGAGCTGGAACCCATCAGCTATGAACAGTTAGCAAAGCAGAAGCACTTTTTTCCAGATCGGAAAAAACAAACCTGAGCCAGTAAAGTCGACATTGGCATGTCATAAATGGGCCTAGAATACCCTCGAATAACCCCAGAGAAAATAAGGAGGAAATAGGATTTGGAGAACCAAAAACCCACAAAAGGTAGTAAATAGGGGAGGTAGGATTTTAGCAAGACTCGTCACCTTCTGTAACCTCAAGGACAGAGCAAACTTCAGAAGGTATCAACAGGAAAATGGCAAGAAAAATTAGGCACCAAGGCACCAATTTTGATGCACATGAAGCCTCGTATAACCGTCTCTACTTTTTTAAAAAAAATAAAACCATGATGTGCAGTCTTGAGAAGAGAGAAATATACAGTATACTCAACTATGTGGATGTGGGTTTTCCTGTACATTGGGTCTTAATCCCTATTTCGCTAATCGGTGATTAAAAGTAGGGCTGTGCTCTGCTCCGTTTCGGGTCGTACAAGCGGTAGCAGTGCAGGATGCTTTGCCTCTGTTAAAGGTGGAGTCAAAGTGAGTCGGGGGGTAGCGAAGCATCGTGAAGCAGACCGCCCATTTGCGGAGCGATCCGCTTACTTACGAAGCTCCACCCACCATTTTGGAACTTTTTCCCCATAAGATTGCATTGGGCAAAAAAGCACATATAACTATTTATTTATTTATTTATTTATTTATTATTTATTTATTTAATTACATTTATATACCGCCCCACAGCTGAAGCTCTCTGGGCGGTTTACAACATTTAAAAATAGTAAACATTAAAAGTATACAATTTTTTAAAAAAAAAAACACACACACACATAAAAAACAGTATAAAAACAACAGTATCCATTTAAAAACAACAATTGTGGGGTCCATTAAAAACAAACTTAACGTTGTTAAATGCTGTTAAAATGCTGTTAAAAATGCCTGGGAGAAGAGAAAAGTCTTGACCTGGTGCCGAAAAGATAACAATGTTGGCGCCAGGCAAGCCTCATCGGGGAGATCATTCCACAGTCGGGGGGCAACCACTGAAAAGGCCCTCTCCCTTGTTGCCATCCTCCGAGCTTCCCTCGGAGTAGGCACTCGGAGGAGGACCTTAGACGTTGAGCGCAGTGTACGGGTAGGTTCATGTCGGGAGAGGCGTTCCATCAGGTATTGTGGTCCCAAGCCATGTAGAGCTTTATAGGTTAAGACCAGCACCTTGAATTGGGCTCGGAAACATATAGGCAGCCAATGCAAGCGGGCCAGAATCGGTGTTACATGCTCAAATCTCCCTGTTCCAGCTATCAATCTGGCCGCCGCATTTTGCACAAGCTGCAGCTTCCGGACCGTCTTCAAAGGCTGCCCCATGTAGAGGGCATTGCAGTAATCTAATTTGGAAGTTACCAGAGTATGGACAACTGAAGCTAGGTTATCCCTGTCCAGATAGGGGCGTAGCTGGGCCACCAAGTTGGTAGAAGGCACTCCGTGCCACCGAGGCCACCTGAGCCTCAAGTGACAAAGATGGTTCTAGGAGAACCCCCAAGCTACGAACCTGCTCCTTCAGGGGGAGTGCAACCCCATCCAGAACTGGTTGAATGCCCCCCATCTGATCAGAGGAACCACCCACCAGCAGCATCTCAGTCTTGTCTGGATTGAGCTTCAGTTTATTAGCCCTCATCCAGTCCATTTTTATTTTTAAAGCTATATCCCTGAAACTTACTGTGCTTAGAAAGTGATGATTGGGGGGTCATTTGTGTCGATTTTCAGAATTTTTCATCATGCAATTTGCTTGCGGTTAATTTTTGTAGAATGGGTAAAGCAGGAGGGGGGAACCTAATTTTTTTAACGTTGATTGACAGGTTAATCTTCCAATCATGATAACTGATCAGCCCATGCGAAGCATTCTCCAATCCCAATGTTGGAGGGGGGAATAAGCAAAGTTAGTAACTTTACTTTCTTGTCTTTGGATCAGACTTTTTTCAATGTTTTGAAGCAGTAGTCCCAGTAAACTCACACACAAAACCTTAAGTAATATACTAAGTAAAATAATAGATAGGCAACTCAGCACTGCGAGGTACCCATCATAACCTTGGTGAACAACTGAATAGATGTGGTGCAAATGGATGATGTGCTGTTTGGCATGTGGACGTGCCCAGTGCCCACTGCCCTTGAGAGTAATCAGAACCCTCCAAAGGGTAACAGTGGAAAGAAACCAATGAGTTGCACAAGTTGATGTGAGATGTGGCTTCTCAAAGGCAGGTACCTAGACAGGACCGGCCAAATGACTGGTGGCACAGTCTCCACTATCCCACTAGGCACATCCACTTTCCCCTTACTGGTAATAAAGACAGACAGGGTTTTTGTTCTAATTTTTCTTGTTGTGATTATTAGTATTTTTATTGTTATCTTACAGTTATTGGCTGGGCATACCCTGGAGCGTGTGAACTGTGTGAACTGTGACAGATTCTGAAAGGATCGTCTATTCAATGGCATCTCTGTTTGAGAGGGGTGTGTGTGTGTGTGTGTGTTATTATTATTATTATTATTTATTTATATAGCACCATCAATGTACATGGTGCTGTACAGAGTAAAACAGTAAATAGCAAGACCCTGCCGCATAGGCTTACAATCTAATGATGGCATATCTGACCCAAAATGATAACATGGTTACCTGCGGGATCGCCTTCTCCCATGCAATCCGTCCCGCACACTCAGGTCCTCTGGGAAGGGTTCACTCCAGTCAGCCACAACCAGGCCGACAACTGCCATCCAGAAGACCCCTCCCTCCTCTGCCCCCAGACTGTGGAACGGCCTGCCGGAGGAGATCCGCCAGCCTAATGCTCTCTCTGAGTATAAGACAGCCGTAAAGACTAGTCTCTTCCGGCAGGCCTACCCAGATGAATTTTAAACATAAGAATTTTAAGATGTTGTGATTGTTATTTTAATACTGTATTGGTTTTATATGCTCTTTTAACTAATTTTTTGTATTATGTTTTATTTAGTTTTGTTCCCCGCCTTGATCTAGAGGGAGAGGCGGGTAATAAATAAATAAATATATCATCATCATCATCATCATCGTGTGTGTGCGTGTGTGCATCTTGAAAAACGAACACGTTGTAGCACTTTGAAATGAGTGGACGGCATGAAAGATTGGATTTCTTTCAAATTGGGAATGAATAAGGATGTATGTGGAAGCTCTCATGGTGGGCAGTTGCAGGTGTGTATGACATGCATTTTTTCCCACATACATGCATTTCTGTAAATGGGGGAGAGGATTTTTTAAATATTCCCCCAAATTCAGGGCATGCTTGGATTTCCTTCAAAATGGGCTTGAATCTGGACACATTTATAAGCAGTCATAGTGGCCATTTTGATGTTTCTAACTTTAAAAGTGACAGAGATGTATGCACTTTTGTTAATTGGGGTGAGGTTTGAGGGTTAAAACTTTAAATATTCCCCAAAATTCAGGACATGATTGGATTTCTTTCAAATTGGGCATGAATAAAGTTGTATGTGGAAGCTCACTTGGTGGGTAGTTGCAGGTCTGTATCTGGAAAAATGACAGAAATATATGCATTTCTGAAAATGGGGGGAATCTTTAAATATTCCCCAAAATGCTTGGATTTCCTTCAAAATGGGCATGAATCTGGATACATTTAGAAGCTCTCGTGGTGCCCATTTTGATGTTTCTAACTAGAAAACTAAAAACGTTATAGGCGTTTAACATGTTCAATGCAAGTCTAGGGAGGGAACACAGAGCACCGATCCGGATCCAGAGCACCGCCATGGAGCGAAGCGAACCATAGGCAGATCAGCCGAAAGCAGAGTGGACCCAATCCAAAAGTTGCAGATTGGGATCCAGAGCGGATCGGGGGTCCGTGCACAGCCCTAATTAAAAGCTGAATAAGAAGACATGGTGCAAGAAATCATGGTTCCTAAATTTCATTCTTGTGCCAGCTTTTCGACCTTTCTCAAAGGAACTGTCTTTTGAGTCGTTATGAACTCACCTCCTTCCTGCTCGGTCCCTCTTGTAGCTCAGTTGGAAGGACAAAGCTGGTTGCTAGAGAGTCTGCATTGCTTGCAAGTGTTATAAGTAAGAACTACTTATTTGCAACCCACATCTATGAAGGTCAGTGTCCACTTGTCTCTCCACTCAGTGGGAGGCAGGCACATATTGGCAGGATAGGAAGATATACAAGGGGTCAGAGACCTTGCTTTGGTTGGCACAGAGCAGGAAGTCATGCTAGGACAAATGGGCTGTCTCAAATTACTACAAATAGCACTGATCCCTTAAGAGCTGTTTCAGAGAATGGAAAAGTTGGAGACAAGGCTAAATTGGTAGAATGGATCAAGAAAGGGCTTTTTTTTCCTTCCCAGGCTTCATCCCACCTACACTTCTGTTCTGGTTTACACTCGAATTATCCCACTTCAGTTATATAGCATTTATACAGCGTATGAAAGCTTAGAAATTTACACCTCTGCTGCAGCGTGTTGCGGAGATCCATTGAGGTTCACTCACACATGTTGTTATCCCCACCCCCCAGATCTCCTTTGTACCTCCTCCTACAGTTTATTGGTTGTTTGAAGTGGGGACAACTCCCCCTCAGAGAACAGGGTCTTGCACTGGGATTTGCTACTCTTGTTACTGAACACCAAAGTAGAACGTTACCTAAGACTGCAGTCAAGATGCCTGTGGAAACCTGCACTGCTTTATAACGGGGCTGAGACCATTCTTTAAGACTGAAGGATGGAAGAAGAGCTCCTCGGACAGAGGACTTCTGAGCCTCATTGGACTTGAGCCTCTGTCCCTGGATGCTTCTGGCCTGGGCAGAGCCTTCCATGCATCTGGGAAGCCTGCTTTCAAAATGCCATGGGGCTATGCTGGGATCATGACCACCAAGAGCAGGGCTTCTGTTGCCACTCCAGGCCAGGGAGCCAAGAGCCACAGGGGGTCAGCGGCAATGGATGAGTGCCGCTCCTCTCCCCCTCCCCTTTTTCTTGTAGGGAGGGTGGGGGGCTTTCCATGCCATGTCCCATTCCACCAAGGTGGACACCCAGCTACAGTGCCCAATGCTGATGTCAGCTGGGGGTGTTTATGGAGAGGGCACTTGCACCATGGGGATACACTGGGAGTCCTCAGCCAGTAGCAGAGGCAGGGAAACTGCTGAGGCTCAGAACAAGAGGTGGTTGGCTGCCTGTGCTCTCAAGCACTCCCAGGAGTGCCTCAGTGGAGCAAATGCCATGATCCAGACTGGTTTCACTGGTTGTAGGTTAATTCCTCCAAGGGGCAGATGCTGGGACTGGGCAGCCACCCACCCCATCACGTGGTCACGGTACAGTTTTTGTGACCCACCCAGGGAGCTTCGGCTATTGGGCGGTATAAAAATGCAATAAACAAATAAACAAATAATACATGCAGCAATCAGCTGAAGAGTGCTGGTAAAGGCATGTTTGACTCAGTATAAAGTCAAGCTACTAAACTACTCCTACAAACATGCATGGACACAGTTGATAAGTCCATGCCTTCACCAACGTGCTTAGATGAACAAAAAAGTTTTACAGCTCCCCACAAGATCCTGTGAGTGGGTGGGGGCCATCCAGTCTCATGCCTGTGTGGCAGGTTTAGCTGTCAAACTTGCTACAAGGTCCTAAATTGAGTGGGTAGAATTAAAATGGAGGATCAATCTAGGAGCAATCTCCCCCTTCCCCTATTGACCCCAGCCTGTGAGTCAACTCTTACGCATGCTTACTACTCAGTAAATAAATCCCCTTGAGTTTAATGGAATGCATTTCCAAATGAGAGCCCCTCAGATTGCAGCTTTAATTTATGCAACTTTAAAAAGGGGGGAAAGGGGGTGGTTGGCTGGTGTGGGTGAGCAAAGCGAGGTAGGAAGTGGTCATCTCAACTCCCAGTGTATGGAGGAGGAGACTTCAAACGCAGCACCAGGGCCTCCAATGGCAGAGAAATTGAGAGGGAAATCACAGTTAGTGAGGAATGTGGTAATGCAAATATCCCTAGCACATACTGCTGGATTCTCCAGCATGGCACCCATGGGCACCAGGGTAGCTTGGACCCCTCTCTTGATGCACGTGAAGCCCCCTAACCCTCCCAAAGTTTTTTTTTAAAAAAAGTTAAAGGCATAATGTGTGCACTTATGAAGAGAGAAAGTGCTCCAGGACGTCTGTGTTTTCTGTGTGTTGGTGGGTGTTTGGCTTATGTTCCCTGAGGCACAAGTTTCCATAAAGCTTTTATTGCTATAATTCCAGTAATTGGCTTTCAGCCATTACTGTCCCATCAATGATTACTGTCCCATCAACAACATAGGCCTTAGCTAGATGTAGCTAAGGCCTTCCCACATGTACGCTGCTTACAAAGATTCTTGAGAAGCACATGGGAAAACCCAGGATTCATGAACATAGGCCTTAGCTAGACCTTCAGGTTCTAGCTAGAGAATAGGGAAGCCTGAAGGACTTCCTTCAGGCCATTACTCATTTACTAGACCTACCTTATAACCCAGGATGGAGGAGGGAAGATCTCGCATTGTGTTTAACGCGAGATCCCTCCTCCGTTTACACGTGAGACGTGATGACCCAAGGAAGAGAGCCCGCCATTTTAAAAAAAAATTAAAGGAGAAGCAGCGCACGAACGCTCGTGCTCTGAAGTTGTTTTTTTAATTTAATTTAGTTTAAACAGAGACAACAGAGGCTGCACAGACAACCCAGACACGTGTTGTAACTTAGCCCCACAGTGCTGGCATGCAACACAGGACATTAGAAAGAGGGTTTCAGAGTCCCGTGTTTGTGCAGGAAGTAGACAGGAGTTCAAAGTCTGGATGTGCGAAGTGGTGCCAATGCACAAGCCTTGAGAAGCTATAAGTGAGAAGTGTGAATGGGTGCAGTAGTGTCCACCGCCCACAACACCCACCCTAATGTAGAGAAACTTGTGACAATCATACAGAAGTTTGTTTGTTTGTTAAAAAAAAATGATATTTAAAAATAAAAAAGTGAGCCAGCTGGCCAGCAGCAAACCCCGTTAACAGTAACAGCAGCTTGCAACGAGTGAGGATACAGTCAGAAAAGATATTTGAGGGAAGGGGAGAATGTATCACACAGAGTATAGCAAAAGCTTCAAAGTACAGCAAAAGCTACAAAAGTAGGCGTGAGTGAAGGTAATTTCAGATACATTGACTGTCTCACTTGTTCTTTATTTCAGTGATTTTAACATTAACATGTTATGTAGAACAGATTTGTCTTAAATGTGTGCTGTAAAATCAGACATGTGACCAAGGCTATGTTTGGGTGGGCACGCCCCCTTGGTGCCAGACATGCCCCCTGAGGCTGGACATGTTGGTGGGCATGCCCCCTTGGGGGGCGACCATGTTGTCCACCTGTTTGGTTTCCAAAATATGGTCACCCTAAATAGGAGAGGAGGAGTGGAAATGTCTTGCTTCTAAGCATTCCGTGTTCTATTCCTTCTTCCCATCTTCCTCCTTGCCTGGTGGAACAGAGTCCTCTTTGGACTTGTCTGAATAATAATAATAATAATAATAATAATAATAATAATAATAATAATAATAATAATTTTTAAAAGGAATATGATTCCCCTCACTACAACTAGATAACCAGAGACAAGTTTGAATCTAGAAAGGGGGTTATGATAAACATAGGAGAATAAATTCGTATTTAATGCATTTCTATACCAACTTTCGGCCAAGGCGTTTTACAGTTTTAAAATACTAAAACAAATAAAAGGTACAAAATAATAATAATAGAAGAGAGCGCTGTCAGGCCAATTCAAGGTATCTTCACTAGCTGAGGGCATGACCCTGGCCTGGGCTTCTCATTTTCTGCCTTCTGTCAAGGCACAGAGCTCTTTTGCAGCTCCTGTCGTGAATGGGGAACTATTGTTTTTATTAAAGTTCAGCAGATTATATTCAGTGTTTGGATTAGCTGTTCTGGTGTGAGAACCTGGTGGTGATTTGGCCTCTTACTGGTCAGTCGGGTTCTGACGGCAGTTATGACAGGTGGAAGCTGGGAACTGAGCCAGATTGGGTTTTTACTTGGCTTTGAAACACGTCAATTGCTGTTACTTTTGCTTAATAAGAAAATAAACACATCGGTATTCATCCAGTGGACGTCAGTACCTACGTGACCTGCAGCTGGCAGTTTATGCAGCAGCAAAATTAGTGCCCTGGTATTCCTCAGATGATGGCAGCAGGTGGTCATACCAGCCTTAGACCTCTCACTTCTCACAGGGTGAAGCATCATAGCCCCAAGGTGAGGAGGGGCTGTACCAACAGTTTTCTCTTAGCCTACTTGATGGTTCCTTCAGGAGCTAATCGCGCAAACTTCCGAAGGTGGGATTTCTCACCCCAACAGGGCATTTATCATTTTTCTACCAGTTCAGCTGCCATGGCGTCCCACGCAAGAATCTTTATATATAAATTCTAAGGCGATGCATGGTAACATGTGGTGTGGAGGCTCTAAAGGCTTCATCCCACATACCTGTTTCCCTCAAATTATCCCCTACAGCATAAAGCTCTTATTATTGTTGTTGTTGTTGTTGCTAGCTCAGGCAGCAGCGCTCCTAAGATCCTTTGCATACCAGGAAAGGGTTTAAGGGGGAGAAATGTTTAAAAAAAATCGTTAAAAAAAAATCAACGGATGACCCAATCCAATTCAAATTTGGTCTGCTTAAAGCTCTCCTAAATATCTATTACTGTGCCAATTTTGATGACTTTATCTTTAAAATTTACACAGATGTAAGCATTTGTTTAATTTGTACTTTAAAGGTATCAAATCCTCCTCCGGCACCCCCAGTGGCCGCTTGGAAAATGGCAAATGATTCGCTCCTAAAGAGGTATCAAAATAGGACGGATCTTTTGGCTTTCAAGCACAGTTAAAGCAGGATGCATGGGAGTACTTCACAGTCAAAGCAGATAATAAGATGGAAAACTTCGGAGTCCTTTTGGACGCAATTCACAGTGATTGCACAGTATAACCCTGGTGTGATGAAGCTCTAAGCTATGACACGCTGGAGGTTCTGAGCTATGAGAAGAACTTTGTGTGGCTAAACAACAGGATATCTAAACACAGCTGGGAGCAGGGGGGAGCAGCTGGGAGGGAGCGGGAGGAGCCCAGAGAGAAGGCCGGGTGTATGATATAATGGCTATTTAAGATGTATTATTTTCCAGCACACCTGAAGGGTATTTAACTATTATTTGATTATTTGAATCTATCTCCACGGAACCCTTGAAGAGCCGTTGGTTGGCAGGCAGGCAGGTGAGCCGCCGGGGGGGGGGGGGAGCAGCTGGGGGGGAGCAGGGGGCAGTCCAATTGATTCCCTGTCAGCCTCACACCTGGCTTTTCCAGGTGCCCATAGCAAAGTATGATACTGAGCAATAAAGTACTAGCGTACGGATGTTCCGTGCAAGTCAAGCTGGTTCCAGGAATTTCATCTAAACCAGGCTGCTATGAATGCTGTTAAAATCTTCCTGCTCTCAATATACATGTACCATTCCCCCCACCCCCAGGGCATATAGTTGCTTAGGAAGAGAGAATGACTGTCAAACCAGGGGCAGATCCACACATAGCTTTCGGGACGCCTTGAAGGCGCTTTGGGGTGTCCCGAAATCGATGATGTGTACCCTACCTTAAGCGTCCCAAGAAGAGGCGGCGGTGGAGGAGGAGGAGGAGGAGGCCCCTCGCCGGGACGGGATGAAGACTTGCCGCGCCCGGCGCCTTCGCTGGGCAATCAGCTCCCCCTCCCCCTGCTGTTTGCCTGGGTGAGATGTTCACTGCCGCCCACCTACCCGCCGGCCTCCTTTTGCCGGCGAAAGAGTCACCCGGGCTTTTTACGTTTCTACACAAAGCTGTTAATCGGCTGCATCAACTTCCGGTTCCTTCACAGAACTGAGATCCGAGCACTACACAAGGAGTTTTTCTTTTCCTGCTTTTCTGCTACATAGCCTCAAGGCGGCTTCTTCCGCCAAGCTCTCTTTGCCGGTTCTTTCGCCGGCAAAAGGAGGCCGGCGGGTAGGTGGACGACAGTGAACATCTCACCCAGGCAAACGGGGGGGAGGCATCTGATTGCCCGGCGAAGGCGCCGGGCGTGGCAAGTCTTCATCCTGTCCCCGGGAGGAGCCGCCGCCTCCTCCTCCGCCGACGCCTCTTCTTGGGATGCTTAAGGTAGGGTACACATCATCGATTTCGGGACACCCCAAAGCGCCCTCAGGGCGTCCCGAAGGCTATGTGTGGATCTGCCCTAGTTTAATTCTGAAGTGTCAATATGTTCTACCTTATGTGCAAGGACAGACAGCCACAGTAAAAGCAGTCCTTCCCCTCCCCAGTGAACCTTGAGAGAGCAGCAGGTGATGGGAATGTCAGGTTTTCGTATTAACCTTAACAGTAATTATTGACAGAGACTTGCAAGCTCAGAACACCTGTTGGTGATTGGGTGGAGTAAGTAAAAGGCTCGCTCTTTCACAGCAGTGTGTGGGGTGGGGCGGGCCACTGCCACTGCCAGAGCAGGGAGTATGCTGTTTGATGTGAAGGGAACATTTGTCAAGGAGAACCATAAAGTGGTTATGCTTACTGTGATTTAGGGTAAGACAATTACTTTGTTATTAGTTGTTGCTACTAGCCTGGTTGTTTTGTTTTGGAAGACTTCTCTGAATAAAAGCATTGAGGATTCAAAGCTCATGCTTTTGTTTATTTGTGAACTGCAGGGTGGAATTTGTAAAACACTACTAATTCCCCCAACAGGGAATAGTGGCAAAAAGGCCCTGTGTCAGCAGCTGGGCTGGCATGGGCATAATGGGGTCTACAAGGGCTGAAACTGCTCACTGCAGCATCCTTATTTTAAAACATTTTAGAGTTAGGAAGCAGCTGACATTAATTTTATTCATTTATTTATTGCACTTATATACCGCTCCCATAGCTGGGGCTCTCTGGGTGGTTTACAGAAATTCTTGGCATGTACATGGTTATGCACATTATTATTATTATTATTAGTAGTATTATTATTATTATTATTATTTCTTACTTTCACTTTAAGGGTATATTATGCATTTCTGTGACTGGGATCAGGGCAGCAGAAGTAAACTTGGTTTTATTATTCCTCCAGTGGTGATAGGGATATGATTTAAGTAAGTTTAAAATGCAGAACTGCACATGCTCAGAGTGTTTCTTTCTCTCTTTTTTATCACCACATAGCTTCGGCTATGGGGCGGTATATAAATGTAATAAATAAAAATAAATATATACCAGGGTTGGCCAACAGTTGTTGTTGTTTTTCCTTTTGTTTTGTTTACTCTTACATATCAGGAATGTTGAGAGGGGAGAAGTGTTGTATGCACTTCACAATGGAAATAATACACAGATCCTACCCACAACCACCACACCCCAATCATTAAATCCAGGGTTAAATGACCTACCTTCCCTATTGAGCACAAGAGTAAGAAAAGGATGCGATCAAATTAGGATTGCCTGATGCCCCATATTTTATGCCTACATTGTTAATTTCAAAATATTGCATACTATAAAGAACATAACTTATCAAAAAACTTTATACATCCACAGAACACAACAATTCCATGTTACACCTTATCTTTACTATTTTGTGGAAATAATATATACTACAGAGTATTTCAGACCCGGGACATAAGAGGTACCAGTCCAAACCTAAGTTTCCCAAGTGAAGTCCATTCCTAGCAAACCTGGGGGAGATCTACACTGGTATATATAACGTTGTTTTGTCAGTCAGTAAACGTAATATGTTATACCGATTTAAAATGTTGCTGGGCACACGTAGGTATTTTAGTCTTTGTGAACCGCCCAGGGAGCTTCGGCTGTTGGGCTGTATAAAAATGCAATAAATAAATAAATAATAAGTTCCTTACCCTTTTCCTCTCTGGTAGGAATGGGCCACACAATGTATGCTGTAACGTTTTTGTTTCAATTCCCTGTCTTCTTATTGTTCCTCCCACTTCCTCTTTTCTCACAGGGAAGGTGTAAAGGCCGGAACAGAACAGGTCGGAACAACCCCTTTATATTAAAAATCATACCAAAAGTTGGTTGGATAATTTAAAAGGGGGTTGGATAATTTCCTGGAAGCAATGGCTACTAACCCTGATGGTTGTGTGCTATCTCCAGTATTCGAGGTAATAAGCATGTGTGCACCAGTTGCTGGGGAACATGGGCGGGAGGGTGCTGTTGCACCATGTCCTACTTGTTCATCACTGGCCGATGGCTGGTTGGCCACTGTGCGAATGGAGTGCTGGACTAGACCCTTGGTCTGATCCAGCAGGGTACTTTTTATGTTCTTATGTTCCCTGCATATTGGTCCTGCTAGTGCATTTCAACTAGGAGTGAACAAACCAGCATGGGATATCTAACACAGCATCATATTTGTGTGCTGGTCTCCAAGAAAAGCACTATAATTACTGGAGATAGAAGATCAACTTGAGATTACTTATTTATTTATTTTATTTATTTATTACATTTTTATACCGCCCAATAGCCGAAGCTCTCTGGGCGGTTCACAAAAGTTAAAACCATCATAAAACAACCAACAAGTTAAAAACACAAATACAAAATACAATATAATAAGCACAACCAGGATAAAACCACGCAGCAAAATTGATATAAGGTTAAAATACAGAGTTAAAACAGTATAATTTAAATTTAAGTTAAAATTAAGTGTTAAAATACTGAGTGAATAAAAAGGTCTTCAGCTGGCGATGAAAGGAGTACAGTGTAGGCGCCAGGCGGACCTCTCTGGGGAGCTCATTCCACAACCGGGGTGCCACAGCGGAGAAAGCCCTCCTCCTAGTAGCCACCTGCCTCACTTCCTTTGGCAGGGGCTCACGGAGAAGGGCCCCTGTAGATGATCTGTAGATGATACTTTACTGAAAAACTGTATTTTCATCATGTTTTTTTTAATGCAAAATGGCCACTGCTCTCTCAGTGTTTTTATAGCCTGGTACTTAATTAGGCTGACCAAACCCACCGGGGAAGTCTGGTAACCTCTGGAGAATTTGGGCGCAACCGGAGCTGGGCCCCAACTTACCGGGAAATGGAGGCACCCAGCCCACATATTACATGGCAGACATTTTCAGACTAAGCACAGGGATAGAGTCTTGAGGGTATGTGACATTATTGCACTGGGTCATGGGGAAAAAAGTTTGAAGAACACTGCACTAGATGCCCAATGCACCTTGAACAATTAAAATCCCAGCTAAAACCTATTCTGCAAGCTGAAAGTCTGTCAAATATTTTTAAGTGTCTTTCAACTTCCAGAAGGATGCCAACTTTCTGAATTGTGCAGCAACCACCAAAAATACCTCTCTAGCTATCTTTGTTATACAAACAAACAGTCAGGAAGTGTTTCAAGCTGATCTTAAGAACTTATGGCTGCAATCCTGTATTTATTCATCTGGGCGTAAGCAATATTGACATCAGTGGGACTTCTTTCTGAATTGTCTTTGGACAGTACACTCTCTGATTGGGATTTCTGTTCTCTGCACGCTGAGGCAGTGTAAATTCAGAAGATATTTGTCTGTGATAATGGGCATTCATTCTGGCCTTTCTTTGTACTGCTACTGGTGATGGTCTTGTTTATATGGCTAATGAACCAGAGGTATAATGACAAATGTTTAGATTAGTTTCTCATTGATAAACCAAAAGTTGAAACAAGCTTAAGACAGTGAGAAGTGTCTGCAACAAGCTTTTAGTTCATTTTGTTCCATGGCTAATGTTTGCAGGGTAATAGTTGTTTATACTCTTTCTGAATGCTAGGTTGCTAGTTTGTTGTACTAGATTTTTCTGCACCTGTCAAATACTTCATTTATTCAGTGCTGGCAGTGTGCTGAATCTGTGAGTATGGATATGAGAAAGGTGATGGGGAAAGAGTATTAAATGTTAGGAAAGGTGAGACTCTGGCCATCCGGTGAAGGATTTGCAGTCAGAAAAGATATTTGAGGGAAGGGGAGACTGTAGCAAAAGCTCCAAAGTACAGCAAAAGCTACAAAAGTAGGAGTGAGTGAAATTGTTTAGATACACTTGTTCTTTCAGCCACTTGTTCTTTATTTTAGTGATTTTAACATTAAGATGTTATGTAGAACAGGTTTGTCTTAATTATGCGCTGTGAAATCAGACTTGCGACCAAAGCCATGTCTGGGTTGGCACGCCCCCTTGGGGGCTGGACACGTTGGTGGGCACACACCCTTGGGGGCAGCCATGTGGTCCTCCTTTCTGGTTTCAAAAATATGGTCGGCCTAACTTAATAATGAAGAGTAGGAAGCTGATCAACAGGTTCTGTAGAACACTTGGCTACTCCAAACTCCAAGGATGTGTCATATCCTCCTATCTGGGGAGAGATCTGGAGCCAGACAAAAAGCCACAAGGAACATTGGGTGCAGTATGAATTTGGCCAGAAGAGGAAAAACCAAAGCAGGTGTCTGGAGGAGATCCTTAAAAGCTCTCTGGGTGGCAGAAACTATTTTAAGAATTTTGATGGTGCTGGAGTGATTTTTTTTTCTTTGAGACTTATGTACAGCTTTGCTTGCTTCCTGTTCAGCCTGTATAGCTGTAAATAAACAAATCCAGTGCTCAGAAAATGTAGGGATCATGAAGCCATAAATGAAGAGATGACAGTTCCAATCAAAAGCAAAGTTACTAGAAAAATCTATCTCATGAGATATGAGCAATACACTCCCATCCAAACACACGCCACGAGACTCTGGCCATCGCTAGACGGGGCTTTATCCTGGGGTGACCTCTGGGATCATCCCTGTGCATCCACATGATGCACAGGGGATCCTGGGATCAGGGAGGGATGATCCCTCCCTTGCCCCGGTATTTAGCCCTCCCCTTTGGCCTCATTTTTTCCACGGTCCAGGGCTGAGACTGTGGAACGTGTGGCCGGGTTAACCCGACTCTGCTTGATTCCTCGCGAGGAGCCAGGAGCCACGCATGGGGCGCTGCGCTCCTCAGGAGTGTTGCACCCATTGGGTAGGGTGAGGGGAGCGGGGAAAATATTTAAAAAAAAAAAAAAACACCTTACCTTTAAAAAAAAAATGTTGGGCGCGACTCCTCTCCTTCTGAGGTTGTCGTGCATCGCATGTAAACAGAGGGAGGGGTCTCACATTAAACACAATGCGAGATCTTCCCTCCTCCATCATGGGATGACAGGTAGGTCTAGCTAAGGCCTAAGTGCTAAACTCATGTGGATTTGCAGCCTTCAAAGAAAACATTTCCAAGAAACCACAGTGTTGAGCAGGAAATATCTTCATGATTTGGGATGGCTCAGGATGAAGAAGAAAGAAGTTCTGCTGGGTGGCATTATAGAGCGGCCACTGTATCTCATTGGCCACTGACCCCGTGGGATTCCGGTGGAGGATGTAAAATATATTTATAATCCAGTAGGGAGTATTTCACAGCAAATGAAATAGTTTATTGTTACCTTTTAAAATGTACATCCTACCATACTGCATGATTAGGGCCTCGAGAAAATTTACAGCATTAAACCACTGCTGTCATCATCTTTACATCTGAATTACTAACAGCCCTGCATCTGAAGTGTGCACATGTGTAACTGTAGTGTTATGAAGTAGAACACTAGCCTTTTTCATTACAGTTATTTCTATGTGATGTTTCAGGATACAAAACCTACTAAGGGTACTTACCCTAACATCAACATAATAACATAAAAATAATAAAATCAAAATCAAAATACACATTTCAAAAAATATCATCAGGAACTTTCCTACAGGACAGTTGGTGGAGTATGGCCCGAGGGACAGACAAATGTAGTTGGAAGAAGAGCAGGTGGTTGATGCTATCCTCATATAACTCCCTCCTCTCTCTCTCCTTCCCACAAGGCAATTGATAGTAGATAACCCTGTTAAGGTTTTGCCTGCCTGTCCCCCCCCCCGCCCCCCCCTCTCCTGGAATTACACAGTGTTACCCAGGGGCAAACAGGTTGCATCTGTTTGTTTTTTGTTAAACATTTACAATCCACCATTCTATCTATATGTACTATGTATTAATGACAAACATGTTATGTCTAAGGTAAGCTACTGTTAAAGCTTGAGACAGAGAATGAACAAACAAAGGATTGCATGATAAAATGGGATCAAAACTTTGGGTATAAGATACCAATGGAATTATGGAAAATATGTGGGTAAAAGGTTTAAAATACATGCTAAGTACCAAACTAAAGGAGAATTTTTATAAGGTGAAGTACAGATGGTATATGTCTCCCTCAAAATTAGCAAAAATGTACAAGGGTTGTTTGGGAGACTGTTGGAAATGTGAAGAACAAGAAGGAATCATTTACCATATGTGGTGGTCATGTAAAAAAGCAAAATCTTTCTGGATTAAGATTCACTTATTAATGCAAAAAAAATTAAAGATAAATACGCAAATGAAACCCAGAAGCATTTTTGCTGGGACTTATGGACAATCAACTTAATGAAAAAGGAGGACTGTTATTTTTGTATATGACAACAGCAGCCAGACTATTATATGAGCAATACTGGAAAAAGACACAAGTACCATCAACGGAGGAATGGCTGCTCAAGGTTTTGGAGTTGGCAGAGATGGCGAAACTTATGGCGTTAGTAAGAGAAAAATCAACAACCTCATTTGTACTGGACTGGAAACCTTTGATAGAGTACAGTACATACAAGAGTTGCAAAAGAATGATCTATTTGTTTGTGGATTTTATACATAACCTGTGGTTTTTATATAACACTGGGCTGGCTAAAGGTTAGTAATTGACAGCCTATATCTGACATGAAGATTGCCTCAAATGGAATATGGCCTAATACGTTTTGTATATGTGTTTTTATTAGATGTAGTGTATTATGTTATTAGTTAAGTATGTGATCTTTTGTAAAAAAAAATTGTTTGCTCCTGTTCCCCTTGTGCTTTGCTTTTTGTAGAAAATAATAAAACTGTTAAAATCAAAAAGGAAATACAGTGCAATCGGATGCATGAAAGCCCCACGGTGTGGGAACATGTTCCACATTAAAGGAGACTATTCCATTTTACATTCAGTTAGGATTGCATGTTTAATCATAAAAAACACAGCAATTTTGTGTTTAAAAATACATTAGACATAACCAGGGGTTTTTTTGTCGCTCAAGGAAGGCCAAAAGGGGCGGAAGGGGTGCAGGAGGCAGACGACGTCACGTGAGGGACCGGAGCGCAAACTGTGAATGCCCGGTAATGAGCATGCAAAAAAATGGTCGTCGGATGGAGCTTAGAGTCACAACTCAGACAACCGTAGCTGAGCCCTGAGAGGCTGGCGTGCCACACAGAGCTTTTTAAGGGCGTCTCAGAGTCCAGTGTTGGTGCAGGCAAAGGTAGATGGCGGTGGAGATTTAAAAAAAAAACAAGAGTCACCAGATGTGACCAAGCTATAAGATGTCACCCTACCTCAGCCACAGGGTTCAAGTGAACAGTCTGGCTGGACTGGACTGTTAGGAGACTTTGGCAGAGAGCGGGGAGATTGTTTGAGGCTGGAGATATTGGCTGGCTGGCATAAGGCAGAGAGAGGCTGAAGGCAACCCAGATGTATCTGTAGCTTGGCCCTGAGAGGCTGGCTTGCCACCCAGAGTGTTTTAAGAGTGCATCAGAGTCGAGCAGTTGTGCAGGAGGAGAGAAGGTGGAGGCAGCTGGTGGCGGAGGTTTTAAAGTAAGAGTCAACAGACATAACCAAGCAATAAGTTGCAATAAGCAATATCCCCAGCCACAAGTGTGCAGCCCAGCTGGGCCATCGGGAGACTTTGGCAGAGAGAGAGGGGGAGGGAGGGAGGGAGGGAGATTATTTGAGGCTGGAGGCTTTGGTTTGGCTGCAATGACTTAGAGCAGTGGTTCCCAATTAGCTAAGTACTGTGGACCCCTTGTTTTTCAAATGCAAAGCCATGGACCCCCTACTTTTGAAAAAATTGTTACCTCTATGGTAGTTACCTGTGCGAAGCAATTTTTTTAAGAAAATAAGGGGTAGCCCCTATTAAGCACAGGATTTTAGGTATACTAAAAAACAGACCATAACATTTGTGATATTTGTGATATTACCATGCAAAAATGACAACAATTTAGCTAGGAATATCAAGATGAATTTAATTTTACTAACGTCTACTTTACAATTGAACAAATTATGACATATCTAGCAGCTACTAAACCTAAATGTGATGGGAGAAATCATGCCTCTTTTTGTCCCGAACAATCCCTTCCACGTCTGGTTAAATATTTCCTACTTTTAATCTCATATCTAGATCAACATCGAGCCAATTTCAATGCTTGTTCTTCATATAACAAAATGTCGAAAATGTTTGTTCACAAAGATATGTGGAACAAAAAGGAACTTGATGTTTCAAAGCTTTTTCACCTAACTTCTTATAATCAGGAAAAACCTTCACCCAGAATTGGTCCAGTCTATATTCTTTGAAAAAAAGCATTTTAGTTTGTTTTGTTACCTCAAACCACATGCCTGCTTGGCTTTATCAGCTGCTCTACAGTTACTATCATAAACACCTGATATATAACCTTCAGCTTATTACATACACAGTAAAACCTTTTCAGTTTCTAGCCTTTACCCTCTCATGTGAGGGAAAGGTGTTTTACCCTACCCTCAGGTTGTTCAAGTGGTGGCGCTTGGCTTGAGGAGGGTTTGTGTGCATCAAGGCCTGGTGTGTGAGGCCTGTGTCATGACATCTTCCTTCTCTACAAGGCAGAGGGGTTATAAGAAGAAAAGATGACTTACCCACTTCTGGAGAACTCTGCCCAGGACCGCAACATCCTACGGCTCAGCACAGCCTCGGCTTCTGTGTATGTTTGGTTGACACCTACTGCTGACTCAAGAGTCCCAAACACATAAGGTACCTCAGCACCATGGGGTGCCCCAACCCACTCAGGCCAAACAGAGCCAGAGGTATAATGTCTGAAGTAGTAAAGATACACAGGACTCCCACATTGTCTGAACTTTGCAGCAAACTCAACTGCTGGGCATACACTAAAGTAATCTCCCCAGCACTGTGTCATGGCCAAGCGGTACCGTGCTGGATCATGGCCTTCTTCACTGTACTTCAGCGCCACAGCCTGAACAGCTTCTTCAGTAGCCTTTCTCACTGTCATGCTTACCCCTTTCAGCAGTTGCTCCCAAGTTATAAGGCTCTGATTGGTGCCAGGAAAATGATGTGCTGGAAAGGTAGACCCTTCATCAGAGGTGACACCCATGAGAATTGGTTTAACCTGAATACACCTGGCCTCCAAAAGGTTCTGTGGATCATCAGACAGAAAATCCTTATCTCTTGTTGGTACAAAGGGAAAATCGAGAAAGAACTTGCTTTTTTGAAACATGGATCCCTCGTACTGAGCAAATTCCATGGCATCTTTTTCCTGGAGGCAGCTCACCACAGCATTTTCAGGGCCTTCTCCACAGCCCAGCATTTGGCTGAAATTAAGAGCTTTCTGCTTGGCCTCCTCAGGACTTATCCAAGCCCAGACAGCATTAGGAGTGCCACTCTGAAGCACAGCTTGGGCAAACAGGGGCTGGCTTGTTGGTGAAAGGAGATGGAAACCCACGGAGGCTGCTCCAGCACTATGGCCAAAAATGGTCACTCGAGTACAATCTCCACCAAAGGCAGCTGCATTCTCTTTTACCCACTTCAGTGCCAGCTGTTGGTCCAAGAGACCCATGTTTCCTGGGGCAGCTGGTGGCAATGAGAGGAAGCCTAGAGCCCCCAGGCGGTAATTCATAGAGACCACAATGACATTCTCATAAGCAGCTAAGCCTGCTCCATTGTACAAATCCAGGGATGATGTGCCAGTGAAAAATCCCCCTCCATGTATCCAGACAAGGACAGGTTTTGGTGAAGAGGACTGTGGATGAGGTACCCAGACATTGAGAAAGAGACAATCTTCTGAGAGGGGTTGATTTGGAGCCCACATGTGTGCATCAGGGATGTCATGAAGAACGAACTGAGGGCAGGCATTGCCAAAGCTGATGGCCTCCAAGATTTGACTCCATGGCTGATGTGGAAGGGGCTTCTGGAAACGCAGATTTCCCAGTGGGGGCTCAGCATAAGGGATACCCAGATAAGCAGACACAGAGCCAAAGCCAGTTGGGAGATGCTTGCCCTTGATAGGGCCACTGTTGGAAACCACCACAGCAGCATCTTCAGAGCTCAAATTGGAGATCAGTGGAAAGAGGAGGAGGAGGAGGAGGAAGCACAAACGGGAAGAGCCCAGGAGCCCAGGCATTGCAGAAACTGGAAAGAGAAAGTCCTAGAGAAGGTTACATCAGGTACAAGGTAGGTTATTTCTTTTTTAAAAAAAGAAGGCCTGCTCCAGTCTAACCCCTGATTGGTTGTGTGAGCAGAATGTGAGTTCCCTGCTCGGAACGCCAGCTCTGTTTTGTCAACATCTTCATCACACTAAGCCCTGTCGAGGAAATCAAGCTGGGAGGTTCTTTTACCTATGCCCACAGGTATAGGAAAATGTATGCTTTGGCCTTTGTTTTATAAATCATAAGATCCATGCTTTCTGCGTAACTAACAAATATATTAAGAGTGCAACCACTTTCACAACTAATGGTTGATGTTGAAATCATGTCACAAGATGGTGTCTCAACACAGGCAGTTAGAGGGCGGTGTGATATATTTTCAAGGCAAGCTAACCGCAAAAGGAAACAGGTGGAGATTTATTTGCTGCACTGATTGCAATACCCATCTATGTATTGTTTTTCTAGTCATAGAATTACTTGCACTCTGCACATGCATAAATGCCTTGCTTATCATTGGTTATTGTATTGCAAAACTGTATTATGATTGGTGGGAAGGTTCTGCTGCTGTATCTAAGGGGAACTATAAATATGTTAGCCTTTCCTGAAATTACTGGGCAGTTCCTCAGGTTTTCTGAGGGCTACCACCTTGCAGCGCTGCTCGTAATAAACCTTCTAAAGAGAGAGAAATTGTGTCTTGAGAGTCTTTGACTACCACTCAGCGAACCACGGGAACCAACCTTTTGGGTTCCACCACAACCCTACCCTGTGATCCTTCTCTAAATCTCCTTAAGGAGAACTCATCTCATTGACCCATTGTATAAATCCAGGGAAGCTGTGCCCACTAGAAATCCCTCTCCATGTATCCAGACTAGAGTGACCATACGGCTGGAATTCCCTGGATTTACCCAGTTCTGGGCTCTGCAGCCCCAAGGGTCCCCAAATACACCCCCTTACCCCTGGCACTCATCTCCTGCTTCCCCACCAACCCATGCTCTCCTTGTGCTCTCCCTCCACCTGACTGGCATTCTTTTTCTCTCTCTATTTCCATCATTCAATTGCCCACCAGGCAGCCCCTTCTCTTTCTTTCTTTCTTTCTTTCAAAATTTTGGGCCCGGAAAGCAGGCCAGGGATCTCTGTGTGCATTGGTGAATGTGAAGCTTAGTGTTTGGAGTGGTTTTTGTGTGCTTGTACTAGCGGATGTTTTGTGTGTTTGTACTAGCAGAGTTAAACAGATTTTGGATGATCCTCCTATTACTGTGGCTTCAAAGGAATAGTTTTGTGCTCTTATCCAGATTTCCCCTCTGTTGTGTACTTGTCTTTTAGCCTCAGCACTTTGCCTTCTGTGACATGGGTATTTTGTGACTGGCCATGCCCACCCCAATGCCTTTTTGTGGAGGGGCATGCTCCTTATGATAGCTACTTTGTGACAGCACCCACACCGCTTCCTCAAAATCCCCAATGCCCCCACTGCCTCAAAAATTGTTGAGGACCCCTCAGCTATTGAATAGTACCTGTAATGTCATTACTGAAAAGTGGGAGAACTCCCCTCTTCCCATACATGTGCCACCAGAGGAAGCCCGCAACATTTTACTGCCTAAGGCAACATCAAAATGGTTCCTCTTCCCAGGGACAACACTTAAGTCTTCTTGCACCCGGTGGTCGCAAGGTTAGTTTTGAAGTGTAGGGATTCATCATGACCGCCCCCAAAGCAATGCCCTCAAGAAGAGGGGAAAAAGCGGAGGCAGCTGTGTTGATCCATATTTACATCTATATACACACGCTTGTGCATTTCAACAGGGATAACTCAAAGCAATATCTTCCATTCCCTCCTCCCAACCCCCTGTGTGTTTGCAGCTAAGTTGATCAGGAACGGGGAAGCCTGAGGGGGGACGTGTCACATGACATCCTCCCTAAAAAAGTGCTTGTGACCTGTGACTCCACTGAACATTTGCATCAGTCTGATATTTGCACCAGGCTTCTTTTATCCTCCGACCCTTTTTAATTCCTATGGGTGCAAACCTATGGGGATAAGGCAGGATGTACACCACTGCTTTATAACAGTATTGAAGTGCACTGACAACTGCTGGGGCCCAGAACACTTTCCTTGTACTGTTTTCAAATTGCTTCCAAAATGTTATATCCTGCTTGGTGTAGATCTGGCCCAGGTCCCATTGAATCCAGTGCAACTTACTTCTGAGCAGATCTACATAGATGGTGCTGAGCATCGCCCTTCCCTGAGCCCTCTCTCACACACCTTCACCTCCCACTAATATGGCTACACTTGTTTAGGGGGGGAGGGGGAGGGGAGAACCCCTAAGAGTTGAGACTCTAAAGAAAAATGGAAGAAAGGGAAAGGAGAAGGAAAAGAGGAAAGAAAAGCCAGAACGAGGCTGAGAGATGAAGTGGGACAGAGAGAAGAGGAAAGAGTTAGAAATGGAGGGAGGGAAATAGAAGCCAGGAACAGGAGGACAATAAAGAGGTGAAAAGCAGAAAGTAGTAGAAAGGGAAAGGAATGAGGAAAGCCCCTCCTTTAAAAGCACATGGAGCAAAAAAAATGGGGAGGGAAGGAACACAAAACAAAGGTGTTCTACTGCAACCAGAAGTGAAAGAACTGCCTTCCACTATCTCCCTCCTCTTGACAGCCATAAGATGTCATGCTGGTTCACCAGGGTCGGAGGGAATGTGGGAGGGGGACACGGGTCTTCTCCACAGTGTAAAAAGTCTACAGCATGAAAAAATTAAATAACAAAAGAATGCTAAGAATAATTAAAATACTACAGGAGTAGGGAGCTGAACCAATTGAGTTTTCTGTGGAAGTCCCAGGAGGGCTAATGGGCCAGGAAGGCAAGGTGCTAAGGTCAGGTTTCCCAACGTAAATTCTTGACTACAGAGCTTCGCTCCCGTGCCGAAAAATCATTCTTCTGTCCTCAAAAGCAAGTGGATTTCTAGATTGTATGGAGACTCACCTTCTGGGTGGGCTTTTGCCACTCCGTTAATATCCTTCACAGCTCCGTCCAAGGCGGAAGGCAAACGTAGATGTGGCTGGTGTGCTCCCTGCAACATTTCTAAATAGCCAAGGACAGAACTGCTCGACCTGGAACCTGTTCGTGAAGTGGGAGGAGGCTATGTATACTAGCAAGCTCTAATTCTATGTCAGGGGTCAAAGAGGTGGAAAAAGCAGGCTCTTGTTTCACATGGAGCTGGTAGGACTTGAAGAAAAGGGGATGCCATAATCGCTGGAATTCACACCTGCAGCCTTGAAATGAGAAGTACCTGTGAAGCCTGATGATAACGGCTTGGGTTTCAAGGCAACTAAAAGCACAACGGAGTGAGGAATATTGAATATGTGAAGCTGCCTTGTACAGTGTCAAACTATTGTTCCATCCAGCCCATTACTGTCCACTCCGACTGGACTCCTCCACTCACCAGGCCACCAGCATTCCTGCCACCGGTGGGTCCCCCCCCATTCACAATTCCTCCTGCCAGCCGCCACCACACAGATGCTCCAGCAGTGGGCAGACATTCAACATCCTCCTCTCCCTGCTCTACTCATCCAGCAATATTTAGGTGGAAATAGTGGTAGGAAAATGGGTTGGAGAGTACATCATGTGTTGCGGCCGGAAGTAGGGTTGCCATACGTCCCGGAAAACCGGGAATGTCATGGTTTCCAAGCATCTCCAAAATGTCCTGGCCAGTAAGTTAAGAATCGCGGATTCCTGTTCCAGCCGGCTGGAGAAATTCCAACCTCCAAAATGGTGCCTTGAGCCTGCTCAGTGGCGTGTAAGTCTCCATATTGAAGTCTCCTCTAGCTTTTGAGAACTAGTGGAGAAATGTAATTGAGTGCCATTTTTTTTCTGTTTGTTTGCTTAAACTGTTCTTTGCCTATTTCTTTGCAGTACTTTAGGCTGCAATCCTAAGCATACTTACCTGGGAATAAGTCCTATTTAACTTAATAAGATTTGTTTCTGAGTAGACACACATAGGATTGCAGTGTTAGATAACTGAAGCTTAGATAGCTTTCTTTCTTTCCCTAGACCTTTACATAGTGCTCAGCTTTTTTAAAAAAAATCCTAGCTTCCTCTCCCCCAAAAAAATTTGTCCCGGTTTTGTGGATTCAGAATATGGCAACCCTAGGCCGGGAGTCAGATACTGCAGTGCCAGAATGAAACAGGAGTGTAGATCGACTAGGACTGTTGGAGGAATCCGTTGGGAGGTTGAAGCTTGTCAACTCCCCATCCCACCCCCCACCGGACTTTAGCTCATTTTACTGAAATATGTGGATTTCGGGGTGGGTATTTACATAAAAAAGCCATTTGCACAAATTGCAGCCACAATTTGCGCAAATACACAAATCCCAGCTGTAATTTCTATGAATTATGACTGAAACTTTTGTACTTGTGCAAATTGCAGTCACAATTTTTGCAAATTGGTTTTGACACAAATAAATAATAACAATAAAAATCCCGAATTTCAGGAAGACGCTCCTGGCTCAGCTTCCAAATGCAAGCTGAGTTGAGGCTGGTGTAGAAATCTGGTGAACCCAAAAAGGGCCAGATTTCTTAACAAAGTACATCCCTAAGATTGCCTCGGGTTTCTTTTTCCATGTTGTATCAGATATTTCTGTAGCATGAAATGAATGTTAACATAGCTTTGGATCTACAGCAACTCAACTGGACTGAATTAAGAGATACTTTGCCAATACCTAATTTAGATTTCTTTCATACCATCCCATTAATAAAAAGAATTTCAAGAAACATTTATTAGATACTAGCTGGCTGATATGCCCGGCGTTACTCGGGTCCGTGAATAATGTTTATAACATGTAGTTGATATATAATACATTTCCATGCAACTTATTCATCTTTAGGTTGGTTTGTATTTTAGTTTGGTTGAGTTAGTAAATTGTTTTGTTAGAATAAATCGAAAATTGTGTTAATCTGAACTATTTTAAATTAGAGCTTCGTGAAAACCCACATTTTTTGTTTTACCTGAAAAGCCTACACCTCCCATCATGCCTTAGCCGGTGCAGCCATCTAAACTTCAAAAACCATCAGGACACACAACACCCTTTCTACCAGCTAAAAAAGATGCAAACCTAAAAATATGTTCTGATGAAACCGATATCAGGACAGGGTGCCTTTGAGCATGTCCAGAGTTTGGCCTCTCAAAGACATGCTGTTGTATCTAGTTATGATTTTAAAACCACACATGGCAAGTGGGAGGAGGCACCGCAAATGGATGCAGCCCATTTATGTGTGTTGTTTCCTTTATGTTGACTGACTTTAGGAATCACAATGGCCACCAAAGGCCAGTAAGTCTGGCCTCCTACCCAAGGCATGCTGGGAATTCTACCCAGGGCATGCTGGGAATTGTAGGCATAAACCTAGGCTTTTTTATTAAATTCTTTCAAAATACTTAAACCCCCAAAATGCATGTTTTTAGATTTTTTTCTGATCCATGTACATGAAGACCTGTCTGAGTGAACAGCATTAAGGCAGTACCATATGTGTAAGTGAGTAAACATTTCAGGACATACGTGACACACAGATATTTTTCACTTTATAGGTAGAGATCACACACACACACACACATACCCCAGTAATTTATAGATGCAGTTGCCAGACAGCTATAAAAACCTTTGCAGGGCAGTAGATTTGTTACTGTGGGTTCAAGCACAAATTGGGTTAAGAGCTCATAGACACATAAACAGTGGGTTTTAATTAGATTCTTCTTAATGTGCTGAGTTCACAGCAAGCAACACATGTTTAGGCAATGGATTCTTATCATTGAGCACTGGCGTTTCTATAGAATAGCTTCTCCTTTTTTCCAGAGGTGGTCTGAAATTCTTGACCTGTTTTTGAGAGAGCAATGAAGACATGAAAGGCATTAGTGCTGTTCCCTGCCTTGATCCAGAGAGAGAGAGGTGGGTAATAAATATATTGTTGTTGTTGTTGTTGTTGTTGTTATTGTTATTATTATTGGAAGAAGACTCTCATTTCATTCCCCCACTCCACTAGATAAGGGCAGGGGGTGAGGGACTTCTGTGTGTACCTGAAGGCCAGTTTGTGCTAGAGCTAGATCTGAAAAGGAAGCAGAGAGCTGACTTTGTTCCCTGCAGGAAAGCCTGTGGCACTGTGGGTTCCCCTAGATATCTGATGGGAAACTTTTAGCTGTTGGAGTTTTAATCCTTTGCACCCTCCATCTTGTCCTCATCATATATATATATAATCACAGGAACACCGTAAATCTCCAGTGACCTTCTTCAAAGGAAACTGAATATTCAGTATGTGCTGGCTAAATGCTGGAACCCATGAAACTCGTATGCACGGCAAAACAGCATTTTATTTCTTCACAGCTTCACAGCTTCGGCTAGTGGGCGGCATAAAAATGTAATAAATAAATAAATAAATAAATAAATAGTCACCATATATTGGGGCACACTGGCTTGCTTCCTTTTTCCATGTCACAGCTAGTGGTTGTGATCTGGGAGGCTGTGGAATGAACTTTGTTGCTACTAAGGGATACCATGCTAAGAGTGGTTCCAAAGTGTATGTTTAAAAGATCTGAATCTACAGCGGGAAACCATTTTAGATGTGCACTGTGAAAACCCAGAGCAGAGTAAAAAGCAGAAAAGGAGTAGAACTGTCCTTCTACCAAGCATTCAGGGTGCTCCATCCATCCATCCATCCATTCTACTTTATGTCTGCTTCTGCATCATTACACACACACACACTCACACACCTCAGCTCTCAGAAGCTTTCTGCAGTTCTACTGACCTTTTACTGGGATTACTGCTACTGAGTACTGGGTTCATGCTTCCTCCTTGCCTGGTGATTTATCTGCAGAAGGAAAGAAGGAAATAAAGAGTTAAATATTGTTGTCCTCACTATAACTAGATAAACAGGGACAAATTTGAATGTGAAAGATGAATTTTGAGGACAACTGACATAGCTATTTTACAGCAGTTTAACTCCTATGGTTCACCCCTAAAGAATTCTTGGAGTAGTATCTTAATGAGGGCGCTGGAGATTTTTCCATTTCAGTCCTCCTACCTCCAACACACATGTTGGCACACATACGAACACCACTGAATTATGGTTCCTGGTGAAAGGGGATTCATTTCAAGCTAGCTTAATTCTGTAGTGTATATCAGGGGTGTGTGCTCCACACCAAAATCTAGGGGTCCAACAGACCTCCAACGGACCTCTGAAACTGCAGCACATTTACGGGGCAGTTTTAACACCATTGGAAACCTGTGGTGTGGTTAGAAGATCATTCAGAGCCCCGAATGGAGCTGTAGGTATCAGAAGGTGAGGGCTGGTTTCACGTTGATTGACAACTAACTGAACACTTCAATATTAGGAAGATGCTGTCACTGAGAATGAGGAAGGGGTAGTTTTGAGATTGACATCTGTGGCTAATCAATAACTACAGTCTCCTCCCTGTCCCTCCCTCCAATCACAGTGCTTAGGGGGAGGGATTGCAAATGATAAAACCCATTTTTCCCTGCCCTGGAACTCATTCGTTTGCTAGCTTGTGGAGCAAAAAAGAGTCCAAGTCCCACTCTCCATATGCCCTTCATCTTCTCTCAAGAGAGCCTGCAAAACGTTCAGAAACTAACTTCCTACAAAAATCAAAGTCCCCCATGTGTGTCAACTTGGGACCATATGTTTAAATTATGGGAGCTGTTTCTGAACTAGAATGAAGCTACAACCAATTTTCTTCATTTCTTGAAAAAAATGATGTTGGCTGAAAGGAAGGATTTAGGGGGGGAAATGGCTCACATTATGAAAATAATGAAAACCATTCCATGTAAATGAGTTGTCCTAGGAAGTGATGATGGCTGGCAGGCAGTGTAGATCCATACAGTCACACAAGCCAGTATTAGGATTCAGAAAAGAATCTTTTGCCAAGGCTCATCTGTGCACTGCAAGTACGGACGCAACTCAGCTGGGCATAAAGTCAAGAGAAGAAGGAGCAGCAAGAAAAAAATTTCAGCCAGATCCAACCAGAATTCTGAACGAGCTATCTGAAATGCTGAACCCTATCCCTAAAGTGAGTTCAGCACCTTGGATAGCTCCTATAGAGTTCTGGTTGGGACTGAAACCAAGAATATATCTACAGGCCCAATAAAATTGGAGAGGCCAGGCCCCACTGGAAACATCTGTCTCCTGATACCCAAACACACACTCTGCAAGAAAAAGAGGTGAACTCACTTGTCTTTTCCGCATGCCTTTTCAAAAAGTCACAGTGTCGGAAAGGTGACATCTGTGTAACTTCAGATGGCTCAGTACCAAGGTAGAAGAAATTCTGCTCTGTGGCATTATACTGCCGCCACTCTCCTTCATTGCCTCCAAACCCCATCGGACTCCTGTGTAGGAAATAAATATAGAACGGTTAAATTTAATGGTTAAATTCACCTGCTTTGCACATTGTTTTAACTGTTTTAATTGTTTTACTGCTTTTAAATTATATATTGGTTTTAACTTGATTAATGGTTTGATTTGGTTTTAGCTGTGTATATTTATTGTTTTATATTGTATGATTTTACCTATATACTGCCCTGAGATCCTAGTGATATAGGGCAGGATACAAATGTTTTAAATAAATAATATATATAATATATATATGATGGAGCAGGGAGTATGGTTGCGAATGAACTCTACAAGATACTCAGATTCTTATTCTTTTATTTTAATTTTACATTGTATAGCCCACCTTATTGTGTGCTCAGAGCCTCAGGAGAATTACAGTATTAAAATCCCATCACACACACTCCTCTTTACAACTGAATTATTCCACCACCACATACTCTTGCACCTTTTTGATTGCTTGATCATTTATATCGCACCATTGTGCTCAAAGAAGTGCACCTGGTGGCTTACACAGCAATCCAAAGCATATTTACTCAGAAGTAAGAGCCATTGTGTGTAAGAGGTTTTAATGAGTGAGAAATGTGTTTATGATTGCAATCAAGGAGTGCAAACTTATGTATGTCCACTCAAAGGTAAGTCCCATTCAGTTCAATGGGACTGACTTCCAATCGTAAAATTGTATAAAAGTCAGAATTCGGGTGCAGTCCTAACCACACTTACTAGGGAGTAAGCTAATGGGGCTTATGACTGACTCAACTTTCAATAGCTTCCACTGCATGACATCCAGTATACAACACTGTAATCTATACAATATAGTAAAAAATATATATATCCAGATTTCTAAAATGGGGATAATAGCCCAGAAAGACAAAAATCTCCTCTTCAAAATTCTGGTGAAATATGAGTGTCTTAAATAAGTCTCATGAAGGCCAAGTGAGATGAAGCCACATGAGCCTGCATAGAACTTTTGTGCCAAGTTGGTCATCATCACTTTTTCTAGTTTGTGGCTACTAGTCCTGATGGCTAAGTGCAACCTCCAGTATCAGAGGCAGTAAGCCTGTATACACTAGTTGTTGGGGAACATGGGTGGGAGGATGCTGTTGCACTATGTCCTGCTTGTGGTTTCCCAGTCGACAGTTGGTTGGCCACTATTTGAACAGAGTGCTGGACTAGATGGACCATCCAGGGCTCTTCTTAAATATTGGCTCGTGTTCATGGTTATTGCCATGGTAAAGAAAGGTTCACCTGCTGGTTCCTGGATAACATGTTCTGGTTATCCAGGAGTATGCCAGGTTGTTTTCTTTCTAGCCAGTTGGCAACCCTAGATGTGATAAACCATGGGCTGGATTCAGAGGTATTCTTCTGCAAACCAAAGGCCTTTCCCGCATGCATTAGGGCTTTTTTTTTCTCCCAGCAAAAGATCCTTCTTGAAACCAAGAGAACCAAAAGCCAGAGATATGCTTCTGTTTGCGCAACAAGTTGCCGATTCCCTTGTAAAACGTCTTGCACAAAGTCTCAGAATATTGAGACACTTGTTCTGGTACAACACATTCTTGCACAATCTCTTATCCAAGGTCACATAACGTCTTTTGCTAGCCCCTTTGCACAACAATTTACGGAATAGCCCCACTGCTAGAATGCTAGTGCATCTGTGGGTCCAAACCTGTATCAGTAATCTTCTGCAGAACCTGGGTGAAATCCAAGTTCCAACTAATAGAAGCTACATATTGTGCAAGTTCAGCTGACGCAACAACCAATAGTCAAACAACAACATGGGTTGTTCAGGAACCAGTGAGCAAACATGCTGGCTCCAGATTTTTCACACAATTCCGCTGTGCTAAACGGGATGCTATGTCAATGGGTTGTTTAGCATGACATGCAAACCTAGAATTGTATGGTTTGGGTTGATGAACAACCAAGATTTGAACTCAGAGTTAAACTATGGGTTCCAAGTCAGATATGTTCCCCAACAATGCACAGTTCTGAGTTCTTTTGTCAAGTTCATTGTTGATGCCTTTTGCAAGGTAGAGGGGATTGTTTCCTATTCTGGAGATTATTCTCATTGAAGTTAATGGTGTGCATTTTGTTCTGACTATTGAACAGATGGGCCTTCTGTGATGTTACGTGTCTGTTCATACTGAGTCTATGTTCATAACTGTGTATTCTTGTTATAGATCTATGGTTTGGTAAGTATCTCTAGGGTGAGAATGGTGGGTTTGCATTTGTGATCTGATTGACTGAGAGAGTGAGAAGGACGGGGTGAAGTGTGTGTGTGTGTGTGTGTGTGTGTGTGCTATATAAACCTGGTATTGTGCCTGTGTGAGGCAGTCAGGGATGAGAGAAGGTGAGAGAGACAGGGATAGCATGTGAGATGGTTTAGATCAAGATAGGATGGGAAAGGGACAAGATGGGATTGGGTTTAGATCAGAGATATTATTTTAGGTTTGAGGAGAGAAAGAGAGAGAGAGAGAGAGAGAGAGAGAGAGAGATCTGTAGCAATTGTGCAAGGATTGCTTGAGAGAGTGAATTTGAAGTATTATTTATGAGGGAATCTATTTTGATAAAGCCATTCAAGAGTTACTTGTTTATTATTCAACGACTTATTATCGTAAAGCTGTCTTCATTTATAAAATCCCATTCTTGGCAACATAAGAGGGAGGTAAAAATAGAATAATATAAGGTCCTGTGTGTTCTCACAGAGAGAGGATGGAGTAAGGGTTGGTCCTGAACCTTACAGGCCCTGGTGGCAGCAAAAACAAGTGTGTGAGGGGAAAAGTGATTTCTGCTTGGAGTGAGAAAGGCTTTAGAGGAGGAGAATTCTCACTACGGTAGAGGCAAGAATGCCTCATGTTCCTTCTATATAGAGCACTATACTTACATCAAAACAGCTAGTATAAGAGGGAAAGTTGGTGCTTTACCCAGTTCTGGAAAACTCTGCCCAGTATTGCATCATCCTACGGCTCAATGCAGCCTCCGCCTCCATGTATGTTCGGTTGACACCCACCACTGACTCAAGATTTCTTATATCACCTTCTATTGGCTTTAATCAATAATTGCCTTTAATCAAAATAACTGAAACTTCATCGTAGATGCATTTTGCAAGGCACTGAGGGTTCTTTCCTATTCCAGAGATTATTCTCAGTGAAGTAAACAGTGTACATTTTGTTATGTTGATTAAACGGGTGGCCATTCCTTCTGTATAAAACACTATGCTGACATAAAGCAGTTGGTATAAGAGGAAAAGTTCATGCCTTACCCAGTTCTAGAGAACTCTGCCCAGTAGTGCATCATCCTACGACTCAGTGCCGCCTCAGCCTCCGTGTATGTTTGGTTGATCACTGACTTGAGGGTCCCAAACACATAAGGTATCTCAGAACCATGGGATGCCCCAACCCACTCAGGCCAAACAGAGCCAGAGGTGTGATGTCCGAAGGAGTAAAGATACACAGGATTCCCAGCTTTGCTGACCTTTGCAGCAAATTCAGCTACTGGGCATACAAAGAAGTAATCACTAAAAGATTGCGACATGGCCCAACGGTACCGTCCCGGTTCCTTGCTTTCTTCACTGTACTTTAGTGCCACGGCCTGGACATCTTCTTCAGTTTTATGTCGCACTATCATCTCTGCCGCTTTCAGTAATTGTTCCCAGGTGATCAGGCCATCGCTGGCGTTAGGAAAAATAAATGGCACAAGGACAGATGCTTCATCGGAAGTAACACCCATAAGAATTGGTTTATGCTCAGCCGGCAGAACAGACCCAGCCTCCAGGAGCTTCTGTGGGTCGTGAGGCAGAAACTCCCCATCTGTTGTCGGTAGGAAAGGAACTTCCAAACCATCTTTTTCAACCATAAATAACTCATGCTGACCAAACTCTGCAGCATTTTTTTCCCGTAGGCAGCTCACCACAACACTATTATTGCCTTTTGGACACCCCAGGAGCTGACTGAAAGCAAGGGCTTTCTGCTTGGCCTCTTCGGGACTCCTCCAACCCCAGGTAGCACTGGGAGATCCACTGAGAAGCATGGCTTGGGCAAAAAGGGGCTGGCTACTTGGTGACAGGAGATGTAGTCCCACAGAGGCTGCCCCAGAATCGTGGCCAAAAAGGGTCACTTGAGTGGGATCTGCACCAAAGGCCGCTGCATTCTCCTTTACCCACTTCATTGCCAGCTGTTGGTCCATGAGGCCCATGTTTCCTGGGACGTCTGGTGGTAATGAGAGGAAGCCTAGTGTCCCCAGGCGGAAATTCATAGAGAGCACAACGACATTCTCATAAGCAGCTAAGCCTGCTCCATCGTACATGTCCAGGGAAGCTGTGCCTGTTAGAAATGCATCTCCTCCATGTAGCCAGACAAGGACTGGAGTCTCTGGTGGAGAAGCTCGTTTTGAAAAGTGGGGTGGGGGATGCAGATTGGGCCGCCAGATGTTGAGAAAGAGACAATCTTCTGAGAGTGGTTGATTGGGAACCCATATGGGCGCATCAGGGTAGTCCGTATATATGAACTGGGGGCATGCGTTGCCAAAGCTGGTAGCCTCCAAGACCTGACTCCATGGCTGATGTGGAACAGGCTTCTGGAAACGCAATTTTCCCACTGGGGGCTCAGCATAAGGGATTCCCAGATAGGCAGTCACAGAGCCAGAGCCAACTGCAATATGCTTGCCCTTGATTGGACCACTGGTGGTGAACACCACACCATCATCTTCAGAGGCCGAATTGGAGATCAGTGAAAAGAGGACAAGGAGGACGACGCGTGAAAGTGAAGAGATGTGGAAACCAGGCATTGCAGCAGCTGAAAGTTGAAAATCCTAGAGGAGGTTACAAGTACAAATTGGGCCATTTCCCTTTCAAAGAAAATCTGCTCCAGTCTAACTGGTTATCACAACAGATTGGTTTTTGCTGAAGAAAGAGTGACAAGTTTGGTGTAGTGTGGTGTAGTGGCTAAAGTGTTGGATTGGGAATCAGGAGAACCGGGTTCTAGTCCCCACTTGGCCATGGAAACCCACTGGGTGACTTTGGGTCAGTCACAGACTCTTAGCCCAGCCTACCTCACAGGGTGGTTGTTGTGAGGATAAAATGGAGGGGAGGAGGATTATGTATGCCAACTTGGGTTCCTTGCAGGAAAAAAGGCAGTATATAAATGCAATGATAAATAATAATTTTTTAAAATATCATCATTGGTCGGCTGCCGCCCCCGTCATGTTTGGCACTGCTCTGCGATACATCTCTAAAGCTCCACTAGGACAACTCAACTCATTGGCCAGCTTTGCATGATCAGTGGGGAAAACTATGCAGTGGGGGCTGTTTCCCCCGCCCCACGTGTGCCGCTCATGTGCCCGGCCTTTCCTTAATTCCCCGCCCCATGTCGCAGGTTGCCATTTCATCCAAGTCGGGTGCACAGAACAACAGGGGTGGCTTCTAACCCACCCAACAACCCCTACTACAAGCTATGGATTGTGGGGTGCGTTACAAGCTACTCCCACCACGCTGTGCACTGGGTTCAGATGACACAGCATGCTGTGGCGGTCACTTCTTCAGCACCCAGTTCTCTGGCATTCAGCATCTCCTTGGAGGGAAGGATCACTCCATTGATGAAGGCAAGAGATATTTCCACTTAACATTGCTAGCAATATCCCTTCCACATGTCCTCCCTTTCAATCATTACTGCACACCACCTTGATGCTCTACCCTACACATTTCGTAGAACTTATTCCGTGCCCCACTCTGACAATATATGACCAAAAAATGCCTGGAAGAGAGTTAGTGTGGGAGTCCCGAGTGAGCCACTTTGAGCTTTCTAAAGGTTGATCCAGATATAAGTAAAATAAATATTAATATAATAATTTCAAATTTTCAAAATTATACAAAAGAATCAACCCATAAAAATTATGTAGCATTTATTGTGTATAAAGAAGAGCAGTTGAGGAAATATAATCCTACATCAGAAGCATACCCTTTTGTTTCTAGAGTAGGTTCATAGCATCAGCAGTTGAAGGATCTGAACTAGCAAGTCTGGAGGAGATCTCTATCTGAGGCCTAGTAAATTACTATTCTTAGGCATGTTCAATAGGAGCTGTTGAATCCTGGAATGGATCCTGGTTATGTTTCCAGGGATTTACTAATTGCTGAGGAGCTGGAGGAATCAGAAGACTCAGCAGAAAACTTAAAGGTCAACGTTGCACCTGGACATTGATGTCATGATTGAATAATTGGTGTCTTGATTGTTTCAATTAAGGGATTGCAAGCAGTTGCGTAATTGTACAGTTAGCCTATAAAAGGATTGTATTCCCATGTACATGTATCAGAGATCATTGTATCGCTGTATCACTCCATGTATCAGAGCTGTTTTGACTGACCGTATGTAAGTATTTGTATTTGTGATTGCCATAACTAAATTATATTTTATATGCCAGTAAAGGTTTCTTTAAACCTACTGAAAGTCTCTGTCTTAATCTGTATCTGTGCTGACTGTGCTGGAAACCGCTGCAAAAACTCTGTTATAAGATTATTGGCCAGAAGCCCAGTCTGGCAATAACTAAAATAAGGTTGTAAATATTAGACCAACATATCCCAATAAGGATCTGTCCCTCAACAAAACGGTCTGAACAAAATCGTCTGACTTGGAATTTGGCAGCACCTTATCTGCAAACTTGTTAACTGACCAGGATTTTTTATTGATTTTTTCTTCCTGAATTTGTGCTTATTGTGCAAACAAATATGTAGTTACACAGTTGCTTCAGAGATCCAAAGGTCCATTTCCACACAGTGCTTTCATTGTAGTGAAACCCCTTCTTCTCTGAACCTAATCTGCGGTGTTCTGTTACTGTAACTGCACACACAGTGTGGAATGTGGTAATGCAAATATGATTAGCTCCTATGGCAGGGGTCCCTTTTTGGACCCGTGGGTGCATTTGAGAATTTGTGATATTGCTGTGGGCACCACCTCAAAATGCCTAGTCAGCGGATCATCGCTTTGGCGACTACCTTTCGCATCTATGGATCTTAGGCTGCAGCTTATTCAGCAAAAATGTTTGCTTCATGTCTGTTGGACACCGTAACATCCCTTTAATAAAGGACTGTCTACTTCAGCTAATTGCTGGCAGTGCAGTACAGCTAATACATTTTTTAAACACATGTTTTGGCAATGTCTAGTAGTTGCTTCTTTTTGCAGGGAGGGTTTTACAGGGGGAAAATGGTACTGGAATAGTCTTTAATATTCACTGATGTACACACTCTTTTAAATTATTTACCTGCTACATAGTAATTAACAAATGGTCACCGTCAATGAATTCTCTGCACCCTTTTTGACAGCAAAAAGACTGATATTTAAACATTGGGAGGATAAACACTCAACTCCTATAATGCGATGGATTGAGGACCTTACAACTCTTTCAGTATTTGAAAGGGTGGGATGTAGAGGCAATCTTCAAATGGATACCTATTTGAGTATTTGGTCGGTGTTTTGTTGCAGCCAATTATTGCTAAAAAGTTGTATAAATTTCATACAAATCCATATACGTTTATAATATAATCATAATAATAATAATAATAATAATAATAGGGTGGCTGCAGGTGCCACTTTGGGGACCCCCATCCCATTGGGTAGCATTTGTGATGTCACTACTGAAAAGAGGGATGATTTCCTTGTTCCCTAATCTCTGCTGTTCCATTTTCCAAATGTGTCAAAAAATTTAAAAATAATATTAATTATGAAGAGGCTGAGTTCTCCTCCACTGCAGTGGGGTAATGTGAAGGCAAACTTTTATGAATGCCCCCCTTCTCCAACAATAGAAATGCCCCACCACTTCCTGACTTTTTTTCATTCCCCTTCAAAAAGTTGTGCTCCATAAATTGTACACACTCTCCTCTTTCAGTAGCAAACATGTACTACTTCGGAAGGGATGCTAACCAAGGGGCAAGAGATTGTGCTACCAGAACAGGACCAAATTACAATAGTCTAGAATTATTATTATTATTATTATTATTATTGAGTGTCACCTAGGGTGACCACTTGAAAAGGAGGACAGGGCTCCTGTATCTTTAACAGTTGCATAGAAAAGAGAATTTCAGCAGGTGTCATTTGTATATATGGAGAACCTGGTGAATTTCCCTCTTCATCACCACAGTTAAAGCTGCAGGAGCTATACTAGAGTGACCAGATTTAAAAGAGGGCAGGGGCACCTGCAACTTTAACTGTTGTGATGAAGAGGGAATTTCACCAGGTTCTCCATATATACAAATGACACCTGCTGAAATTCCCTTTTCAATGCAACTATTAAAAATACAGGAGCTCTGTTTTCCTTTTCATATGGTCACCCTGGTGTCACCTGTTAAAACTCTAACAGTGCAATCCTGTTGACTGGGAAGTCAGTTCCACTGTAGTCAATGCAACTTATTCCCTAGTATACAAAATATATAGGATTACAGTTTAACATCACAATCTACTCAGGTGTCTGATTGAGTTCAATATCCCTTGCTACCAGAAAAGAAGGTATAGGATAAGAGCTTCAATACTAAACCTATGAGCAATGGCAGATAATCAGTGCCATTGAACCTCTATAATGGGTGGTGGGGAGGGGGACTTCTGTTACAGCGACCATATGGAAAGGAGGACAGGGCTCCTGTATCTTTAACAGTTGCATAGAAAAGGGAATTTCAGCAGGTGTCATTTGTATATATGGAGAACCTGGGGAAATTCTCTCTTCATCACAACAGTTAAAGCTGCAGGTGCCCTGCCCTCTTTTAAATTTGGTCACTCTAGTATAGCTCCTGCAGCTTTAACTGTTGTGATGAAGAGGGAATTTTACCAGGTGTGACATGTATACAAATGACACCTGCTGAAATTCCCTTTTCTATGCAACTGTTAAAGATACAGGAGCCCTGTCCTCCTTTTCACATGTTCACCCTACTTCTGTGTCACACCCAAGGTCCATATCTTTTTTAATAATAATAAAAATAATAATGATATTTATTTCTTATCCGCCTCTCCATTTTGATCAAGGTGGGGAACAACAATAAATATGTATGTATTTTCATATCTATCTATCTATCTCCCTCTCCCTCTCCCTCAGTCTGGAAACTAAATCCAAGGCAGTGAGCTAGGGTGGAACTAACTGATATGTCTGTATCTTCAGGCTCCTGCATGGATCTGAAGCACCTCTTCTGCTGCAGGGTAGGGTGGCTAAACCAGGTGAGCTTTACTCTGGAAGTCTATTGATGGAGGGGGGGAGTCTATTGGTCAGGAAGATACCCCTCAGGGTTCTTTACTTGAATTCTTGGGCAGAATCTACACGACTGCTTATAACGGTTTATAATAGTTATGACAACTGTTCAGGCCCAGGACACATTACATATACAGTTTTCATACCGTTTTAAAAGTGTTATATCATAGAATCATAGAATAGCAGAGTTGGAAGGGGCCTACAAGGCCATCTAGTCCAACCCTCTGCTCAATGCAGGAATCCACCCTAAAGCATCCCTGCTTGGCGTAGATAGGCCCCAGGTCTCCCATTCCTTTCCCAAATATCACTTTCCCATCCTGAAAAGCAAGTGTATTTTTCTGGATTGTACAGACTCACCTCCTTGATGGGCCACTCCTCAACTGAGATCCTGCAGAGGGAAGGCAAATGCAGAGGTGACTGATGTGCTCCCCGCCACACTTCCAAATAACCAGGGACAGCAATTATCTACATGTACTATTGGAAAGGACAATGACCCCCATGTGAACTCTGTCCATGCCGTGCTGGGAAGGCTGTGTATTGACAAGGTGGAAGTCCATGTCAGGAGCCAAAGAGATGAAAGACACCAGTGGCTTTGCCGATAGGACTTCAGGCAACAGGGAGCCATAATCACTGAAACGCATCCCTGCAGTCTTGAAACAAGAAGCGGCCTTGAATATTGATGATAGCGGCCTAGGTTTTAAAGGCAATGAAAATCCGACCAGAGTGAGGAGTAGTGAATATGTGAAGCTGCCTGATACGGTTTCAGACCATCATTCCATCCAGCCCAATATTGCCTTTCTGACTGGCAGCACCTCTCCAGGGTTTTTCTCAGACCTTAGGGTAGGGTGACCATATGAAAAGGAGGACAGGGCTCCTGTATTTTTAACAGTTGTATTGAAAAGTGAATTTCAGCAGGTGTCATTTGTATATATGGAGAACTTGGGGAAATTTCCTCTTCATCACAGCAGTTAAAGCTGCAGGTGCCCTGCCCTCTTTTAAATCTGGTCACTCTAGTATAGCTCCTGCAGCTTTAACTGTTGTGATGAAGAGGAAATTTCACCAGGTGTGACATGTATACAAATGACACCTGCTGATATTCCCTTTTCTATACAACTGTTAAAGATACAGGAGCCCTGTCATCTTTTTCATATGGTCACCCTATTTCAGGCATATCAAAGCGGCATAGCTAAAATGGCCGTCTGAATCAAAGTTTGCTTTTTGACCTATTACTGGCAGAAACTTGACCTGGGGAAATGTGATCATTACAAGAAACATTCTTGCTCAATAAGATTCATGTCCCGGATAGGTCAAGCCCACGAAAGACAGGTTGGGAAATTTCTAGAGACCTGTACAATTTAAAGCATGATGTTATTAAATATGAAGAAATATGAAGAGGTGAAGTTAAACGAGTTTGGTAGCCAATCAGAATGCAGTAAACAATCACATCATGTATCAAGCTGAAGTGTAAAACTATAAATGTAAAGGGAAAACACTGGGAGGGGATGCTGTTGGATCCTGGAATGGATGTAGTTTTACTTTATTCCTTAGCTTTAGAATGCCCACGGACAGAAGACATGAAGAAATATGAAGAAATACTTTTAAATGTCAAGGCCACCATCTGGACAATGCAATTATTGAATTATTGGCATGGAATGATTATTCAATTAGTCAATCAGTGGCTGGAATGACTGTACAGTTTTTGCTCTCTATATATGGATATGTATTGTGTATGGTTTTATTACCCCATCTTTACTGCTACTGCTGTGTATCTGATATGATCGTTGTGAGTATACGTGTGTGATGTAACTAATTTATTCAACCAAACTTCTATGCCAGTAAAGGCTCTGTTTTAACTTAACAAAGTTTCAGAGCTTTATTTGAGTCTTTCCTGTATTCCTACTGAGAAACGCTTCTAACAGCACTCTGCTCATTCTTGTGAAGGAGTTACTTCCAACAGGTTATGGACCCAGAGTTCTTTCTCAGAAAGGAGCAGTAAGACCAGTGTGGACGGACCGTGATTGACCAAACACTGGAGCGGCTAGTGGAGTCGTTGGGAAGGCAAGGAAGGCTGCTTCGTGAGCCGTTTGTCTTGGAGGTCAGAGTGGATGGTCTGAAAGCTGGTGGACGAAGAGGACGTTGCTGATTCTCAGGGGTCTGAGGAATCCGAAGAGGATAGCCGGTCAGAGCCAGAAGAATCAGGCAACGAAGGGGTTGGAGAGCAGCCAGGAGATATGGCGCAGTTTAATGCGCAGTTTAACGTTCCAATGGAATTGCTCACAGACTCAAATTATCTTTCATGGTCTTTTAAAATTGAAATGTGTCTGAAGAAAGATGATTTGTGGGACATAGTCATTAATGAACATCTGGAAGATTTGAGTGCAGCAGAAACCCAGGAGTGGGGCCGCCGTGCCGAAAGGGCAAAAGCCCAAATTGTTTTGTGCATGTGGAATGACCAGTTGTCTTTCATTAACCATGAAGACACAGTAAATGTCAGATGGACAAAACTCCGTGAAGTCTATGTTCAGGACACTGCTGGTGCAAGAATACATTTAACTAGGGGTGTGCACGGACCCCCCCCAATCCGCTTCTCTTCCAGATCTGCAACTTCTGGATCAGGTCCACTCTGATCTGTCTACAGTACACTCCGCTTCGCTGCGAAGCTCCAGATCCGGATCGGAGCTCCGCATTTCCCCAATAGGCTTGCATTGAAATCCAAAAAAGCCTACAACTTTTTTCTGTTAATGTTAGAAACCTCAAACTCGGCACCATGATAGCTTATCCATGTATACACATGCATGCCAAGCCTCAAGCAGATCCAAGCAGATCCTGATTTTCGGGGAATTTTTGAAAATCGGACACCCCATTTTCAGACATGGGATTTACTCCGAGATTTTGACAGATAAAAACTTGGAAGCAGGCACCCTCACAGATGCCATCTAGATCCACATTCATGGCAAGTTTCAAGCAAATCCCATTATCCCCTGATTTTTGGCGGGGCTTTAACCTTTTAACTCACCCCCAAATCAAGTCCCATGCTAGAACTATGTCAATTTTCATGTTAGAAACGTCAAATTAGGCACCATGACACCTGATGCATGTATACACATGCATGCCAAGCCTCAAGGAAATCCAAGCCTCCCCTGATTTTTGGGGAATTTTTGAAAATCGGACACCCCAGTATCTGCAGACAGCTCAATGGGCTTTATTCATGGCTATTTCAAAGGAAATCCCAACATGCCATGAATTGAGGAGTAGATTACCCTAAATATGAATCTTCTTCCACACTTGAAAAAATTATTTGGAACTTCAAAAAGTCTAAGTGAGCGCAGGAAGGACTTATTCCCTGAGTCAAAGCAAGACACACACAAACCATCCCTGTGAGGCAGGCACAGAGGAGGACAGGCAGAAGAGGACTGGGAGCAAGCATGCCGGAGGCTTGTGGGGTTGAACCACAAAGCCCATCATGTAGTACAGCTCCCAGGGGGAGGAGGGAGGGAAGGCAAGCAGGCAGGCAGGCAGCAGACATTTCTGGGGGCACAAGGAAGTGCGGCAAGGATTCTAAGCCAGCAGTAACGCATTGCAAACCAACCCTGCAAGGCGGGCACAGAGGAGGACAGGCAGCTCCCAGGCACCAGTTGGTCAGAGAGGCAGGCAGAGATATGCCATAGATCTCTGGGGGAGTCACTCCCAGCAGATCCAGCTACCTCACAAGGACAGCTCCCAGGCAGGCGGGCATGGGCTGGCAGGCAGGCAGGCAGGCAGGCAGGCAGGCAGAGAGGCGGACATGGGCCGGTGGGCACAGAGGAGCTGGTACCTTGCACAAGTAAGCCATAGATCTCTGGGGGAGTCAGTCCCAGTAGATCCAGCTACCTCACAAGGACGGCTCCCAGGCAGGCAGGCATTGCCAGGCAGACAGGCAGGCATGGGCTGGCAGGCAGGCAGACAGAGAGGAGGGCATGGGCCAGTGGGCACGGAGGAGCTGGTACCTTGTACAAATAAGCCATAGATCTCTAGGGGAGTCAGTCCCAGCAGATCCAGCTACCTCACAAGGACGGCTCCCAGGCAGGCGGGCATGGGCAGGCGGGCAGGCAGGCAGGCGGGCTTGGGCTGGCAGGCAGGCAGAGAGGCGGGCATGGGCCGGTGGACACAAAGGAGCTGGTACTTTGCACAGCTTATTAAAGCAGTTACTTTGAGTGTGGAAGATGATGCAGGCATCTACCACATTGTGGCTTGGAGCATTAACGTTGCTGGATGATCCTCCTATAAGTGTATAGCATTGCAGTAATGTGCAAAGTGGAAGTGTCGGATGATGTGAAAAAATCAACCCTCAGCCAGCACCCTCCAAAGGGCAACCAGTGGACTGCTGGAGTATTCCTCCTGTTCCCGGTGGCTGGGGCAGGTCTCTGCCCAACCATGGCGTGCAGACAGAGCCTCTGCCCAATACCCCTGGCCTGTGCTCCTGCTGGGAGGGATGCAGGTGAGGCTGTGCTTGTGCTGCTGCTGCTGCTGCTGCGGGGAGTGGTGGCCTGCTCCTCTACCTCGCTCTGCCCCACCTTCTTGGCCCGTGCCGCCCGCACTTCGCCCACAAGCATTTCCATCCAGTGCTGCCTGGTATTTGGCCCACAAAGCCCATCCTTCACACGAGGGTCACACATGGCTGCCAACATGTAGACCCTCTCTGTTTGGATGGGCTCCAGCCTCCGCGTCAGGCCATCCCTCAGCCTAGTCACCGCTTCGCGTACCTCCGGCTCGAAGCGCCTGCCGGTGACGGGATCCCTGTACTCCAGAAACTCGCCCATCTGTTTCTGGAGATGCCTGCATACAGGGATCACCTGGCTGAGGGCAGAGCTAGTGCTCAGGGTCTCAGTGGCCTCAAGGAACGGCTTGAGGACAACCACCAGCTGGGACATGGTGTCCCACTGCTGCTTGCCCAGTGCTGGCTGGACGCCCATGTCCCTGACCCTGAACAAGTTGTGGATGGCACGCTGTTGCTCCACCACACACTCCAGCATGAGGTAGGTGGAGTTCCAGCATGTCACCACGTCTTGCACTAGCCTGTGCTGCGGGAGATTCAACTCCTCCTGCTTCTCCCACAGCAATCAACTGCCCTTGACATTTCCACCCAGTGCTGCCTGGTATTTGGCCCACAAAGCCCATCCTTCACACGAGGGTCACACAGGGCTGCCAACATGTAGACCCTCTCTGTTTGGATGGGCTCCAGCCTCCGCGTCAGGCCATCCCTCAGCCTAGTCACCGCTTCGCGTACCTCAGGCTCGAAGCGCCTGCCGGTGACAGGATTCTTGTACTCCAGAAACTTGCCCATCTGTTTCTGGAGATGCCTGCATACAGGGATCACCTGGCTGAGGAGGGCAGAGCTAGTGCTCAGGGTCTCGGTGGCCCCTTTTAGAAGAGCAGCACAAGAGACGAGTGAGGAATGAAGCCGTAAGCTCAGGCGTCAAGCCAGACGCATTTGTAAAGTGGTCTGGAAATGAAGGGGTTAAAGCAGTTAAGCAGGAAACTTAATCCGCATTTTCAACTTCAAAGATAGTCAAGCCGCTGAGATGCTGATGCCCACCAGGCATGAAGTATGCTCCTTTAGGGGAAGATTCAGCCTGCCAGTGCCTGCTATGTCTACTGTGGTAGTAAGGAAGAGACAGCCTGAATTTGACTGAATTGTATAAGTAGTACTATAACAGCCTGCCTGCCTGTATGTAAGACGAAGAAGGCATCACCTTATTGAAAGAAGAATCGAATGATTCAGAGTTGATTTTGTGAACTGAAATGCAGCCACTAAATAATAAAATGTTAAGGATAAAAAAGCCTGTCTGCCTGAACTGTAGTCTGCCTGCCAACCGAAGGAGGGGTGCAATAAAAGGAGGGGAGCCTGCCTGTCACTCCCATGAGGGCTTGAGGCTGGGGTATCCCAGCAGGGGCAGATTGCCCTTGAGAAAGACCAGCTGCTCCACCAAGTCCGGCTCTAAGCGAGAGCGGTGAGGGGTCACTATGTCGCCCACCATAGAGAACACCCTCTCGCTTGGAACACTGGTGGGTGGGCAGCTGAGTCAATTGCTGGCCACCCGCACCAGGTCTGGCCAAATCTGGTGGCGGGATGACCAGTAGGCCAGGGGGTCCATGGAGCAGTCCTCCATGGGCTCTGCCAGGTAACGCTGCACGGTGGTTGCAGCGTCATCCTGGCCGGTGGCTGGGGAGGGTCTCTGCCCAACCACAGCGTACAGAGTCTGTGTCCAATACCCCTGAACTGTGCTCTTGCTGAGAGGGATGCAGGTGAGGCTGCTGCTGCTGCTGCTGCGGGGAGTGGTGGCCTGCTCCTCTGCCTCGCTCTGCCCCACCCTCTTGGCCTGTGCCGCCCGCACCATGCAGAGTGCTGAGAATAGGCTCAAAATGACCCCCACTCACGACTCTCTAAGCACACCAAGTTTCAAATAGATAGTTTTAAAAACAAAAAAGTTATCTGCTAATCTTTTCCGCAATGCAATCCTATGGGTGAAAAAAATCCAAAATGGCAGATGGATCGTTCTGCGAAAAGAGGAGCACTCCGCCTATGGTTGCTTCTCTTCGCCATGCTTCTCCAACCCCCCGACTCGCTTCTCCTCCGCCTCAGGCCAAGGCGGATGAGCCCAGTTCGCTGTTGCTTCTCCGATCCTAAGAGAAGCGGATCACACCCCTACATTTAACAAGAAAAATGTATCATACTCACCTAAAAGAAGGGGGTGACGGTTCAAAGAACTTGCAAGAACTCCGTAATTGCTTTGAAAGCTTGGCAGCCGCAGGTCTGGCACTGACGGAAGAAAACAAGGTCTATATTGTACTTTCTAGTTTGCCTGCTTCCTGGTATGTTTTAGTTATGACGCTTGAAGCAATGGCAGTGACTGCATTAACCCTTAACTTTCTGTCTGGGAGGCTGTTAGAAGAGCAGCACAAGAGATGAGTGAGGAATGAAGCCGTAAGCTCAGGCGGCAAGCCAGATGCATTTGTAAAGTGGTCTGGAAATGAAGGGGTTAAAGCAGTTAAGCAGGAAACTGAATCCGCATTTTCAACTTCAAAGAAAGTCAAGCCGCTGAGATGTTTTTGCTGTGGCCGTGTAGTTCATTTGAAGCAGGATTGCAGAGTCAAGTTGCAATCGGAGCCTCCTGACACCCATAGAGAGCAACGGGATCAGCGTTGGAAGGGAAAGCCGAGGAAACCTGAGGAAGCGCAGCTTGTCACAGCTGGCGTCAGGAAAGAGGATTCCCGAGAGGCAAGCGGAGAGAGGAATCGTTGGCTCATAGATTCTGCTTGCAGCAGTTCCATATGCAATCAACGAATTCCCATGAGCCTTCGCTGAGGAATGTTGCTTTAGCTGACAGAACCAAAGTGCGAGTGTGCGCAGAAGGAGACTGCTATCTACCTTTTTTGGATGAAAGCTTTGATTCTATGCTTTTTGTTCCCAGTTTAAGTTATTCCCTTTTAGGTGTGTCAACTTTGACAGAAAAAGGCTTTACAGTCCGCTTTGATGGAAGGAAATGCTTTGTTGAAAAAGACAGAAAGTTGTGTGGGACTGGCCATATGGAAAATGGCTTGTTTTTCATGGATAACAAAACAGAAGAGCAGAAATCTGGGACTATTCCTTCAGGTTGTATGATTAACAATTTACCTCCCCATGAGAACTGTATACATCTTTTCCACAGGCATCTGGGTCATGCAAACTTTAAATCCTTAACTAAGACATTGAATGTCACAGAGGGTGTGAAAGTTCAGAGTTGCAACAAGTACCTGGACTGTGCAGTTTGTAAGCTTTCCAAGTCACGTGTGGCTAACATTCCATGCGTGAGGGAATGGAGAGAAAAATAAAGTCTTGGGCTTATTCACATGGACTTGGCAGGACCTTTTCCAGAAAGCATTGGATGGCAAAATACGCATTGGTTCTCCTAGATGACAAAACCAGATATTCTTGGGTTTATATGCTGAAATCTAAAAGTAATTGTTTGAATGCGGTGAAAACCTGGGTAACTTGGGTAGAAAGGTTTTTCCAAAAAGAGGTGCAGAAATTTCAGACGGATCGTGGAGGAGAATTTCAAAGCTTAAAATTTAAGCGTTACTGTACTAAAACAGGGATTACGCATAAATTAATTGATCTCAAGAGTCCGTGGCAAAACGGCTCTGTTGAGTGACGGATTGGCATGATAATATCCATAAAAGAATGCCTGATACAAGATTCTAATGCTGAGAAACAGCTGTGGGGAGAAGCCTTTGCCACAGCAAATTATTTGTGTAACAGGACCTGGTCAAGTGCCATTAATAACACTCCATTTTCTTTGTTGTACAGGAGAAGCCCGAACCTAAAGCATTTAAGAACTTGGGGAAGTTATGCCATTGTTAACATTCCTTTGTCCCAGAGAAGGCAAGCGGGGCCGAAAGGTATTAGGTTACATTTTGTTGGCTACCAAAACGGCAGTTGGCAATTTCTGATGCAAAATGGGAAAATTATGATTTCAAAATCGGCTCAGTTTGAGGAACAAAACTGGGCAGGGATTCACAGTAATCCAGAGGTTCTCAATGAGTTAAGCAGCAGGCCAGTAGAAACTCCGGCAACTCAGGAGTTAACTGAGGAAATTCTTGAGCCAAAAGCCGAAACTTTTGGTTTCGGAAGCGTTTGTGCAACGCCGTTCACAGCGGGTGAACAAAGGAATTCCTCCTGAACGATTTGCTTCAAAGTTTTCAATGTAAGATATGAACCTCAATCTTAAGCAGATCTCCATACGTTAGGTCCCTTGGAGAAACAGAAGTGGAAATTAGCAATGGAAAGTGAAATGCAAAGCCTTAAGTAAAATAATGTATTTGAGCAGACAGTTTTACCCGAAGGACAAAAGGCCATGTCTTGTCGCTGAGTTTTCAAGCGAAAGAGGCTTGAATCTGGTGGTGAAAAATTCAAAGCAAGGCTGGTTGCAAGAAGTTTTAATCAAATTAAAAATGTGGATTATGATGAGACCTTTTCCCCTACCTGTAAAGCAGAAACGTTAAGATTGCTTCTAACCATTGCAGGAAAAGAAAAGTTAATAATAAATCAATACGATTTCCAAATGGCCTACTTGAATGCACCATTGAGCGAAAGAATTTACATGAAGGAGCCAGAAGGTTTTGAAACTAAAACTAACAGAGTTTGGTTTATGAAAAAGGCAATCTATGGGCTTAAACAGAGTGCCAGATGCTGGATTTCCGTTTTAAATTCCACTTTGGTTAATGAAATGGGATTTGACAGGAGCCTGGCAAATCCTTGTCTGTATACACAAGGAAGTGGAAAGAATTATAAAGCTGTTATTGTTTACGTTGATGATGTTTTGATTCATGTACTGAAGAAGATCAGAAAGTTGCAAATCATCTTGGAAATAGGTACAGTTTAAAGGCTTTAGGCCAAGTAAAAAATTATTTGGGTGTAGAAGTGAAAATAGCAGAAGACGGAAGTTTTTTGCTTAGTCAGAAGCAAAAGATTTTGAACTTGCTAGAAGCTTGTGGGATGCAAGATTGCAAAGGAGTCAAAAGTCCTTTGGAAGTTGATGTATGCAAGAATTTGCAAGGGGAAAGTTTTTGTGACCCAAGTCTGTATCATTCAGTGGTGGGCACATTACTTTATCTGGTGTCATGGTCTAGGCCAGATCTTGCTGCTTCAGTTGCCATTCTTAGCAGGTTCGTTGCTTCGCCAACAGTCCCAGCTTGGCAAGCAACAAAACGTGTCCTAAGGTATTTAAAGGGGACTTTAGATTTTTGTCTAAAGCTGTCAGCAGAACAGGACAAACAGTTTTTGGGCTACATCGACTCAGATTGGGCAGGGTGCCTGGAAGATCGTAAGTCAACGTCAGGACTTGTATTAATGTTTGGCAAAGTGTTAATTTCCTGGAAATCCAAAAAGCAAGCATACGTGTCCATCTCGTTTTGTGAAGCAGAGTATATGGATTCATAAGCTGAATTGTGTGGCGAGGTTACGTGGTTTGTGCAATTACTGAAAGATGTCAAAATTCATTTTGAAACACCAATTACTGTTTTTTGTGATTCACAGTCCTATATAGCTTTAACAAACGCAGACATGTTTAAAGCTAGATCAAAGCATATTGCCATTAAATACCAAAACGTGAAGGAACACATAAATAATAAAACTCTAAGGCTTGTTTATTGTGAGTCAAAGGAAAACATTGCTGACCTGTTCACCAAGCCATTAGGGATTACAAGACACAGAGAGCTGTGTGAAACGTTAGGTTTCAGGCAGGAGCAAATGTAAATATCTGTTCAATGTATTTGCATAAAGCTGTTTCCATAAAGTAAAAGAAGGGGTGTTGGATCCTGGAATGGATCAAGTTTTACTTTATTCCTTAGCTTTAGAATGCCCACTGACAGAAGACATGAAGAAATATGAAGAAATACTTTTAAATGTCAAGATGACAGGTTGGCGAGTGCATTGTGTGTTGCAACTGGCCGTCAGACTTTGCAGTGCCCGAATGAAAGGGGAAGGCAGATTGCCCCAGATTTCCTTTTCCATGTGGCATCAGATATGTTGTATCAGATCAGATCAGAAATGGGCTTTTTCCTACCTTTAGCACTGCAGCAACTAAACTGTCATTTATAAAACCCAGTGCAGAATTAAGGGCTACGTTGCCAATGCGTAATTTCAATAACTTTCATACCAAGATATTTACACAAACAATTCCAAGCAAGGTTTATTAGATTTTTCTCAGTAAGTATCCAGTCAACAAGAAACCCCTTCTCAAAACAGTAGAATTGTTACTTCATTTTGGGTTCAATAGCAAAGATCATGAGCTCGTAAGCAGATAAATTCTTGATTTTAATTAGATTTTTCTTAATAAGCCAATGTCTACACAGGCAATCAATTCTCATCACAGAGCATGAGCATTTCTAAACAATTGCTTCCCATTCTCTTCCACGGCTTCTCTGAAATGTCTTGATGTGCTCTTGAGGGAACAATAAAGAAATAAAATACATTAATCATGTTTACTGCATTGTTTTACATTCAGAGACCTTTCACATGTTACACCCTTATGTGGTAGCCAACCAATACCATTTCAACCTAACAGAGCAAAGATTGTCCCTGCTATGGCCACACTGACAATTGGTGCCAACAGGATCAGTTCCCAGTCCACACAAGGAGACTCATCTATGGCACTGCAACTCTCACATCCGCTGGTCTCTGTCCACCACTCTGCCACTAAGATCATCTTCCTGGCCCGCCGCTCTGACCATGTCACTCCGCTTCTGAAATCTCTTCATTGGCTTCCAATTCACTCCAGAATCCAATATAAACTTCTCCTGTTGACCTTCAAAACTTTTCACGGTCTAGCTCCTGCCTATCTCTCCTCTCTCATCTCACACTATTGCCCCGCTCGTGCTCTTCGCTCCTCTGATGCCATGCTTCTCGCCTGCCCAAGGACCTCCACTTCCCTTACTCGGCTTCGTCCTTTTTCTTCTGCTGCCCCTCATGCCTGGAATGCTCTTCCAGAACACTTGAGAACTACCAACTCAATCACAGCTTTTAAAACTCAGCTAAAAACTTTTCTTTTCCCTATAGCTTTTAAACATTGAGTTTGTTCTGACTCTATACTGTTAGCTTCACCCTACCCGGTGCCTGTTGACACTTCCCTGTGCCTGTTTGCATTCTCTTTCCCTCCTTATTGTTCACTACAACTTTATTAGATTGTAAGCCTATGCGGCAGGGTCTTGCTATTTACTGTGTGGTCTGTGCAGCACCATGTACATCGATGGTGCTATATAAATAAATAATAATAATAAATAATAATTATTGACGCCGTATGCAGATAGGAAGAATTGCTAGGAGCACTCACAATTAAACCAGAACATCTTGATTACAGCCTTACACTAAATCCCACTCTGGCTGCCATCACTTACTTTGGTTATGGGGTTCAGGTTGGTCTGAACACCTTTTCAGGTATCCCCTACAGTTAAGTGCATCTCACTGCAAACAGATTCTGTATCCATTCCAACACTTTCAGTCTTGACTCTTACGATTTCTGTAAGTAGAGCTGGCAGTGTGGGTGCCTTAAAGCAATTAGCTTCATCCCACGGTACCTGTTTCCCTCGAATTATCCCTACAGTGCTAAGCTGTTGGAGTTGTTGTGGTGGTTGCTACTGGGCGGCAAGATCCTTTGCATACCAAGAAGTGGGTTTAAGGGGGGAAATGAAAAAAATCATAAAAAATCAACGGATGACCCAATCCAATTCAAATTAGGTGTGCTTAAAGCTCTCCTTAATATCTATTACTGTTCCAATTTTGATGTCTTTATCTTTAAAGCTTATGCAGATGTAAGCATTTGTTTAATTTTTCTTCAAATCCTGCTCCTGCACCCCAGTGGCCACTCGGATGATATGCTCGAAAACTAGTAGCAAAATACGGCGAGGCTTTTGCCTTTGAAGCGCAATTAAAGCAGGATGCATGGGAGTACTTCACAATAAAAGCAGATTGTAAGGTGGAAAACTTCGGAGTCCTTTGCATGCAATTCGCAGTGATTGCACAGTATAACGCTGGTGTGATAAAGCTCAATATCTCTTAAGATCTGACAAAGGACAGTTGGTAACGTTCTGGCGATATGTTTCAATGGCTACTAGAATGGGCCAAGAAGACATAGATGACAGGACAGAGATGGCTTCTCTTTCTACTTCCCTGTAGAGAAGGAGAGGGTGGATGGAGTCTGTCTGTCTACCAGAAGGCCACTCTGTGCTAGAACTGGATCTGAAAAGTAAGCAGAGAACTGACTTCGTATGTCTCCAGTGACCTTCTAAGGAAACTGAATCCCGGATAAGTGCTGGAACCCCTGCAAGTTTTCACCGCTCAGTAGTAGGGTAAAGGCATAGAATGGAATGAAATAAATGAATTAATAAAATAAACAAGACTTCATTACTTCACAGATAGCATCATTGTGGTCACCATACACCATGATGCCCACTGGCTTCCTTTCCTTTTGTCAGGCAGTTTTATCCGGGAAACTATGGAATAAACTTTGTAGGTGCTAAAGGTACACAAGGATAAGGGTATTCTTCAGAGAGATGCCAAGGTGTATGTTTCAAAGACCTGGACCTACTACAGCACAGGTTGCACCAAGAAACAGGTTTAGGCATGGGCTGTGCAAACAAAGAGCAAGATAAAAAGAGAAGGAGTGGAAATATTGTGCTAGTAAGCATACTCTGTCCATCCTTTTCTTCTTTCTACTCATAATTCCTGATTCTTTATCATCCTTACAGCTGGGAATCAGCATCAGCCACCAACCCACAACCCAAACAAGACTTCTGCAGATCTACTGACCTTTCCTTGGGATTTCCGCTACTAAATACTGGATTCCGATTCCCCATCTCCCTCCTTGCCTGGTGAAACAGGATCCACTCCAGATTTGTCTGAAGAAGGAAGGATGAAAGGAAGCAGTTAAAGATGGCTGTCCTTATTACAACTAAATAACATGCATCGAATTTAAATCTGGAAAATGGATTTTGAGGGGTACAGCAGTTTTATAACAGTTTGACGTCCATGGCTTCCCCTCCCACCCCTGCCCCACAAGAATTCCAGCAGTTTTATGAGCTATTGTCCTCCTTTCCCCAACATACATGTGTGCACACATGAAAACTCCATGGGACTATGGCCCCTTCAGGAGAAAGAATCAATTTCAAACCAGCTTAATTCTCTAGTTTACAGATCGTTCCAGTTATCAGAAACATCTCATTCATGACACACAAACACACTTTCTGCAGGGCAAAAAGCTGAACTCACTTGGCTTTGCCAAATGCTCTTTCAGGAAGCCACAGTGTCGCAGAGGTGCTCTCTGTGTCACTGGCGATGGCTCGGTGTCAAGGTGGAAGAAGTTCAGCTGTGTGGCATTATAGAGCGGCCACTCTTCTTCACTGGCTCCTGAACCTGTGGGCTTCCTGTGAGGGAGGTGAAACTAGATGAATAATGGAGCAAGGAGTACGGTCGCACATGAACATTGCAAGAAATGCAGTTTATTATTTCTCTATTTTAATACATCTATCCCACCACACTATGTGCTTAAGGGTGCAGTCCTATAGACAGGGAAAAGTCTGACAACTGCCAGTATTCCCCAGCCAGTATGTTTACTCAAAGAAAAGTTCCATACAGATTGATGGAACCAACTCCCAAATAAGTTGGCATGGGATTATTATTGATTTATTTATTTCATTTCATTTCTATACCGCCCTGTAGCCAAAGTTTTCTGGGCAATTCAAGGATTGCAGCCTTAAAAGCATATTAATGACTGCTACTATCCTATCCTAAAGCCACTCACTAGGCAGTAAGACCCAGTCAACATGTGTTGACTTGCACTCTACAGCATGCACCAGAAGGACTGGAATCCATACAATGAGGGAATGCCGTCCTGATTTCTACAATGGGGATAATACCCCTGAAAGGCAAAGATCTTCTCCCCAAAGCCCTGGTGAAATATGAACATCTTAAATATGTCTCATGAAGACTAATGGGGCTTTTGTACATTAAGGAAAAATCTCACAGTCTCACCAGAGCTTCGACTTCCAGAGCCTTTGCAGGTTTACAAAGGACACAATATATGCCCTTCCCATCCATTCTGCCTGTTGTTTTTTCCCTTGAGTTCCTTTGTGGGCATGTTCCATATGTTTCTATTTATACTATCAATAGATGGTGATATAAGATTTCTTATATTACCTTCTATTGGCTTTAATCAATAATTGCCTTTAATAAAAATAACTGAAACTTCATCGTAGATGCATTTTGCAAGGCACTGAGGGTTCTTTCCTATTCCAGAGATTATTCTCAGTGAAGCAAATGGTGTGCACTTTCTTCTGTTGATTAAACGGGTGGCCATTCCTTCTGTATAAAACACTATGCTGACATAAAGCAGTTGGTATAAGAGGAAAAGTTAATGCCTTACCCAGTTCTAGAAAACTCTGCCCAGTAGTGCATCATCCTACGGCTCAGTGCAGCCTCGGCCTCTGTGTATGTTTGGTTGACACCCAACACTGACTCGAGGGTCCCGAAAACATAAGGTATCTCAGCACCATGGGGTGCCCCAACCCACTCAGGCCAAACAGAGCCAGAGGTGTGATGTCTGAAGGAGTAAAAGTACAGAGGATTCCCAGCTTCTCGGACTTTTGCAGCAAATTCAGCTGCTGGGCATACAAAGAAGTAATCACTAAAAGATTGCGACATGGCCCAACGGTACCGCCCTGGACCACTGTCTTCTTCACTGTACTTCAGTGCCACAGCCTGAACATCTTTTTCAGTTGGATTTTGCACCATCATCCCTGTGGCTTTCAAAAGCTGTTCCCAAGTAATTAGGCCATCATTGACATGAGGAAAAAAATATGGCACAAAGGCAGACGCTTCATCGGAGGTGACACCAATGAGAACTGGTTTATGCTGAATTCTCCCAGCCTCCAGAAGCTTCTGTGGCTCGTCAGGCAAAAACTCCCCATCTGTTACTGGCAAGAAGGGAATATCTAGAACCCTTTCTACAGTCATAGATAACTCATGCTGACCGAATTCCTTGGCATCTTTTTCTTGTAGGCAGCTCAACAAAGCAGCATCACCGTCTTCTGTACATCCCAGCAGGTGGCCGAAAGCAAGGGATCTCTGCTTGGCCTCTTCGGGACTCCTCCAAGCCCAAACCATATTGGGAGTTCCGCTCTGAAGCACAACTCTGGCAAAAAGAGACTGGCTACTTGGTGACAGAAGATGTAGACCCACAGAGGCTGCCCCAGCATTCTGGCCAAAAATGGTCACTCGAGTGGGATCACCACCAAAGGCCGCTGCATTCTCCTGTACCCACTTCAGTGCCAGCTGTTGGTCCATGAGGCCCATGTTTCCTGGGACATCTGGTGGTAATGAGAGGAAGCCTAGAGCCCCCAGGCGGTAATTTATAGAGACCACAACGACATTCTCATAAGCAGCTAAGAATGCCCCATTGTACATGTCCAGGGAAGCTGTGCCAGTGAGAAATCCTGACCCTCCATGTATCCAGGCAAGTACAAGAGTTGGTGAAGAAGGCCGTGGATGGGGCACCCAGATGTTGAGAAAGAGACAATCTTCTGAGAGTGGTCGATTTGCAGCACATAGGTCTGCCTCAGGGAAGTTTGTAAAAATGAACTGGGGGCATGCGTTGCCAAAGCTGGTGGCCTCCAAGACCTGACTCCATGGTTGATGTGGAAGGGGCTTCTGGAAACGTAATTTCCCCATGGGGGGTTCAGCATAGGGGATGCCCAGATAAGCAGTCACAGAGCTAGAGCCAGCATGGACTTGCTTGCCTTTAATAGGGCCGCTGCTGGTGATCACCACAGTATCATCTTCAGAGGCAGCACTGGAGGCCACTGAAAACAGGAAGACGATGAAGAAGCACAAGACTGAAGAGAGGTGGAAACCAGGCATTGCGGAAGCTGTAAGGAGAAATACCTAGAGGAGGTCACAATAAATATATACAATAGTTTTACGTTGCCTTGATGTTCCACCCTAAACATTTTTATAACTTATTCCCTGTCCCATTTGATAAAGTATGAACAAAATTGCATGGCAGAACCATGGTGTGGAAGCTTTCTTGAGGATGTTCAGGTTAAAAGAATTATAAATATTATAATTATAATTATAAATATTTCAAAATTACCCAGACGAATCAATCCACAAACATTATACAGCAGCGTAGAATCATAGCATCATAGAATAGCAGAGTTGGAAGGGGCCTACAAGGCCATCGAGTCCAACCCCCCTGCTCAATGCAGGAATCCACCCTAAAGCATCCCTGACAGATGGTTGTCCAGCTGTCTCTTGAATGCCTCTAGTGTGGGAGAGCCCACAACCTCCCCAGGCAACTGATTCCATTGTCATACTGCTCTAACAGTCAGGAAGTTTTTCCAGATGTCCAGCTGGAATCTGGCTTCCGGTCACTTGAGCCCATTATTCCATGTCCTGCACTCTGGGAGGATCGAGAAGAGATCCTGGCCCTCCTCTGTGTGACAACCTTTTAAGTATTTGAAGAGTGCTATCATGTAAATTTCATTCAGTTGTTTTCAGCCCAGCACTCCAGCCTATCAAGATCACTTTGAAGTTTGTTTCTGTCTTCCAGGGTATTAGCTATCCAGGTTAAGCAAAACTATTGTACATCACAAACCTACCTTTGTATTGAAGTTCCTTGCTTCAGGTCCCAGTTAGCAAGTGTGAACGAAATCTCTTTAGTGAGTCTCTTTATTTGCGCTAAGCATGTTCGATTCACTCTGTCTCTCAGGCTGGGCACTACTGAACAGGATGTTCTTACTGGATATTTAGAAACACTTCATCTGAAAATGTGTCCGCTGTCCAGAATTTATGTGAGTTTTGGAATCAGTGCTTGTTCTACAACAGACATGCAGTTCTATTTCATCACAATTCTTCCCCCATTGCAGGGAAATCTCCGTCTTCCTAGAACCAGCGTTCTGTACACCCCACATTGATGGTGCTATATAAATAAATAATAATAATAATAATAATAAGGAACGTGGTAATGCAAAGATCACTGCTACCTATTGGATAGTATCTGTAATGTCATCACTGAAAATGGGGGTGAATTCCTTGTTTGTTTATTTATTTATTTATTATTTAGAATATTTATATACTGCTCCCCACTGAATTTTTTTTGTTTCCCTACCTACGTTGTTCTATTTTCTTAACTTTTCATGGAGAAGCTGTGCACTCCACCACCATACTGGGGAGTGCTGGTACAAACCTTTATGAACCCCCTTCTCTCCTCGATAGTAGAAATGCCCCCACTACCAGCCCCCTTTAAAAAGTTTTGCTCTCTGAAATGGACACAGTCTTCTCTTTCAGCAGCTAACAGGGTATCCTGCCCTAGAGACAACTACTTCTTCTACCAGAACTCATAGTACCAATAGAATAAAATAACAATTCAGGGTGGGTTTCACCTGTTAATTCAGCACAATCTTATGCATTTTAACTGGGAAGTCAGTTCCATTGTACTCAATGCAATTTTCTTCATAGTATGTAATATACCTATTATCAAACATACATAGGATTGCAACTTAACAATGCAATCGTATTTGTGTTTATTCAGGTGTTTCATTACGTTCAGTACCCCTTGCTACCATACAAGTGGGTGTAGGGTTGCAGCTTTAATCACATCCCTGATTAGGGTGACTATATGAAAAGGGGGACAAGGCTTCTGCATCTTTAATAATTGTACAGAAAAGGAAATTTTAGCAGGTGTCATTTGTATGCATGCAGCACAGGGTGAAATTTCCTCTTCCTCTGTATGGCTTGGTGGCTGGCAAACCATGGCTGCCTGCAAAGGTTTATGGGTGAATGGCTGCTCCTGCTTCTAAGCCAACAAACTTTTATTGCCTTCCATACCAGTCAGCAACATTCCTTTGTGTTATGGGAAAGATGGGTCAAAAGCACAATTACAGTGATTTCATGAAAACAGCAGATATCTTATCTATGTAGCCTGGTACTGTATCTGGAGGCTCCTGCAGAACAGTTATGATAAAGAGGGGATTTCACCAGGTGCTGCCCCGACTTTTCTGGCAGGAGCAAGGTCACTACAGCTCTTCTGCCATCTGTCCTTGCTCTGGTGTTGTGCTAGGGGTGGTTCTGGGTGGAAGGCAACCTCCCATTGGTTGCCAGAAGCTGGGTGAGGGGCAGGGGGCGGGCCCGGAGAGCCGAATGGCTATCAGAAAGCCTGCGCTGCCTCCTCCACTGAGGATTAACCACTGTCACCCCACAGCAGCGATGCCACGGGGTTTGGCAGCAGAGCCCCACCAACATGGTGCAGTGAAGGCAGGCTTAGGTATGTCAGTGGCTTTATTGATTGCAACCAGGTACATGTACATCCAAGGGAAGTCACCCCAACAGCAAGGAACACTCCCTACTGTTCCAAGATGGACTTCAAACTCAAAGCAAAATGACAACCTTCTTATACCCTTCTTCATGGTTACAGAATTGCTTCGACTTCGCGTGTTACAACTAATGGAAATTTCCAGGATGGTTACAGAAACGTACTTATTAGAACAGGGGGTTCTAACTAGTTTTGCCATTACAGAATGTCAGCTATTTCTCACAGCCTTCTTGCTCATTCTCACCCCTCTCAACATCCTATCAAACTGAACCAAAAGTATCTAGTTTGAGGTTTGGAGCCAAAGGCTTCTGGAACAATAGAAGTTATTCTTCCACAAGACAGACAAGACCGAGGAGTAGTGAATCTGTGAAGCTTCCTTGTATGGTGACAGAGCGTTTTTCCATCCAGCCCAGTGGTTTCTATGCGGATTGGGCCCTTGTACCCATCCAGCCACCACCAACCCTGCCACCAGTGGGTCTCCATTCAACATTCCTCTTACCAGCCACCACCACACAGGTCATCCTGCAACCGCTAGTCATTTAACCCCCTCCTCTCCTGCACCTTCGCATGCAGCAGAATTGAGGTGGAATTAGTGGTAGGATGACAGGTTGGCGAGTGCATTGTGTGTTGCAACTGGGCATCAGACTTTGCAACGCCCGAATGAAAGGGGAAGGCAGATTACCCCAGGTTTCCTTTTCCATGTGGCATCAGATATGTTGTATCAGATCAGATCAGAAATGGGCTTTTTCCTACCTTTAGCACTGCAGCAACTAAACTGTCATTTATAAAGCCCAGTGCAGAATTAAGGGCTACGTTGCCAATGCGTAATTTCAATTTCTTTCATACCAAGAAACTTACACAAACAATTCCAAGCAAGGTTTATTAGATTTTTCTCAGTAAGTATCCAGACAGAAACAAACCCCTTCTCAAGACGGTAGAATTGTTACTTCATTATGGGTTCGACGGCAAAGATCATGAGCTCGTAAGCAGATAAATTCTTGATTTTAATTAGATTTTTCTTAATAAGCCAATGTCAACACAGGTAATGGATTCTCATCACTGAGCATGAGCATTTCTAAACAATTGCTTCCCATTCTCTTCCACGGCTTCTCTGAAATGTCTTGATGTGCTCTTGAGGGAACAATACAGAAATAAAATACATTAATCATGTTTGCTGAGGTGTTTTGTTAATATTCCGAAGTTTTTGTATGTTACAACCTTATCTGGTAGCCAGCCAATATCATTTCTAAAGGCTGGTGCTGCACATGGGGGTTACAAATGTGGAAGCTATTCTCCCTGCATTTCAACCTAACAGTGCAGAGATTGGCCCTGCTATGGCCAACAGGGACAGTTCCCAGTCCACACAAGGAGGCTCATCTATGGAACTGCAACTTCAAAACTTATTGACACCGCATGCAGATAGGAATAATTGCTAGGAGCCCTCACAATTAGACCATAAGATCTAGATTACAGCCTAACACTATATCCCACTCGGGTCGCCATCACCTACTATGGCTTTGGGGTTCAGGTTGGTCTGAATGACTATTGAGGCATCTCTTGTTGTCACCATACACCATGATGCCCACTGGCTTGCTTCCTTTTCCCATATGATAACCAGGTACTTTTCATCCGGGAAGCTATGAAATAAACTTTGTAGGTGCTAAAATTACACAAGGATAAGGGTATTCTTCGGAGAGATGACAAGGTGTATGTTTTAAAGACCTGGATCTACTACAGCACAGGTTGCACCAACAAACAGTTTTAGGTGTGGGCTGTGCAAACAAAGAGCAAGATAAAAAGAGGAGTGGAAATGTTGTGCTATTAAGCATACTCTGTCCATCCTTTTCTTCTTTCTACTTATAATTCCTGATTCTTTATCAATCTTATTACGGCTGCACTCTGCTTTGCTTAGGTCGTAGAAGCAGCATCAGAGCGGCCTGATTTGCCTCTGTTAAAGGCAGAGGTGGATCAGTTCGGGTGGGGCAGTGGAGCAACATGGAGCAGGTCGCTGATTTGCGGAGCGCTCCACCCGCCATTTTGTTTTTTTCCTCATAGGATTGCATTGGCCGAAAATACGCCTATAACTTCTTTGTTTTTAAAGCTAGATCCCTGAAATTTATTGTGTGTAGACATTGATGATTGGGGGTCATTTGTATCGATTTTCAGAAGTTTTTGTCATGCGGTTTGCTTGCTATAATTTTTATAGAATGGCTAAAATGGGAGGGGAGAAGTGCTTATTGACAGATTCAACACCCAATCGTGATAAGTGATCACCTGATGTGAAGCATCCTCCAATCCCAATGTTGGAGGGGGGAATAAGCAAAATGGGATACTTAGTAACTTGGGATACTACTAGTAACTTTGATTTCTTTGTCTTTTGATCGGACTTTTTTCATTGTTTTGCAGCAGTAGCCCCAGTAAACTCACACACACAACCTTAAATCATATACTAAGTAAAATAACAGAGAGGCAACACACCAGTGCAAGGTACCCACCATAACCTTAAGGAACAACTGAATAGATGTGGTGCAAGGGGATGATGTCCATATGGCATGTGGACATGCCCAGAGTACACTGCCCTGCCTTGGGGGGGTCATCAGAACCCTCCAAAGGGTAGCCAGTGGAGAAGCCAATGATTTGCATGAGTTTAAGTGTGATGTCGCTTCTCAAAGGCAGGTACCTAGACAGGACCGGCCAAATGATTGGTGACACAGTCCCCTATCCCACTGGGCACGTCCACTTTCCCCTTACTGGTAATAAAGTCAGACAAAGCCTTTTTTATTATTGTTGTTGTGATTATTACTAGATTCAGCAACACTGCTGCTTTTAATTCCATCCCTCCTGCGTTTATTTATTTATTTAATTTATTTATTTATATACCGCCCTATAGCCAAACCTCTCCTGGCTTTCCCTCTTCAGTGAAGTCAGGCAGGCTTTTATTGTGGTTCTATTGTTGTTGTGATTAGTAGTAGTAGTAGTAGTAGTAGTAGTAGTAGTAGTAATGCTATTTTTAATGTTACTATTATTGTTGTTGTTGTTGTTGTTGTTGTTTAATAATGGCTGTGATCACAGTGCAGTCAATCAACTCTGAAGCAAGGAAGACAAAGGTTTACTCTTATCCTCCTAGCCCCCTATTAGTTATGGGATGCAAAAGGCTTCTCTCTGTGCTGTTCCTGCCTCAGAGGACTGGTTTGCATTACTGGCTTTGAATGGCCTGGAAAGTGGAAACAATCCTTGGTTCACTTACTTGTGCCCCCAGAAACGTCTGCTGCATGTCTGCCCTCCCGCCCCTGCCTGGGTGCTGTCATTGTGGGGTATTGGGATCTGCTGGGACTTACTTCCCCATAGATCTATGACATAGTCATACATCGTGTGTGTGTGTGTGTGTGTGTGTGTGTGTGTGTGTGTGTGTGTGTGTTTAGCATCTCTCTACCTGCCTCTCTGCCCTCCTGGTGCCTGGGAGATGTAAATGGGCTGTGTGGGTCAACCCCACAAGCCTCTTGCATGCTTGCTCCCAGTGCTTCAGGCAGGGCATAGCCACCGCCTGCTGCCTCTCCTCTTCTGTGCCCACCTCACAGGGCTGGTTTTTGTGTGTCTTCTTGAAGTTCCTTGTTAATTTTTGAAGTGTTGAAGATTCTTATTTAGGTTTATCTTTAAATATTCCCCACAATTCAGGGCATGTTCAGATTTCCTTTGAAATGGCCATGAATAAGGGTCTATTTAGAAGCCCAGTTAGCTGTCTGCAGCTTACAAAATCCCTGAGATAGATGCATTTCTGAAAATGGGGTGGGGTGATATTTCAAATATTCCCTAAAATTCAGGAGATGCTCAGAGTTCCTTCAAAATGGGCAGGAACGTGGATACATTTAGAAGCTATCAGGGTGTCCATTTTGATGTTTCTAACTTGAAAAGCAACGGAGGTGTTTGCAGGTTTGTTGATTGAGGTTAGGGTTGAGGGTTAAAAAAAATTTAAAATCGTTAAAAATCAGGGGATGGTGAATTTCCTTCAAAATTGGCATGAATGAGGATACATTTATAAGCTCTCATGGTGGCCAGTTGCAAGTGTGTATCTGGAAAAATGACGGAGATAACTGCATTTCTGAAAAGGGGGGGGGGAAATCAAATATTCCCCAAAAATCAGGGGATGCTTGGATTCACTTCAAAATGGGCACGAAACAGGATCTATATAGAAGCTCTCATGGTGGTCATTTTGATGTTTCTAACTTTAAAACTAAAAAACTTATAGGTGTTTGACATTTTCAATGCAAGTCTATGGGAGGAAAACCCGGAGCTCCGACCCGGATCCGGAGCCTTGACACGGAGCGGAGCGGACCATCGGCAGACCAGCATGGGGTGGAGTGGACCCAATCCAGAAGTTGCAGATCAGGATCCAGAGCAGATCGGGGGGTCCGTGCACAGCCCTAATCCTTATGGCTGGGCATCAGCCTCAGCCCACAACCCAAACAAGACTTCTGCAGATCTACTGACCTTTCCTTGGGATTTCCGCTACTGAATACTGGATTCAAATTCCCCCTCCCCCTCCTTGCCTGGTGATTTGGGAACCTCTCCAGATTTGTCTGAGGAAGGAAGGATGAAAGGAAGCAGTTAAAGATGGCTGTCCTCATTACAACTTAATAACACGCATCGAATTTAAATCTGGAAGATGGATTTTGAGGGCTACAGCAGTTTTATAACAGTCTAACATCCATGGCTTCCCCTTCCGCCCCTGCCCCGCAAGAATTCCAGCAGTTGTATGAGGCTATTGTCCTCCTTTCCCCAACATACATGTGTGCACACATGAAAACTCCATGGGACTATGGCCCCTTCAGGAGAAGGAATCAATTTCAAACCAGCTTAATTCTCTAGTTTACAGATCGTTTCAGTTATCAGAAACATCTCATTCATGACACACAAACACACTTTCTGCAGGGCAAAAAGCTGAACTCACTTGGCTTTGCCAAATGCTCTTTCAGGAAGTCACAGTGTCGCAAAGGTGCTCTCTGTGTCACTGGCGATGGCTCGGTGTCAAGGTGGAAGAAGTTCGGCTGTGTGACGTTATAGAGCGGCCACTCTTCTCCACTGGCTCCTGAACCTGTGGGCTTCCTGTGAGGGAAGTAAAACTAGATGAATAATGGAGCAGGGAGTACGGTTGCACATGAGCATTGCAAGAAATGCAGTTTATTATTTCTCTATTCTAATACATCTATCCCACCACACTACGTGCATAAGGGTGCAGTCCTATGCACACATAGACAGGGAAAAGTCTGACAACTCCCAGCATTCCCCAGCCAGCATGTCTACTCAAAGAAAAGTTCCATACAGATTGATGGAACCAACTCCCAAATAAGTTGGCATGGGATTATTATTGATTGATTCATTTCATTTCATTTCTATACCTCCCCGCAGCCAAAGTTTTCTGGGCAATTCAAGGATTGCAGCCTTAGAAGCATATTAATGACAGCTACTATCCTATCCTAAAGCCACTCACTAGGCAGTAAGACCCAGTAAATGCAAGGGGACTTAGGTCTGAATCAACATGTGTTGACTTGCGCTCCACAGCATGCACCAGAAGCACTGAAATCCATACAATGAGAGAGTGATGTCCTGATTTTTACAATGGGGCTAATAGCCCTGAAAGGCAAAGATTTTCTCCCCAAAGCTCTGGTGAAATATGAACATCTTAAATATTAGCTTCATCCCACGTACCTGTTTCCCTCGAATTATCCCTACAGCGCTAAGCTGTCGGCATTGTTGTTGTTGTTGCTACCGGGCGGCAAGATCCTTTGCATTCCAGGAAGTGGGTTTAATTTATTTATTTATTTATTTGTTACATTTATATACTGCCCCATAGCCGAAGCTCTCTGGGCGGTTTACAAAAGTTAAAAACAGTAAACATTAAAAGTATACAAAATTTTAAAACATAAAAACAACAGTATAAAAACAACAGTATCCATTTAAAAACAACAGTTCTGGGTGTCCGTTAAAAAACAAACTTAGCTTTGTTAAATGGTGTTAAATGCCTGGGAGAAGGGGGGATGTAAAAAAATCGTCGAAAATCAACAGATGACCCAATCCGATTCAAATTTGGTATGCTTCAAGCTCTCCATAACATCTATTACTGTGCCAATTTTGAAGTCTTTATCTTTAAAGCTTATGCAGATATAAGCATTTGTTTAATTCATATCAAATCCTGCTCCTGCATCCCAGTGGCCACTCGGATGATACACTCGAAATCTAGTATCAAAATATGGCAAGTCTTTATTATTATTTATTTATTTATTTATTTATTTATTTATTTATTGCATTTTTATACCACCCAATAGCCGAAGCTCCCTGGGCGGTTCACAAAACGTTGGCTTTTACAGCACAATTAAAGCAGGATGCATGGGAGTACTTCACAATAAAAGCAGATTGTAAACTGGAAAACTTCGGAGTCCTTTGCATGCAATTCGCAGTGATTGCACAGTATAATGCTGGTGTGATAAAGCTCGAAGTCTCATGAAGACTAAGGGGGTTCTCTACATTAAGGAAAAATCCCGCAGTCTAACCAGACCTTTGTCTTCCAGAGTCTTTGCAGATTCACAAAGGACACAATATATGCCGTCCCACCCATCCTGCCTCTTGTTTTTTCACCCCAGTTCCTTTGTGGGCATTTTCCATACGTTTCATTTATACAGTCAGTAGATGGTGATATAAGATGTCTTTTTCAGAAAAACCCCTCTCTCATGTCAGTTTTGGGTGGGTCTTGTTTGTTACTGCTATTTCAGCCATTTTTAAAATGGTGGAATAAAAATGTAAAAAGACAAGAGAGGCACCAGGGGTTGATGACATCATGATTGCTTACTTCCATGAGTAAACAATCATAGATGCGTGATAAATGCATAATTAAAAAACACCCTATGAGAGATGAAGCCAGATGAGAATCAGGGTCAGAGGTATGCTTGTGTTTGCACTAGGGGTGTGCACAGACCCCCCGCTCCGCTTCACTTGCAGATCCGCCATTTTCCGGATCGGGCCGCTCCGCCCCGCCCCCGCCCCGCCCACTTCCGCTCCGCTCCGCCCGGAGCTCCGGATCCGGATCCGGAGCTCCGTTTCCCCCCCCCCCATAGGCTTGCATTGAAAGCTAAAAAAATATACAACTTTTTTTCTGTTCAAGTTAGAAACCTCATGTTTGGCACCATGACACCTCATGGGGATATACACACGCATGCCAAGTTTCAAAGCAATCCCATCATCCCCTGATTTTTGGCGAATTTTTGAAAATCGGGCACCCCACACACAACATCCCTGCGAGGTGGGCAGGGGAGGAGGGAGGGAAGGCAGGCAGGCATGCAGCTGGCATTTCTGGGGGCATAAGGAAGTGAGCCAAGGATAAGCCAGTAATGCATAGAAAATGGAATAAATCAATCAATAAACAAAGGAGGGGTGGAATTAAAAGCAGCAGTGTTGCTCAATAAACAACAAGAAGAACTTTTTTTAAAAGGCTATATCTGTCTTTTACCAGCAATAGGGGGACGTGCCCGGGGGAGGGGGAAGTAGCTGCCAGTTCAAGACACTGACAGCCACAGCTCTGAGAAGAAGTAAAACGCTCACTTCGACTCAGAACAGGCATTGCTCCACCACTGAAAAGTGACCATTCACTTCAACTCATGATAGGCATTGCTCCACCATTTTACTCTCTTTGGAAGGCTCTAATGGCCTTCCAGTGCAGGAGAGAGTGGGGGCACGTCCACGATGAGATGCCCTAGGGGAGCTCATCCCCTTGCACCACATCGATTCAGTTGTTCCCCAAGGTTAGGGTGGGGAGCAGTGCTGTGTTTCTATCTCTTATTCTTGGCTTAGTATATGATTTCAGGTTGTGTTTGTGCATTTGGTGGGGCTACTGTGTTAAAAAACACGGGGAAAAGCCCGTTCAGATGAAGAAAGAGAAGTTTCCCAGAATCCCAAGTTACCTGTTTTGCCTATGCCCTCCTCCAACTTTGGGATCATCATGACCGGGAGCTGACTCTGCCCCTCAGCCCTTTGAAAAAGGTATTTTTCCCGCCGATTTTTTAAAAACGTCTAGCCCGCGACCCGTACGATGCAGAAAGTTGAGAGTGGTCTCAAAATGACCCCCATCCACGACTCTCTGTGCACAAGACTTTTCAGAATGATAGCTTCAAAAACAACGTAGTTATGCGCGATTATTTGCCACAATGCAATCCTATGGCGAAATGTTTTCAAGATGGCGACCGGAGCGCTCCGCCTGAACTCGGAGCTCCGAAAAATGGGCGCTTCTCTTCGCCTTGCTTCTAGGGGGTCCGCGGTCCGCTCCTACTCCGCCTCTGGGTAAGGCGGAGCAGGCCAATTCGCTACTGCTTCTACGCTCCTAATCGGAGCGGAGCACATCCCTAGTTTGCACAATCTCTTGCATAAAGGTTTCATTCAAGGTCTCAGGACATTGAGGCACTTGTTCGAGTACAAGTTCTTGCATGATCTCTTGCAGAAGGTCACGCATTGTCTTCTGCTATACCCTTTGCACAACAGTTTACAGAGCAGTAAACTGCCCCCCAAAAAAATCTGCTTGTGAATTTCAGTGTTGAAACCCGCATCAGTAACATGCTGCAGGACTCAGATGGAATCATGAAACTATTGCCCAGTTTGAATGATACAACAACCCACAGTTAAGCAAACCATGGGTTGTTTGGAAGCAAGTGAATGCAGCATGTGAAGTTATCGTTGTGGGTTGGTGGGGGACAAATAACCCCGATTTGAACCATGGGTAAACCTTGGTTGGAACCAACTTTGGATTGTTCAGACAATTCTGGGTCCACACATCCCTTGGTTGTTTAGCACAGTGGTAGCAGGCTAGCATTCAAGAGTCAGCATGCTCGCTTGCTCATGCTCGTTCGGAACAACACTTTGGGGTTCTCTACACAAAGCTTTTCTTGTGTGCTCATGATATGTCACTCAAGGTTTTTTGTGGGTCCTTAATGTGACATTATCGACTTCTAAGGGCTCTCCTCTGCTTTCTGGCAATTATAGTGGTTTTAGTCATAAGGGGGGAAATGTAATAATAATTTTTTTTATTCCTGCTATATCACAGCACCATCTAATGGCTGTATAATGAAACATATTGAACTTGCAGAGAGAAAGAGAAACCCTAAAGAACGTATGTGTAAAAGAGTTGAACTTAATCACGCAAAGAATCCAGAAGCAGAAGCCCCGGTAAATGTGAGGGATAAAAGCTGTAAATGAGGTGTGGGTTGTTTATGACATGCAAACCATTTCATTGCCCATAATCAAATAACTGAAACTTCATCATTGATGCATTTTGCAAGGCACTGAGGGTTCTTTCCTATTCCAGAGATTATTCTCAGTGAAGCAAATGGTGTGCACTTTCTTCTGTTGATTAAACGGGTGGCCATTCCTTCTGTATAAAACACTATGCATACGAGGAAAAGTTAATGCCTTACCCAGTTCTGGAAAACTCTGCCCAGTAGTGCATCATCCTACGGCTCAGTGCAGCCTCGGCCTCTGTGTATGTTTGGTTGACACCCAACACTGACTCGAGGGTCCCAAAAACATAAGGTATCTCAGCACCATGGGGTGCCCCAATCCACTCAGGCCAAACAGAGCCAGAGGTGTGATGTCTGAAGGAGTAAAAGTACAGAGGATTCCCGGCTTCTCGGACTTTTGCAGCAAATTCAGCTGCTGGGCATACAAAGAAGTAATCACTAAAAGATTGTGACATGGCCCAACGGAACCGCCCTGGACCACTGTCTTCTTCACTGTACTTCAGTGCCACAGCCTGAACATCTTCTTCAGTTAGATTTTGCACCATCATCCCTGTGGCTTTCAAAAGCTGTTCCCAAGTAATTAGGCCATCATTGGCATGAGGGAAAAAATATGGCACAAAGGCAGACGCTTCATCGGAGGTGACACCAATGAGAACTGGTTTATGCTGAATTCTCCCAGCCTCCAGAAGCTTCTGTGGCTCGTCAGGCAAAAACTCATCATCTATTGTTGGCAAGAAGGGAACATCTAGAACCCTTTTTAGAATTAAAGATAACTCATACTGACTGAATTCCTTGGCATCTTTCTCTTGTAGGCAGCTCAAAAAAGCAGCATCACCGTCTTCTGCACATCCCAGCAGCTGGCCGAAAGCAAGGGATCTCTGCTTGGCCTCTTCAGGACTCCTCCAAGCCCAAACTGTATTGGGAGTTCCACTCTGCAGCACGGCTTTGGCAAAAAGATCCTGGCTACTTGGTGACAGGAGATGTAGACTCACAAAGACTGCCCCAGCATTATGGCCAAAAATGGTCACTCGAGTGGGATCTCCACCAAAGGCAGCTGCATTCTCCTGTACCCACTTCAGTGCTAGCTGTTGGTCCATGAAGCCCATGTTTCCTGGGGCAGCTGGTGGCAATGAGAGGAAGCCTAGAGCCCCCAGGCGGTAATTCAAAGAGATCACAACAAGACTCTCTTGTTCAGCTAAGAATGCTCCATTGTACATGTCCAGGGAAGCTGTGCCAGTGAGAAATCCTGACCCTCCATGTAACCAGGCAAGTACAGGAGTTGGTGAAGAAGGTCGTGGATGGGGCACCCAGACGTTGAGGAAGAGACAATCTTCTGAGAGTGGTCGATTTGCAGCCCATAGGTCTGCCTCAGTGAAGTTTGTAAAAATGAACTGGGGGCATGCGTTGCCAAAGCTGGTGGCCTCCAAGACCTGACTCCATGGTTGATGTGGAAGGGGCTTCTGGAAACGTAATTTCCCCACAGGGGGTTCAGCATAGGGGATGCCCAGATAGGCCATCACAGAGCCAGAGCCAGCCGGGACTTGCTTGCCTTTAATAGGGCCACTGCTGGTGATCACCACAGTATCATCTTCAGAGGCAGCATTGGAGGTCAGTGAAAACAGGAAGACAATGAAGAAGCACAAAACTGAAGAGAGGTGGAAACCAGGCATTGCGGAAGCTGTAAGGAGAAATACCTAGAGGAGGTCACAATAAATATATACAATAGGTTATTTCCGGGCTAACTCTGACCGGCTATTGCAAAGGATTAAATGTTTTTGATCAGGACAACATCTCTGGTCAGCTGACACCCTCTTCATGTTCAACACTGCTCTGTGATACATCTCTAAAGCTCCATCGAGCATGTTTAGTGGATCGTTAGCTATAATGCTCTGGTAGCTCCTCACTCAGTACACACACACACACACCGTCTCTGGCATTCAGCATCTCCTTGGAGTTTCCTTTGAGGAGGAATCCTTTCAAACCACCTCCCTGCATTCCATTAATGAGGGCATTGGGATGTCTCCACTTAACTTTGCCAGCAATATCCCTTACAGAATGCTCCAATTTTAATGGTTTTACATTGCCTTGATGTTCCACCCTAGACATTTTTATAACTTATTCCAAGTTCCACCTGATAAAGTATGAACAAAATTGCCTGGCAGAGCCATGGTATGGAAGCGATCTAGAAGATGTTCAGGCTGAAAGAATTATAAATATTATAATTATAAATATTTCAGAATTATCCAGAAGAATCAATACACAAAAATTATACGGCAGCATAAATTGTGTAAAAAGCAGACAGGTTAAGCAAAATGATTGTACATCACAGACATACCCTTTGTGTTCAGGTTCCTTGCTTCAGATCCCAATTAGCAAGTGAGAACGAAATCTCTTTAGTAGTGCCAAACATGTTTGATACGCTCTGTCACTAAGGCTGGGCACTACTGAACAGAATGTTCTGACTGGATATTTAGAAACACTTTATTTTTATTTTTTTCCTAATTTCAGTTTTCTTTTCTTTTTTTCTTTTCAACATTATAAACACACAGTCTTTACACCACATATAATACATACAAACAAAGGTACACACAACACAACTACACTAAAATACAATAAAAAACATTTAAGGATAAGGCTAAAGTATATTTTCAGCCCTCTTCATGACAGAAATGCTAACTAACTTCTTAATTACTATTACTATTAATTGTTGTAAACCGCCCAGAGAGCTTCGGCTGGGGGGCGGTATATAAATGTAATAAAATAAATAAATAAATAAATAAATAAATAAATAATACATTAATCAAATTCAATTCTTTCTTATGACTTATACATTGGATTCACAGAATCATACTCCATTTCTCTCTAATTCTTTAATTACAATTAATACTTCAATCACGTTTATTTCTTCTCTTTTCCCCCCTCCTCTTTTTCTTTCCCCATCTTAATACTAAAATCCACAAACAAATACATTATTTGTCTCTGTCTCTTGCAAATATTCTATCAAAGGTTTCCATTCCAACATAAACATAGTTGTTAATCCTTCTCTCTTTATCGCTGTGAGTTTTGCCATCTCTGCCAAATCTTCAACATCCATTCATTTGTTAAACATGTTCGATACACTCTGTCACTAAGGCTGGGCACTACTGAACAGCAAGGCCAGTGCCAGACTATTTTGCACCCTAGACAAGGCAAGCTACTTGCACACACACACACCCAAAATTGCCAACGTCGATTTTTAAGAACAGCTGTTTTGTAGAAAAAATAAAAAGCACAAAACTTGAACTTACGTTTTTTCTTAAAACAGCTAATTTGTATAAAACTGTGACCCTTAAAGGTCAGTACTGCACCCCTCTGATGTCTAAGCCCTAGGCGGCTGCCTCGTTGGCCTAATGGTAGAGCCAGCCCTGCTGAACAGAATATTCTAACTGGATATTTGGAAACACTTTATCTGAAAATTTGTCCGCTGTCCAGAATTTATGTGGGTTTTGGAATCAGTGCTTATTCTACAACAAACATGCAGTTCGTACTCAATGTGCTGCAGAGATCCAGATATCTATTTCATCACAATTCTTCCTCCATTTCAGGGAAATCTCGGTCTTCCCAGAACGAGCATTCTGTACACCCCCACAGTCAGTTATTGGGAACGTGGTAATGCAAATATCACTGCCACCTATTGGATAGTATCTGTAATATCATCACTGAAAATGGGGGTGAATTCCTTGTTCCCTACCTACGCTGTTCTATTTTCTTAACTTTTCATGGAGAAGCTGTGCACATCACCACCATACTGGGGAATGCTGGTACAAACCTTTATGAACCCCCTACTCGCCTCATTGGTAGAAATGCCCCACCACCAGCCCCCTTTAAAAAGTTTTGCTCTCTGAAATGGGCACAGTCTTCTCTTTCAGCAGCTAACAAATTATCCTCCTGAAGGAATGCTACCCTAGAGACAACTACTTCTGCTATCAGAACTCATCCAAAGTCCAAATAGAATAAAATAACAACAAATAGAATAAAATAACAACAGTTAATGCTGCAGGAGCCCTGCTTAGCATGATCAGATACAAAAGAGGGCAGGGCTCCTGCAGAACAGTTGCGATGAAGAGGGAATTTCACCTGGTGCTGCATGCATACAAACAACACCTGCTGAATTTCCCTTTTCTATACAACTGTTAAAGATACAGAAGCCCTGTCCTCCTTTTCATATGGTCACCCTACCCTAAACCCCAGAGCGATGGCACATAATTAGTGCCATCGACCATCCATAATTGGTGGTTGGTGAGACTTTGTGTCACACCCAACACACAAATCTTTTTTCTTTTCTTTTCTCCCCCCAATAGCTCCCCCCCCTCTCTCTCTCTCTGGAAGCTAAATCCAAGAAAATATAGAGATCCCTGGGTTCAGCTGTGACACGGGATGGAACTAACTTGTCGGTCTACATCTTCAAAGTCCTACAAAGATCTACAGCTGCAAGGGAAGGGCAGCTAAACCGGTGAAGTTTTCTCAGGACATCCTAGGCGGGCAGGTAGAAGGTGGGACCAGGAAGAGTCCACACTTGAATCCCATCCCTGCCCCAAAGATCACTTTCTCATTCTGAAAACCATGTGTATTTTTCCAAAACGTGGAGACTCTGATGGCCCACTCCTTAATAGAGATATCAAAGGGGGAGAGAAAATCCAGAGGAGACTGACATGCTCCCTGCAACGCTTCCAAATATCCAGGGAGCGCGAGAGTGTGTGTGTGTGTGTGTGTGTGTGTGTGTGTGTGTGTGTGTACTATTGGAAGGAGCAATGACCTCCTGGGGACTCTGTCCATGCCGTGGGGAGAGGGTCCTGTGTGTTGACAAGCTGTAACTCCATGTCAAGGCCAAAGAGATGGAGGTGGGGGGAAATCATGGGCTTTGCTTTGGAGAGCCACGAACTCTGCAATGCATCCCTGCAGCCTTGAAACGACAAGCCTCCCCGAGTGTTGATGACAGCAGCCTGGATTTCAAGGCAACTAAAAGCAGACAAGATGGGGGAGGAGCTGCTCTCCTGTGGGGTGTAGTGGTTAGAGTGTCGGACTGGGAGTCGGGAGATCTGGGTTCTAGTCACCACTTGGCCATGGAGCTCATGGGTGACCTTGAGCCAGTCACTGACTGTCAGTCAAATAAATAAATAAATCTGTGAAGCTACCTTATACAGTGTCAGAGAATTGTTCTATCCAGCCCAGTACTGTCTTTTTGACTGACAGCAGCTCTCTGGGGGTTTTCTCAGTCAAAAGTGGGTGTTTTCCAGATTGGCTACCTGTGACGTCATCATCTGAAGGACACTCGCACATTTGTAAGTGGGCAGTAGCAAGCGTGTGACAAAATGCTTGTCTGATGAACCTTTTAGATTTAAACCAGCATCTTGAATTGGGCTCAGAAAGATACAGGCTTCCAATGCAAGCAGGTCAAAATTGGTCTTATATGTTCACATTGGATTCACAGAATCATACTCCATTTCTCGCTAATTCTTTAATTACAATTAATACTTCAATCACGTTTATTTCTTCTCTTTTTCCCCCTCCTCTTTTTCTTTCCCCATCTTAATACTAAAATCCACAAACAAATACATCATTTTTCTCTGTCTCTAGCAAATATTCTATCAAAGGTTTCCATTCCAACATAAACATAGTTGTTAATCCTTCTCTCATTATCGCTGTGAGTTTTGCCATCTCTGCCAAATCTTCAACATCCATTCATCTGTTAAACATGTTCGATACACTCTGTCACTAAAGCTGGGCACTACTGGGCATTCTGGGAGTTGTAGTCCAACACATCTGGAGCGCCCCAGGTTGAGGAAGGCTGGTTTAAGGTGTCTTATGAACAGGGCCACTGAGAGCAACCTATTGATTCTGCTGTTTTCTTTGCAGCCATCCAGCCACTTTTCACACATGACCTTTTAAAAATGTAAACAACAATTGCAGTGGCAGCCTGTCCTGTGTGTTCTGGTAAAGTGTTATTGTGCCTTTTATTAGAAGCTTCCTCCTTGCATCTGCCTTTGCTTCCTATTCTGCACAATGCAACATTAACGTTGAATTGCCACTTAATTTATCAGTTCTTGTCCCTTCAGAGGTTTCCTCTCTTTTTCTTTACTTTTTCATTATGATATATCTAGGTGTATGTGTGTATGTGCCGGAGAGAGAGACTGTTGCTAATACTGAATCAGTAGCAAAAGCAATCTAACCAATGTCAGTTTCACATTTGCATTGCAAACTTATTTATGTCAGCCTTCCCCTCCTTGGTGCCCTTCAGATGTATTGGACTACCAACTCCTATATTCAACCAATGATGGGTGTTGTAGTCCATCTCATCTGAAGGGCACTAGGTTGGGAAAGGCTGATTTAGGCATCGAAACCTTGTGTGTGAAAATGCCTGCCTCCATCATTTCAGCCAGTAGAGATATTCAAGGGAGGAAAAGCTCTGTTCCTCCTCCTGTTTGTGGCTCGAACTCATGACCTGCAAAATCAAGACCAGATCAGGAAATGATAAGACTCCAGACAATCTCAAGGTTGCAGGCCTGCTTTATTTGCTTGCTGGTTTGAAAGCTGCAGTCCAAGGGCTTAAAACAGGTAAAGCTGTTGTTAACAATGATAAAGGTTGTATTTTTTTTTCCATGAAAAGTTCCTTGAAAATGTTTCCCAGCCTGCAGAGTCAAATGGGAGTGCAGGAATCCATGTACAGCTCTATCTCGGTCTAGAAAGGATGAAGAGTTGATGCTGATGACACTGAAAAACCATTTTTGATGCCTCATTAATTTTCAGCTATTTCACCCATGCGAGAGTCCTCCTTAAACCTTTGGGTCAAAACCTGGAAAACAGTGAGATGTCTTCAGTTAAAGGTAAATGTAATAGGAAAGGATGGGAGGATTGCAAACTTAATTCCCATCTGCATGGTGGTATCACCTGTTCCTGATTTGGCATCTGTTTGAAAGTAATGGAAATTCCTCATGGTCACCCACACCAGGCCCAATACTGACGGAAAGGGGAAGTCCATGTGCTGGTCACCCTACAGCAAGTGCAATGAATATCCCTGCATCCAGCCTTCCAACTTTTCTTGACAGGCTTTTCTACAGGAGGCTTTTATCATATGCTCATTATTTCCTTCTCGTGGTTTTTTAAGGGTTCATGACCCTCCAGTTTCACTTCTGTGTCTAAAGAGCAATTTCAGTGAGTCGTTTTAGAGCAGGGAAAATGAGGTACCGTAGTTAATTTAAAAGTGAAAGGTCATGCTATTTCCCCTTGTGCATTTGCACTATTCTGGTATGCTATAGTGCCACCTAGAAGTTGTGAAGTGGAAAAGCAAGGAAAGGAAATGCTCTTCTTCAACAGTAGATACAACAGATTAACAATTTGGTATAGAAAAACTGATTATCACCAGGTTGTGGAAAGCTGATCTAGATGTCCAGGTACTCCTAAATCACATTCAACAAGAGGGTAGTCCAGCAGGGTTATGGTATCTTTTCCCCAGCTCGCTACTTACCCTAATGTTCCTTGGTGCCCCTGCCAGCTGTTCCCAGAAGCCACAGTGAAGGGTGGGTGACATCTCCTCAGCCTGAGCTGGATCGGTGCTGATACGAAAAAACATCTGTCCATTGAAGACAGGCCACTGTTCGCCACTTTCCCCATTAGGAGACCTGTGAGGGAAGGAAAACTTAGCCATGTCCTGTGGTGTAGCAGAGCCAGGGCTCACAGGGTCGAAGCACTGGAAGTTTCTGAATAGCAGTTACAATGGCCCCATTCAGAAGACACCTTAAACCGTGGCTTTAACCATGGGGTTAAGCCAGAAAGCCGAGCTGTGTTCAGAATTCCCTTAAAGCCATGGTGAATAAAGCAAAAACCTTATTCACTGTGGTTAAAACCATGGTTTAAGGTGTCTTTTGAACACAGCCTGGCTTTTTGGCTTAACCACCATGGTTAAAGCCATGGTTTAAGGTGTCTTTTGAATGGGTCCAGTGGTATCATCTGCCACTCACCTCAGGATTACCTGTGTTCTCTGAGTTTAACTGCATTCCTCAGAGTAGCTGTGTGTGGAGGTGGTGGTGGGTGGATTTGATTTGATTTTATATGATTAATTGATTGATTGATTGATTGATTGATTGATTGCATTTCTATACTGCCCAATAGCCAAAGTTCTGTTGGTGGTTCACAAAAAAATTCCCAGCAATAATATGTTGTTGTGAGCTGTACCTCTTGTAATGCAAATTATTACAGGTGCCTTGCTCTTGGATGGGTCCTTGACCCATAGCTTTACAAAAGACTTATAAAAGGCAGATATAATACACACAGAAAGAGATGGATCAACAAGGCCGTGGTCTTTTTGGATTTTCGATGAGGGTTATGGGGACTGTCATGATCAGTGCCTGCACTTCACAATTTACCACTACACCACTGGTCTGGTCCAGACAGGGGAAGGAAAGAGTGAGGGAAAGAAAGGAGGCTGATCAGTGAAAGAAAATGCTGGCACACTTACCCAAATTTAAAACAACTGCTAGCCCAATTTGTTTTTAAAGAGTGGGGTTGTGGGGTTGGGAAAAATTAAACCCACCAGTGTTTGAATTCGCAATATTTCCTATGCCAGTCTTAATAAATAGGGTGGCAACCTTTAATAACACCCAAGTGTTATTAAAGCTCCCCAGAGAGGTTTGCCAGGCGCCTACACTGTGTTCCTTCCGTCGCCAGCTGAAGACCTTTTTATTTTCTCAGTATTTTAACACCTAATTTAACTTAAATTTAAACTTTGCTGTTTTAATTCCGTATTTTAATCTATATCAATTTCTGCTGGGTGGTTTTATCCTGGGTGTGCTTTTTATATTGTATTTTGTGTTTGTGTTTTTAGACTGTTGGTTGTTTTATTGCGCTTTTCATGGTTTTAATTTTTGGGAACCGCCCAGAGAGTTTCAGCTATTGGGCGGTATAAAAATGTAATAAATAAATAAGTGTGCTTGTTTTGCATTTGCCGTATACCTCTCATGAAGCTATCTATCTAACTCTTCAGATTTATCAAAGTTCATCTTACAATGCAATCTCTACTCAGAAGTACGACCAACTGGTTTCAACAGAACTTACTCCAAGTAAGTGCGCATAGGATTGCAGCTTTAATTGATTTGTTGAGTATTGGAAACATTCTAAGACCAGTTTCATCCTGACAAAGGATGAATTTGTTTCAAGGTGCTTTGCAAAGTACAGCTTGCCTGTTCTGTGTTGCAAGGTGTTCTGTGTTGCAAGGTGTTCTGTGTTCTGTGTTGCAAGGTGTTCTGTGTTCTGTGTTGCAAGGTGTTCTGTGTTGCAAGGGGCTCTGTGTTGCAAGGTGCTCTGTGTTGCAAAGTGCTCTGTTTTCATACTAATTTAGGAAATCACCGATCATGGGAAAAACTCGAGCTAAGAGAGGAGATTAGTTCCCAAACTCTGGAAGAGGAAGAGACCGACTAACATCACAATTGGAATCGTGCTGCTCAAAGAGGGAGAGGAGCACGTCTGATGTAGGTCCAGTCCTGTAGCGGGAAGGGAATAAACAGAGAGGGAGTGGAAGGAATCACTTACCCAGTCCTCACGAACTGCCCCCAATACTGCATCACCCTTTGGCTCAGTATTACCTCAGCCTCTGTGTAGGTGACGTTGCCTCCTGCCATAGACAGGGGGTCACCAGACATAAAGGGCAGCTCAGCACAATGGGGCACCCCAATCCAGTCAGGTGCCGATATGAAGGCGGGCCGGTGAGTGAAGGAGTAAGCAAAAACGGGGCTTCCGGCTTCTGCCATTTGGCTGGCCACCAGAGCCGTTGGGCACAAGAACAAACAGTCCCCAGAAGCTTTGACCAGGGCATTTCGGTACTGCTCTTCCCCCTGCTCCCCCTGAGTGTAGATTAATGCTGCAGCCTCAATGGTGCTTTCAGAAGCCTCTGGTGCCACCAGATGGAGGCCCTCCAATAGCTGCTTGTGGTTAATCAGGCTATCACTGTACAGGCTGAAACCAGGAGCATTATCTAAGAGGAATATGGTGCCCTCATCAGGGGTAAAGCCAGTCAGGACCGGTTTTACTGGGAAGCTCCCAGCTTCCAGAAGGTTCCGAGGGTCATCTGGCAGGAACTCCCCATCTGTTGTCGGCACAAATGGAACGTCCAACAAAGCCTTCTGTCTTATGATAGGCAACTTCTTTACAATCTCTCCTGGGTCTTTCATCTGCAGGCAGCTCACCACAGCTCGGTCATCGTCTTCAGCACAGCCCAAAAGCTGGCCCAGGGTTCGTCCTCTGACCTGGGCCTCCTCAGGCCTTACCCAAGCCCAGGGGCAAATGGCAACTCCACTCTGTAAAGTGGCCTGAGCAAAGACATCCTGGCTCACCGGTGACAGGAGATGGAAGCTGACAGATGCAGCGCCAGCACTTTGGCCACCCAGGGTTAGCCGGGTGGGATCCCCTCCAAAGGCAGCCATGTTTTCCCTCAACCAACTCAATGCCAGATGTTGGTCCCACAAGCCAGCATTCCCTGGAGCATCTGGCGGCAGTGAGAGGAAGCCCAGGGCGCCTAGACGATAGTTCATAGAAGCCACAATGATATTCTCATTGGCAGCTAGGAAGCTTCTATCAAAAGAGCCAGTCCCACTGAGAAAACCACCTCCGTGGATCCAGACAAGGACAGGGGCCAGTGCAGAGGGTCGAGGATGAGGCACCCAGATGTTGAGGAAGAGGCAATCCTCGGAGACTGGCAAGGTGGATTCTGAGTATAGTTCTTCACGGCGGCTGGAAGGTTCCAGACTCCCCTGGTAGCAGGAATTTCCAAAGCTGGTGGCCTCCAAGATGTGGCTCCAGTGCTGATAGGGACGGGGCTTCTGAAAACGCAACTTCCCCACAGGAGGCTCGGCGTAGGGGATTCCCAAGAAAGCTGTCACCGTACCAGAAGCAGTCATGAGGCGCTTGCCACGGACGGGACCACTGCTGGTGATCACCACACCGTCTCCTTTGGAGGCGGAACTGAGATCCAGGAGGAAGAGAAGGAGCAGGCCTGAGAATACCCAGAATAACCTGGATATGGTGACAACTGGAAAAGAATTAACCTCGATAAATTACAGCAGACAGACCATGGCATGCGACTCAAGGGCTTCCTATATGCCCGCCTCCCTCAACCTGGTGCCCTCTAGAAGTTTTGGCCTTCCACTCTCATCAGCCCCATCCAACATGGCAAATTGCCAGGAATCCTGGGAGTCGTAGTCCAAAACATCTGAAAGGCAACAAGTTGGTGAAGGCTGCTATAAACTGTCTTCACTGTTGAGATTCAGAAATTATTCTGAAAAGTAGAGGGCGAGGACCAGAGAGAACAGACCTGCTCCTCTTTCTGTGTATGTTCAGTAGCCATGGGTATACGTTCAGTATCCAATTGGATGGCTTTAAAAGGGAGTTAGACAAATTTTTGGAGAAGAAGACTGTCAGTGGCTACTAGTCCTGATGGCTCTATGTAACCTCCAATATCACAGGCGATGATAATGGAGGTTACATTAAGGGCACAATCCTAGGCACGTTTAGTTAGAAAAAATGTCCTACAACTCCCAGCATTTCCCAGCCAGCATGGATGTAGAAGCTATCAGGGAATTAAAAGGAAAGAAATTAAGGATATGATTATAAATTAAAATGTCATACAAATGAAGTTAAATTATTAATACTTCCAAAGAGCACTCTTATACCTTTACAGAGAAAGGAATAAACTAAAAACAGAGTTAAATGAGCCCTGTTTTTAGTTTATTACTTTATCTGTAAGTGTAAAAGAGTGCTCTTTGGAAGTATTAATAATTTAACTTCATTTGTATTAAATGTTAATTTATAATCATATCCTTAACTTCTTTTCTTTTAATTATCTGTTTTTGGTTAAGGTTAGCACCTTGTTTTTTGTGCGAAGCTTTTAGGGAACCTGTGAGGTTAGGGAACACTAAAGGCCTTCAAGAGGCAGCTGGACAAGCATCTGTCGGGGATGCTTTAGGGTGGATTCCTGCATTGAGCAGGGGGTTGGACTCGATGGCCTTGTAGGCCCCTTCCAACTCTGCTATTCTATGATTCTATGATTCTATGAACAATGAGGAATTGCCCTTGGCTTTCCAGTCATCCTCAAACAACAAGGGTGGCTTCAATTATAACAGCAGCAAAGTTAGAAACTAAAAGGTTCCATGAGACCTTTTTAATGTTATTTATGTTAGCAGTTCTAGGGAACGCTGTAAGAAAAAAAAACCCATTTCTTTGTATTCCATCTGCTTAGAGAGAAAGACCGAGAGAGAGAGAGAGAGAGAGAGAACGCAATTCAATGAATCAAACTATCTCAAATTCTATGCCACTGGGCTGAGAAGAAGAGCAAACTGGAAGAGAAAAGAATCTTGCATGGTAGGAACCAACAGTCACCACTAGAGGGAAGCAATAGATTCCAGAGGGGTATTATTATTATTATTATTTATTTATATAGCACCATCAATGTACATGGTGCTGTACAGATAACACAGTACATAGCAAGACCCTGCCGCATAGGCTTACAATCTAATAAGTTGTAGTTAACAATAAAGAGGGAAGGAGAATGCAAACAGGCACAGGGAAGTGTAAACAGGCACCGGGTAGGGTAAAGCTAATAGTATAGAGTCAGAACAAACTCAATATTTGAAGGCTATAGGGAAAAGAAAAGTTTTTAGCTGAGTTTTAAAAGCAGTGATTGAGTTTGTAGTTCTCAAGTGTTCTGGAAGAGCGTTCCAGGCGTAAGGGGCAGCAGAAGAAAAAGGACGAAGCCGAGTAAGGGAAGTGGAGGTCCTTGGGCAGGCGAGAAGCATGGCATCAGAGGAGCGGAGAGCCCGGGCGGGGCGATAGTGTGAGATGAGAGAGGAGAGATAGGGAGGAGCTAGACCGTGAAGAGCCTTGAAGGTCAGCAGGAGAAGTTTATATTGGATTCTGGAGTGAATTGGAAGCCAATGAAGAGATTTCAGAAGTGGAGTGACATGGTCAGAGCGGCGGGCCAGGAAGATGATCTTAGCGGCAGAGTGGTGGACAGAGACCAGCGGACTGATGTGAGACGAAGGAAGGCCAGAGAGAAGAAGGTTGCAGTAGTCCAGCCGAGAGATAACCAGTGCGTGAACGAGAGTCTTGGCAGAAGAGACAGACAAAAATGGTCGAATCCTGGCAATATTATATAGGAAGAAACGACAGGATTTAGCTACAGCCTCGATGTGAGGAGTAAAGGAGAGCGAGGAGTCAAATATAAAGCCAAGACTACGAGCTTCCTTGACCGGAGTAAGCGTGACATCGTTGACAGTAAGAGAGAATGAGAGGTGAGGAGAAGGTTTAGGAGGAAAAACAAGCAATTCAGTCTTTGCCATGTTAAGTTTCAAACGACGATGAAGCAGCCAGGCTGAGATATCTGAAAGACATGCTGAGATACGATCGTGAACATCTGGAGAAAGTTCCGGAGATGAAAGATATAATTGTGTATCATCGGCATACAGGTGATATTGGAGGCCGTGAGATTGAATAAGCTTGCCCAAGGGCAGCATGTATAGAGAGAACAACAACGGGCCAAGCACCGAGCCTTGCGGAACCCCAACTGAAAGGGGAAAAGAGGAGGACGAGCTGCCGTTAGCCGACACGCTGAAAGAGCGACCCTCTAGATAGGAGGCGAACCAGTTATAGACAGAGCCACAGAGTCCAAGGTCATGGAGGGAATCTAAGAGAAGATCGTGATCAACCGTGTCAAAGGCTGCGGTTAGATCAAGGAGAATAAGAATGGAATAATGGCCTTTAGACTTGGCAGTAAGGAGATCATTGGTGATCTTGGTAAGGGCTGTTTCAGTGGAATGCAAAGGACGGAAGCCAGATTGAAAGGGATCCAGAGCAGAGTTATTAGAGAGAAAGTCAAGACAACGAGAGTAGACCAGACGTTCCAGGATCTTTGAGACAAAGGGCAGGAGGGAGACAGGTCGGTAGTTAGACAGTGATAGTCGATCAAGAGTGGGTTTTTTGAGAATGGGAGAGACTGTAGCATGTTTAAAAGCAGAAGGAAATGAACCAGAGGACAGAGAAGAATTAATGATGTGAAGCAAGGACGGGAGAATAGCGGGGATAAGATTAATAAAGACGCGAGAGGGAATCGGATCACGGGAACAAGTGGAAGGCTTCGATGAGCGCAGTATTTTAGACAGTTCATCAGCTGAGACCGAAGGGAACGCCGAGAGAGTTGAAGGAGGAACTGACAGGTGAGGGGCAGGAGCTGGAAGCGGAGCAGAGTTGGCTAGATCTGAGCGTATAGTTTGGATTTTAGCATTGAAGAAAGAGGCAAAGTCGTTGGCAGACAGAGAGGCGGGGAGAGATGGCGGATTAGGCTTCAGAAGAGAATTGAAGGACGCGAAGAGCCGCTGAGGGTGCTTAGCATTTGACTGGATCAACGTTGAGTAGTGCTGCTGTTTGGCCAGTGAAATGGCAGAAGAGAAGGAGGAGAGAACAAATTTGTAGTGGACAAAGTCCGCCCAGTCCTTGGTCTTACGCCACAGGCGTTCGGCTGCCCGGGAACAAGAGCGAAGGTAGCGGAGGAAAGAGGTGAGCCACGGTTGGGGTTGAGAGGGGCGAACTATCCGAGTTGTAGATGGAGCAAGATTATCAAGAGTTGAAGATAAGGAGGAGTTAAAGGAGGAGACGGCTGAGTCCAAGGAGACGGCTGTGTAGACAGAAGGGAGAGAGGAGGCTAAAGACTGAGAAAAAGCCTCGTAGTTGATAGAATGCAGGTCACGACAAGGGCGTGAAGCGGGACGTGAAGGAGGGGGATTGTGAGTGATATTGAAAGAGACTAGATGATGATCTGACAGAGGAAAGTCAGCAATAGAAAAGTCCAGGACAGAGCAGTTCCGAGTGAGGACAAGATCCAGACAGTGTCCAAGGGAATGAGTGGGTGCTTCAGAGCAGAGCTTAAGATCGTAAGAGGAAGATAAGGAGCGAAATCGTAGAGCTGCAGCATCGTGAGGGTCATCCACATGGATATTGAAGTCACCCAAGATCAGAGTAGGAGAGTTGTCAGAGAGGAGAAAGGACAGCCATGAGTCGAGATCAGAGAGAAATTTAGAGGATGAGCCAGGGGGGCGGTAGAGAACTGCAACACGCAGTCGCAGCGGAGTGAAGAGTCTCACCACATGTGCCTCAAAGGAGGAGAAGCAGTGTGAAGGTGGAATGGAAAGAGGTTGGAACTGGCACAAACTCGATAATAAAAGACCCACACCACCACCTCGACCCTCTGGGCGACTCGAGTGAGAGAAAGAGAGTCCTCCAAGAGAGAGGGCAGCAGAGGTGGCGGTATCATGGGCAGGAAGCCAGGTTTCAGTAAGAGCAAGGAGGTGGAGAGATCTAGAGAAGAACAAGTCCTGGATGACAGGGGCCTTGGAAGCAATAGAGCGACAGTTCCATAAGGAGCATGAGAAAGGGGTAGCCGAGCCATGTCATCTCCTGCAGCAAAGACAATAAAGAATCTTGTGAAAGACTAACAGATTTGTTATGGATATTTATTTATTCCGTTTCTATACTGCCTTTCTGAAGCTGACCAGGGCAGCTTACAAAACATTCAGAAAATAAAAACCGCAGCCAAATAAAAATGTAGTAAAACATTAAAAACTACCTTAAAAACCATAACAAACATTTTTAAAGCCAGCTAGGAAAGGTTTGTCTTGACCACCTTTCTGAATTCAGAGAGAGTGGGGATCATGTTTTGGTGGGAGAGTAAGGACAGATAAAAGGAAGTACTTCTTGACTCAGCTTGAAACTAATGGCATTCGCTACCATAAGACGTAATGATAGCAGCCAATTGGATGGCTTTAAAAGGAAGTTAGACAAAATACTAGTCCTGATAGCTCTATGCAACCTCCAATATCATAGGCGATATAGGTATTATGTATACCAGTTGCTGAGGATCATGGAGGGGGGGAATGCTGTTGCACTCATGTCCTGCTTGTGAGTTTGCCCCGGGCCAGCAGCTGGTTGGCCACTATGTGAACAGAACGTTGGTGGCAATTTTCACGAGCAATTTGCTGTGGGTTGGGAGCATTTTAAGATCGTTTGTGGCACACAATGTCGTGTGCAATCCGCAGCCAAAAATGCATTTTTGCAGAGTACTTTTAGTCCATTTCCCCCCTTAATTCAGCTCTCATGCAGTTCAGCTGCTGTGTGTCCCATTCCTCCAAATTAAAATCAGCAGGATAGGCTTGCCCAGGGGTATGTCTTTCACCGTGCTGTGACCTCGGTCAAGAGGTGGTGCCCTCCCTCCCATCACCACCATTTTCCCAGCCATTTCGTGACTGCGTACAGCACATACAGTATGTTCCCCTGGAGTCATTATTTCCCCTCTGTATTTCTACCTCTCACTACCGCCCTGTACTTTCTCTCTTTGCCACTCACGGTATTTTATTCCTCCTTCCCTCTTTGCTTCTCTACCCCTCCAATATAGAAGATCTCCATTTAGCAGGCCTTTTCCCCCAAAAAAAAATCGGTAAAAGGCAGTAATTTGCTGTAGCGCTAAATCGCCAAAGCACTTCACTGAAGTAGCGCTAAATCGCTATATCACAAACCTGCTATAGTGAGCCAGTGAAATTGCGCTAGCACACTAACAAGTTAGTGGTACTTCGGGGTCTTGCTCTCCTCTCCTTTACTATTACTCCCCATTCTGCTGCTGTCAGTATCGTTTTTAGGAGAACAATTGGCTAGCAGACTTGAAGCTTCATCCCACGTACCTGCTTCCCTCGGATTATCCCCGTAGCGCTAAGCTTTCGCGTTTTTTGTTGTTTTTGCTACCGGGCAACAGCGATCCTTTGCATACCAGGAAGTGAGTTTAAAGGGGGGAATGTAAAAAATCATTAAAAAATCAACGGATGACCCAATTCAATTCAAATTTGGTTTGCTTAAAGCTCTCCCTAATATCTATTACTGTGCCAATTTTGGTGACTTTATCTTTAAAGCTTACACAGATGTAAGCATTTCTTTAAAATCCTCCTCCTGCGCCCCAGCAGCGGCTTGGAAGATACGCTCAAAATGTAGAGGCTAAATAAGGCAAATCTTTTGCATTATTGCACAATTAAGGCAGGATGCCTGGGAGTAGTTCACAATCAAAGCCGATTATAATGTGGAACACTTCTGAGTCCTTTGCATGCAATTCGCAGTGATTGCACAGTATTACACTGGTGTGATAAAGTTCTTGGTCATAGGATGACTATGCAGTGAAATTTCCAGACAAAAGGATCTGCTGCTTTTCTCTGGATGCCTGATATGCCTGACACTGCATTGCCTTCCACGGAGTAGGGGAAAGAGTGGGGTGGGACAAGGCTCTCATATGTTCATGTTGACTGGAGGGACTCTGCTGAAAACACCCCCAAAATAAAGCAGATTAGAGTGCAGCGTGACTGGTGAAAGCCCCTGATTTGGGAGGGCTATGGACCGCTTTTCTCAGCTCAGTGTGTCACTGACGGACCAAGGCTGAATTCAGAGAAAAGTGGATAAAAGCTGAAAGCGGTTCTCAACAAGTTGACATGAAGATTCCCCACTGGGCCAGATGGACCCTTGCTCTGATCCAGCGTGGCTCTTCTTCTGTCCTTATGAGCAGTTGCAAACCACAGGGGTGTGTTATGGAGTTTGGGGGCAACCCTGAGCAAGTTCTTTCCTGCGTGTCCAGCAAGCAGACCACTGCATGTCAGGGTGTCTTTACAAGGGCCTCTCCTGTTGATCTTAATCACTGAGTTTATTTATTATTATTGATTTATTACATTTATATCCTGCCTTTTTTTCCAGCAAGCCTATCCAGTAGAATTTTAGGATATTTTAGTATGTTTTTAGGATGCTTTTAGGATGTTTTTAAACAGTGTATACCGTGTTTATAATCAGTATTTTATGTATTTTATGCTGCTGTTGTTCCCCGCCTCAATCCAATCGGAGAGGCAGGTAAGAAATAAGTTATTATTATTATTATTATTATTTCCTCCAAGGAACCCAAGGTGGCATACATAATCATCATCCTCTCCATTTTATCCTCACAACAACAACCCTGTGAGGTAGGTTGAGCTGAGAGTCTGGGACTGGCCCAAAGTCACACAGTGGGTTTCCATGGCTGAGTGGGGACTAGAACCCAGATCTCCCAACTCCCAGTCCAACATCTTAGCCACTACACCACACTGGAGTTAGTTCATAATGATATAGGCAGCCCCTCAAACCTAAGCCATTTAGGGTGCAATCCTATGTATGTTTAGAAACTAGCTTGGCCCTCCTCCAGCCTTTGGATTTGAGGGATGGAAGAGAGGGGATGGGTGTACAGACTCACCTCCTGTCTCCATAGCACAGGTGTGTGTGTGTGCAGTTCTCAACCAAATTCACAGTTCAGTCTGGTAGAGCCTGGAACAGCCCAGCAAAGCGCACTCCACCGACTCCGGAACAAACAGCAAATCAGGAGTGATATATCCTGCAGTGTTTGTTTCTGTGCCAGTGCTGATTACGTATCAAGGTGTCATATCCCTTGGGAGATGAAGGTCAAAATATCCACACACAAAAAACCCACCTTGTTTGCTTAAAGACCACGCAACAACTGAAGTTGACAAGGCTTCCCAATTGCAAGTGTTGTTTCCACTTCAACGTAAGATTAAGTGCCCCAATACCCAGCTCCTACTTCTGAGCACGCAGAGTGTTCATCGAAATACAGGCCAGAGTTTCATTTAAACCTGCGGTTTTACCAGGGATGACCCCATAAACTATTTTCAGGACAGAACTTGGCCCTGCAAAGAGAGCCAGTGTGGTGGAGAAGGTCTTGTTCAAATCTCCATACAGCCACAAAACTCACCTCGTGGCGAGCCTCTCCACCTAGACCACCTCTCAGACTTATTGGGACGCTGAAATGCCTAATTCAACTCCACTGGGGAAGGGTGGTCTTTAAAATCCTACAAATAATTACTAGGGAGAGCACATGTGAACCCAGTAAAATTTTCGGACAAGAACTAATGTAGAATGAGATGCAACTGCTCTAAGCCAAGGGTGTTGATCTTCAGGCCTGCTCGGGGCTCCAATCCAGCCCACTGGGGTTCTCAGGTGGCCCCCAAACCCTTTCTCCCAACCATTTGCTGGTTTCCCAGCTTTGGCATACTTCCCCCCCCCCCATTCTAAAGGCTTGAAATGACTGGCAGGAAGAGCTTTAAGCTAAAATATGCTGGTATTTTTGACATCCTGGGGGGGAGGGTGACCCCCGCAAGAACTTCTCTGAAATTGAATTCAACCCTCAGGTTGAGAGAAGCTCCCTGGCCCTGCTCTAGACAGCCACACCCATGCTCCCCAATACTTGAAATGTGACAATAGAGTGGTACTTCTGTGCACTGGACAATCTGTATTCTTTGATGTGTAACACTAAGGATCAGTGTTTGAATGCCTCTTTCTGCACATTCTTCTGTGGCCATCCTAAGGCTACAGTGCTTCTTGCCTACAGACATGAGCTTGTCCCTTTGCCGATGTTCTTTCACCATTTCATGGAAAGGCCACTTTATCCCGACAGGCATCTGGGTGGACGAGCCAGAAACATGCATATTTTTCCCTGGAAAAAAACTCCTCCCTGGAATTTGTGGAATTCCTCATTGATGTTATGGTAGCATGAATTTCAGTTTATTCCTTCCCACCGGTAGGAAACATGCAGCAGTTAGCATGTAGGGCCATCCTTGGGATAAATAGTGCCCTGGGCGAGGAGTGCCTTTGGTGCCCCTCACACCCTAGTCAGTTTTGCAGGGCCACCCAGATCAGCTTTGCTCGTCCTTCAGCTCAGCATGGTGCTCCCGCTCAGCTCAGCTGGGATCTTCAGTTCAGCCTGGTGTCCCCTTAGGCGGGCTTGCCCCCCCCCCCAGCACCTCTTGATACTCCGCACAGCTGAGCTTGACGGGCCCCCTCAGCCCAGCGCCCTGGACAACCGCTCAGTTCGCCCAGCCCTACGGTTGGCCCTGATAGCAAGGACATTTTCAGAACCGCTGCCACCTGTTTATCAGCCTCTCTGGTTTCTAAGCTCTCTTTTATCAGCATGTGATAACGCTGTGAATGGTAACGGCTGCTGTGTCTCCTGTCTGAAGCAGGCAGACTGAGAATGTCTGCACCGGTGCAGAATTTGGCATTGGGCACACATCCTGCCAATCAGGTTGAGCAATCCAGAAGTCCCCCTCGCGGCATCCACAAAGATCTCCACTCCCTACTCCCTTCAAAACGTATTTTTAATTTTAAAAACATGAAAAATGTTAGGGCATGGACAGGGACCATGGCTGTGAGCAGGTGTAATCCTGCTGCCCCCACGCGCATTCAGATGAATGTCTGAATCATTGCTTGTGTTTATTTGCTTCTATGCACCTTGGCTATTCCTCTCATGTTTATGACAATGCTCAGAGTGCATCTGGACTAGTAGTCCTCCTGTTTTCTTTCTCCTCCATTTTCCTTTTCCCCTCTCCCAGTTGAGGCAAAGGTTTATAATGCATCCAGGCCTTGTTCCTAGCCAGGATTCCAGAGGACCCCATGGCAAGCCAATCCATTTTTGGACTTGTCTGAACCTGGTATGTGCTCCTATGAGAATCTAGATTAAAACTGTCCGGTGTAGCTTTAGGGTGACCATATGAAAAGGAGGACATGGCTCCTGTATCTTTAACTGTAATGTAGAAAAGGGAATTTCAGCAGGTGTCAATTGAAGAGGGTGAAATTCTCTCTTCATCAACACAGTTAAAGCTGCAGAAGCCCTGCCCTCTTTTGTATCTGGTCACTCTACTGTAGCTAATGTAGCTTTAACTGTTGTGATGAAGAGGGAATTTCACCCACTTCAAGTGACACCTGCTGCAATTCCCTTTTCTATATTACTGTTAAAGATACAAGAGCCCTGTCCTCCTTTTCATATGGTCATCCTATTTATTTCCAGAGCGATAGCCATGTAAGTCTATTGCAGCAAGCACAACGAAGTGTCTTGTGGCACCTTCAAAACGAACACATTTATTCTGACAGGACTATCTGATGAAGTGAGCTAAAGTTCACGAACATTTATGACAGAATAGTCTTTAAGTTCGTCTTTAAGATGTCACAAGAATTTGGTTGATTTTGACTCACTTGGAAGTTGCCATTCCGGGCCATTTTCCTTCAGAATGGACTGTTGCCCAGAATGGGTATCAGAACATGGCTTCTGTGGATGTTTTGTGGCTTGTGGCATCCCTGCCATGGAGTCATGTGTGACTAGTGAGTTTGATTGATTTCGCTCATTTGCAAGTGGCCGTTCCGGACCATTCTGTTCTGTTCCGGATGTGTTCTGGGCTTTATGGGGTTAATAAAAAATTTAATGTGCAAGGGTTTTAGTCCTAAAATATTGTTTTCAAGTATTTGTAACATATGCAACTATTTTTTGCATGGTGTTTTTTAAAATAAAGTGGCCGTTCCGGCCCATTGAATTCCATTCCGACTTTTATACTGTCCCGATTGTTTTTACGTCCGTTTAATCGGAACGGGGGGGGGGACTACAATTCCCAGTTGTCTTTGCTGCTGCCAAGCCGGAAGACGATGCATGCCGGCTTCTTCATTACGGAAAGCAGTCTGGTCGGAGAAGCCGTTTGCGCGCGACTGGTAAGTGGCTCCTCTGGATCTTGGATACGGAGTGTTGCTGGATTAATAGCAGCGTGGAAGCCAAGCTAAAATCTGCTGTGGGTCGGTCATGGAGGCCTAGGAGACAACGAAATTCACCCCCAAGGGATAATAGATTAGCGCAGCCTTCCCCTACTTGGTGCCCTCCAGAATATATTACTTTCGCGGTAATATAACCTCCTGGGTTAACGATTGCGTGGTGGTTGGCCTGTGGTGTGATTATTTATATGTGGGCTCTGAATAAATGGAACGTATACTTAAGATCTAGCAAGAAGCCAAAGACCCTGGAGTAGTGTCCCAACCTGGTGCCCTCGAGATGTTTTGGAGGACTACAACTCCCATCAGCCCAGCCAGCATAGTCAGTGGTCAAGGATGCTGGGAGTTGTAGCTCAAAATGTCTGGAAGGCATCAGGTTGGGGTAGGCTGGAGTAGTCCCATGTGATGGATATGTGGGTTAGATTGACATTTGCTGATCACTGATGCCTATTATTATTATTATTATTATTATTATTATTATTATTATTATTATTATTATTATTATTATTATTATGGTTTCCTTCCTGCAGGTTTCCCTTTTGTTCTCTCACCACTATCACTAAAAGTCTTGCATAGATTGTTTTACCACCGGCCATGATAAAGGACAAAGAAGCATTTCAGAGACTCAATTTCCTCTATCAGGTGAGAAGACTGTTTCTTGTGCAGCTGTGATATTCAGTAGGCAGCTTTAGGGTTGGGGGTTGCATGTGACCCTGAAGGGTTTATCTTGTTGACTGTTGCCCCTTTTTCACAAAAGCACACAGAGGTTCCTCTCTCTCTCTCTCTCTCTCTCTCTCTCTCTCTCTCTCTCTCTCTCTCACACACACACACACACACACACACACATGTAAAAGCAGGGGTGGGTGGGTTGATATTTCATTCTTTTTTTAAGGGCCTGATATGTGATAAAGAGAGCTGAATTATCACTATCTGACTTGTGTGTGAAATCTCTCTATAAAAACAGCTTGTAGATGTTTTGGATGCAACAGAGACTAGGAGCAACTAGCTCACTATAGAAAATAATGCCCCCAATGTAGGCGAGTGATACTGTCCATCTGGTTATGCCAACTTATCATCAGTGGCTGCTACTCAGGAGTGAGCCATACCCACTCTGATTGGATCAGATTTCGCTTTCATTTGTGTTCTGAATAGTTACGTCAATCACCAGCTACATTATTTTTGTGTAATTTTTATCCTTCCAAAGCTCAGGGCAGCATCCATGTTTTCCTGCTCTAACCACTACACCACACTATTTCTCTTACATTGCTTGGCCTTTTGGCTTCATTTTGGTTTTTAGAAAAAAAAAATCCTCTCTGTGTATCCATGTGAGTATCGGCCTGTCTGCTTAGGAGCATCAATAATCCTTGTAGCACTTTAAAAAAAATTGTTATTATTTTTTATGACATAAGCTTTTGTGAGTCTGCTTCTTGTAATGTTATCCTTGGTTGGCAGGTCTACACATGGTGAGCATAGAAAGAAAAACATGTAAACCGAGGTTAAATGGTAATGGCATGCAAAATGTACAGTCTGTGACCGTTTAAAGTTTAAAAGTATACAAAAGAAACATAATGACCATTTCCAACTGTAGAGTTGATGATACCACTATGATCTTAGCATAGCTAAGTAAATCAATGTCTGCTAGTCATGATAGCTATGTATTTCCTCCGGTATTGGAGGCAGTATGCCCCTGAATACCAGTTGCTAGGGAACATGAGTGGGAGAGTGCTATTGCGCTGACATCCTACTAGTTGTGGGGTCCTCACAGGCCGCTGCTTGGTCACTATGTGGATGGAATGGCCCTGTTCAGACAATACGCTACACCATGTTGCTTAACCACAAAATGGTTAACCTTAATGCATTCCGTTAACCATGTTGTGGTTAAGCAGCATGGCTTAGTGTGTTATCTGAATGTGGCCAATTATGGACTAGAAAGGCCTTTGGTCTGATCCACCATGGCTCTTTTTATGTTCTCAAATTAATACCTGTAGTGGCACAAAATGCCTGCCTACTTAGATCACTTAATCCTTTTGACACTGTGACTTCTGGCCCATGAAAGCTCATCAATTAGTAGTAAAGGTCATGTCTTAAAGGTCAAGTCAATACGCAAAACAAAATTGGTTTAAGAAAATTAGTGCAATGCAAGGTTCAAATAAAACTACCACCGTGCACACTAAGATGAAATTTAATGAAATAACTGATCCATGCTGTTAAGCATAAAAAGTAATAAACAATAATTTAAATTTTTAATGATTTAACATGTAACATAACATTATACCAGAATAAGAGCTAAACAGTCCACAAACACTAAATGGAAACTACACATGCACGGTGCATAAGTTCTTTGCATGCTGCGCTTTACTGAAAACCTGCTTTGACTGTAGACTTGGTTTATGGATGCTTCAGCTATATCTTAGCAGCTACAAGATTATTATTATTATTATTTATTTATATAGCACCATCAATGTACATGGTGCTGTACAGAGTAAAACAGTAAATAGCAAGACTCTGCCGCATACGGCAAGTCCCTTCTTCTCCTGATGCATCCATAAATTGCCTGACACGGATAAGCTATACAAGAGTTAATGTTTGGTCTGAGTGGAACAATTAAGTTAAGAGAATTTTTCTATGTTTGGGGCTATAATGTTAACAATTCCTTATCCCCCTGACAAAGACCCTTGTGGTTGAAATGCGTATGGGACAGGTGGATGGGTATAGCCTTCATATGACCAGTGCTGGTTTTAACCTATAAAGCCCTACATGGCTTGGGACAGCAATACCTGATGGAACACCTCTCCCGACATGAACCTACCCATACACTGCGCTCAACATCTAAGGTCCTCCTCTGAGTGCCTTCTCTGAGGGAAGCTCAGAGGATTGCAACAAGGGAGAGGGCCTTTTTGGTGGTGCCCCCCCCCCCCCCCCGACTGTGGAATGATCTCCCTGATGAGGCTCGCCAGGCGCCAACATTGTTATCTTTCAGGCACCAGGTCAAGACTTTCCTCTTCCCCCAGGCATTTAAAGGCATTGAATGCTAAGTTTGTTTTTTAAAGGACCCCAGAATTGTTGTTTTAAATGGATGCTGCTGTTTTTATACTGTTGTTTTTATGTCTCTGATGGTTTTTAAATTTTGTATATTTTTAATGTTTACTGTTTTTAGCTTTTGTGAACCGCCCAGAGAGCTACAGCTGTGGGGTGGTATATAAATGTAATTAAATAAATAAAATAAAATAAAATAAATAATAGAAACAAGTGAACTGTGTAGTTTCCATTTAGTGTTTGTGGGTTGTTTAGTTCTTATTCTGGTATAATTTTATGTTACATGTTAAATCATTAAATTTTTAAATTATTATGTGTTTATTATTACTTTTTTTTGCTTAACACTGGATCAGTTACTTCATTATTTTTCTTACTGTGCATAGTGGTAGCTTCATTTGAACCTTGTATTGCACTATTTTTTTTATACCCATGAAAGCGCATGTCATGGAATATTTGGCCTTGTAAGTTACTGCAGGACTCTTTGCTGTTCTTACTACAATAAGGCCTGGAGAGTCCTCTGCAAGACATCATTGTGCAGTGCGGCTATGGGTGTATGCAACGCACAAGGCCTGGGGTGCCTCTGTGGGGATACGATTAGTGCTGGTGAAACTAAGGAGGTTTGACTTCTTTCCATTCCCTACAACAGGCAGCACATTGTGTTCTCGCACAAAACCCAGACAACCAGGAGTTGGCCCGCTTCTACTGCCACACCCAGAACAGCATCAGCCGACGGCTGGTCTTAAGACAGTGAGTGCCAGGTTTGGGGAGTAGGGAGGGTGTTAATGGGGAGAGAGATGCTGTGGTTGCCAGCAGGACAGGACTGTTTCCAAGCTGCTGCTGCTACTGATATGTGTCAAGGTAGAATCATAGAATAGCAGAGTTGGAAGGGGCCTACAAGGCCATCGAGTCCAACCCCCTGCTCAATGCTGGAATCCACCCTAAAGCATCCCTGACAGATGGTGTATATGTTGTGTTTAGGATGGCTTGAAGGCATCTGCCCAGGTGGAAAGAGTTTCACCTCTTGCCTTTATTTATTTATTTATTTATATCCCACCTTTTCTCCTCCAAGGAACCCAAGGCAGTGTACATAATCTCCTCTCTATTTTATCCTCACAACAACAACCCTGTGAGGTGGGTTGGGCTGAGAGTCTGTGACTGGCCCAAAGTAACGCAGTGGGTTTCCATGGCCGAGTGGGGACTAGAACCTAGATCTCCTGACTCCCAGTCCAACACTTTAGCCACTACGCCACACTGGCTCTCACCAGTGCCTTTCCTAGGGTGCTACTGCCAAGAGACAGACATAGTGGGGAGAGCAGCCATAGGGATGAGGGTGCCCTTTCTTGGCTCAGGATATGGGGCTCTGTTAAGACAAGCAGCCTTTTCTGCTGCTTAAGGGTGCTGCTGTTTGCAATGTTGGGTGTGGGTGTTTCCTTGTTTTACTGCGAGTTTGATGCAGAGAGGTATCTTATTGTTAGTCTCTTAATACGAACTGTTGAGTGAATTGCTTAAGGCAAGTATAGTATTACAGTTACTGGATATTAACTGATCTATTAGCATGTCTTCTGCTTGTTCAGTTTTTTCCTATGTTTTATACGAACTGTAATTGATTTAATGTTGTAGTGTAGTGTATTATAATTATGGCTACTGTGTTTGTTTGGTGAACCATTTGAGCATAATGAATTGTGGAAAATGTGGTGTACAAGTGCAGTGATTATGACTAAGGGAGCATAGGGGCTCTACTTTGTAGCTAAGTAAGTTTGGGTCTGGCCCAGGTGGGTGACCACCTGGGAACCTTTGTCCACCACCTTGAGTTCCATGGAATGAAGGATATAAATTTAATTTTAAAAAATACATTGCTCACAGCCCTCATTCCACCTAGTCTGTAATATGGTGGTGGTGATGATACTCTAAGGAAGCCTTCCCCAGCACGTTGCCTTCCCAATCATTTGGGCTATAACTCCCATCAGCCCCACCCAGCATGGCCAATGATCAGGGCTTATGGGAGTTGTATTCCAAGACATCTGGAAGGCACTAGATTGGGGAAGACAGTTGTAAGGAATTATATATATATGAAGAGCTTTGCACACTTGTGCGAAGAGTTGCATGAATACAGAATGCTTCTGTTTGTGCATGTGTCAAACAAGCAATTGCCACTTCTCATCTCTGTTTGCCTTGCAGGGACCCCTCTGTGAAAAGGACCGTCTGTAAATCTTGCTTCTCCCTTCTTGTCCCTGGGGTCAGCTCAACTGTGCGCCAGAGAAGTGAGTCCTTCCCTTCCTCCTTGTTTGCGGTGTTGCATGGATCCTCGTGACAGTGGTTTCTTGCTCTGGAGGGGTCAGTGGGTCTGGCACAATGTCTTTCCCACAATCTATATGGAGCTGAGGGCGGGATGCTTGGAGTTTGGAAGGTTGGAGTGGTACCACAGAGGGATGCTTGGAGTTTCCCTGCTGCCTTGAAAGTCCTCTGGGTGGGGCGATCTATACATATGCCTTGCTGTGAGCCTCGCTAGGGATTATGGTGGTAAATCGGGCCACATTTCCACTCTTAAGTGTAACCTGATCCCTGAGGATGGGGGGTGATGTGCTGCACGGTATGGACTAGATGCCTGAGTTTTTAGGTGGCCTTCCCTTTCCCCCAAGCAGTCAGGCACCTAGGGAAGCCTTTATAGCAGGGGTGCGCAGCCTCCATTTTGCAGCAGCTCTCAGGGGCTGCCTTCCAGGGGTGGGCGGGGCCAACTTTAAGAGGGGCAGGACAAAAATGCTTGCGTATTTTAGCTTCAAGCTCTTTTTGCCAATAAGTAAGCCGTAGGAGAGGCATTTCAAGCTTTTAGAATGTGGGGGAAAACTGCACAACAACTGTGAAACCACCCAACAGTCATCAGAATACTAGAAGCAGCGAAGCAGATTAGTGGGAGATTCAGGACAGAAAAATGGAAGTACTTCTTTATGCAGTGCGTAGTTAAACTATGGAATTCACTCCCAGAAGATGCAGTGATGGCTACCAATTTTGGATGGATTTAAAAGGGGGTTGGATAAATTCCTGGCATAGAAGGGTATCAGTGCCTACTTGTCCTGATGGCTATGTGCTACCAGTATCGGAGGCAGTATGCTTGTGTACACCAATTGCTGGGGAACATGAGTGCTGTTGCACTCATGTCCTGGTTGTGGTCGACAGCTGGTTGGCCACTTTTTGAACAGAGTGCTGCACTAGATGGACCCTCGGTCTGATCCAGCAGGGCTCTTCTTAATGTTCCTATGTAGAGGGACTGGGGCCCGGAGAAGGGGGCATGGCCTTTTGGGGAAACCCGGAGGGCCAAATTGGTTCTGCACCCCGGCATAATATAATCTGTTTCCTTTGGAGGAAGTAGAGACCACTGGAGATGTCAGATTGCATTGCAATATCATCGTTCTTTTCAAGATTGAGCAGGTGTTAACGTGGGGCATGGAAACAAGCACATGGACAGGGAATGCCAGCCTCAAAACCAACCTCAGCACTGCAGAATCCCCCAAACTGCTACTGCGAGCTATATCCATGCTGTTTTTATTCCGCTTTCCTTGCACAGTTCTAGACAGAGACCCCCACGCTGGCAGGCGGTTGTGACTTGCACTTCGCATTGAGGCTGCCATTGTCCTCTGTTAAACACAAGGCCACGTCCACTTTATGGACTTGATTGAACACCATGACAATTACCCTGTTAAGATTTAGTGATCCCTTTCCTGGGTTCCCTGACTCATTCACTCCTCACTTCTCCAACCAGAACGCCGTAATCAGCGGTGGACTGCTGTGCGGTGTCTCAACTGTGGCCTAACCAAGCGTTTCCTCAGCGACCCTGACTATAAGTTGTGGTCGGAGCAACCTGAGGCGTTACTAGAGAACCAGACACCAGCTGGTGAAGGACCAAAAGGTAAGGAAATGTAGCTATGGCTCTCTTGGAAAAGTAAGCAGATACTGGGAGCTTGCTTTCTTCTGAAGTTCTCTCCTAACCCTCTTGTATAAGCTTACAGTCTTTTGCTGTTCTCCATCTCCTAACTGTATTGAGCTTAATTCACTGGAGGTCATTAGAAAGAAGCTGAGAGCAGTTATGGGGTTAGTTCCTAGCTGAAAACTGGGAGGCCTGGGGTCAACGAGATGGCTGTAGGCCAGTCAGTGGTGCCCTCATGGCAGGACTTCGGGGCAGAGGTCAGGGCCCACTCGACAGATTGAGAAGCCCAAGGCTCCACTCCGCACGTTGCAAATGAGTCCTCAAATGCAGCAGGACTGGCTTGCTGCATTTTGAAGAAATTGAAATGCAGCAAGGAACACATCACCATCTGAAGAAGGAGGAGCCTTTTAAAATCATGGAGTCCAGAGTCTGTAATTAGCAAACTGCACCACAGGCCAGTTGAATGAAGAGGACATACAAGGGTTGTTGTTGTTGTTGTGACAATAAAGCTCTTGAGAGTTGGAGTCCAACATCATGAGGAGGCTACTGGTTTCCCACCTGTGTTGTACAAAGAAAAAATAGAGGCTATCAGAGTGTTCCTGTGCATCTACAGCAGAGTGGAGAAAATTTGATTTTTTAAAATCAAATTTATTTGATTTAAATCTGATTTTTATCTATATCTGATTTTTTTATTTAAATATTTTTTTAAAAAACCTCGTAAATAAAATACTAAACTTCTCTCCAACTTAAAAAAAACAACATGGTTACAATTCCATCTCATCATAAACATGCTAAACGTACACTTACAGTCTCATAAAATGAAGTTCCCTGCTACTCAAAGGTGAGTATTAATTTCATTGTTTATCTCATGAAGATGTCTCCGCCCAGCCGAACTACCAGCTCTTGCTTCTTGGAAGCTCTGGGCTTTCAGTTTCTCTTCCTAACGTCACATGTGCAAATTCGCAGGCTATATAGGATTGTTGCTTTGTGCTTATGTAGTGGTGAAGTTGGGCCAAGCAAGACAGAGAAGTTAAATTAAAGCAGAAAGACATTATAGGAGGGTGGATTAAAAATGATGCTTGATTCCTATAAGTTGTGGGTTGTTGGGTGGGTACGAAGCTATCCCTGCTGCATGCCAGGTTCAGACAACGCGCGCTACATTGCAAGGAATTATGCAAAAGTCACGATGGCTTCTCCCTACAGGATCGTCCAAACCCAGTCAAAGAAATTCAAAGCCTGCTTGTCAGAATGAAACAGTGGAAATAATACTCCATTTAGTTGTAAATTAACATGGCTTAGTGTTCAGATTTGCACCATTGTTCAGGAAATATATTAAAAAGTTTCAGTGAGAAACTTGATTTAAGTGAGTGTTTTAAATCTATCTTTTTTTCCTTGCTGATTTAAATTACTGATTTAAATTTACTTGATTTAAATCGGTTCAGCCTGATCTACAGACCTTGTGGATATCAGATATCCCTAGTCCTAATTCTAATAGTCAAATTGGGCTGGAAATTTACTAGGGAAAGGGCTTGAATTAGAAGGCTACAATAAGGAGCATGTTGAGTATTTCCATTCAAAAAGGAAAGAGTAGGGGTGATTTCCACAGATCAGGAGTGGCAGCAGGGGAGAGGGGCAGTTGTCAAGATGTGCAGCCATTTTGAAAATCTGGAGGAACCAAAGTTGGGAGCAGGTTTGTTCAGTGGGGAAAGGCTGGTGCAGAGATTATAGCTGCAGAAATCATTTTTAGGAGGAGGCCTCAATCACAGGCCACTTTTTCCTTGTGTTGCACTGCAGGCCAGATGCCCAGCTCAATTCAACGGCCGCCCAAGGTCTCCCTAACGGAAAAGGCAACAGCCCCGGATTCCACCCCTTGCAGCCATCCTTCCTCTGAGAAGACCCCTGTGGGTGCCAAATCTAAAGGACAGAAAGGACCAAGTGAGAAGTGACCCTTTCCTTGGGAACAGGATCTATCTTCCAAATTAGGCAAGCAGCTGTGGATTGGTAGCAAATCTGGGGAGGCGTGGGGTAGCCCTGAATTGGAGCAGAGAAACGAATGCGGCCAGCAAGATAACTTGTTGCGGAAAGAAGACCGTGGACTCCTGTTTGCATGCAAAATCCCAGTTAGCGACTTGGAGGACTGGGATGGATGGCTCAGACCAGATGAGTTTGAGGATAAAGGTCCTCTTGTATAGGGCACCCAGTTGTGAGGTGGGAAGGGTGGGTGTTGTCCTCTCTTACAGCCCACAGAGGCCTGGTGAGGAGGCTTCACTCATCACCACTGCCTGTGTCCCCTTTCTCCCGCCGTCTCCATAGTTAGAAATCCCTTCACACTCTGTTCCTTATTTGTGCCCACAAGTATTGCTTCCTTCCAGGTGGCACTCACTGCCTGGATTTTGCCAATTGAGACATCAGTTTGGGAGGTGGGTGGGTATGCAGCTAGGTAAGTCCCATGTCCAGAGGACTGGGGATGCTGATGCCAGGAGATTTGGGTGAACGCTTGAGGGGAAGGAATGTGAGGGAGGGATAGCTCCAACCCAACTTCACTCTTGTATAGGAGAAAGCTGTGTGAAGAACAGGAAATAAAATTTTGTTTCACAAAGAGTATTTGTATTGTCATCTCTAGATGTTTGATTCAGTTTGCCCTTCCCCTGTTAGCAGAGTGGTTCGTGCTCTTCGCTCCTCTGATGCCATGTTTCTCACCTGCCCAAGGGTCTCTACTTCCCTTGCTCGGCTTCGTCCATTTTCTTCGGCTGCCCCTTATGCCTGGAACGCTCTTCCAGAACATTTGCGAACTACAAGTTCAACCGCAGCTTTTAAAGCTCAGCTAAAAACTTTTCTTTTCCCTAAAGCTTTTAAAACTTGATTTTGCTCTGACTTTTATACTCCCTTTGCACTCTCTTCCCCTCCTTATTGTTTTATTATGATTTTATTAGAATGTAAGCCTATGCGGCAGGGTCTTGCTATTTATTGTTTTACTCTGTACAGCACCATGTACATTGATGGTGCTATATAAATTAATAATAATAATAATAATAATAATAATAATAATAATAATAATAATATGCGCTCTGGGTCAAATGTATAAGATGCCACCGCCTGGCATCTGGCCCAACGCTTCGTTGGGAGGTACAAGACACCGTCAAACATGGCACCTCATGCCAATAGCACCCGTACATACAAACGTCAAGTGAAGCGTTCTCCACGAGCTAGCGTAGCAGTGCATTCATCCCAATTGATGATCTTTGGGGAGTCCTCAAAATTCTCCAGTAGTGAAACTCCAAGGTTAGTAGTTGCCTCTTTCCTTTCACAGCAGGACCACAAACTGCTTTGCCTGTGAGAATGTCGGGGGGGGGGGGGGGAGAGGAGAGGGCCTCTGAGTATGTAAACAGCACCTTAAGGGCAAATAGCTGGCAAGGGGATTTTTCATGGAAAACTGCTGAGAGACCCTGATCCACAACAGGGTCCACACCACAACTTTTCCTTCAAAATAAGTCAGTTTTAGCACACTCTTTTGTTTTTATTTCATTTCAGTGCTGCGCAGTCACCGAAGCTCTCTGGGCGATTTGCAACAACTCCTAAGACAATAAAATATAACGTTCAAAACACACCATGAAAAATTAAATAGCCAAAATTTAAAATAATTTTTGGTAGCTAAAAACAGTCTCAATAAAATACTAGACCTGTTTAGATGACTGTCATAAATTTGTTTATTTATTTATTTAATTACATTTATATACCGCCCCACAGCCGAAGCTCTCTGGGCGGTTTACAACAATTAAAAATAGTAAACATTAAAAGTATACAAAAGTTTAAAAACCATAAAAACAGTATAAAAACAACAGTATCCATTTAAAAGCAACAATTCTGGGGTCCACTAAAAACAAACTTAACATTGTTAAATGCTGTTAAAATGCCTGGGAGAAGAGAAAAGTCTTGACCTGGCGCCGAAAAGATAACAACGTTGGCTCCAGGCGAGCCTCATCAGGAAGATCATTCCATAGTCGGGGGGGCAACCACTGAGAAGGCCCTCTCCCTTGTTGCCATAAATGAACAGGTTGTGTGGTTTACCCCTCTCTTCTACATGACCTATTTAAAGGGATAATACTAGGTGCTAAAAACCGTAAGCATCTTCGCTTTAACTCCTAACATGGTTGGCTGGGGGAATGCTGAGAGATCTAGATGATCATATCTGGAGGGCACCAAGTTGGGGAAGGCTGGCATAATATCTGGGTGGCACAACAGCAGAAGTAAAGCAAAGAAAGCCAGCATTGCACCACAGCTCTTCCCACTCCCTCATGATCTTATTTAGGATTAGCCTGCCATTGTCTTTATTACAAGAATTTACATCCTGCCTTTCAGCAGAAACTCCACTCATGTCATCTTGCAGTTTTAGAAACTAAAACGGACAGAACTACCATAAAAGCAAAGAATAAGTGATTAAAATAGCAAGTTAAAATACTTTAAAAATGCAGCATTTAAGTTAAAATACACACATTAGGAACTACTGTTTTTCCTGTGGTAGTTCTGGGAAGCTGGACTAATGCACTGAGTACTCTTGAACCTTTGCATTGTTGTGTAATCTCCTCCCACTGTGCTGCAAGCAAGCATACAAGCAGTTGAGTCATTGCTCTTGAGATAAATACAACCAGTTCCCTTTCCAGGTAACAAGGAACCGAGCTGACATACTGGAAACTGTAAAACCCACCCGGGCAAAGAGGTAAGATAAAAGACATAAGGCATGGGTTAGGGTGTGCATTGGACGACTCCCAGTGTTCTTAAGTTTTTTTAGTAGACCCACTCCCTCTGCTGGTTAGTCGAATCCTAACCTTAAATAGGCATTTCTTGATTTGGGAGTATCAACAAGCATGTGGACAGGGTAAAGGTTGCATACCAAAGACTCCTGAGCAAATGTAGCAGAGATGAGGAGAGGTCCTCTTATGGATCAGTAACTGGTCAAAGAATGTCAATAAATGGACACGAAGGACTATAGGAAGCTGTCTTATACTGAGTTCATTTATACCAGCATTGTTGACTAGTATATTGGACAAGATTCTTTTCCAGCTCTATTTGGAGATGCTGGGGTTTGAACCTGGGACCTTCTGCATGCGAAGTAGGTGCTTTATCACATTGAGCTATGGCCCATCCTGTTCTCTTAATGGAAGGAGCTGGGCCCTTCCCCGAGGGTTTTATTAGGGCTAGAGATTCTTAACTTGTTCATAAATGGAGTTTCGGTTTATCAAGTTTGCTGATGACAACAAATTATTTAGGGTGGTTGGGGGGGGGGGGGGGAGAACCGTGAAGAGCTCTAAAAGGATATCTGCAAAGGAGGGGGAATGGGCATTGACGTGGCAAATGAGGTTCAATGTAAGCAAGTGTAAAATGATGCACACTGTGACAAAAAATAAATCCAAACTTCGTGTATGTGCTAATGGGATCTGAACAGGCAGTGAATAGCCAGGAAAGAAATCTTGCGGTGGACAGCTTGATGAATATGTCAAGCCAGCATGTGCCTGCTGTGAAAAAGACAAATTCCATGTTGGGGATCACTAAAAAGAGTGTTGAAAATAAAACTGCCAATATCATAATGCCTTTGTACAAGTTCCAGTCACTGCACGACCAAAATGATGTTGTAGAGCTGGGGAAAGTGCAGAAAGGGGGAAACAAAATGATCAAGGTGCTGGAGCAACTCCCCTATGAGGAATTTAGCGTTACTGAGCTTTAAAAAAGATGGAGACATGATGAAGGTGTATAAAGTCAGGCATAATACGGAGAAAATGGAGCGGGAGGTGTTTTTCTCCGTCTCTCCTAACGCTAGAACCCGGGATCATCCAGTAAAGCTGAATGGTGGGAGATTTCAGGACAGATAAATGAAGTATTTATTCATACAGCACATCAGCTATGGAATTTGCTTCGACAAGATGTAGCAATGGCCACCAATTCGGATGGCTTCAAAAGAGGTTTAGACAGATTCCTGGAGGCGAAGGCTATCAGTGGCTACTGATCCTGATGGCTATATGCTACCTCCAGTGTCAGAGGCAGTATGCCTCTCCATAGCAGCTGCTGGATAACGCACGCTTGTGGGCGTGGGTGGGTGTTGTTGTGTTCGTGTCCTGCTGGTGGGCTTCCCATGGGCATCTGGTTGAGCACTATGGGAACAGAATGCTGGACTGGTTCTTATGTTCTTACATTTGTGACGGCCCATGGATATCTGGCTGGCCATGGTGAGAAGAGAATGCTGAACTAGATGTAAGCTCTTGTATTCCATGCATATGCAGCTAGAGTAGGATTCGTGGTGGGATTCGTTTCCAGGCCAAATATAGGGGACAAACACTGGGTCAAAAATGGGATCTCCAAAATGGAGAGGGTTGGCGGTCAGTACAAATAGTTCTATCCCGATAATCCAGGGTGGTCATGAAGCCTACTGTATTTTTCCTCAGACTGGTCTTAAGTTGCGCTCCCATTGGTCTGAGCTAGCTGTCCCTCAAAACCAATAGGTTTTGGAAGGCTAAATGTCCTATTCTATGTCTTTCTCGATGCTTCCCTTTCAGCTGCTGCAATGACTGATCTCCTCTCTATATGCTTTGGCCTCCTCCTCTTTTCCTTACTGGGATCCAGCACTGCTGCAAAAGATAACACTGTGGTGATCACCCACAGTGGCCCAATCCAGGGCAAGCTCGTCCCAGTTGGCTCTGGTGCAGTCATGGCCTTTTTGGGTATCCCCTATGCAGAACCCCCCTTGGGGAAATTACGTTTCCAAAAGCCAGTTCCTCATCAGCCATGGAGCCATGTCTTAGAGACCACAGGATTTGGAAATTCCTGTCCACAGATCGTTCTTTCTGGCTTTCCTGATGCTGAAACATGGGCCGTCAACACGCCACGCGCAGAGGACTGTCTCTTCCTTAATGTCTGGGTGCCCCACCCCCAGCCCTCCAATCCAGCTGCTGTCCTTGTCTGGATCCATGGAGGGGGATTTTCTTCTGGCACAGCCTCCCTGATCGCATACAATGGTGCATTCTTAACAGCTACTGAGAATGTCATTGTTGTCTCCATGAATTACCGCCTGGGGTCTTTAGGCTTCCTTTCGTTACCACCAGCTGCCCCAGGGAACATGGGCCTCTTGGACCAACAGTTGGCACTGAGGTGGGTGAGGAAAAGCGCCACTGCCTTTGGGGGAGACCCAGCTCAGATAACACTTTTTGGGCAGAGTGCTGGAGGAGGAGCTGTCGGTTTCCACCTCCTCTCGCCAGGGAGCCAGCCTCTCTTTGATCGTGCTGTGCTACAGAGTGGAACGCCCATTGCGTCCTGGGCATGGGTGAATCCTGAGGAAGCCAAGAGGAGAGCCCTGACTCTGGCACAACGGATGGGCTGTATTGAAGATGAGGACAGTGCTGTGGTGCGTTGCTTGCAAGGGAAGGACATGGAAGAGTTCCAAAAGCACGAGTTCTCTGTTGTGGATCCCCAGGTAATGCTGAATCTTCCCTTCATACCAACAACAGATGGAGACTTCCTCAATGACGAGCCACAGAAGCTTCTGGAGTCTGGACACTTCCAGGCTAAACCTATTATGATTGGTGCCACCTCTGATGAAGGATCTGCCTTTCTCTTGTATGGAGGTCCTTTCACGGAAATGTCCAACAACAGCCTTTTAACCTGGGAGCAGCTGTTGGAGGGGTTAAGGAAGGGTGTGCGCAATGCAACGGATGACCTCATCCAAGCTATAGCTGTGAGGTACAGTCAAGCGGAACCTGAAGGCCCAGCCCAGTACCGTTCGGCCTTGTCACAAGCCTGGGGTGACTACTACTTTGTATGTCCATTAGCTGAAGTTGCCACAATGATGATGAAGGCCGGGAGCCCTGTGTATGTTTATACTTTTACCCACCGCAGCACTGGTTCGGTTTGGCCTGAATGGACGGGGTCAGTCCATGGATGCGAAATCCCATACCTTTTTGGAACATTGACATTACTGAAAGGAACTGATGAAATTCACACAGAGGCGGAGTTAGCACTCATCCCCCGGGTAATGCGGTACTGGGCAGAGTTTGCCAGAAGTGGGTAAGAAATCTATTTGTTTTCTTCTGTCACAGTATGTTGACACTCTCAAAAAAAGAGCTTGGTCATTTCCCTATTACAGCAACTTAACAAAGTACTTGTTCACCTTGTGATAAAAACACAAAACTTAACCCATGCAAAGGATATCCCGTGAAGCTGAAAATAAGACAGGAAGGTAATTCTAATATTCTCAAATTTCAGAATGGCTATCAATTTTGTAACTAGCTGTGTGCGTAGTTACAGATAATGAATTATCTCAGGTTCATAGAATCATAGAATAGTAGAGTTGGAAGGGGCCTCTAAGGCCATCGAGTCCAACTGCCTGCTCAATGCAGGAATCCACCCTAAAGCATACCTGACAGATGGTTGTCCAGCTGCCTCTTGAAAGAGCCCACAACCTCCCTAGGTAATTGGTTCCATTGTCATACTGCTCTTACGGTCAGGACATTTTTCCTGATGTCTGGCCGAAACTTGGCTTCCTGTAACTTGAGCACATTATTGTGCTCAATAATTGTGCAGCACATCCCGTGTCCTGCACTCTGGGAGGATCGAGAAGAGACTGTGTGACAACCTTTCAAGTATTTGAAAAGTGCTGTCATGTCTCCCCTCAGCCTTCTCTTCTCCAGACTAAACATGCCCAGTTGTTTCAGTCTCTCTTCATAGGGCTTTGTTTCCAGACCCCTGATCATCCTGGTTGCCCTCCTCTGAACACGCTCCAGCTTGTCTGCGTCCTTCTTGAATTGTTCATTGGGTTCATTTGCATTTTCTATATAGCAAGTGGCTATTGTAGGGGACATTTAGGGAGCAATCCTATGGCTCCTGGGGCCATAGGACACTTTGGATTCCCAGTTCTGATGTCGGAGATAGTGCGGAAAGAACTGCGCCAGCTGGTTCTCCAAGGTAGGGAAGAAGTATTGCATTAGCTACTTGGGGAAGTGTACAGTTGCACAATTAACTTGCAATGTGTTTTTGTGAAGGGCGGTGTGCCGTGACTTAGTTTGAGTTAGTGTTTTGAAACTTCGTACAAACTTGCATATACATACTGTCAGTATTTGCCAGCTAAGAGTGGAGGATTTATGACTGTCCTTATCAAGGAGGAGGCCGAGGCAGAAAAACTGCAGCTGGAATTTCTCAGTTACCCAGGACGCCGACAGAGGCAGAGTTGGGGTCACAGTCCAAAGGGTCAAGGTTTACCAGAGAGTCTAAATGAGGGTGACTATATGAAAAGGATGACAGGGTTGCTGTATCTTTAACAGTTGTATAGAAAAGGGAATTTCTGCAAGTGTCATTTGTATGCATGCAGCACCTGGTGAAATTCCCTCTTCCAACAATTGTGATGCACAAGGCACACAACTACTAGTATATAATAAATTTCAAAACTGGGGTAAGAGAATACTTTTTATCAGATATACCAATTTTATATAAAAATTGATATATCTGAGAAAAAGTATTCTCTTACCCCAGTTTTGAAATTTATTATATACTAGTAGTTGTGCGCCTTGTGCATCACAATTGTTGGATTTTGTCAACTGCTGCCTTCTTTATTGATTTACTAGAAATTCCCTCTTCATCAGAACAGTTAAAGCTGCAGGAGCCCTGCCCTCTTTTGCAAATGGTCACTCTAGTATAGCGCCTGCAGCTTTAACTGTTCTGATGAAGAGGGAATTTTACCAGGTGCTGCATGCCTACAAACAACACCTGCTGAAATCCCCTTTTCTAGGCAACTGTTAAAGGTACAGGAGACCTGTCCTCTTTTCCATATGGTCACCCTATCTAAACACATGGAGAGCTGGATGGGCCAAACACGGTGGTCTGTATGTTGTTTCCAGCATCTTCCCTGGGCTGCTCTGAACCTTTTGACTACTGACACCAGCTGCTGGCAATCATCCCCATAGCTTCTGGCCTGCTGATGCTGATTCCTCACTCTCATTAGCCTGCAGTCAGCTGGGGTTGGAGGAGCCTCCTGATCCCCTTCATCCTTGTCTGACTCTGTTAAAGGGGCTCCAGCCGGGTCTTGCCTGCCCCCTGAAAGTAAAGGGTCTTGACCTACATTGCTGCTAGTTCCTTCCCCGGGATCTGCTGGAGCTTGTCCTTCCCATTCATCCTCTGATGATGAGGACTCTGGGGGAGAAACAATACAGACTAGCATGAGTCATTTTCATATACTGTACTATAAAAGGTTAGGTATTAATATATTACATTTTACATTATAGTAATTCTACACACATAATTACTACCTGGTTAGTGCTCTTTACTCTGGGTTGGATCCAGACTTGATCATACTTAGAGCAGACCCACTGAAAGTTATTGGTTTAAATGGGTCTACTTTGAGTATGACAAAGTCTGGATCCAACCCTCTTGTAGAAAGAAAATGCAAATCAGGTTCATAGAAACAGAAATATTACATCATAAGTAACCACCCTCTACCTTTTACGTAATTAGTCACCATTTTAAACTTTGAGAATACTGGGAATGCCTCCCTATCTTAATTTAAGCATAGGGTATATGCCATGTTTCATGCTTTTTATCCCAAAGGGCACAGTTCTGCCTCATAGATTGAGTGTTTCACTGCATGACGTCTTCCTCACAGGAAACAGTGGGAACTGGCTGGTCTTTTAACAGAAATAGCCTCACTTCCTCTTCAGTGAAGTGGCAGCCATGTTAGTGCATGACACCACTGACCTGGCCCAAGTTCTATAATATTTTGTTGACAGTTTTGAAAAGAGATGGTGTGTTTTTCAGCACTTCCCTGACAATAAACCAATTCTCTAAGCTTAGGAATATGGGTGAAATATTTTACTGGTATAGTTGTTTTGGTACTCTTGTCCACCATTGATTAAAACAATACAGGTTACGTATTGTGCGTCCCATACAGAACCATGCTATTTGTTTGGATCTATGAATTATGATGTCTTTGCTTTGCCTTCTGTATAGCAATCCCACCTCTTCGGTCGTCAGTGAAACGAAATGGCCTCACTACAACCCTGCAGAGCAGAATTTCTTCCGTATCAGCACAGAGCCACCCCATGTCATGGAGCCGTCGCCTGCTCAGCACTGTGGTTTCTGGAAGACACTTTTATCGGAGGCATCAAAACCAAGTGAGTTGAAACCCTGAAAGTAAGGGTGGGGAAACCCAAAGCCTTTTTCTGAACAAGACCGTTCCAACAGATGCCGTGTCATGTAGAGGTGATGCAAACAGGGCCGGCCTTATGGATGGGTGAGCTGGGCAGTCACCTGAGGCGCCAAGCTGAGAGAGGGGGGGACACCAAACTGAGCTCAGTGGCTGTGTTTATTGAGTGTACTGTCTGCAGTGAGCTAAGGTGGTAAAAATCTAGTGTCTGTAACCTTCCTTTCAAGATTCTACACATTTGCTTGGGTACTACCTACAAAAGTGATCTTCCTTCAATTAGCTTTAAAGTATGTTCCTTTTTCAATTTCCACTTTGATGTCATTTGGTAAAAATCAGTGGAACACACCTTTACTTTTAGGCAGCGTTACCAAGCACTTCAAACACTGTAAACATTAAAAGCGCTATGTCAATAATACGGTAATAAAACAAAGCCATTCACTATCAGAGGTCAGCTGGGTACTCTTTTAGTTTATAACTTTTCTTAATCATTTTTAAAAGTTGAAAAGAATGGGTCTTCTAAAGTAAAGAACGCTTACCAAAAGATAGGAACTGCTTCAAAACAAAAAATATTAAAAGTAAAACCTGCGGTAGTTCTGCTGTGATGCCATGCTTCTCGCCTGCCCAAGGACCTCTACTTCCCTTACTCGGCTTCGTCCTTTTTCTTCTGCTGCCCCTTACGCCTGGAACGCTCTTCCAGAACACTTGAGAACTACAAACTCAATCACAGCTTTTAAAACTCAGCTAAAAACTTTTCTGTTCCCTATAGCTTTTAAATATTGAGTTTGTTCTGACTCTATACTGTTTAGCTTCACCCTACCCAGTGCCTGTTTACACTTCCCTGTACCTGTTTGCATTCTCTTTCCCTCCTTATTGTTTACTACAACTTTATTAGATTGTAAGCCTATGCGGCAGGGTCTTGCTATTTACTGTGTAATCTGTACAGCACCATGTACATTGATGGTGCTATATAAATAAATAATAATAATAATAATAATAACACTGCTTAGAATGCAGCTTTTTGAACTTTGGCTTGTGCAAACCGTAACGCAGAGGCTGAGAGATCAAGGTTTTGAGTAGTGTCATTCTCGGTGGACATTACACCTCCGCCAGGCCCCATAAATCCTCTGGATGGCCCTGCAAAACCGATTACAGGGTGGAAGGGGCACCAAAGATACTCCTTGCCCAGGGTGCTATTTGCCTTAGGGCCAATGCAGTATACAAAGCACTGCCATGACCATTGTTTTGAACTAAGTAGCAATTATTTATTTATTAATTTATTTAAAAACAATTACTCTAGACATCCTGACGTTGTAGTGTGTCCAGATTAGGCTTTTAAGGCACCATCACCAGATCATAATGACTTCAATTCATAACCCTCCTATGTTTTCCCACCATTTTTTATTACCGTATTTCTTCGATTCTAAGACGCCATCAATTGTAAGACGCACACTAATTTCAGTACCACCAACAGAAAAAAAGCTTTGATTCTAAGAAATAATAAATGACTTGCGATTCTAAGACGCACCCCGTTTTTAGAGATGTTTATATGGGAGGGAAAGTGCGTCTTAGAATCAAAAATACATTATTATTATTATTATTATTATTATTATTATTATTATTATTATTATTAAATATCCATTAAAGGGGTAAAGACAGAATAGCCACAAAATGGCTTCTCCTTGGTAGTGCTAGGAGCCCTCAGTTTGGAAGTATATCGATTCTTTGAGGAACTGGCATGAAAGATGTCTCTTTAAAAATAGGGTGACCATATGAAAAGGAGGACGGGGGTCCTGTATCTTTAACAGTTGTATTGAAAAGGAAATTTCAACAGGTGTCATTTGTATATATGAAGAACCTGGTGATATTTCTTCTTCATCACAACAGTTAAAGCTGCAGATGCCCTGCCCTCTTTTAAATCTGGTCACTCGAGTATAGCTCCTGCAGCTTTAACTGTTGTGATGAAGAGGAAATTTCACCAGATTTTCCATATATACAAATCACACCTGCTGAAATTCCCTTTTCAATACAAGTGTTATAGATACAGGAGCCCTGTCCTCCTTTTCATAGGGTCACCCTATTTAAAAAGCCAAGATGGAAAAACATTTGTGTGGCAGATTTTTGTTCTCTCCTGAATATGAAAGTATGTTGGTACCTAGCCAGGCCTAACATGGTTACATGGTGCTGTCCAGAGAGCAACATTCTCACTTTGGATTACCACATGACCTTGTTGAACTTGGTCAGGAGTTTATTTTCTTTCTTCTTCTTTCTTCGACAGACAGACCCCAAGACGACCCTGTGCAATCCAGACAAGAAGGCAACAAGAAGCAGGAACTGTAAATTAAGAGAGAGGTGTTGCTCAGAAGTATGGAGGGAGGGATCTTGGGTACTGGGAGGAAGCAGCTCTACAGGAGCATCAAAACAGTAAAACCTATCATATAGAAGATTGGTACAAAGAAATATGGGATATTGCTATTAATGATAAATTAACATGTAACATAAAAGTTAGAAGAGGAATGATAAAAAAGAATGATTTTGAAGGAATATGGAAACAGTTTTTAGAATTTGTACTATTAAAGGGAAGAGGGAAAACACCTCCAGAAGAAGTAATGAGATTTTGGAAATATGAATAAGATCCCGTGGTTGGAGGGAGCACACTTATGTTAATTATGATTATGTTAAAGGGAATTAAGTTAGAACATATGTTTATTAAATTGTTTACTTTATATTATGTGTATTATGGGGTATTGTTTTATATTGTATTGTTTGGATGTATTAAAAAATAAAAAATTATAAATAAAAAAAATCAGTAAAACCTTTTAGGTGGAATACTATTTCATGCAATCAAAACTAAGTATTTTTAACTTCCATGAACCAGGTGCTTATCTTTCTTTTGGAAATCAATGGAGCTTAAAGGGTGCTTAATTTTGGTTGGATTGTGTGCTTGATGTATATTTCACAGTATGCCTCCATACTATGTCTATTTTCAGTTTATGCCTCCATACTATCTGTATGATTCAGGATAGCTTACAGAAATTTTCACTGACAGACTTTAAAACATGAAATCAAATTTCCAGTTAAATGCCGTCCCTCACACTCCTTTTTCTCAGAAATAAACTCCTCTATATTCATGCAGCCCATCTCACTTACCAACTCTCCATTGGAAAACAAAAAGAATAATCAGAAATGTTACCTCACCTCCTTGGAACTACTACCATGCCTCTTCATTTTGTTTACATCTTGCATTTTAATTTTCTCGTGAAGGCAGTTACTCCTTGCTTCAGTATAGGACTGTGTATCTCCCCATTTTTTAAATTAAAGTTTTAAGTTTTAAATTAAAGACAGAAGTGACGAGCATGAGTAACGCTTTCACCTCGAGGCATTTTACGGAAAACGGGCTATCACAGTACCACCACATGACCTGAAATAGCAGGGGTATAGTGCAATGGGGGAAATGTTTTTCTGTGTTTTTAATCATACTGAGGGGGTTGTTTATTTTAAATATTTATGCTCTCCCAATCACAGGGATTTCCAAGGCAGCTAACAATATTTTTAAAAAATGAAATCATCACTATTAAAAGGCATCAACAGTAAGACAGTTAAAATAGCCAACAAGCTTGTTCATTACCAGGAGTAAAGGTCAGATCTCATCAAAAGCTAGGGGACATTTATGTTGGTTGTTTCCAAAAAAAAAAAAGTCATGAAGGGGTCTAATGAATTGGCAGAGGGAGAGAGTTCCAGAAGAAAGGCACCATGACCAAAAAGGCCCTGCCTCTTTCTGACCAGCCAACTCACCACATCAGGTATAGGGACACTGAGCGGAGCCTCTGATGTTCTTAGTAATCAGGCAGGTTCATATGGGACAAGGCAGCCAGCCAGATACCTTAGTTCCAAGACGTTCAGGGCTGTATAAGTCAAAGCCAGCACAGTCTCATGTGTGATATTATTCCTTATGGATTGCCTGCACATGTGATTTCTGGAAACATATTCCAAATACAGCCATACCAAACTTGCTCCACTTGTGATATGAGCTACTTTGTGTCCCTCAGAAACCAGTGGAGACATTCCCAAAAAGTCATGGGCGGCAGCCAGAAAGAAATGCTGGAGAACTTCCACTGCAGAATTGTGAAGAGTCATTTCCCAGACAGGACTGCTGTTGCCTGATAAAGAGCTGCCTGAACACTATCGCTGTTTCTCTGAGGGCCCTTCACTCTGCCAGCTGATAGCCTCTATTTTGAAAGTGCTTTTCCAGCTTCCTGTTGCTGGCTCTACATGATGGAGGCAAAGGACGTTGACGTACTTTGGAATTTCACAAGAAAACTGCTGAAAATCCATTCCACTGTCGTGGGAAAGCTGAGTGTGTTGGATTAGGGCTGGGAGTGGTGAACAGATTTCAGTTCACCACAAAGCCATGACATTCATTGTGTGAACTTCAGTTCCCCCCCACCCCTCTGACTTTGCTTAACTTACTTCATTGAGTTGTTTTGAGGATTAGATGTGGGTGAGAACCATGTACATCATCTCGAGTGCCTTAGAGGAAGGACAAGATATAGGTAAGATAAATAAAAGTAATATTGGCAAGGATGTCTGCATTGTTCTTAGTGTGTACACTGATGTGTTCTGCCCTCTCTTGGATCTTAGCCAGCTTCATATTTATTCATTTACTGTACTTTTAAACTGCCCAATAACGGAAGTTCTCTAGATGGTTTGCAATACATTAAAAACATGTACAAATATATAATATATATTTAAAAACAGCACAGAATAAACCAAGGGAAGACCAGCAGCAAAGAATAAAACTGTTACACCATAAAACCAGATTACAACCATCAGCAGAACAAAGTACTAAATACACTAAAACCAGTTCTTTAAACATCTGAGAAAAGAAAAAAGATTATAACAGATTATAACGTAGGCACCAGGCTGAGCCTCTCCAAGGAGAACATTCCACAAATGGGGTGCCACCACTGAAAAGGCCCTCCCTCTTGTAACCATCTGCCTTGCCTCATTGGTAGGGGAACCTGGAAGAGAGCTGGAAAGACCCAAAAGTCCAAATATTCCAACCTCACCCCCACCTACCTGCCCACTGATCAACCAATGTAACCCAGATAACTGCTTGGGCAATGTAACCCAAGCATTCCTTTTGTGCTTCCTTTCTACAGCTCCATGAAAAAATCCAGACATGGCCATAATCCAAGAGAAGATGCTCTGCTTTTATCCCTCATTTGCATAACCAGCGGAAATTTATTGAGGTTTTCTAGTTGCACAAAGGCCAGCACATTTCCCCACCCTTACATTATTGGCTAGTCGGAAGAAGGAAAACACACAATGGCAAAACATGAGCTCACAGAGCCCTGTATTTATGGCTTCTCCAACAATGTAGCAATGATTATAAACAGTGATGTGTTCGCCAGACCAGCAGACATTTCTCCAAAATGGGAATACCCTTTATATTATGTAAAGATGTGGAATAACCTAAGAGCACGTGTTTATACTTGTGCACTGGAATGCACTGGAATTCCAAATGTGCCCAGTGGCCCAAAAGCATTGAGGAACCTTACATTACAGAAACGCCAGACTTCCTCCTCATGCCTGAATGCGAGAAGAATCTAGCAACGTAGGTTACCGTCCATAGTACCATCATGCCTCTCAGAGCAGATGATGTGGAACCTAATATACCTTTCAGCAGCTCAGCTGCTAGTGTGGAGGACACTGTGGCAGGTGGCTGAATGTGTCTTTGGCTTGAAGGAGTTCCCCTTTCGCTGTGATTTCCTTTTGCAAGAACTCCAGCTGCAGACAGCGCCTACAAAAGGAAGACCGCTTGGGCCAAAATAGTGTACCAGCCAAAATGAGGGAGGACTGGCAGCTTTGCAAAAACCCAGATGTTTGAACTCTTCAGACAGTCTCTACATGCTGAACTGCTTGGGCTTTTTGAATACATCTTTCCTCTTAGCTGAGGCACAAAAAGGGTGAATGGTGACGCCCACCTGCCAGGTCTGCTGATGAGTAGAATAGAGAATAACGGGTACTGCTAGGCAATCAGTCAGCACTTTTCTGCTCAATTAGAGACTCTTCCTGTCAAGGAGTCATCATAGCATACCACCTTTCAGACCTTTAATATATATATATATATATATATATATATATATATATATATTGAGAGAGAGAGAGAGAGAGAGAGAGAGAGAGAGAGAAGCCTTTCCCAACATGGTGCATTTTTTTTACTATAACTCCCATTATCCCCAGCCAGCATGACCAGTGATCATGGATGATGGGAGCTGTAGAGTAGCATCACCTTGGGGAAGGCTACTCTAATATTGTGGGAAATAACCTGAAGGTAGGAGTACGGGACACCTGATGCAGCGCAAACACAAATGGCTAGTCGAAGTAGGAAGGATAATGGATTGCATTAAATGCAACCAGTGCACGTTGTTAGTAACAGGCAGGATGACAGGACGGTGGGAGTGGTATGCCAGAGGCATCATTGCCAGTGATATGCACGCTTCTCCCAGTATTGTCTCTCTTTCCAGAGCCAAACATATTGGGCTCAAAGAAATCAATGTGTAACTGGCACAAAATTATCCTTCTGTCATGTCCCATTGAACCCTTTTTAAAGTGATAGCTGTCTCTAGCCATTTGCTGTATGTGAGGGAATCCAGAGGAGCTGGTAACATCAGCTAGACGCTAGGTGGCACCATAATCCTGACCATTAATTGAAGAGACACAGGTATGTTGGTTCAAGAGCCTCCAAGAAGACATCTGATCATGCAGCTGGACCTCCAGTTTACCAAGAGACCCTACACTACTAGATTAGTGGGTAGAGCCCCCTCGCACTCATTACAGTAATACGCTGTGGCAACTGCAACTATCTTTTTTTAAATAAATAAATAAATAAATCCAGACAAGGCCATAGATTATCTGATTTTAATCTCTCGTTTGCATAACCAGCAGAAGGTTCTTGAAGTTTTCTAGTTGTTCTATAATAAATGGTCTTGGAACAATTAAGTCTCCTCTGGAATAGCTGAGCCAGGCTGGTGCTAGCAGCCGGGGCACTACTATGGACTCCAGGTAGGAACTCCTACATGCATCCTTAGGAGTTTTGCTTCAGTTGTCCACCCTGTCCCGTAATGCACCGAGGCCTCAAACCAGCCTAGCATCTGCTATACAGCAGGTGGCTGCTTAACAGCTGCCAAAGTGTATTCCTACCACTTCTCTTTTGGCATTAAAGTGGGGAGAAGAAACCCAGCTGCAAACATCTAGAATATCCCCATTATCAAGACGAATAATAAAACACGCTTCACTGCTATGCTGAGAATCATCTCCCCACAATCCAGAACTTCAAACAGAATGTAGCTCATGGAACAACCCTGACACCAACTTTTGTTGTCTTCTGTTTATCAAAAAAACCGGCTGTCTCTATACCCCTGAAGAATGCCTATATCAGAAAGGTTTCATAAAATGACCTTATTCTTGCTGCCAACCACTGAAAAACCCACATCAGAAACAAATCCTGAAATCGATCTGAGATTCAAACTCCTCCAAAAACCACTGCTTTTTGGCACATAAAATACTTTTGTATACCTCAGATTGGAAATCTCTATAAATCCAACTGGAGAGGATTTATTTATATTTCTGATGCCTAGAACAAACCCTATGTGTATTTCTTTTTTGTACTCGCTCTTACAGATGAATATTTATTCTTGCTCCTAAATTCATGCAAATATTACCCAATTGGGCCTGTTTCCCAGAATGCCTCTAGCCACCATTGCAAGGATAATATCTTCTCTAGAAAATAAGAGTGAAGAGAAGTCAGATTTCGTTGTTGTTCTTGTTACATCTACATCACGGGTGTTGAACCTTTTCTATTTTTGGCCCAGGGGGCTGATTTCCAAGGACAGAGTACGGAGGGCAAATGCAAAGTGGGCAGGGTCAGATCTCCAAATTGGTACAAATTATATTTCCTCATCCTGCCTGCCTCTTATAGAACTCAAGCATCAGGTTCCTGCATGGTCTTCTCACTGACCAGACCCAGAACTGCTGAGCTTCAGTAAGGTTACTGTGGCATTTGCCTTTACATCATGACCTGCGCCTTCTGGGCTCTCCACGAATCCTCCTGAATTCTCATGGCAACTCAAATCCACAGTCTAATGATCTATTTTGTGCCATGAGTACTGAGGCCTCAAGACCAGCCTAGCATCTGCTCTACACAAGGAAGTGGTGGATGATTGCTTAACTGCTCACACCCAAGTCCACAGACTTTACCATGAGAACCACGCCTCCAGCTCTTTGTAACAATACTGTGGTGCAAAAATATACATCCGAAGCATGAAACCTAATTTTACAGGAAGACGTCTTAAGTCTGCTATCTAATCATGGTTTGCATTCATGTCCACAGGCTGATGAACTATGGCCCTTTCTACACCTAAGGATTATCCCAGGAAAATGGAGGGATCATCCCTGCCTGCTCCCGGGATCCCCTGTGTGTCATTTGCATGCACAGGAATAATCCCGAGATAAATGGCTGGTGTAGATATGCCCTATGAATCAAGCGCCTTGTAGTGTCTCTGCAGTCAAAAGAACACAGACCTGAGTTAGAGATCCTCATGATTTTGGAAGAGCATTCAAAGTTCATTACATAAAGCAGGGATGGGAAAGGTGTGGCCTTCCAGATGTTGTCAGTCTGCGAACACCCCTCACCAGTGGCTAGGGCTGGTGGGAGTTGCAGTCCAATAACATCTGGAAGGAGGGCCTCCCTCCGACATCTGTAAGGTGGGCCACAGTTATAAATACACCTCACATCAAGGATGCAGGTTGCACTGCGAAAAACATGGGTTCAACACCTTGTGGCCAGCCTCACTGTGATGCAAAAATGGGTCAACAGAATGGAGCCTCATGATGATTCACGGGCAGATCCCTCAAATATCCACCATGAACTCAAGGCCCAAAATGGTGCCCATGGACTGCACCATAAAAATCTCAGATGTTTGCTTTTCAAACGGCCCTCAGGCCTATGCCAGCTTTCCCCAACCTGGTGCTTTCCAGAGATGTTGGTCTACAGCCCCCAGTCAGTAGTCCCAACACTTCTGCAAGCACCAGGTTGGGGAAGACTGATATGGGCCATTGAAAAAGACATCCACGAGCTACCCATTTGACCATAGGTGTGAGAGGGGCTGGGAGAGGAAAAGCTCTGTGCTATGATGTTACCTTAGCTACCCCATCAGTAGGATCCTAAGGCATGTTGACGCAGAAATTAATCCCACTGAATTCAGTGGGCTGAACTTCCAGATAAGGATGCTTAGGACTGCAGCCTAAATATCCCAGAAGCTCCTCTAGCTAATGAAACGTACCATAGAGGGTTACAGGAAGAGCTCTGCATTGAGGGGCGGGAAAGCCTACTCAGACGGGGAAGCATGTTCCATGGGGGGCGCAGCAAGGAGCTGTAATCTAGCTATGGGCTATTGCCGTTCAACAGGCCCGATTCGATGGGGCGGGCTCTCTCTCGTCTACGGTGGTCCCCATTTTTACAGAACCGTGGAGCTCTTAAATAGGAAATACCTCTAAAATCCAAGATTTGTGACAAGCCAACTCCTCCCTTCCTCTCCTGATCCACACACCCCCCGCCAGTCCGCTCCCCCCAGTTGTCTGCTGCCAGCCAAGCCCCGCCCCTTTTCATTGTCCTCCCCTTCTGTTTATACACAAAGACCCCCATTTTCCCCTTCCTCTTCATTCCTTGCTCTTTCTGTCCCCGCTCTCTCTCTCTCTTTGAACCTTTCCTCTCCCCGCCCTAGTATCTTTTTCTTTCTTTCTTTTCTCTCTCTTTCTCTCCCCCCCCCTCTTCCTGGGTTAAAGGATTTGAGCAATGGGGGTGGAGGTGGAGCTCGGCAGAGGATTAAAAGAAGCGGATGCGTTAAGAGATTGATAGAGATTTCTCTCTCTCTCTCTCTCTCTCTCTCTCTCTCTCCCCTCCCTGTCCCCTTCTCCCTTCGTTTCTTTCTCCGTCGCTTCGATCCGAAAACTTCTTCTTGGAAAGCAGCAGCAGCATAAAGGTGAAAAAAGGAAGCAGAAGAAGAAGAAAAAGGAACTGACTAACCCAACCGATTTTTTTCCCGGCAAGAGCCCTGACTCAGATCCGCCTGGATCTCCTCCCTTCCCCTTGGCTTGGGGATCGAGGGGCAGGGGAAAAGCGAGATTTCAGAGGCTGCTGAAAGCCCAGGCAAAGGCGACCTCGAAGGATCAGTCGCAGCCAGCCACGCGCCCGGCCAAGATGGGCCAAGCCACGGATCCAGTCCACCGCCTGCTCCACACCTCCAAGACCAAGCTGGCGTGAAAGTGGAGAGGGATCCTTTTCTTTCCGTCTTGGCTCTGGGGATTGGGGGATTTCCTGGCGGCTTCTGTGGCAGCTTCTGCGAGGAACCCAGACAAGCCATCGCTCCAGATCTGGTTTCTCATTTGGCGTGGACAACCTTTATCCTGTCTGCATCGGCTCAGCCTCTCGGACTCCGTGAACATTCCCCGCTAGAGGTTGGAAGGTAGTTCGGTGAGAAGGTAGAAAAGGGGGGGTTCCTTTGATCTCGGACGCCTGGGTTTACATTTACTACTATCTCTGTCTCACCCTTCCAATCCTCAGGTGCGTTGGTTCTGTCAAATTTCTGGGAGAGAGATATAACCAAAGGGATCCTTTGATCTACTGCTTCCGCTGCGGAAGTTGAAGAAGAAGAAACACTCTCTTGTCTGAGTTCCTGGACACCTGAATTCCTGGAATTCTCTGGATGTAAGGAATTCTTTTCTACGAAAATCCGCCCGTCTGGCTGCATTGTTTCTCTTGAACTCCTGGATTCTAACTGAACTGCTGAGATTTGAGCACATCTTCCTCATTGCTTCGCGGATTTTGTTTCCTCGGCTGGAATCCTGGCTTCTGACCCAGTTAAGGACTTCAAAAGGTGGAGCTGGGTACCAAAGTCAACTTAGCACTGCTGTCCTTTTTATAACCGTTGGTTCTGCTGGCTTTTGAACGTCCAGGATTGCTTAAAATTTGGAAACTCTTGAACACTGGTAAATTAGATTTGCATTGATCTTGTTTACATGTCTCTCACTACCCTATGCTCTCCCTCCACCCCTTCAGTCATCCACTGGGGTGTCCAGATCAGTTTATGTCATTAAACATCTTTGCCCGACATCTTCATCAGACGGAAACTGGAGCCATTCAGAATTTATTTTATTTAAGTTATTTAAATTATGCCCCCCTCTATTTTGTAAAAGCATAAAATTTAGCATGTTTTATTTATGCCCTACTAGACTTTGTGAAAGCATATTTTTTTTAGCATTGAGGTGGTATTACTTTCTGTAAAGACATATTAATCTCCTAGACCCAGTGCCAAGTCACATGGTTTCTATGTGACCTTCTGAACCCAAACTATTTTCCACCCCAAATTCAGTTTGAAGGAATCCTCCCTATCCATTAGGCTAAACGTGGGAGGAAACAGACTGGACTGTTAAGGCAACTATGGTGAAATTCACTTCACCCTTGCTTTTGGGAATCAGGTTCCATTTCTAGGTGTGAAAGCAGAAGACCTCCATGTTTAATCTAGATTAAGGTTGCAATCCTATACACACTTGCCTGGGAGTAAATCCCATTGAACGCAATGGGGCTTACTTCTGAGTAGACCTGTATAGGATTGCATTTCAAGTGACCTGCATAAATAGTTATTCCCCTGGGTCTGTGCCCTCACCTCTTCAGATTACTGCATGCCACTATTTTAGTCCAGATTATTTTGATCTTGAATAACTACCATCTCCGGTTTTGTGTTCAGGGTCACTAAAACAGATTTACAAGCCCGGCTGCTATATAAAAATGCATTGCAGAAAGGACAGGGTTTTTTTTTAAAAGCAGTCAGTGGTGGTTGTGTCCTGTCCCCGTCCCCCGCCTCTTTCTTTAATTGTGGACAGAAATGTGGTTACAGGGCTCTACTTGAAATAAGTAATCTTTAGGTCATTGCTGTTGCCCCTTCCGCTGCTCCCTCGTTTGAGTGCTTGGGTTCCTTGTGTGAAGATCCACGTGTAGAACTGTCACCTCCCCAAAGGCATGGGAGGGAGGGGGTGTGGCGTGTGCCGGAAAGGGTGAGTGGATTGGGGTGGGGAGGGGGTGGGGAGGAAACAAGTAACAGGCGGAGCCCAGAGTTGGGCTTTTCATCTTTTCTCTCTCTTTCTTTCTTCCTGAATAGCCAGAAGACCTCTCAGTCCTCCTTCTCAACCCCTCCTCCTTCACTGTCTCCCCCTGTCTAGTTCTTACAGTTATCCCTCCCTTCTCCACCTTCTGGGTCTGCCCCTCTTGCTCCATCACTGCCCTTCTCTCCTTCCCTGAATCTCCCCCTTCTTCTTTTCCACACACCCCCCCGCCTTCTCCTCTATTCCAGCTCTTGTCTTTCTCTAGCTCTCTTCCTTCCACACCTTTCTTCTCCAGGCATTTCCCATTGCTTAGTCTCCATTCTCTTCCCTTGCTCTAACACACCCTTCATTCTCTTTATCCCCCGCCCCTCTCTTTTCTCCACCCATCCCTACTTCGCTCTTTCTTTCTTTGCTCTCTTCTTTTCCTAGGCTTTTCCTTATCTCCTTTTCCGTCTTTCACTTTCCCTGACGTGCTCTCACTCCCTTCTCCTTTCACGTTTTTTCCTCTGCTTTGTAGCCTCCTCATTGCTGAACCATCTCCCACCCACCCCACTTCCTTTTCTTTTTTTGTTTTGTTTACACTGCTCTTCCTTTCCCAGATTTCCCTGCTGGTCCCTGCTTTCCCACTCCTTGGGCGAAGATGTCTTCGGCTCCAGCACTGCCAGAGTGGAAGCTCCAATTACTGGAGCGTCGGCGTAAGGATGAGGAGGAGGCCCGCCGGCGGGAGCGGGAACAGCAAGACCGCATGGCAAAGATGCCGGCCTGGAAACGGGAGATCATCGAAAGACGCCGAGCTAAGCAGGGCTCCAGTACCTCTTTCTCGGAGCCTGGCGGGCCAGGAGGAACTGAGAGTGGGGTGGCCGCTGCGCCTGCTGCTCCCTCACCCTGCCAAGAGGGGGAGCCAGAGAGCTCGGTGCTGCAGGAGAAGATCGGTCCTGTCCATCAGAACCCTTTCATTCAGCTGGAGAAGCGACGCAACAAGGAGTCGGAGAGCGACCTCGCCAACGCTAAAGCCAAGCAGATTGTGGATCTATACGGGCAGATTCCAGGCGTCCGCACCCTGCGCGCCGACAATGTCATCATTATCGAGACCGTCCCGGGGGCACCACCGGCGCAGCTCGCCAGTGATCGGCACGCGGGGGAATCCAAGTCAGGCAGCGTGGAGTCCCTCAACGAACTGCTGGCACGCCGCGGAGGCAGCGTGACTGAAATCCGCGCTGGGGAGGTCTTCATTGTCAAGTCCGCTCTGAGCCGCAGCGTGGAGGACCTCAATTCTGTTGGCAGGAACGAGTACCGGCCATCGTTGCCGGAGCAACACCGAGGGCGGGTGAGCAAACTGCTGAGCCGGTTTAGCCAGGATGATAGTGGTGGCCCAGTGTCACCACGACCGGTGAGGTCCCTCAGTACCGAGAACCTAACGGACGGCAGCTATGTGTCAAGGAAGCCTAGCCGGGCACTGGCTGATCCCAGCCCAACATGGCAACACCATGACAGCACACCCAGCCCTCCCCGTGACCTCCTGGGACTGACCCCGCCGGTGCCCTACACTGTGGCATCTTATCGCAGCCAGTTTGAAGCCAAATCAAGCAGCGGGGAGGCCTGGCCAGACAGCCCGCCAAGGCGCTCCCCAACCGGAAAGTCATGGGGTAGGGAGGCTGCCTCCCCGGAGAAAGGGCCCAGACGAGATAGTAGCGATTCTGAAGCTACTTTTGAGATCCACCCAGCGTCGCCACCAGCCCCGGTTGCTGAGGACGACATCCAGGGCAAGGCCTTGGCCAATCTGCGCCTGCACTCCCGGAACTCCTTTGTGGTAGTGCCGCGACGTGCCTCGGCCTCCCCTCCTCCCGAACCCAAGCAGGAAGCCAGCCCTTCCCCTCCTTCTGTCAAGCCCCCAGCCCCCACTTCCTGCTCCTCACCCAGATGTGAACAGCCTGTCCCGGACGCCGAAGAGCCGCCTGAGGCTGAGGCCATGAGACGCGTTGGGAGCTGCAACACCAAGGAGGATGTCAGGGTGGGGGGCTTGGCCCGGGCCTCGTCCCCCCACCCAGCCGTGCAGCGTCGCAGTGGCAACACCATCACTATCAATCCCCGCAAGGCTCCTGCGGCGCCTGTCACCGCCGTGGAGAACGGCATCGAGGGCGATGTGTCCACGGCTGTGGCGCCTGTGAAGAAACGCTATCCCACAGCCGAGGAGATCCAGGTGATCGGAGGCTACCTGTCCTTGCAGAGATCCTGCCTTGCGAAGAATGACCCGCACCGGAAAAAGGTAGGTGCACCTGTTGTTTCCATTGTTGTTTCCATTGTTGGCTTCTTCACATTTTGTTCCCTTCGGTTATCCTGCAATTTTTTTATTTTCTTGGTTGAATCTGTTCTTTTGCTGGCTTCCTGGGCACCTCCTGCACTCTGATTCCTCTTCTCTTACCTTTCTTGCATTGCCTCTTTCATTCCTTTGTCCCTTTTAGTCATCACTGCATCACTTCCAGTGTTTCCCAAGGCTGGAAGTTGTAGGACTTTTTTCTGTCTAAACATCCATAAGATTGCACCCTAAGTCATTTCAGTGTAATTCCTTATTTGAATAACTGAAACTATTCATATAAGGAATTGCACTGAAACGAATTAACTTGCTGACCATCTTGTGAAAGGAAGTGGGATTCAACGGCAGCAAGTGGGACCTATTTTATTTATTTATTTGTTGCATTTATATCCCACCTTTTTTCCTCCAAGGAACCGGGGGCAGCGTACATAAACCTCCTCCTCTCCATTTTATCCTCACAACAACCCTGTGAGGTGGGTTGGGTTGAGAGTCTGTGACTGGCCCAAAGTCACCCGGTGGGTTTCCATGGCTGAGTGGGGACTAGAACCCGGATCTCCTGACTCCCAGTCCAACACTTCAGCCACTATGCCACAGTGGCTCTCTTTAGGATTTTACCTAGTCCTCTTTATGATTAAAACTTTCCTGTTTGGGGGATTTTTTAAAAAAAAGTAAGTACAAAATGTCTGTGTACAGTAGGTGACTGTTATTCCCATTTTACAGATGGGTAAACTATGCCAAGAGAATGCAGTTTGCTCATGGTACAGTTCGCAACCTCGTGTCTGAAGGGATTTGAACCCAGGTCTCTCAGGATCAAGTCCAGCGCTCTAGCCAAAAGAAACCCACCCCACCCCGGCTTCTGTTTGGATACTTCCTCTTGATATTAGCGATTCCCTTTATGCTAGACACAGTGGTGTACATTTTTATGTTTGGTTTTTTTAAAAGTTGCGTTAGATACACAGTAATTTCACTCATTGCCATGTATGGCAAAGCAATTAACAGCTTCTAGTATGTCTGAGCAGCCACCCAGCGGAGTGCACTTGGGCTGCTTATAGACAGAGGGATCCTAGTGCTACTCATTAAAAGACATCAGTAAGCTCTTCTGTCTTTCTCACTTTAACACATTTCCTGTAGAAAGGAAGAATACAGAAGGTGCAGTGGGAAAATATGGGTGGGTTACAAATGGAAGATGGCATCTCTCTCCCCCTATTCCACCACAACCCTAAAATTCTGTGAATGAATTAGGGCAACAGCCCAGTAAAAGCGTCACCTGGAAGCACTTTTTGTCTATTTCTCCTGTGCTTTTTGTCCCCACCTAATCTGTCGTTATCTCTTTCCTTCATTCCTCCTCTTAATTTACTGCTCACCTTCAACCCTCAGCAGTGCTCAGAGGAACTCTGCTACTTCCTGAGAGTTTCATTAGGTCTCCCAGTGCAGAACGGTTAAAGCAGGCAGTGCTTGATTTGTTGACATCTGACCCACAGCTCTCGGTAAGAGCTTGAGGCATTTTCCTTACAGGATGCTGAAAAGCTCCCTTTCCAGCCTTCTCACTCTGCTGGTGCTGCGTCTGGATGCTGTTAATGCAGGACAGAATGCATCTCGGGAATCAAAGAGATGTTGTCAGGCTGATGTAGGCTTTTACATTCATTTGCAATTGGTTTTGGTTTTATGGGGCGATTTTTTAAAGCCTCACGTGTGAAAATGGCCCTTAGCCGTAAGTGGTATTTATAGTCAACTGACCCCAGGAGCCCTAGTTACAGGCCAGGTCCCCTGTAGTGTTGGCTGGGTTTTACAAGCACGCATCCAGAATGCAAGTCTTCGCCTTTTTCAAAGGAGGATCAATATCACGGTTGTAGTTAACATGTAATTGCTTGCTCATCTGAAATTTCATCAGGATTTGGCTGTGATCACTGGAAAGCAGCCACTGCCAAAGGGGCAAAAGCTGCCCCTGTTAAGGAATGAGACATCGGTGGGGCACCCTTTGCTCTGCAAATGCCTTTCACCAATACGCTTGGCTATCTCTGAGTCCTGAAATTTTCCATAAGATATATATACCATATTTCTTCGATTGTAAGGCGCCATCGATTGTAAGACGCACACTAATTTCAGTACCACCAACAGAAAAAAAGCTTTGATTCTAAGAAATAATAAACGCACCCGCGATTCTAAGACACACCCCGTTTTTAGAGATGTTTATATGGGGAAAAAGGTGCATCTTAGAATTGAAGAAATACAGTACACACAAACCCACACAATGAGACAAATGGATAGGACCCACTGTTCAAGAAAATAAAAAGGTATGTTATGATTTTCACAGTTGTGGCTCGTTGAGGTCAGAAAGATGATTCCGCCCCCCTCCACTGTCATCTTAATTTAGATGTTGAACGCTTATGCTCACACTAGGCACTTGATAGAAAATTCAGATATATAAATCCAGTCCTCTGCTGAACATCTAAAACGTAGCAAGGGGCGGAGCAATTTGGTGGTGGTGGGGAGCAGACTGGGAAGGGGTGCTTAACCATTCCCTAAACCACTACTTCTCCCCCATCTCATCTCCCCCTGCTGCTCCCTGCTATCTGCCTTAGGTTCTCAGATACATATTTTTCACTGCTGGAGCAAAAGCAGGTGGGGCTGAAGGGTTCAGAGAAGGAGCAGTGGTTGAGGCAGAGGAGGATTAACAACTTTCCCCACACCTACCATGTCTCGCGTTTCAGATCATGTCCTTCACTACTGCTTTTAGATGTTTGTTGGAGACTAAGGATCTCAGACATGAGCCTCTACCAAACTTCTAATTTGGCCCTTAAAACACACCTGTGCAGATCTGGCGGGGTCCTTTGAGAGTAACGTAAGAAGCAGGCCTGTGACTGTCTTCCCACAAGAAATGGGATGGAAGAAAACATGGGCTTTTTAGCAAGATGGACCTTTGGACCTTTTAGCAAGATGATTGATCAAGACAAGACACCTTGGAGGACCAGAGGTGCATGAAGCGCAGGATCTGGAGGGAGCTGAAGGTGATTTTGTGGAGAAAGGAACCACTGGGGAAGAGTTGCAAATAAGACGAGAAAAGGTTAGGACTGGGACCCAAGGAAATGACAATAGCAGCCGCCATCATAGTCATATGTTTGCTTGCTGTAAATGGAGCAAGATGAGACATGTCCAAACCAGAAAAGAATCTGCTGAAAATCTTACAGATAGGATGTAAGGCTGGAAATGCCATTGAACGTTTACACTGTGATTTGGGCCTTTGGGAAGGCAGGGTGCTGTGTGCATTTTTGAGGTTCTGTCTGAGACATCCAGGCCCTGTTGCCATGGTGCTTGGACTAAAACAAAGCAAGCAAGCTGTGGAAAAGCGGGGGGGGGGGGGAGGCAGTTGGAATGGGATTCATCACCTAACAGAGCGGAAACATCCCGTATTCATGATTTGCTAACTCATCTGGTGTGAGGAATTGGATAGGGAGAAGTTTTTATCCCTCTCATAATACTAGAACCTGGGGCCATTCCATGATGCTGAATGCCAGGAGTTTCAGGACAGATAAAAGGATTTATTCAGCGAGAACACTGTTAAATATGGATTTCACTACCACAAATTGTGATGATGATAATCAGCTTGAATGGCTTTAAAAGGGGATTAGACATATTCATCAAGAATAAGGCTATCAGTGGCTACTAGTCCTGATGACTGTATATTATCGCCGGTATTCGAGGCGGTATGGGTCTACCAGTCACTGGGGACCATGAGCAGGAACATGCTGTTGTACTCATGTCCTGCATGTGGGTTCCTGGTGAACAGCTGGTTGGCCACGGTGTGAACAGAGTGCTGGACTAAACCGGCCTTTTGTCTGATCCAGCACAGCTCATCTTGTGTTCTCTGAGGAAGTCAGTCTTCTTCAACAGGAATAGCCCCATTTTGTATTCCCCTCTCGTCTATAAGCTTTACAGCTCGAAGGGTGCATACGATTCTATGGAACAGAGAAATATTTACATATGAAATGTTATGCTGTTAAGGAGTGGACACATTCATCACAATAATTACTTACTGAAGGGAAGGTCATTCAGAGCAGGAGATTGCAGGAGTGGCAACAACATTCTCCTCAGCAAACCCCACTCCCCACCCCTTCACTCTGGTCAACCTCTTCTAGCCTTGGAGGGAGAGAAGCACCTCTAAGGGTAAGGGACCTGCACTGTGCATAGGCTTCGTCTTGAGCAGCAGCCCTTTGGACAAGATGGTGCCCATAGAGAAATCACTGTAGGCAACCTATATATCACAACGCGAGGGGGGGGGAGCTGAGAAACCATGAAATGATTGGTTGGTGGGGGAAGGGGTGGGGCTAGGGGAAGGGGTTGTAACCTTTGGGGGAACCCAGGAGGGCCAGATTTGGCCCCTGGGCCTGAGGTTGCACACCCCAGCTGTATACAGTCTACATGCCCAGACCCCACGTTAGAGGTGCTTACCACTCCCTGCATTGACAGCAGGTCCAGCCCAAGGCAGGTCGCTACCTGAAGTGGGGAACTGCTGCCACTACCTCTTCCTTCCCCCCCCCCCCCCCACAATCTGTCCACTTACTTTTCTGTGTACACGTGTGCATGCACGCGCCTCAACAATCTGACTGACCGCTTGCGTGCCAGCTAGGTTTGTTTTCCATCCCCAGCATGCTGCCCATAAGGTGTTTCCACCTTCAGGAGCCACGTGGCACTTGCATGTTGGGCAAAGTATCGTGGGAGGTCCTGGGACTTCCATACGCGCACAAAGAAAAGTAAGCTGGCTGTGGGGCCAGCCAGGTAGGTGGGGTTGGGAGGTGCACGAGCAGGTGGAGCGGAAGGGGAGGCATGTCGTGCGAGTGAGTGGTGGCATCTCCTTGGTCATAGAATCATAGAATAGCAGAGTTGGAAGAGGCCTACAAGGCCATCAAGTCCAACCCCCTGCTCAATGCTGACGGCCATGCAGACAGCCGGCAGGATCTAGAAGCAACAGGCCCTTCGGAGGGGGAAAGGGCTGCTCTTCCCATACTCCACTGCCTGCTGCGCCATCGTCCTCCCACTTCATGGTAGGGCCAGCCCTGAGTGCCAACACAAGACTTTGGAGTCAGAAGCGTCCAAAATATCCTGCTCTGAAAGAGTACCCGAAGTTCACTGCTCAAGAGAGAGCCTTTGTGACCAGGCTTGCCTTGAGAGCATCTAGCTAGCCCTGTGTTGGAAGACAAAAACAAAAGCCTTAAGTCCTCTCCCACAAAAGCCTTTTCATACCAGCTACGCTACATCATCTTCGGGGGTCACCGGATGTGCCCCGAGCATGTATAAGAGCCCATCTCTTCTTTGCATCGTAAGGGGGCTATTTAGCTAAGTTGCCAGCTACGTGAGAGTCATCCCGGCTACTTCTTTGCTGCTGAGCGCCAGTGTGCAGTTTCTGCAGCCGGCTTCAGAAATGCTACCTAGTTTCCAACCACTGAACACATGCATCTTTCCCTGTCTCCTGGCTTATTAATGGATTTCCCCCTTCTATCTCCATTGCCAGTCTGTTCTACAGGCCTTGTACAATATCCCCCTGATGTGGGGAGATCAGGGGTGCCTTAAATGGTTAGCCCCTTAGCTAATTATACCGTTATGGGGATCCTTTGTCATCTTTTAATTATCACTCATTAAGGAAATTCCTGAGCTCTTCTGTTAGTCAGTCACCCATTAGTAGTGCTAGTGTTTTTCAGGAACATGTTCTTCTGAACCACATCTTCTCAACATTAAACTACATTACATTAAGCAAAGTTTAAATTGCTTTTAAACATTTTCGGCTTTTCAAAAGGAACTCTGGGAATTATATTTTATATTCAGGCACTGAGAGTTCTGCTGCAGCCACTAGCCTCCTTACGGAACAGAGTTTATTTGGGAGGAACACCTGACAGTTGTAGAAGATGTATAATTAAAAGATGTACAATTAAAAACTGGCTTACACTTGTAGCAAAAGATACAGCCCTAGTAGAGTTGCCAACTAACCAGAGAGAGAAAATCAGCTTGGACTGCTCTTGTGCTTTTAATATCGACCTGATGTGCAGAAATCAGCCTACGAAGCTTGTCACCGTATTGAAATAAAATTTATCGGCTGCCAAGAGTCAGCACAGCAAGCTGCTGCTAAAGGCACTACTACAATAGCTGGTTGAAACTTTGACAGCCATACTGACTTTGAGCCCTGGACTTCAGGTTCTCTCATCCAAAACCAGTGGCTGGGATCCAAAGTGCCACACGCAGCCACGAGAAGGGAAAGTTGGCAAGCCTTCTTCCAACGTGCATGGAAGCATTTTGTATTCATGCCCAAACGTCTCTCAATTCCAGCCAATGTATGTTTGAAGAAACCCACAATTTCGCATGCCAGTGGTGAGTACAACTGCCATGTCCAGATCCTATGAGGGCTTTCAGCCACCTTGAGCACCATTTTCTGGAAAGGCAGGATACAAATTTAACAGAGAAATAATGAATAGGATACTGTGACCTTAAGAACGGCAGAGAAGGGGAATTTCTACCAGGCACAGCTCCTCTGTTCTGACACAGCAGATATCTGCCTTGGGTGCAACTCTCTCCTCATGAATTCCAGTTGAGGTTGTCAACTGACCAGAAAGCAAACAAACAAACGAACATAGCCTGCCCTGTTCCTATGGCTAAACTGCTGTTTGGTCTGCAAAGGTCTGCAGTTTAAGATTTTTCACAGCATGGCCATAAACATCAACATCCGTTAACATTTGCAGATTAAGGTACTGTTAAAGGAAGAGGAGCAGCAGCCAGAAAAAAGTTGGCAATTTCAGGGAAGGAATCCATCAATTGGCTCAGGTAATCAGAAAATGCAAGCTCTTTTATGGAGTTAAGGTTGCTACTACTTTCCTGACAAGGCTCCTGTGTCTTCCAGCAGTTTCGTCAGAGGTAGGCATTCATCAGATTATGCGTTCACCACCACTAAGTTTTGCTTATTGATTCTTTGCCTGTTGTGCACCTGTTAAAGATACAATAGCTTTTCTAGTGATGGGACACACACACACACTAACAACAATAACAGTACTCAGAGCATTCCTATATTTCAGATTGCAGCTCACAGGGATGAGTGGAGAAAAGAGAGTTGGAGATAGTGCTACTTTTTTTACCTGAAGCATCCAAACTTGGCTGCAGAGAGCCAGTTCACACATTCCATTTTTTAAAGCGTACATTTTATGTTTGAAGCATCCGCCTGACAATGCAACACTTGAATTCAAATTCATGAATTCATCATATGGGTACATTTGTCATCAAGTTAGGATTGACAGCTCTCTATTTAAAAGTATACCTGGGTTGGCCTCTGCATAGTGTGTGAAATTATGGATAGAATACCAGTCCATGTCCCTCCCGTAGGGCCTGGAAGAATAGTACCTCAAAAAGAAGTAAACTCAGGGCCAAAACAGACATAAACTCTGTATCTAGAATAAGAGAAGGGCCCCCAGCCTGGATCTTAAAAGCCCCCCTACCCACCATGCTAGGATCCTGATCTGGATGGGGGCCCCTCAGCCTACTCTAAAGTAAAACTGAAAAAGACATCACTGCTAGACACAGATTTAAAATAATGTCAGCTTTGGCCTTACAAAATTAAAGGCAATGTTGGTTTATTATTGCCCACTCTCTGTGTTAGCAAACTATAGACAGACCATTTATCTGTTATTCTCATATTTTTCATTATTATTCCTTTTCACAACAGAACGGTCATGGTCCTGTATTTGTGTGTTTTATAGTCCCTCGTAGAATATTTTGACTTTGGTTGAACCTACTTGGTTTGGATAGCTTGGGTTCATTGTGGTGACCTGCATATAGATGGCCTTACCTCTGCTTTTATTATCATGTGAGATCTCACCCCCACAAATTCTACATTGTTCAGAATGTAAATATTGTACACCCTGGGAAACGAGAGTTCCCCGAGAAGACAGTCAGTATTTCTGAGAATCCAAATACAGTATGTACAGTTGACGATTAAGCCATGGATAACTGGTACAATATCAGTAAACACCATCTTTCCACGGGTATTTGTAGGTACAGATTCTATGTTTTCTCCATTAAATGGGTACAGAGTTAGCCTGATACTCATCTCTGTTTCTGACCTGTGTGTTTTGATCTCCTCTCCACCCAGCTTTCCCCATCCCTCAGACTTGTCTCTGTTCCACCCAGCCTGTTTGTGACACCCCTCAGGGAAAATTCCAGCCTTGGCTTTTCATCCCTTACTGGACTCTTCCTTTTTCTTTTCTTTCTTCACAAATAGCCCTTTTATTGCATGGCCTGCTTGAGGCAGCTAGGCCTGGCTGGAGTCATGTGTCCCCCCCCCCTTCCCCACATTTCTTTGGCCTGAGCTATTGCTATCTGGCTTGGGCCCAGTGCTGACACAATGGCCTCTGAGAGGAAGTGAGGCCAGCTGACATCAGCTGAATGCAGCCACTTGCTGTAGTCTAGGTCTTTTTCTTCCTCTTCTAAGCAAACATATCTGTGAGAACTGTCTCCAGCTTCTGTTTCCTCACCTGAGCAAAAACCCCAGTTAGGGAGGACAAAGTTAAGAGAGCTGGCCTAGGGACATAATCTGTTTTTCGCAGGAGACAAAGTAGAAAGGTTATTCAGCCAAAGTGTACAAACTTGCTGATAAAAGAAATAAACAAAAAGATGAAGCCCTGTGGTACCTAGAAGACAATTGCTGTATTGTAGCATGAACATTCTCAAGCAATGTCTTATTTCATCAAATTTATTTATTTAGATTTCTTTTTTTTAAAAAAAAAAACTTCCACCCAATTGAAGACTGAGGATCTGTGAGGGTAACATTCTACTGGTAATATGTTTTTTCAATTGCCCAGTTAAATTTAATTTGGCATTTGAAACTGTGGGGATTTATCCTGTCCTGCTACAAGTACAGCCATAGTCTATGGGAACAGGAGATCTGTGAGCACCTTGCATCAGCTCCAGAGCAGGAATAATTTGCCTCATGCACGGAGGGAGAGCAGAAAGGGGAGATACTTATGGCCTTTACCCCATAGTGGCCTGAGAATGGAGGAGGAACAGGCTCCTTTGAGCCTCTGCACCTGCGGTGGAGTTGGATCAAACACCAAATGTTTGTCTAGAGTGACAAATGCTGATGAGGTGGGAAGTGAAGCATTCAAAAGAGCATTGCACATATCATGGATGGTGTCAGTGTCTTGAATAATTGTGGATAATGGGAAAACGTCAGCAAACACATCATGGCATTTTGAATTGGGGGCGGGGGGAGAGAAGCTGTACCTTCCAAAGGTCACAAATCCATAAAGGCAACTGTCGACAGCGTTCTTTCTTTTCAGACCTAGGAATCACCTTTAGCCACTGGCTGCAACATGAGACACACATTTCATTGGCGGAGGCGGGGGGGGGGGGCTTGTTAGTTCTTTTTATCTTTATCAATTCTGCTTGTCTTTGTATTACTTCTTTTCTCTTTCTACCTTTTTTCTCCCCTTAGGCACCCCACCTTCTTGCCTTCTCTCATTTTCTCTCTCTCCACCCCAGCCCCTTGCCCCATGGTTGCAGCACTGCAGACTTTGAGGTAAAACATCCCACCAAAGTTCTTTATGTGTCTTAGCCCTTGATAGTCATGGCTGACAATACATCCACAAGCATCTCCTTGATCTTATGGGTGGCATCTCTTCTAGAATTGTTAGATATGCCTTATTTTAAAAGGCCAGACCTATTTCTGGGAATTATAGACCCGCAGATCATTATTGATTGTAACTCCAGACAATGTAATATGCAGCCTATCATATGCAGGTTTACTCAGAAGTAAAAACCATCCAATTCAATGGCGTTTATTTCCAAGTAGGCCTTTGTAGGACGGCAGCCTTGGTGACCCTTAGTTTAGAAATGATTTACCCCTAACATACCATTTGGGAATTACTGCCATCCAATTTACAACCCTATCCTAAACAGTTTTACTCAGAAGTAAGTCCCAATGAGTTCAATGGGCCATACTTCCTCATAACTATGCTTGTAGGTAGGTATGTAGATCATATTATTGGTACCCACCAATCATTTCATCCAGTCGTCTTCACAGACTTACTCCAGCGTATTTTTAAAACAATTAGTTGTGTGTGCATGTGAGTATACACAAACTTTCCTTGATATTAAAACCGAAAAGCATTTGGTTAAATCTTGAATAGTAAAGCCAGATCTTTATTTTTAATTTCCTTCCTTCCCAGTCTTGATCTACTTGTGGTATCCTTTGCATGTATACATCCCACTGAGTTCAATCGGGTTTAATCCCAGATAAGCGTGTATAGGATTGCAACCTGAATATGTCCTTTCTTTCTCTCTGGGACAGAATCATAGAATCATAGAATAGCAGAGTTGGAAGGGGCCTATAAAGCCATCGAGTCCAATCCCCTGCTCAATGCAGGAATCCACCCTAAAGCATCCCTGACAGATGGTTGTCCAGCTGCCTCTTGAAGGCCTCTAGTGTGAGAGAGCCCACAACCTCCCTAGGTAACTGATTCCACCGTCGCACTGCTCTAACAGTCAGGAAGTTTTTCCTGATGTCCAACCGGAATCTGGCTTCCTTTAACTTGAGCCCGTTATTCCGTGTCCTGCACTCTGGGAGGATCGAGAAGAGATCCTGGCCCTCCTCTGTGTGACAACCTTTTAAGTATTTGAAGAGTGCTATCATGTCTCCCCTCAATCTTCTCTTCTCCAGGCTAGACATGCCCAGTTCTTTCAGTCTCTCTTCATAGGGCTTTGTTTCTAGACCCCTGATCATCCTGGTTGCCCTCCTCTGAACATGCTCCAGCTTGTCTGCATCCTTCTTGAATTGTGGAGCCCAGAACTGGACACAATACTCTAGATGAGGCCTAACCAGGGCCGAATAGGGAGGAACCAGTACCTCACGTGATTTGGAAGCTATACTTCTATTAATGCAGCCCAAAATAGCATTTGCCTTTCTTGCAGCCATATCGCATTGTTGGCTCATATTCAGCTTGCGATCTACAACAATTCCAACATCTTTCTCTTTTGTAGTATTGCTGAGCCAAGTGTCCCCCATCTTGTAACTGTGCATTTGGTTTCTATTCCCTAAATGTAGAACTTGGCATTTATCCCTATTAAATTTCATTCTGCTGTTTTCAGCCCAGCACTCCAGCCTATCAAGATCACTTTGAAGTTTGTTTCTGTCTTCCAGGGTATTAGCTATCCCACCCAATTTTGTGTCATCTGCAAATTTGATCAGCGTTCCCTGCACCTCCTCGTCGAAATCATTAATAAAAATGTTGAAGAGCACTGGGCCCAGGACTGAGCCCTGTGGTACCCCACTCATTGCCTCTCCCCAGTTTGAGAAGGTTCCATTGAACCACAGCCCTTCTCCTGGGAGGGAGTTCAGATCTTTTTCGATCTGCCTCTTTGACAGATGCAAACTGTATCATACGAACTCAGACAAGACACAATTTTTCACACTCTGTCTCTGTTGCCACTCCTGAGACTAGGTTGTTGTTTTGTTTTCCTGGGTCCTACGGTTTTGTCTGCTTCTCGAGCTCCATTTGTCCCCTCCTGGCTCACTTCCTCCAGCTTCAGCTAGCCAAGGGTCTGCTGGGTGAGCACAAAGAGAATGCCAGGGTGAGCAATGACACTTAGGAGTGGTGGAATTCCACACTGTTGCTTACAAAGACATGGAGTTTCCACACTGCCTTTTGCAATGTCAAGGATTTTTTATCCACAGAGGGCATGTTCTCAGTCAGGAATCACATTCCCACCCACACACATGCCCTCCCATATCACAAAGCAGTTCTGGAAGGAATTTCAGAGGCCTGGTAGAGAAGGGAACACCTGGCTTCCATTCACACTGCGAGAAGAAAAGTGATGTTTTGTAGATCAGAACAGAATATGGCAAAAAAAAAAAAAAAAAGAGAAGACTCTGCCATTACGACTATTGCGATCTGATCAGAAAAAAATGGTCTGTTCCCCTCTTCTGTCTTTAACAGCCTCTTGATCCTCAGGAATTAGTTCAATGAAAGTTTTCACAACATTGAAATGTAAATCATCACTTGCTAGTTGCTGGAGACTAAATGGCTGTTAAATTTACAGTTACAGGAGACAGTTCAGAAATTTGCAACTTTAATTCTGGCCCCTGTTTTAGACAAAAGTGAAATTAGAACAGCGGGTAGAGCCAGGCCTTCTGGCTTCTATCTAGGGGCGTGAGGGTCTTGGGATGTAGAGGCTGTTTGAGAAGGTTGGCAATGTCCTGAGTCTTATTCCAAGAAGTCATTTGGCACCTTAAAGTCTAACATTTTTTGTCAGGGTTGCCTGCATTTTTTACTGGCATGTTCCTGTGCCTTTAACGGCTTGACAAACAAATCTAGCAGCTGAAGCTTCACCACTTAATTTTCCAGGCCAGGAAATGCTCAACATGCAAAATTTCTGTGTATTAGCCTGCTACACAAGATACAGTAACACGGACAGTTAAAAAAAGCTGGCTATTCTTAATTGATTGTGGCATGAACTGCCCACTTCATAGATGTGCTGCAGGAAAGCTCATACCACAGTGAAGATGGTAGTCTTTCAGACGCCACAGGATTCTTTGTCATACTTGCTGCAAGAGACTAATATAACTCCTCCAGAATTTGCCCCTCCTGGATTTCACTAATTAGGGTGTGGTACAGGTGTGACCTGGAGATATGGAGCAAGACACTTTCACTACATGTACAAGATCATGCTCAGCATTATTTAATCCAAGGCTACACTCTCTTACACGTTACACAGGTTCTACACTCAACAGTCACTAATATCGATTAGAATTCTGACTTTACCAAAAAAGAAGGTGATTAAGTGTGGAAACTATTCATCCACCCTGGCTATGTTTAAAAGAGCTTGAAAGGCTAACTAATCCACATTAGGTGATCTTGAGGACACACCTTTAGAGAAATAATATGCACGCATGAAATAAGTATATGAACTTAAAGTGTCGGCAGTGCAGGAAGACAGGTCTAAGAAATCACTGAAGAGTGATTTAAGAGAGAGAATGTGAGGTGACCCAGTGAAGCTGGTTGACAGGAGGATGAAGCTTAATAAAACCTCCATGGACAGAGGCAGTGTACCTCTGGATACTAGATGCTTCCCACAGTCATCTGGGTGGCCTCTATTGGAAACAGAATTTTGAACTACTTCAGTCTTTCCCAGCCTGGTACTCTCCAGATGTGTTGGACTACAACTCCTAGCATTCTCCCAGGCAGCATGAATTACCTGTTCTATGCATCTCTCAAAAGAACTGCTGTCCTCTCAAGGCCATTTCACTGATCATGGGGAACAAATCCCTTTTGCTGCAACAAAGGCGCAGCAGCCAATGAGACATGTATTGATATCAGAGCTTAAATTATTGGGGGGGTGGAGAAGGAGCCCTTAATTAAATTCATAAGCCCCACCTCTCATTCCTCCTGGTTTTATTGAAATCATGCTCCCCCAGTAGCTTTTTAAAACTAATAGGTATGGGGGCTCTCATAAAAGGTAAGGGGCCCAGGACCCCTCTTCCTTCATGGTCATTCAAGCATTTAACATGGTTTGGTTTTGCATGGCAGATTTTAACTCCCCCCACAAAACAAATAGAAGGTGCAAGCAGGCCTGATTCAGATTGGAATCATGGCTGGAGCAAATGATTAAAGACCTCTCCCCAGGCATAATAGGTCTGATCTGCTCAGCCCCCTACTCCCCACAGTGCCAGTCCTTTGGGTGCTTTTTTTTTAAAAAAAACCAGGCGTGCGAGGACACATCAGAAACATTGCCTAGTTCACCCCTCAGTAAATAAAGCAATGTGCAACTGGAGTCAAGCCAGGCAGTGGTGGAAAGATCCAGGCAAGCTCACCAGCCAGGAGGGCTCTGAATGTTCAGATAATTGGCAGGGGGATAGGGATCCTTAATGAAATCCAGAAGCCCCACCCTCCTTCTCCTCTCAATTTTAGCCAAATTATGCCTCCTATAGCCTTCTAAATCAATTGCTAAGGGAGCCTGCTTCCCCACCACCATAATGCAACCATTTTTCTATGTGATACAAATATATGTAACGTACAGAAAAAATGCTTGTGGCATCTACGCTTTACACTTTGAGGTGAAGCTTCCCTCAGCATCTGGATTTGGATCTCCTAGGAGTCTGGTAGGTGACAAACATGAAGGAGGCATCATAACCTGAAGAGGTGTTGTGTGTGACTGGCAGAAAATGGCAGATTCCAAGCAGACATCATGAAAGCCTCAATACGAAGGGCAGCGGAAGTGGGAGCAGTGAAATGGGGCTTTTACTGGCAGAAGCTGCCTGCTGTGTTTTTCCAAAGGAAGTCATTAAAAAGTACTGAGGTCAGTGTTTATGGAGTTGCTACCGTTACCGTGGAAGGCCTCTTTCACTCTTCACCTCTCCACAGCAGATGCCCTTAAGAAACCTCCCATCCAAGGCCTACTGCGTTTGGCACACACCCAACCCAACTCCTCTCTAGCTGCCTCAGGTCATCGCTGAGAAACGTTTCTGGCATTGATTTGAACTCGAGTCTGCTGGTTTCAGCTCATTGTCGGCTCTAAGTGGACCGAAAGAATCCACTCCTCTTTCTAAGGCAGGGGTTCGCAAACTGGATGTTTTGGACTACAAATCCCAGAAGCCCCATCCATCTTGGCTAATGGTTTGGGATTGTGGGAGTTGTAGTCCAAAACATCTGGAGGTTGCCAGGTTGCCTAACCCTGTACTAAGGGTTGTTCGGGCCAAGGAAGGCTTCAGGAGTGATAAGATTCCTAGAACAGTGTCGAAACACGGCTTATTATATGGAGTCAGGTCCATTTTGTCCAGTATTGCCCCATTTCAAGCCATCTAAGCCTGTGGCCATCTCAACATTTCCACATGCTGGAGCAAGCCAGAACTGTGGTTTGCTCCACAGCAGATGAAAGGAAGGGACCGAGGGATCTCCCTGTGATGGGAGAAGCTACAGTTGCATCCTTTTAGATATGGACTTTCTCTCTAGATTATGACTTGGCAATCTTACTGCAGGGTGGTGCTGCATTCAGCAGAAGCACAAGAGTCCCATCGCATCCTTACATTTGCATCTGCTCCAATAGCTCCTTTCCATGTGTCCTGGGTTAGAATCCATTGTATGGCTCCCGCTGGGTAAGCATAGCTGTCATCTCCAGGGATGACCGGCTGTGTTTCGCAGCTTCCATGCCCCTTGATTCCCCGCCCCTTTGAAAATAAATTTCTGGTAAAGGTTGCACAATTTCACCTTCCGGGTAGCCATCATCCCTGCTGTGGCTTTGGTATTTCGCTTTCTCTCACGTCACAGAGCCTATTAGGGCTGAACATGCACAATTGTGCAAAGTGGCATGAAGAAAATGAAAACAACCACAGTGGGGGTGGGGGAGGGGGAGAAGAGAACTGCACCCTTGCACATTCCAGGTCGAGATTGCACCCATTTATTTCCTGTTCCATTGCTCCTCCTGCTGAGGCTGTATTTTGTTCAACCTTGCAACTGTTTTTGAACCAGGATGAACAGCCCCAGAGTCAGGATTTGCAGTTATCTCACTGAAATGGGAAAATTTGCCCTCTCTTGATCAAATTCGTTTTTTTTTAAAGTTAGACAATTCAGGGAGGATGGGACTCAGCCACTACTAACCATGAAAACTAAGTAGAGCCTCCTTATGCCAGTGCAGTATACCTCTAAATAGGTGTTGGGGATGGGGAAAGACCAACACCTTCAAACTCTGCTTATGAGCTTTCAGGAGCATTTGCCTGAGCACTGTTGGAAAGAGAATATTGGACTAAAACAGTCCTTTTATTTGTTTCCTTATTCATTTAAGATCATAACATAAGAACACAGGAAGAGCACTGCTGGGTAGCTGTCCCCATAGAGTTCTGACTGAAACCCAGTGCAGCTTCACCGCCTCACTGACATTGGAGCCACCAGCCTCCACTGGCTGGGTCAGAGCAAAGGTCTAGCTATTCCAACATCCTGCTTTCCACGCCGGCCAATCAGATGCCTCAGGGAAGCCCCCAGCAGTTTTTCCTTTCACAACTGGTATTCAGAGGCATGCTATATTGCAGGTAGCATATAGCTGTCATTACTGGTACCCATTGTTATTTAAATATTTACACATGCACACACCCACACTCCTTTTCCATCCATATAGACCATCAAGACAGTTAGCAATAAACCAGCCATTCAAAAACCAGGTTTGTTTTATATAAAACACCAATCAGCACAATTTAAAAAAGAAGAAGATTCAAACCCAGGATTAGAGAACCAGTTACTGGCTATGCTTAAAATTCACTAAAAAGAAATTATTTATTTATTATTTTTATTTTATTACATTTATATTCCGCCCCACAGCCGAAGCTCTCTGGGCGGTTCACAAAAGCAACAAAAGCGGTTCGCAATCACAGCAACTTTACCTGGCATGTAAAACTAGTTAAGAAGGGATTCTCCAAATGGGGCGCTACTACTGAGAAGGCCCTGTCCTGCTGTCCCAGCTGCTGTTCCTCAACCAGCAGTGGGATACGAGCTCATCCAGCAAGTTGGTTCTTAATGCTGAAATGCTTTCACGGGACTTTGGTGAAAACTAAAATCTTCTAATGACACAGAACGGGTTACAGTATCTCTCATATGTATTTATTTATTATTACGTTTCCATCCCACCTTTTTTCCTCTTGCAAAGAACTGAAGGCAGCTTATATGGTCCGATTTTCCATTTTATCCTCTCAACAACCCTGTGAGGTAGGTTAGGCTGAAAGTCAGTGACCGGCCCAAAGTCACCCAGTGTCCTCCATGCCCGAGTGAGGACTGGGACCCAGATCTCCCAAGTTCAAGTCGAGCACTCCAATCACTACACCACATTGGATTCTCATCTAGCTTCATAACAACCCTGTTAGGTAGATTGGAGCCAAAAGATGGTGACTTGCCCAAGTCCCACACACAGCAGGCTGCAAAGTTAAATGGGACTCTCACATTAAACACACACACACACACACACACACACACACACACACACCTCACTCACTCCTCTATATAACACCAACCCTATTGGCCTCTTTCCACACAACCTAATTCATAGCTGCTTCAGCTCACTTCCGTCTCTAGCAGCTCTCACCACTCCAATTCACATCACAGTTCTTCCGAAAACAGGAAGCAGCAAATGTGTGGGGCGGAAACGAGAGGCGGCAAGAGGCCTTTGCATGCAACTGAGTGCACCTTGGCTAGCTTAGCTCAGGAAGTGGGTTCCTGCACTTACTGAAGAAGGAAGGGAAGGACACAACGATGTGGCAGAATTGAGGTGGGGCGAGGAGGCTCTGAACAGGACTTCAGGGTGCCCGCAGCAGTTCCTTGTCAAGCACAAGGAACCTTATATAAGAATACAGTCGTGTAAGGCTTATTACTCAATAGCTTCCAAACTGATTTCGCTCATTTTTGTTTTGAGCTGAAGCTTCAGAAGTGTCGACTTGCAAAAAAAAATGTGAAAGTTCAAAAAAGTTCACTGCTCGAGCTTTAACAGCCAAATAGTGTGTTTCCACACCCTGGCTGGAAGCCTGAGGCAGTCGGGGAATTAGAGCTCCTACATAGCTCCTTGCAATAGGCTTGTGGGGAATAAAATACAAGGGCATAGACGGAGGGAAGTCGACCCCACTCTCAGAGAGGCAATATTGGGGGGGTGGGGGTAGCAAACGCTCTGAGGTGGCAAAGGAAGAGGAAAAGAGCGTACTTAGGAAAAGCCGGGTTTTTAAATGTGAGGGAAGAGGGAAGGAGGTGGGCTTGAGGGGGAAAAGTGAATATCGTTCACTGACGATGGGTGTGAGGAAGTGAGGGCCAAAAGCCCTTGGTTGCGTTGAAGGCAAGTAAAGCCCATACAGCTTCTGGAGGACTGGCATAGCAGGAGTCAAGGAACAATACGTTTTGCCCTCAGACTACTGGCATCCATGGCGACATGGGGTTTACACTAGTTCCCTCCAAAATGTGGGATTGGGTGCAGAACTCAGATTCCTGAGCCTCTACGCTTAGACTTTTTTAAAAAATTAAGTTTCTAGTCCTCACACTTTTGAAACTATCCAGACAATATATCGGCAAAAAGATTCACTGTTATTATTTATTACATTTGTATACCGCCCCATAGCCGAAGCTCTGTGGGCGGTTTACATAGGATAAAAAAAATATGCAGAAATGCAGCTTGAGCTTCTGTGCCTTGTATGGCCGCTGGCTACCCATGAGACCTTCCTTTCATGGCCTCCAACCATGGCCTGGTAAGGCAGAACTAGAGTTGTTTGTCTCCAAACAGGCTTTCAGCACCCCACTGGGGCAGCAGGAAAAGTGGATGAAGTGGGGTGATTTGGAGGGAAGAAGAAGCAGGTAGGGAATGGATTCAGCCATGAGAGCCAGTATGTTGGACCAGCGCTGTGGGAGGCCAAGGTTCAACCGTTAAGCTCACTGCATGACCTTCCTCTCAGCTTATCCTACCTCACAGGAATGTTGTGAAGACAAAAGCGGCAGGAGAGAGGAAAGAATCGTGTACGTGACCTTCTGCTCCTCAGAGGAAAAGTGCAGTATTAATACAATTAAGCCGCCCTGCTGTTTCTCTGTTCCAAACCCCACTCCTTCGTGAAGATTCACTAATAATAGCAGCCATTGTGTTCATCTCTCTGATTTTACGTTTCCTCCAGAAGCATGAAGGTCTCTGCTGGGAAACACTTCATTCACTTCTGCTCGGAACAAACTATGGGCTGGGATAATGTGGGTTAAGCTGTAGGGAATTAAAATGGGTTAAGAGATAAGAAGATCCTGTCTCAGGGCAGAGGGTTGGATTAGATCAGTTAAGTCCCAAACGGTGTGCCTGCTGGTGAACCGCAAGAGAACTGGAAGTGTGCTGCAAGAAGGAATTAATGACATAATTGTAAGCCCCAAGGATCTATCAACCAGGGAGGGTGCCTGTTGTGTCACTTTATGATGTATTTCTGGCCTGGCCTCTGCTGGGGGCAGGTAATTTATTCTCTCTTCTGTCTCTGTACCCGGTGTAATTGCCATTCTCGGTGGAGGCTGGTGGCTTCGATTTTGGTGGGGCTGTGAATCTACTCTGGGGTTCAGTCAGAACCAGCCAGAACTCTAAAGGCTCTATCTAAGGTGCTTAACCTGTTTTCAGGCTAGCATTCAGCATCTTGGATATCTCCTTTAGAGCTCTGGCTGGTTCTGACTGAGACCCAGAATGGATTCACAGCCCCACTGAAATCAGAGCCACCAGCCTCCACTGTTAATTCTTGGTAAAGGGACAATTGAGGACTGACCCATCCTTAAAGGAGGCTGACCATTCCTCTCTGCCCAAGTCACACTTCTGCACCAGGCAAAAACGAGGGGGAGAATGGTCCCCTGAACCATTCTTACTTTCACCACTTTAAAAGTAAATCCTTTGGGTTGAAGGGTGACGCTCCTATTTTAGTACAGATGATATTGAGCTACAACCGCCATCACCCCTGACTGTTATCCATGCTGGCTGGGGCTGATAGGATTTGGAGTTCAACAACATCTGAAAGGCCACACGTTCCCCACTGCTCAGCTATCTGATGTGTGGGAATGTTTCTGGCCATATCTGTGCCTATTTAACATTGCCACTCAAGCAAGCAAACAAACATTACTGTAGTTCATGTATTTTTCAGACATGTTAAGAAATAGAAATGCATAGAATTTATTTGCTCCTCCCACCCCGAATAACCACTTCCATACGCTGGTGCATAAGGCAAGTCCCTCTGAGCCACATTTCTGTCCTACCTTTCAGGGTTGTTGTCGGGACTATTAAGATAATGTATGTACTACAACTTGGACCATCCTGGCATATGCTACCATCCTAGCCAGTTTTTTAAAATCTGTATTACATTTTTATCTCACTTCATTCAAGGAGATCAGGGCAAGTTAGTTATCTCCGCCACCCCCCGCTTTTTATTCTCATAACAAGCTTGGCTGGGCTGAGAGATAGTGACTGAGTCATAATCACCATCACCCAGTGAGCTTCATGGTCAAATGGGGATTTTAACCTGGGTTTCCCCAGCCCTCACTGAATGCCTCACTGAAGCTAAGCAAAACTGAACATGTTCAATGCCTGGATGAAAGACAGCACTAGAATTCAAATGTGGAAGTTCTGAAAGAGAGAAGTAGAGGGGTTTTTTGGATATTTTTCCAGTGAAAAGCAATAGATGGGTGGACCCAGTAGATTGACATTTGAAGCTGTGGAGATGATGCATCTTGAATTATCTTTCTTTTCTGACCTTTTTTATCTCCGCTTCAGCCCTTCTGCAGGGCTTCCCTCGGTCACTTTTTACTCTCCCACAACCTCCACCCCCTCAAAAAAAAACCACCAACAACTTAACAAACAAACATTCTACCCTCCTTGAAGGCAAATGGGCTAGGGCAGAAATGGGATTATAATTAAGGCTATAAGTGGAGGAGCGCGTAGCAAGCATCCGGCCTCTTCTGCACACCGCTTCCTGGAGATGTGAATGACTGTTTAAAAAGGAAGAACATGATAGCCCTTGTTGAGATTCTGTGTGTGGTGTGTGTGTGTGTGTTTAGAGATGTGGGTGGGGGGGTTGGGGGTTAATAGCATTCGGCGAGAGCGCTTTCGAGACGTGCAGGAGGAGCTGCTGGGTGAAGCTAAATCAAGTCAGACAACAAAAGGTGGCATTAAAATGGGACTGCAGATCAAAGGCTCACCTCCGCCACAACTGTCTTTTGTTAAGGCTCGAGTATGCCCAACTATATGGTGGAACTGCAACATGGAGTGGCTGATTTTCAGTCTGCAAAACGGTTAGCCCCTAAATGGTTATTTCCTCAGCCACCTCTGGTTAATTTGTCAGCCACAGAGTCACAAGGCAAGAGTCACAAAGCCTCATTCACCATGGTTAAAGCCATGGTTTAAGGTGTCTTCTGAACACGGCCCAGCTTTCTAGCTTAACCACCGTGGTTAAAGTGTTGGTTTAAGGTGTCTTCTGAACAGGGCCAATAACAGCCCTAGAAGAAGAAGGGATTTGGGTTGGGGATGTGTGTCTCGAGGTTACTCAAAACAAAACAAATTCCCCATCCACTCACAGCACTATACAGGGATGTTTCAGCAGGAAGCAAAAGGGGCATCATTTCCTTTTGGAATTGGCTAGCATGATTTGTAGTTCATAGAATCATAGAATCATAGAATAGCAGAGTTGGAAGGGGCCTACAAGGCCATCGAGTCCAACCCCCTGCTCAATGCAGGAATCCACCCTAAAGCATCCCTGACAGATGGTTCAACCCATCTGGAGGGCACCAGGTTGCAGAAGGCCACTCTAGTACTATAGCAGCAGAAGGGGTGTGTGGGGAGCAAAGAATAAAGTTTTCTCCCTCCTGAAACTCACCCACCACCACCCCCATGGCATGAGCATGGCTCCTGTTCCAGACTAGCTGGAGCCTTGGAGGAGAGCGCTTCTAGTGGGTACGAAAACAGAGCTTTTCTAGACAAGGCTGTTAACCCGCTGTATTTGCTTCCAGTTTCATTGCAGAATTGAACTCAGATCTCTAAACAAGAGTTTTTCCTTTCCTGCCTTTTCATACTTCATGCTACATAACCTCTAGGTGGTGCTGTGGTAGAATGGAGTGATGCAATTACACTAGTAGGGGCTTGTGTCTTGTTTCAGACTGAAAAAAAAAATACTGGGTTTTCCAAGCTCCGTTCCCCCGCCCCCTGCAAAAATGGTCTTAAAGTAAAAACGGAATTGGACAGTGTCATCTCTGGCACCCATAAATAACCATGAATGAGGAACTACAAGCACGCAATAAAAGCCTCGTGTAGAAAAGCCTCCACTGCAACATTTTGTTGAGGTTCCCTTACTTTGGAGCAGGCCTGCCAAATGAAACCCCCCATCCCCCCATTCATTTAATAATATCTTTTACGCTGTCTGATCCCCAGAGTTTTGCTTAATGGATGGTGCAGTTTTTAGTAAGTGAGTTGTTTGTCTTTAAACTGATTGTATTGATTTTGTTTCATTCTGTTTGTGAGCTGTTTTCGGGGTGGAGTGGGGTGGCCTTTATCGAACACAAAGTGGGACATTGCCACTCAGCCCGGAGGTACCCAAGACGACACATATTTTAAAATCCAGTCCTAAAGTTCAGTAACACTAAAATTCAGGAAAGCCAGACATTATTATCAAAGCAGCAGCATAAAAATACACCACAAAAGGATAATAGGACCCAGACAGTAAAAGCCACAATCTGTTTAATTGTTAAACAATAACGTAACCACTAAAACAAAAAGCAATGAAAAGAAGCAATCAAAGCAGTCGCAACAAAACTAATAACATGGCACACCCGAAAGGCAGTAAAATAATAAGCCCCAAAAACATTTACGAGTTTAAGCATATTATTAGCAATACTGACTGCCAGGGGAGGGAAGGCTTTTAAAACACAAAATGTCATTACATGCTGGCACAATGCTGTTTGGGAGATGGCCAAATGAATTCCCCATGGCAAAGAGTTCTGCAACATGGGTGCCATAATTGAGAAGGCCCTGTTGTGTTCCCTTTCTTTCTTAAGCAAAAGATGACACATGGATTGTGTCATCTCTCCCCTCCCCCACAGATTTTGGGGGGGCAGTGAGAAAAGATATTCCATATGGCAGAGATGAGCAGGAAAGAGATCTCCAGATGTTTTGAATTTCAACTCCCACCATTCCTGGCCATTGGCTATGCTGACAGGAGGTTCTGGAAGTTGAAGTACGAAACATCTAAAGATCTGCCTTCTGTCTACCCCTGCCGTAAGGTATTATATTTTAATCCTGACTTTCCTCCAAGCAGCTCAGGCTGAAGTGTGGGTTGCTTCTCCCACCCATTATTATTATTCTCATAACAGCCCTGCGAGGTAGGCTCAGCTGAGAAATGGCAACTGGCTGGCCTCAGGTCACCCAGTTAACCTCATCATGGCCAAGTGGGAATAAAAACGTAGGTTTCCCCTCTCCTAGTCCAACGCCCTAACCACCATGCCATGCACATTCTCCATAAAGGGACATTCACCTTTGTACATTGAGCCCAGCTATTTCGAGTTTAAAAGGGAAGTGCCAACCGTATTAGACTCAGAAGCAAGCAGGCAGTTTGGTTGAGGTTAGCTTAAAGTTATACACTCCCTGCGCCTTATTCCGATCAAAAGAGGAGCATCAGAATATAAAAGCCCTGCTGGATCAGACCAAGGGTCCATCTAGTTCAGCCCTCTGTTCACACAGTGGCCAACCAGCTGTCAACCAGGGAACCACAAGCAGGACACGGTGCAACAGTACCCTCCCACCCATGCTCCCCATCAACTGGCATATATAGGCTTGTTGCCTCTGATACTGGAGGTAGCATATAGTCATCAGGACTAGTAGCCATTGATAGCCTTCTCCTCCAGGAATTTATCCAACTTCCTTTTAAAGCTATCTAAATTGGTGGCCCTCACTACATCTTGTGGTAGCAGAATTCAGTATTCCTTCTGGATCGTTTTCAAGGTGAGCTCTATATAAACCCACTGCAGCGATCTAAACGAGAGGTTACCCAGGCATGGATGACAGTGGTCAGATCCTTATCAGAGAGGAAGTGGCAGGTAGGCACTCCTGTAGCTGATGTTGCCGTGCAAAGCAAGATCAAGAAGCGCTCATATCTGTAAGCCTACAGTAGGCAAAAGGACTGTTCCCTCATCTCTAGCCTTTCATCTGAGTCAACACGTGCACCTGAGTGTCTAATGAACTTCAGTTCCTTATCCCTCATCTATGACACAGCAGCACCCAAGCTTACCATCAAAGGTACACGAATGGCAACCGACCATCAGTTATCACTTATTGTTATTGCTTATTCTTATTTAGGGTGACCCTATGGAAAGGAAGACAGGGCTCATACAATTCAACAATTGTATAGAAAAGAGAATTTCAGCAGGTGTCATTCGTATGCATCACAACAGTTAAAGCTGCAGGAACCTCTTCATCACAACAGTTAAATCTGCAGGAGCCCTTCCTAGAGTGACCAAGATACAAAAGAGGGCAGGGCTCTTTTAGCTTTAATTGTTGTGATGAAGAGGGAATTTTACCAGGTGCTGCATGCATCCAAATGTCTCCTGCTGAAATTCCCTTTTCTGTACAATTGTTAAAGATGCAGTAGCCATGTAATCCTTACCATATGGTCACCTATCTTATTCCTACTTATGTGATGGTCCTATCAACGTACATGGCACTTTGCAGAGTTTCCCCAACCTGATGCCCTACAGACGTGTGGAATTGCAATTCCCATCATCCCCAGCCAGCCTGGCCAATGGCTATGCTGTGTTTGCGAGAGGGAAAAAAGTGCACCAAATAGTGTAGATGCAAAAGAGATGAGCTCAGGTGCTCGGGAAATTGTATTTATTTTTAAAAAAAATTATCCAAGAGTGCTCAACGTCTGAGACTAGACGTCCTTCATCAGGAGCTGGAAAGGGATAACGAGTTGCCAACGGCTGCTGTAGTCCATAGTTTCTCGAATTGCAGTTTGTAGTTTTGTTCTTGTAATCTTCAGGGTTCTGTGCTGGAACTGCATTCGTAAATTTTGAATAGCCGTGTTGGCAAACTGCAAACTGCAATTCGAGAAACTCTGGACTACGGTAGCCCATTGACAACTCGGTATCCTTTTCCAGCTCCTGACGAAGAACGTCTAGTCCGAAACGTTGAGCACTCCTGGATATATTTTTTTAAAAAAAAATTATACAATTTTCTGAGCACCTGAGCTCGTCTCTTTTGCGTCTACACAATGGCTATGCTGGCCAGGGGCGATGGGAGTTGCAATGCAGGACACCAGGTGGGTGAAGGACATGTTAAGTCTTTCCAAAGGAGGCCCTGCAGCTCTAGACACCATGCTCCGGGTTTGGGCCTCCAAACTCATGTGCACGCTTGCCTCCAGCCTCTTGTTTTTCAGGCAGCAGCGAGTGTGGAAAGAAATGGGTAACACCAGCCCCCCCCCCCCCTACCTCTGCTATATAAGGACTAAAAAACAGCCTCTTTCCATGCACTGTTCCACATCCTTTTGCATCTGGCCTTTGCAGCTGTCCCATCGGTGGGCATCTCTTCCCACACCGCGCTCTCGCTGTCCCTTCCTCCTCGCCTCCTCTGTGTCTTGCATTTCCTACCTCCCCCTCAGCCCTCCCTGCCCACCACAGCTGCTCTGCCCCACCCAAGGCCTGCCTCCCGAAGGAATGCGCCAGGTCTGAGTCACCCACTCTGGCTCCTAAATAAGGCCAGAACAGCCTTGGCAGTGGGGAAGGGAAGACCAGGCCCCTGTGCAGCTGCTGCTCAACGACGCTGCTGCACCGCCAAGTCTAGAGAGAAGCCTCTTGGGACACACACACACCCCTTTCCCACACAGGCTCCCGCAGCAAGGGGAAGAACAACAGAGCAGTGTCTGGTCCTCCTCATCATGGGAGGCAAGGGGGAAATACGTGACGTACTTTTGTAGACAAGAGCCAGGGAGCAAGCAATCAGCAGGCGTACAAAATGCCAGAGCTATGCGAGGTCTGTGGCTGCAAAACAATAACAATGGGGTCTTGGAGCACTTTAAAGCAGGAGTGGGCAATTTGTGGCCCTCCAGAGGTTCTGGCCTACAACTTCCATCAGTCCTGACCAGCATAGCCAATGGTGAGGGATCATAGAAGTTGTAGGCCAAAAGATCTGGGGAGGTCCACAAGTTGTCCACCCCTGTTTTAAAGACTAGCAAACGTAAACATGGCATAAGCTTTTGTGGGCCAGAGCCTGCTTCGTTAGATAATGCTCCTGGGTTCCTACAGGGCCGGACCATGCAGTGGATATGGTAGTCCTTACACTTGGCCATGAAGCTCTGGGACAAATTAGATGTGGCGTGGGAGATCTTTTTCACAAATCTCAAGCGTCGTCTTCCCCACTCCCTAACGTCAAAGCAGCCACGGGTGGCCCAAAATCGGATTGGGGCTGTGGCAGTGTGGATGGAGGAGGGTTAACCTAGGGTGACCATATGTAAAGGAGGACAGGCCTTTTGTATCTTTTAACAGTTGTACTGAAAAGGGAATTTCAGCAAGTGTCATTTGTATGCATGCAGCACCTGGTGAAATTCCCTCTTCATCACAACACTTAAAGTTGCAGGAGCCCTGCCCACTTGACCAGATACAGAAGAGGGCAGGGCTCCTGCAGCTTTGACTGTTGTGATGAAGAGGGAATTTCACCAGGTGCTGCATGCATACAAATGACACCTGCTGAAATTCCCTTTTCTATGCAAATATTAAAGATACAGGAGCCCTGTCCTCCTTTCCATAGGGTCACCCTATTAAGTTAACCCGGCTTCCCCCCTCCCCTGCAGTGTAGTTTGACCTTTGGGACTTCCAGGTTTTCTGGTTTTTTAACCAGCCCGTTCCTGTGTGCTTTAAGATCTGCTTGACTTTGGAATGCCATAAAAAGTGTCACTGCTGATTTCTTCTGATCAAACAGCTCTAACAGGCCTAACAGCAAGGTAGGCTGCGGTTGTTTAAGATTGCTTGATGACATCAGTGGCCTTGTAGGGCAAGTCACTATATCTGAACCTAACCTATCACACTGGGTTTTTGTTGAGCTAGAGGACTGCTGCTCTGACTGAGCCCCTTGGAGGAAGCATGAGAAACAGATAAAATGAGCAGTACCAAAGTAAGCCTCCTTTTCAAGTAACTTTAGAACAGTACCTAATGCCTTGTGCCAGCCGGTAACTAGAAATATTGTAGTTAGAGGGGCTTGGCTTGGATATGGAATAATCGCAGAATAAAAATCCAGGTAGTCCAGGATGTTTAAAGTTACTTAAGGCACAATCCTTTGCATGTTTAGACAGAAAGAAAGTCCTACAACCGGCATGACTGGTTGGGAGATGTAGAATTTTTTTTTAAAAAAAAATGCAAATAAAATTAAATTTAAATGTAAGGGCCTTGGGCTTGTTATTTATTCCAGTATCTTTGTACACATTAGTCAGAATGCTCTTTGTGAGCAATTGCACAGAAAACAGCCCTGAACACTTTCCCATAAGCTATTCAAGTAAAAGTGCTAGTTTAAATCAGGGATGGGGAAAGTGTGCTTCCCTCAGAAGTTGTTGAACTGCAAGTCCTATTATCCTTCACCATTGGCTATGCTGCTAAGGCTGATGGAAGTTGCAATCCAGCAACATCCGGAGGGCTGCTCATTCCTCACCATTTGTTTAAATGAAGAAGAAAAACTATTTAGAATAGCCTAAATTATTCAGAAAGGGCCCATACCCATATTCCCACCGGCACCTCAGTGGCCATAACCTTGGCCTTTGTTCATATGGAAATAATAATAAATAATAAATTTATTTCTTACCCACCTCTCCATTCTGATTGAGGCGGGGAACAACAGTAAATATAAAATACATAAAACTGAATTAAAACATAATATACATTGTTAAAAACTTCCTAAAAATGTTTTAAGTGAGAAGGGCAAAGTGCCAGGCCTCAAAACTGCCCTCGATTTCTTTACTTCTTCTGAGGGATATGTAATAAACTGGTAATTATACTCCTTTGAACATGGACAGACTCGCTGCCCATCAGCGCTAAGTAATCGCATCCCATCATGACATTGAGAGTAAGACCAATAGCAGGTTTTCTTTGCACCAGTGCTATGGGAAAGGCACTCTGCACATGTTCTGTAGTAGCCATTACTTCAGACATTACAGGGGCTGAGGCCTAGTACTGAAAATGGGTTCTGGGATTAGGATGGTTAGGGAACATGTGGTCCTCCAGATGTTGGACTACAACTCCAAACAGCCCTAGCCTACATAGGCAATGATGAGGGATGATGGGAATTGGAGCCCCAACAATAGACGGTGGGCCATACGTTCCCCATCCCTGGATAAAGCCCTTGCTCAAATGTTTTGAACTAGCAAGCAAGCAAGCTAAAGACTCAACTTCTTCTGTGCCTTTAATAGCAGTGTGTTATGCAGGAATCAGCAGGTGAAGTTTTCCAAGCAGAGATAAGTGCGATGAGCTGCTAATAGCTGCACAACCATTAAAGGCACAGTAAAATCCGTAATAAAATTATAATAAAATATGGTGGGTTGCCTTGTCCCTGGCTCATATTTCTGCCTCTCTTCTGCCAGACTCCTTTTGTGGGGTTGCTCCTATTCCACAAGACATTTTCCATTTGAGACCTCTGTTCCCTTTGTTAAACAAGAGCTGCTGTAACCCCCTGCTTCTTCGCCGCTGCCTCCCTTTCTCTCGCCTGAGCCTGGCCTAACACCCGAGGAAGAATCTCGAGGCGGTGGAATTGATTGTACCATTCAGACCACAAGTGGGTGGTTCCATTTTTGAATGCTCTCCTATGGTAAAAACGAAAAACACCCCTCATTGCAAATAGACATCTAAGATAGCAGGCAAAGAGCTAAATATATCTATTTTCCCCTGCTTTCTATTCGTGGGGAGGTTTTAGTTTAGTTTTTACGTAGAGGAGGGCTTGCAGTCTGAAGTGGAACCGTCTGTTCTACCGTCTCATTACCACTCATTCTCTTTGCATGTGCAGATCGGGACTTCATGTAGCAGAATGAGGGTAGAAGAAACTTCACACAGCACATATGGAACTCACCACCATAAGATGTAGTGATGGCCACCAATTTGGATGGCTTTAAAAGGGGGGTGGATCAATTCCTGGAGGTGAAGGCTATCAATGGCTACTAACTCTGATGGGTGTGTGCTATCTCCAGTGTTTGAGGCAGTAAGCTTGTGTGCACCAGTTGCTGGGGAACATGGGTGAGAGGGTTCTGTTGCACCATGACCTACCTTGTTGGTCCCTGGCCGATGGCTGGTTGGCCAATGTGTGAACAGAGTGCTGGACTAGACGGACCCTTGGTCTGATCCAGCAGGGCTCTTCTTATGTTCTAAACTTGAGGTGATAGAGCAGACTCTGACGTCAGGCTTGCACTGAGTGGGGGAGAGAAGGAGATACCAATTTTTTAAACCTTCTATGGCTCAGATCTGCACCAAGCAGGATATAACACTTTGAAAACAGCATATGGAGTGTGTCCTGGACCCCAACAGTTGCCAATAGTGTTATAAACCATGATAAAGCAGTACTGTAGTACCTGGCCATGTTAGATATGTTTTTAAACCCCCTCCCATTTGATCACCGTTGAACTCTTTACATCTCATTTTGATGCAGGGACCAAGCCTTAGATCTGGCTCCATAACTCTCCCTTGGAGCGGATCTACACAGAGTCGTGAAGACATCCTGAAGGCGCTTGCATGCGCCTCCAGGGCGCCCCGAAACTCTTTGTGTAGATCCTGCCTACCTGTCAAGAGAAGGAGGAGGAGGAGGAGGAGGCCTCGCATCACCCCTCACGGGGACGGGGCGAAAAGTTCCTGGGCTCAGCGGCTTCGCTGGGGAGTCCTTGCCGCCACCGCCGCCCACCTCTGCGGCAAGGACTCCCCAGTGAAGCCGCCGAGCCCGGAACTTTTCGCCCCGTCCCTGTGAGGGACGATGCGGGGCCGCCTCCTCCTCCTCCTCCTCCTCCTCCTCCTCTTCTGGGCAGGTAGGCAGGATCTACACAAAGAGTTTCGGGGCGCCCTGGAGGCGCACGCAAGCGCCTTCAGAACGCCTTCACGACTCTGTGTAGATCCGCTCTTGCTCAGCCCTTTTTGCTAGCTTTTTTATTGCTGCTCCTGCAGCTGGAACAGCAGCTTGACTTGTAGACCTTAAGCAAGCAATTCTGCTTATCTCCACCATGCTGGTGTAAATTTTCCACCTGTTGCTTTCTGCGGATCAAGCAGTTGTTAAAAGCACAGGAGCAGGACCAGCCCGAACCCTCTTCTCTTCCCTGCCTGGATTTGAGTGCCCTGCTCCTCCCCCATCCCCTACCCTGGGTCATTAATAGACTTCAGTTAATTGAGATTAGCTCGGATTAATTTCCATGGGAACTGCTTGGGAAGAAGATAAGATCAAGGACCCCCTAGGTTGCTAAACTCTGGGCAGGGGGACTGGGAAGAAATGGGCTTGGTGGAGAGAGAGCGGCGGTAGTGGCTCAAAGTAGCAACGGGAACCTTAAAACTGAAGCAGGGGTTCAGTTGGGGCAGGAGGGCCTCATGCTCAATTGCCACAACCTAGGGTGACCATATGAAAAGAGGACACGGCTCCTGTATCTTTAACAGTTGTAGAGAAAAGGGAATTTCAGCAGGTGATATTTGTAAGCATGCAGCACCTGGTGAAATTCCCTCTTCATCACAACAGTTAATGCTGCAGGAGCCCTGCCCTCTTCTGTATCTGGTCAGCAGGGCAGGGCTCCTGCAGCTTTAACTGTTGTGATGAAGAAGGGAATTTCCCCAGGGCTTGCATGCATAAAAATGATACCTGCTGAAATTCCCTTTTCTATGCAACTGTTAAAGATACAGGAGTCCTGTCCACCTTTTCATATGGTCACCCTACCACAACCTGAGGAACACTGCCTGCTTTGAAAGCAAATGGAAAGTGGCTTTCCATGGGCTATTTTGAGCTTGAGAGCCTCAGGTTTGTAACATTGCAGTTAATCATTTATAGAGGACTTTCTGAAATGCAATAAATTAGGTGCTTTGCAGTCCTTACAGCAGCATTCTGCAACCTTGATGGCCTGCAGATGAGTTGGACTGCAACTCCCACAATTCTCAGCCAGCGTGGCCCTCCAGACATTTTGGGTTACAAATCCTGTGAGCCCTAGCTAGCAAAACCAATGTGGAGGGAGTTGTAGACCAAAGTATCTGGAGGGCTACAAGTTGCCCACCACTGCACTACAACACTGCCCCTGGCTCTCACCAGACAGCAATGGTACACCTGGACACTTGACACCACCTTTGCATAGGCATGCCTTGTATACATTGCAGCCATCTTTCCTGAGTGATTTTTGGGCAGTAGCACAACTGGACAACATTGCTCTGCTTTCTCTCCTCCCCACCTACCCCAACTTCCTGTGCCCTGTAGAAAACACAGTTTTCATAAGCTGATCTTGTCCTGCCAGTGAGAAACTACCTGATCAAAATTCCCTCTTCAGTGATGAGGAACCTATGGCCTTCCAGAAGTTGTGGGACTTCCATCAGACCCAGATACCATTGGCTAATGGTCAGGCATGGTGAAAGTTGTAATTCGACAACATCAAGAGGGCCACAGGTGTTAAAGGAACAACAGCCTTGGTCTCTGTTGCGTTCGGTCACCGTACTGCTTGGCTCCCCATCATTCCATTCATTTGCCATTCCCTGACCTCCCTCCTCCTCCGCCAGCGTGATTTTGTCCATCTACTCTAGGCTGCAGGCTTTCTTGGCAGGAGGTGGGACTGTGCACACTGTTGACACCAAACATCTGGTAATGGCAGTAACTGCTGTGAATAGTTGCTCCTCCTAAGAGACATCGGTGGCTCAACATTGGCTAGAGAGCCTTGTTTCTTTTTCCCCAGGCAGTGCATTCTGCGTCCTCCATCGCCTCCTGCACTCTATTTCTGACCGTCTTGCTTTACTGCATGCCGTGATGGGACATCTGCCCTTGAGAATGTTCTCTCTCTCTCCCCCCCTCCCTTCTCTTTTACTCTCCTTCCACTGGGGTGGGGCAGTTTAATCTTATTTCCTCCAAGATTTATCTCCTGAGGCTTCCGCTCTGTATTTTGCCAGTGGGGGGTTGAGCGCGGTGGTGGCGGGTGGCGGTGATGGTTAGGAGGACACATCCCTGCAGGTGAGAGTAGAATGGCTTACCTGGCTATGCAACCAACTTTATTTTTAGTTTCTAGGCACAGATGCCTCTTCAGCCCCCCTTTGTCATTCTAAGTCCTTCATTTTTTTTGTCTTGTCATTAAACTTCCCACTTTTTCACCTGGCCAGTTACAGATAGCTGATCCCTTTTCTGGGCAAGAATAGCAAAACAAGCATATTGTAAAGGGGGTTATTGCGACCACAATATAATCAGGGTTATCTAAGTCACACCATTTCAGTACTTTTCACTGCAAAGCCAGACAATCATGCCTATTGGTTATTACAGGTATGAGAAATGTCCTCTCCCAGTTTGGAAGTGATCTAACACTTGCCAGTTCTTGATTTCTGGCAAGAGAGGCCTGTGCCTGAAGACTGTCTTCTGTGTTGTGTAGCCAACTGGGGTGTGTATCCGGTTATGTATCCCATCTGCGTGGCAATGCTCATTCAGGCCCTTTTGAATTGGCTGGATGCCATGCACACACATACAATTACACTTCACTGCTGGTGTCTGCAGTGCTGCTAAATTAACAGCTTTCTTTAAAAAGAAAAAAAATGAATGTTTGTTCTCACAGTGGATCCTTTTGTAGTTACTGCTGCAACCCAAACACATTCAACATTTATTTTCTGGTTAGGCATCCATGCCGGGACCCTTTTGTGATTTAACTGCTAGATCAGTCTCCTCCAACCTGGTGTCCTCTAGATGTTTTGGACTACTGGTTCCAGCGTTCCCGACTATTGGCTGTGCTGGCTGGAGATGATGTTGAAGTCCAGGTTGACTGGAAGGCAGCAGGATGGAGAAGGCTGCACTGGAGATGCTCAATGGAACAGGTGGAGAACTCAGGAATGCCAGTTCTGCAGCACGTACATGCACCATAACCAAAAGGCAAAAAATCAGGACAGCCATTTACTAGGGACTATCCCTGATAAAGAGGGACTGTTGGCACATAAGCATATGTATAGCAATAAAAGCCACATTGATGAATTCTGTGTAGTTACTAAAATTGCCAGGCATTTCTTCCAAAGGACTCAGCAGCATCCTCCATTCCCTATTCTAGGAAATGTGGTCCCCCAATTACCCCCACTCCCACCCCAATCCAGGGAGTTTAAACAGCCAGGCCTGCCCAGCTTCACCAGCAGATATGCCTTGGATGCCTCTTCAGATCATCCTCCGGGCCAGCGGCAAACACTTGATCCTGTAACCTGCCATTCCCATGCCACATGTTCGCTGAGATTGGATTTCACATGGGAAACCAAGAAAAAGAAAAAAGCAGGGACAAACTCCTCAGGTTTTCTAATTATGAACGGATCTAAAGGAAGCTAACCGGTCAGAGCAGAGGGAGCAATTGCATTCATGCCTTGTTCTTGGCTTCCCATAATCATTGGTTGGCTGCTGTGCAACCACAGTGTTGGATTGGGTAGGCCTTTGGACTGATCCGGCATGGCTGTCATGTTATTTATTATTTATTTATTGCATTTATATACCGCCCCATAGCCGAAGCTCTCTGGGCAGTTATATACAAAGTTGAAAAACACAAAAAGCATAAAAACACAGCATTCTTATAAAAACAGCTATTCTGGGGGTCGATGTAATCCAGTACTATCTACTGCAGCCTTCCCCAACCTGATGCTCTCTAGATGTTTTGGACTGCAGCTCCCCAGTGTTCATAACCATTGGCCATAGTGGCAGGGGCTGATGGGAATTGAATTCTAAAATATATAGAGGGCACCCAATTGGGGAAGGCTGGTCTACTGTGGCTGGCCACAGCTCTCTAGGATCCAGGCAGAGAAGGATCTTTTCCATCACCTCCCACCTGATGCTTTTAACTGGAGCCATTAGGTATTGAATCTGGCACCTTCTGCATGCAAAGCAGATGCTCTACGACTCACTCCCTCTGCCTCCCCAAAGAAGAACAATCTATCAAAATGATGAATGGGCAGCAACTCTGTTTGTTTGCACCTGCACCTGCCCTGATGCCTCTGAAAGTCCTTGTTATCACTACGGGACCATCAGGCACTGATGCCTTTTAAAGAATGAGAAAATGGGAAGGGACCTAAATGAATGTCAAGGCATATCAATGCTATACATTTCATCTGGTTGAATAATAATTCCCTCTTCCCAGGAAACCCTGGGTTATTTTACTTCGGGAAGCGGTGCTAAGGAACTGTAACCAAATAAGCACCTCACCAAACTACAATTCATGGCATTATTGGGGAAGACCTCAATCAGTTAAAGTAATTCACAACTTATACACACACGGACACACACAGACATAGACATGCATGTTGACTGTAAGAAAAATTTCAAAATCCATATTCATATAATACCTTTATTAGGCCAACCCAAAGATCTCAAAAATTGTGCAAGCTTCCAAGATCTCCAAATCTCTTTATCGGGCAAAATATTACAAAAAGCAGGTTGGAGGACTTGAGTAATGGGGGGGGGGGGGGGAATCTGACTTGATGAAATCAGAACAGCTGCATGTTCAGGTCCAAAGATGAAGTATGGGAGAGGAGGGGGCTGCAGACATTTCAATTCAGCTCTGCAGGTCATGTCGTGGTTCGACCTGCAGCTGCCCCTAGGTTTGCTGAGAACTAGAAAGGAGAAAATGCTGGATTCCCCCATTTGGGAAATATAAAATCCAGTTCATAGTGAGGATACACCCCTAGCAGGGGCATTGCTAGGTACTTAAAAGATTCAGGGCCCAGACCCACAGGACACAAGTCTACATAAAACTTGCATATGGTAACTTAAATCTATATATGCAAATAATTGCTATGGTTTATTTAAATTTCACAGGAGGCTAAGCCCGCCAATTAATTTCTCATCCCAATCAATTAAATGAATTTGTTGGTTAATTTTGCATCCTGACCCAATCAACCTAAATCAATGAAAAAAAGTGTGTCCCCCCTAGGCTTAGTTCCCGTACAGGGGAAGACTTGTGGGGTGGAGGCGGTATTGTAACATGTGGGATAAGGAAAGTTAGCCCTTTCCTCTCCAGTTTTAATCCCCATGACAATTGCCCCCAGTGTGGCAAGTAAGTTGAGAGGGGGGAAAGACTTTTATTGGCACCAAGGGACACTCTGCGGAACAGATATGGGAACCCGGAATATAGATTCAGGGCCGGGCTGCATGGGGCCGGGCTTACCAATGTCCCTGGCGACCAGTAAGGTGGGCAAATGCAAAAGAAGACAGGGTTCCTGCACCAGCAATAGCTGTGTAGAAGAAGGAATTTCAGCAAGACAAACTAGACCTGCTGCAATTCCCTCTTCTGTACAACTATTAGTATATTTCATATTCATAGCTTCACCTGCTGCCCCAAAGCAAGATCTTTGCCAGAAACAGCTTCTGGAAACCTCCTACACAGGAGATTCCCTCACTATGGGAGAAGGCTTTCTCTGTTGTGGCACCCTGACTGTGGAATGCCCTCCCCTTGGAGGCCCGACTGGCGCCAACGCTGATTTTATTCCGGCGCCAAGTGAAAAGATGGCTTTTTAACAAAGCCTATAATGGTTAAATTCGCCAAGTTTGCACATTGTTTGAACCATTTTAATTGTTTTTATTGCTTTTAAATTATATACTGGTTGTAACTTGATTCGTGGTTTAATTTCTTTTAGCTGTGTATATTTATTGTTTTATATTGTATGATTTTATCTGTCCGCCACCCTGAGATCCTAGTGATACAGGGCGGGATACAAATATTGTAAATAAATAAATAAATCCTTCTAACCACTTTTATTCCACGGGCAAATTGCTCTTGCTGTTAAAATATTTCATTGCCAACACTGATAAACATTTCAGGGCGAAGTGGCAAACTGACAACCACACAAGGCGGAGGGCTGCAGCTAATTTACCTGTGTGGTACAATGTACTTGTATACAAAAACGCAACGGCAGCCTTGCTGGCTAAAAGAAAAATGTCAAAGTCCATATACTATAATCCCTTTATTAGGCCAGCTCAGAGATTATGTTTTTGTGATCACTGAGTTGCTCTAAGAAAACTATGATACTGTATGGACTTTGGAATGTTCTTATATGTAATTGCATAATTTACTTGTATGTACTTACTATTTTTCTGAAAGTCGCAACTGTCAGGGTGTGCGAAAACTGACCTAAGGAGGATTTGTCTGAATTGTTCCTTTTCTAAACATTTTTTTTTCTTTACTTGTTAAAGTTCTAGTTCTTCATTATTTAAAATGTCATTACTCACTCTGAACTTTTGGGATAGACGTGGACAGGTTAGGAATCAAAATTTAAAACAGCCACATTATTTGGAAACATGTTTGTTCTGAAATTGCTGCTGTCTTTTATACTGAACACTTTTTGATATTTGGAGCCATGAGAGCCAGGAACAAAAAACACACACACACACACACACACACACACACACACACACACATAATTTGGGCTTCTTTTCTGTTTGCTTCTGTATTTCTGACTTTGCTTTTCCCCTCTAAATATATCTCTGTAATCATTATAAATTTTCTCTTCAAAAAATTTTAAATGGGGAAAAAAAGACAGGTGAAACTCACGATGCATCACAGTCACCCTTGGTAGCGCATACAACTTGCATGTGGTTCATATGTGCTAGATTATCATGTCTGAACAGAAGGGGACCAGTTGGAATAGTCTAGAGTGGCCATATGAAAAGGAGGACGAATCCTGTATATTTAGCAGTTGTATAAAAAGGAAATTCCAGCAGGTGTCATTTGTATCCATGCATGCAGCACCTGGTGAAATTCCCTTTTCCTCAGAACAGTTAAAGCTGTAGGAGCCCTGCCCTTTTTAGCTAGAGTAACCAGATACAAAAGAGAGCAGGTGGTGCATGCTGGAATTCCCTTTTTTACACAACTGTTAAAGATGCAGGAGCCCTGTGCTCCTTTTCATATGGTCACCTTAAAATAGGCTGCGATCCTATGTCTGCTTAACCTAGGATGATGTAAGCCCCATGGAATTCAGTGGGACCTGTTCTGAGTAGAAATGTCCAGGATTGCACCGTGAATCTCCTGTGAGCTTGGTCCAGTGATCTGATCTTGCATGGTCAGGAGAGGATGGGGTGGGGCATATCTGAGAGCACAGAGAGCAGGCTGAACTTGGGACTTGGTATCTAACCCCCTCCCCCACCTCTCTCTTTCCATCATGTAGTTTAAGATTTCATTCAGTGAAAACCAGCTGGAGAGGACCTTCCAATACCCATCAGAGGGTTCCCTTCTGGAGGAGTTTGGGCCTCCAGAGGAGTCAGAGCCTCTGGCCTACAGCAACCCCCATGGGGATGACGAAGAGGAAGAAGAGGAGCTGCTACTGCTTCACCGGGGCCTCCCTGGCCTGCTGAGGACCAAACCCCTCATTGTGGGTGAGTATCTGGTAGCCTCTGTAGATAGGTGCCTGGATCATAGCCAATCAGGGAAGTGCTGCCCACCCACCCCTTATCCCTACTCTTAGCCCAGGCCCAGGTTCTTTCCCCTGGCTCGGAGACTCAAGGTGGGCTTAGACAAGTTAGGGCAACGAGGATCATCAGAGGTCTGGAAACAAAGCCCTATGAGGACAGACTGAAAGAACTGGGCATGTCTAGCCTGGAGAAGAGAAGATTGAGGGGAGACATGATAGCACTCTTCAAAGACTTGAAAGGTTGTCACACAGAGGAGGGCCAGGATCTCTTCTAGATCGTCCCAGAGTGCAGGACACGGAATAATGGGCTTAAATGACAGGAAGCCAGATTCCAGCTGGACATCAGGAAAAACTTCCTGACTGTAAGGACAGTACGACAATGGAACCAATGACCTGGAGTGGTCATGGGCTTTCCCACTCTAGAGGCATTCAAGAGGCAGCTGGACAACCATCTGTCAGGGATGCCGTAAGGTGGATTCCTGCATTGAGCAGGGGGTTGGATTCTATGGCTTTATAAGCCCTTCCAACTCTACTATTCTATGATTCTATGAAACAGTCTATGCTGATTGGAGGGAGAGACTTGTAGACCAACTGCCAGGCTTCACGAAGAGTGAAAACATCACACAAGAGCTTCAATGGGTCTATTGCTAGACCGTATCATTTGAGGCAGCAGATGGGGGATTGAGTGCTTGAATGCTCTCCCACAGAAAACACTCCTTGCACATAAAAATGACGCTTGTATGTGGCGATGGGCCTTTAGCCATTATTAGAGAGATTCGGCTATTGGCAGTATAGAAATAATAATAATAATAATAATAATAATAATAATAATAATAATAATAATAATAATAATAGTCTGATATGTTTGGGAAGGGGAGGGAGCAGTATTTTCTGTGAGGCAGCTTTCAGGCATCCAATCTCCTACCTGCAGTATAAAATGGTAGGACACTGGTTCAGTTCATATGATCAATTAATGTGATTAAAAATGGAGACTTCTGTGTGATTTAAAATGAGTTTTGTTTACTGTAATGGTGGTAGAATCCATGTGCTCATGGAAGAGACCTAGAGATAATTCCAGTATCAGAGGCAGCACGTCTATTTATACCAGTTGTTGGGACAAGAACAGCACTCAAGTCCTATTTGTGGGTGGCCCACAGGCAGCTAGTGGCCACTGTGTGAACACTGTTCTGGACTAGATGGATCCTTGCTCTGATCCATGGCTCTTTTTATGTTCTTATGGAAGGGACTTCTAAGGTCATCTAGTCCAACCTCCTGCCAATGCAGGAAACCCTAGTGAGTCAGTTGAACTCATGATGATGGTAAGAAGGAATGGCTGTGTTTCTGTGCCAAACAGAGCTCTCTCCTGCTTGTATCTGTCTCTTTAGGCCAAGCACTTTGAAAAGAGGTTCATTCAGTGAGCCTATGGCAGAAAGTACTTACATATTTTCAGTGTTTTATTGGTGATCATGAGGTCTAGAAACATACCCAGCAACAAAAAGAAAGTTGGGAATCTAGCTTGTTGATCTGCCTTTTTTTTAAGCATGTGGGATTAAGAACAGGCTATATTGGGGCAAGATCAAACTATGGTGACCATATGAAAAGGAGGACAGGTCTCTTGTACCTTTAACAGCTCCTGCAGCTTTAACTGTCATGATGAAGAGGGATTTTCACCACGTGCTGCATTGCATACAAATAACACTTGCTGAATTTCCCTTTTCAATACAATAGTTAAAGATACAGGAGCCCTATCCTCCTTTTCATATGGTCACCCTAGATAAAACTCCAACTTGCTTCTAGATCCCAGCAAGCTGTGGCATCTTGAGATGCTTGTAAAAGAAAAGAAATGCTTTTCTTTAGGAGTGTTAGAAATGAAGCGGGTTTTTAAAATTATTTTTTATTGTAAGTTTCAACAAAACAAAAAAAAATGCAAGTATAACTGCATATTTTAAAGGCAGTTTCAAAGATTACAACATTCTAAAAAGGGGGTGGAGGTGTAAATTACACATAAACTTCAGTAAAGACAGAATAATAAAGAACAAATATCTAAATATAATTCCATTCATGAATGACGCCTATATATCACTCTTTCAAATGTTGCTAGTTGTGTTAGGTCTTCAATCCATTGCATTACAGGCGGTGATCTTTTATCTTTCCAGCGTTGTAGTATCAGTCTTTTAGCAGTCAAGAGGAGGATTTTTTAAAACTGGCCCCTAGGGGCTGATACTGGATGTTCCATCTAGTGGCCCTTTTAAGGAAGTGCAAAGACACTTGATTCAGTGCTTGGAAAACCTGGATTTAGTGGAGGATGCAAAAACTCAAGACTCTTTGGCTCCCTTCTTTGTGCTTTTTCATTATACAAACAGCACCTTGTTCTTTCTCTTCCCCTTTCCAGATGAGTCCTGTCGGCGGTAACCCTGTTCATCCTTCTCCATAGCAGGGAAGGCTGGAATATATTTTAAGGATTCACACCACATTCTGAATACTTCAGCTGGATCTTGAATCTCTTTCCATCTTCCACTGGCCAACACACCAAGGAAAGAACCTGGGACCAAGAAAGCCTGGGAAATGCCACCCTTTTCCTAGAGGCTCTGGATATGTTTTCTTCTTCAGGAAGAGAGAGAGACAGTTACCCTTTCCTCTTTGGTATTTCCCCCCCCCCCCCTTCAACTCTGGCACTGAAAACAGGATCTCAGAGGACGCCCTGCCCCAATAAAAAAAGACTATCCCAAATCTAGACAGCAGTGGGTGCTCCGAATCATATGAGATGCTCCCCAATCTAGATGGTAGAGAGGGAGCTCTCAACTCTGCCACACGGGTTTGATTCAAAGAATCCTTTTCCTATCTCTACACTGCCAGCTGACAAGGATTCTGGTGCAACAGCGTCTCAGATTTAGAGAAATTTCTTAAAAACTGCCCGCAAGCGGAGCACTGAACCTCATAAACACACCGTTGCTGTTTCAAACAAGGGCTGATGTCTTTCTTTCTTATCTTCCTGCTATCACCCAAACGATGGTTGATGAAACCCTCACTGGGCTGAGGGACTTTTCTGTAATTTCCAGGTTACTTTTTTTTTTTTTTTTAGTAAAGTACCTGGATATTGTCCGTGAGGACTTTTAAAGGAGAAAAAAATACATTCTAATAGCTGCCATATGTTTCAGGGGAGAATAAGGGGTGGGAGGCACTATCTTTGAGAGGGGAGTAATTATGTTGGCACACAGCCTATCAGTATTGGAGAAGACTTTGTAGCCGGGGGGGGGGTGTAACTGGTGTTTTTTTTAAGCCATTCAAAACAGCATAGCTCTAGTTATTAAAGCAAGAGCTGCAAGTAATAAGGCATGTACCTGGGCCAACGGGGAGGGTCTCTGGGTGTTATTAAAGCAGGAGCACTTCGTATTAAGGCATGGAACTGAGGGCGAACGGGGAAGGGCTATCTCTGCATGCAGACAGAGCTTGTTACTATTTGGGAGTTTTTCTTTCTCTTTTTAGTTCAGGCAGGGGGCGGTCATATTGGAGACAGCCAAGCTTGTGCTTGGCATCATAAAAAAGAGGAAGCAGCAGTGTGTGGTGATGGTGAACCGAGTGGAGTCAGGAGGAAAGTGCAGCTTCCTGTTTTAGTCATGTCCATTTCCTGTTCAGGATTCAGAACTCATGGGATTGAATGAGCAGGCACAAAGTGAGATGAACAGAGGCAAGTTGAATGTCAGAAAATGAAGTGGTATTTTGACAAATAGGTGCATGTGTTTTTAAATTATTGTTACTTTACAAACCGTCTTGATGAGTGTTGGCCATTCTTCGCTGCGCACCATTTTGAAAGGGGAAAAGCAGACCCAAGGACTAAACAGGGAACGGCTTTCAAAACTGATTGAATGCAAAAGAATCGCAGTTCGACTTGCTGTCAGCTCTCCAGAGTTGGCTTCAGCGTTTGGGGGAAGCCTCAGACAAGAGACCATCAGGGGGCCCTTTCAGACAGGGTGGCTGACGCAACGTGAGGGCACATCCCAGCGTCCTGCCCACAGGACTTGATGCAAACAAGCCAAGCCACATGCCAATGCATCGTTCTAGAGTTTTATTGGCAAATGCGGCACTCGTTTCTGTCAAACCATGTGGAAAATGTATTGGAGTTTCTTCAAAACCTCTTCATTGGGCTCCCTGTTGGCTTTGGGGCATCAGGAATCAGTATCATTGGACATCTGCTAAGAATATTTGTTCAGTAGGGGAGCTACTACCATTCCTCTTCATTGTCACTGCCTGTTCATCGGCCCTCTCTGCGTGAGCAAGCAGCAATAGCAGCAAGAAGAGCAACAGCCTCTGTAGTTTCTCTCTAGGTGGCCCTCCATTTTGAGCACTGAGGCAGAGGGCAAGCTAATTGGCAGTGGTGACAGCGATAAGGAGCACAGAGGCCCACTCAGGGAAGCCCCCCCCCAAAAAAAAAACACCCACCCACCTGGAGCTGCTTTAAAGTCTTGGTAAATACCTCACAATTTCACCCTCTGGAGCTGGCAATGCAAATCGTCTGTCATTCTAATTGAAAGTCTGCAACAAAGCCAGAAGTGTTTTAAATTCTTGAACAGGAATTTCACGAGACTTGAGGGGAGCTGCTCTGTTAAATGGCTCGAGGAATGGCACAACTCATCTGCGGGGAAAGTCTGCAGACTTGAGAGAAGGGAGGACTGGAAAATGTATGAAAGCAAAAAGGTGTGGCTTTAGCAGCATGGTGGTGAAAAGAGTGTGGGCTGAGGGAATGGAAGTATGAATGAGTGGAAGGAGGCGGCGCAGATGGGAAGGGACGAAGAAAATGACAGATTTCTTCCCTCTCCCTTCCATGCTAATTTATCTTGTTATCTGTGTGCACCATTTTTATTATCATTTCCCTTCTTATTTTGCACTGCGGGAACAGCCATGCCCAGAACCCATGAATGAGTGAGTGAATGATTGAACATGGCAGAAATCTCTTCCTTTGGCAGGGTCTGCAAAGATCAATGTATGTGGGGTGAGGGCTGAAGCAGCTGTGTCCAGCCATTTCCATCAGTGTTGTTTTTTTAAAAAAAATTGTAATAATAATTATTATTATTATTGTTAACAATAAACCAGAATGATGTTGCACGTTGACCTAGTGGTCTTCTGTCGTCTGTTCACCTTGAATTTGAAATCATTTACTCGCAATATTCCTCTGAGTACTGGATGCTGGGGAGAAATAATGGAAGAAACCATCGCCCTCCTGCCCTGCTTCCCAGAGGCATGAAGTAGGCCATGCAATGTTGGAAAGAAAATTCTGGGCTAGATGAACCTTGGTGTGCTTCAGCAAGGCAATTCTACACTATCATTCCTTTACAGTTGTCTTCATTGCACTCTGCTAAATGAGGAAGGATCTGTCTTGGTTTGTGGAATCAGAGAAGGGATAAAAGACTGCATCACCTCCCCACATCACGAAAAGCAGTACTATTTACCTATCACTCCCCTTCTTCCCTCCAATTAATCAAAATATTTCATACCATGGTGTGCCATGGCAGGGGTGGGAAATTTATAGGCCTCCAGATGTTTTAGCTAACAACTCCCATGAGCTCTAGCCAGCAGTTAATGGGAACTATAGGTCAAAACAGCAGGAGGGCTACAAGTTGCCCACCTGTGCAGGAGAGCAAGATACTCAGTTAGCTCAATTACTTCAACAAGCAAGCCATGTTGGAAAGGATCTCTGCCACTCCAGTTCCTAGTAACTAACAGGGAAGATTAAATTCTTTTGTGATATTGATCAGACAAAATGCAAGAAAACCCTGTCATATGAATTACTGAGATGCCACCCACTGCAGAGCAGTTCCTGACACCTCATTGTGCTAACAGAAAGGTGTTTCTAAGTGGCCTAGTGCAAAGAAAGGAGGTTAGGGGTACATGAAAATGCAAGGAGATGATGACTGAATAATTCAGCCAACTGCTTTCTTGAAAGAGACTCCTGTTTGTGGAATATCTGCATAATAGCTGTAGCTATAGCAGACTTAGGAATGTTTCATCCTCTCCAGAATAGCTCTCACTTCTGCTCTGGAGATCAGTCAAAAGTGTTTACATAATCATAGAATCATAGAATAGCAGAGTTGGAAGGGGCCTACAAGGCCATCGAGTCCAACCCCCTGCTCAATGCAGGAATCCACCCTAAAGCATCCCTGACAGATGGTTGTCCAGCTGCCTCTTGAAGGCCTCTAGTGTGGGAGAGCCCACAACCTTCCTAGGTAACTGATTCCATTGTCATACTGCTCTAACAGTCAGGAAGTTTTTCCTGATGTCCAGCTGGAATCTGGCTTCCTTTAACTTGAGCCCGTTATTCCGTGTCCTGCACTCTGGGAGGATCAAGAAGAGATCCTGGCCCTCCTCTGTGTGACAACCTTTTAAGTATTTGAAGACTGCTATCATGTCTCCCCTCAATCTTCTCTTCTCCAGGCTAAACATGCCCAGTTCTTTCAGTCTCTCTTCATAGGGCTTTGTTTCCAGTCCCCTGATCATCCTGGTTGTCCTCCTCTGAACACGCTCCAGCTTGTCTGCGTCCTTCTTGAATTGTGGAACCCAGAACTGGACACAATACTCTAGATGAGGCCTAACCAGGGCCAAATAGAGATGAACCAGTACCTCACATGATTTGGAAGCTATACTTCTATTAATGCAGCCCAAAATAGCATTTGCCTTTCTTGCAGCCATATTGCACTGTTGGCTCATATTCAGCTTGCTATCTACAACAATTCCAAGATCCTTCTCGTTTGTAGTATTGCTGAGTCAAGTATCCCCCATCTTGTAACTGTGCCTTTGGTTTCTATTTCCTAAATGTAGAACTTGGCATTTATCCCTATTAATTTTCATTCTGTTGTTTTCAGCCCAGCACTCCAGCCTATCAAGATCACTTTGAAGTTTGTTTCTGTCTTCCAGGGTATTAGCTATCCCACCCAATTTTGTGTCATCTGCAAATTTGATAAGTGTTCCCTGCACCTCCTCGTCCAAATCATTAATAAAAATGTTGAAGAGCACTGGGACCAGGACTGAGCCCTGCGTTACCCCACTCGTTACCTCTTCCCAGTTTGAGAAGGTTCCATTGATAAGTACTCTTTGAGTCTGATTCTGTAGCCAACTGTGAATCCACCTAACAGTTGTTCCATCTATCCCACTTTTAGCTAGTTTGTTAATCAGAATGTCATGGGGCACTTTGTCGAAAGCTTTGCTGAAGTCAAGGTATATGACGTCCACAGCATTCCCACAGTCCACAAGGGAGGTTATCCTATCAAAAAATGAGATCAATATAGTCTGACAGGATTTGTTCCTGACAAATCCATGTTGGCTTCTAGTAATCACTGCATTGATTTCAAGGTGTTTACAGATTGACTTCTTTATAATCTGCTCCAGAATTTTCCCAGGGATGGATGTCAGACTGTAGTTCCCAGGTTCCTCCTTTTTGCCCTTTTTGAAGATAGGGATAACGTTAGCCCTCCTCCAGTCGTCCGGCACCTCACCCGTCTTCCATGATTTTGCAAAGATAATAGACAAAGGTTCTGAGAGTTCTTCCGCTAGCTCCTTCATTACTCTAGGATGCAGTTCGTCGGGCCCTGGAGATTTGAACTCATTCAAGGAAATTAGGTGTTCTTTGACCATTTGTTTATCAATCTCAAACTGCAATCCTGCCCCCTCAACTTCTACTTCGCTTTTTCCAGGGGGGTCATAGACCCGCTTTTGGGAGAAGACCGAGGCAAAGTAGGAATTGAGCACTTCAGCCTTTTCTTTGTCATCTGTTATCAATTTGCCATCCTCATTAAGCAGTTGAACCACCATTTCTTTCCTCTGTCTTTTACTACTCACATATCTGAAGAAAGCCTTTTTATTGCTTTTAGCATCCCTCGCTAATCTCAGCTCATTCACAGCTTTAGCCTTCCTGACGCCATTTCGGCACTTCTGTGCCACCTGTCTGTACTCTTCTTTTGTAGCCTGGCCTTCCTTCCACTTCCTATATGTATCCCTTTTTGTTTTCAGTTCATCAATAAGCTTTTTGTGGAGCCACATTGGTTTCTTCTGTTGTCTTCTATCTTTTCTCCTTGTTGGACTTGTTTGTAACTGTGCCTTTAAAATTTCCTTTTTTAAATTCTCCCACCCATCCTGCACTCCTTTTCTCATTAAGCTCACTTGCCACGGGACCTTACTTATCATAGTTCTGAGTTTATTAAAATCAGCTTTCCTAAAATCCAGAGTACGTGTATGGCTATGCTCGACTTTTGTCTCCTTCATAATCAAGAATTCAAGTATGATGTGGTCACTTTCCCCCAGAGTTCCCGTAACTGCCACTTTATCCACTAAGTCATCCCTATTGGTCAATATCAAGTCAAGGATTGCCGATCCTCTAGTTCCTTCCTCCACTTTCTTTAGGAGAAAGTTATCACCCATACATGTCAGGAATTTCTTGGAAGGGCCGCTTTTGGCAGTATTTGTCTCCCAACAGATATCAGATGGGTAATTGAAGTCCCCCATCACTACTACATCACGCTTCCTTGAAACACTGGCAATTTGTTTCTCAAAAGTTTTGTCCTCGTCTACCATGTTAAGGCTGCAATGGAGAGCTTGTGTAGTGGTTGGAGTGCAGGACTGGGACTAGGGAAACCTGGGTTCTAGTCCCTTCTCAGCCATGGAGTTCACTGGGTAATTTTGGGCCAACCACTGCCTCTCAGCCTACCCTATTTCAGAGTTGTGAGGATAAAATGGAAACAATTATGTAAGCCGGCCGCCCTGGGCTCCTTGCAGGAGGAAACAAGTGGGGATATAAATGTGTTGATAATAATAAAATAAATAACGATTGGACTTACTTCTGAGAAGATTGTGCTGTAAGTCTATACTTAGAAGCAATCTATGATATTCAACTCATAAAGCTATAAAGAAACTGGCTCTGCTAAAATGCCTAAGTAGTGGAAGTGCAGAATAAGCCGAGAAGACTGAAAACCTCTGTGACCAACTTTTCTCCATCTTGGGTCCTGATGTTGGGCAGCAACTCCCATCATCCGTGACAATTGGACGTGGTGGCTAGTGGTGATAGAGTATTACGGTACGGAACTGTTACTCTATGGTCTACGTGTAAAACCAAAGAGACAGAAAATAATAGCGGTGTAAATAGAGCTGCTTTCCCCAAACAGGAGGATTTCAGACGTTTCAGACTACAACTTCCAGAATTCCTAGTTCTGCTGGCTGTGGGATACTGGGAGTTGTAGTCTAAACGCATCTAGAGGCCACCGTGTTGGGGAGGGCTGGAGTGAGTCGCCTCGCAAGGCAATGGAGGAGGCTGGTGACTCCTATGCCAGTGGGGCTGTTTAATCCGCTCTGGGTTTGACTCAGAACCAGTCAGAACTCGCAAGGAGCTATCCAATGTGCTGGACCTATTTTAGGGATAGGGTTCAACATTTTGTATAGGATTCAACGCCCACTGGCATAGGAGCCACCAGCCTCCGCTGTCGCAAGGAAGTCCGCTCTCTCTCTCTTTCTCGGATCCTCTATGCTCACTCGTCATACGACAACCGGAAGTTGTTCTTTCCGGGACCGTTGATTGGTCGGCAAGAGCACGTGTCAGGAAGCGCTGCTGCAGCTGCTGACGGGGGGGTTGTGTGGGAAGGGGGAAAACGGGCCCTTTGGCTTTCGGCGTCGCGCTGCTATGGCGGGAGAGCTGGAGCGTTGGGTGTCCGGGCAGCTGCACACCCTGCTGGGGCTAAGCGAGCGCCATGTGGTCGCCTTCATGGTGGGCCTGGCCCATCGCAGCCGCACGCCGGACGACTTGCTCGCCCGCCTGGAAGAGACCGAGACCCTGCGCGTCACCGACCCTTCCGCGCGCGCCTTCGCTCAACAGCTGTGGGAGCGGGTGAGACGGTTTGGTGGTTGAGCGCGCGCGGCCCGCCTTGGGCGAGCGAGGGGGGAGGGGCGGAAGTACTGCGAGAGGCGGGGCCTACGGAGCTTTACTAAGGAAAGTGGGCGGGGAAAGTGCCTGGGGTGGGCTTTTCCTACGTAAATCCCGTGTTTATGTGTGTGAGAATCTGAATGTGTGTCTATGAATAAACCTATTTCTAATTCAGGGATAGACAACCTGGTACTCTCCAGATCTATGGCACTACAACTCCCATAATCGCTGTTGATTGGCCATGCTGGCTGGAACTGATGGGTGCTTGTAGTAGTCCAGTACGTCTGGAGGGTTCCCTGCTCCAGTGCAAGCATGTCTACATTCTTATTCTGGCCTTTAGCTAAGGAGGCTTGCAAAGATAAGAAATAAACATTCCCTGCCTGCAGGTTTATAATCTAAAAAGACAAGACACAAAAGGACATTGGAAGGGAGGGGGGGAAGAAGCAAAATTCAGGCACTATATTCTTAGTTGCAGAGTTGTTGTTATTATTCGTTTATTTATTTCCTTTCTATACTGCCCAGTAGTCAAGGCTGGTTACAACAGTGTACAACAGGTCATGGGCACAGAGGAAGGGCTGCTGTGTGCCCTGCCTGTGATGCCCTCCACAGTGAGAGTTGGTAGCAGGAGGGAGAAGGGCTCTCAGCTAGAGCTGTATCCAGACACGATGGAAGGATGTCTGAGGCAGGGTGGAGAAGTATTAGTATAGATGTGTAAAACTGGAAATCTCACTTTCTGAGCATCCAAAATATTCCATACACTGTTATTTCAGTAATGTTTACAACATCCTTGTAATGGAGGCCAAAATTACTATCCTATATTGTGAATGGGGGGAGGGATTGAGGAGGGGGGGAAATGTGGATTACCAAAGGCCACCTACTTCATTCCTGGAAAAGAACCAGGGTTGTCTCAGTTAGACAGAGAAAAGAACAACCACAGCTGAAGTGGTTTCTTTAGGACAAGGATAGCCAGTTTCTCTATTCTCAGGGCCACTGTTCTCAATGCAGTGGTCCAGGGACTAGAATTGTGCTTTTACACAGAAACTGACCCCTTCACTGGTGCTTCCATGAGGCACCAGATCTTTTAGTTATCCCTACCGTAGACAATTGCCAGGGAATGAAGGGAAGTATGAGGGTTAACATATCTTGATTTAGCTTATGGTGCTTTTGAGTGTTCAAAGCACTTCACATGTGTTACTTTCTAATCCTTACAGTAACCCTGTACGGTTGCTCAGAATTACCATCTGCAGGTGGGAGGGGGGGTTTCAAGGGGAAGAGATTGGGCCTGGCCGAAAGGCCCCATCTAGTGAGATACTTGTGGACATAAAATTTGAACTGGGGAATTCCTAATTCGTGGCTCAGACCTTTAGCCACTACACTGGCACACTACATCTTTCATGTGGGGTTGCAGGGTTGTGTGTACAAGTGGGGTTAATGTGGGGAGCAGATGAGGAATGGGGCAGTTGGAAGGCAAGAAGGCATGAAATGGGTCTCTGAGGAAACACCTTGATGAGTAATTGGGATAGACCAGCCTTCTTCATCTTTGTCCCCTCCAGATGTGTTGGGCGACAACTCCCTGCATGCTGGCTGGGGCATGCTGGAATTTGTAGTCCAGCACATCTAGAGGACACCAGGTTTGAGAAAGCTGGAATAGACACTCAAAGGAACTGGGTTGTGCATCTATGTTTAAGGGTTAAGGTCATCTCTCCTTCCTGGTAGGTTCCACACCAGGCCCCGCGGGAGCGTCCAGCCAGGGCAGCTGAGCAGGAGGCTTTGGCCTTGCAGCAGAAGAACCGCTCATACACCCTGCTGGAGGACAGTGATGATGAAACAGCCGGCGAGACAACAGCAGCCCGGAGCTCCAAGCGTCAACGCCCCACACGAGGTGCTGAGGGCAAGCAGCGGAAGCGGCATAAACACCTGAGGCAGCGCAAAGAAGAGGAGGAGGACAAAGACTCCGACGAGAAAGGCAGCGGAGATGATGGGGAGCGGTGAGTGCCAGTCACTTGCAGAGACTGGAGTTGGGCTAGAAAGCAAGGGAAGCAACGTTGCCCACTGTTGTCATTCTTGGCATAGGAAACCGGCAGCATCGTCTACAAAAGAGGAGGATTCTGAGGACGAGTGGGACCGGAGCGAGCGAGAGCGACTGCAGGACCTGGAGGAACGTGATGCTTTTGCTGAGCGGGTCAAGCGCAAGGACAAGGATAAGACCCGCAACATCCTGGAGCGTTCAGACAAGAAGGTGGGGGGCTCAGTCTGTGGATGCTACTTCCATGATGGGAGCCCCTCCTGGTTTCTCTCCCTAGTTTGTGCTCCTCACTGTCTGCCCTGAGTTTCTCACATTGTGCATCTGTTCCATCACTGCTGGGAATGCTTTATCTAGGGCCTCAAAATTTGTTTAAAAATGTGATGCTGTAACGAGTGTATATAAGGTGGGTGGGTATATAGCATGATTCCACTTGGGCATTTTTTTAAAAAAGCAGAATGTTGCATCGGCTACAGAATGCCGCTTTCTATGAGTCATAGCTTTCCTTTCAAGCCCTTGTGGCTGCAAAGATATACTTGATAGAGTGTGGGCCTTTTCTGATAAAATCTCAGAATTCAAAGAAATTCCTGACTACGATCTCCATGATCAGGAGTAGGGCATCAGCGCCTGGTATATCTCCTTTACCCGAATAGCAGGCGCAGAATAAATTATTCAAAACAGTGTACCTTGGAAAATAAATGCTGCACACTAAGGGAAGTCATTCAAAGTTGCTCAGTTTTGATCATTTGTAGAAGAAGTTGTAAGCTCTCTGTACAAATTATCCCAACCCAGAAAGTTGGATCCTTATTTATTTTGCAGCACAGAATAGCCCTTATTCAACCCTTTGCAAAGTTGACTTTTGATACTGGCCTGCAGGAATGTAATTCTTTTCCAGCCCTTCTTTAAGCATTTTTCTCTCTTGATTCTATGCAAGGCTTTCTTTCCCAATACTAAATGTGTCCTGACCAACTCCTTTTTATTCACCTTCACTTTTCAAACCTCTGTCTTGGGTTCTCCAAGAGTCTTATATTTTGCCCCCTGCTCTGCTTTTTATTGTTGGCATTTTCTTACCTGTTTGTATATCTCATTCTATGTGGATTTTACTACTATTGGGAGCTTTCATGATGATCAGCATCAAGTCCTAGATTAATTGTGAAATGGCAGTAAAGTCCCTTTGATTGGCTTCCTTGACCGCATGTCTAGGGCTGGTTAGTCTGCAGTCTTGAAGATATTGCACCCATGTGTGATGATAACAACCCTGACAACTGTCTGCTTTGGTCTGAGCTATATGTTTGTGTATTTTTTTTTTTCTGGTCCTGCTGAGCTTAGGCTTATGAAGAAGCTCAGAAGCGTCTGAAGATGGCAGAAGAGGACAAGAAAGTCATGGTAAGAACTTTTATTTCCCTTTTCGCACGATGTACTTTTTGGTTCATGAAATAGCTGTAGGCATTCTAAACAGTTGTCTTTCTCTTCTTTGTTCCCTTGGCTCAGACTAATGCAGTGATTTTTTTTGCCCTTGTTCATTGAACACATTGGGCCTGTTCAGAAAACATGCTAAGCCATGGTTAGGCCACTAACCCTTTTGTAGTAAATAATTAGTGAGTGCGTTTAAACCGTGATTATGAAGGCACCATGTTTAGGAATGTTTCACATGACAGACTAAGTCATGGATCACAACATACTAAGTCATAATGTTTAGTTCAAAATGTTTTACCACCATGGTTTAGTGTGTCATCTGAACAGGGTCCGTGTAGTGTATGTACTGGGGCATATGGTGTATCCACTTAGAATATTGAATAGAGCTTTTCAGAAAAGAGCTTTTCAGAAAGGTATACACAACTAACCTCTTGCAACCATTTTTTTATTATTTGCACATATCTATTTTTACAGGGCAGCTTGACCGGCTGCGTCAATTACTAACCCTGAAGGAAACATTATTTCTTCATTAGAGTCTTATTTAAAAATCTTCCTAATCAACAAAAAAAACCACACAACTCAGACTAGGAATCAGGAAGAATCTTGCAAAGACCATGCTGTTTTGACTTACCAGCCTGACCCCTTATTTTCCCATTCTGCGTGGCAGATTCCAGAGCTGCGTAAGAAGTCCCGCCGGGATTATTTGGCCAAACGGGAAAAGGACAAGATTGAAGACTTGGAGGCAGAGATCGCAGATGAGGAGTACCTTTTCTCTGAGATGGAGCTGACAGCCATCGAGCGGCAGGAGTTGGAATATAAACGCAAAGTGCGTGACTTGGCAAAGCAGTACAAGCAGGCCGGAGAGCAGGAGAAGATGGAGAAAAGCAATCGATACTATATGCCTGAGGAGAGTCGCAACAAGGTAATGATTGTGTGCATGCCCAAATCAGGGACTTTGTCCCTGTGGCGTTACCAGCCTCTGTGACGTCTACTTACACCTCCTTCACTGCCACAACCTTATTCTTTATCGTCTAAAAAGTATGAGGGAACAGTAAACCTTCTTTTAATTACTTATTTGTGTGAGAGTGTGCGTGTGTATTGTCTAACTGAAGTAACACATATGACTGAGCAGACGTGGTTGATATAACAAAATAAGAATGAAGTTTATTCATAAGTAAAAGATTTTAAGCACTTTAAGTTTGTTCTAAATTGTACACATAAATCTACCTCCTTCAACGCCCCAGGGGGAGTACTAACCACCTCCAAATCCTATAACCCCACTTACTTTCCTAATCCTATCCTGATACAAGCCTCTACTAAACCCAACTCACTCCAACCCTCACTAACTCTCTAATAAGCTAACTGTCAAACTGTCACTTCACCGCCCCGTTCTTTCTCTTTTTCTCTCTCTCTCTCTCTTTCAAATCAACTGCCCAGAGAGCTTCGGCTATGGGGCAGTATATAAATGTAATTAATAATTAATAATAATAATAACCAACCAATCAGACAACACCTTTCAAGCTGCTCACCATTCTGACTCCCCCCTCCCACTTATTTACCATTTCCTGAAAATAAAAGAATTGGCCACAGCAAATCTAACCCTCAACCAAACACTTAACTATACACATATAAGCAATAACATATAATACCATTTTGTCACAGTCCCCTTTTACAAATCACTGAAAAATGAAATTAAGTGATAGATTGCATGTATAATGGCTTTGGGTCAGCCCACATGTTCTCCAGTTAGAAGCAGGAGTGTTGAACCTTGTTCAGCCTAAGGGCTGGATTCTGTTTTGGAGAAGCTCTCAGAGCACCTTCCAGTGGAAGGCGGGGCCAAAGACAAAGGGGTGGGCCCCAAATACCAGCATATTTTATCTCATGCTCTTTTTGCCGGTAACTGAGCCCTGGGAGAGGCACTTCAACCTTTTAGAATGGGGGGGGGGGGACTGCAAAAGCCAGAAAAGCACCCAATGATTGGTGGCTGGGTGGGGAAGGGGGCGTGGCCATCTGGGGAATCCCGGAGGGCCAGCTTTGGTTCAATTCTCCAGGTTTCTTGCTTATTTGAGGCAACTTATGTACACTTAGGAGTGCAGCCCATTAAACGTGGTGAGGCATGCTTCTGAAGAAAACACTCACCAAATGGGGATATAAAGGTTATCCTGAGTTGCAGGATGCACCATGGACGCTGCCAAACGTGACCACTTCCTGTCTGTTTTTGCCCCGCAGAAGATTCCTGATCGCTATGAGGAGCCTCAGACAGAGGACCACTTGGCCCCACGGGATGAGCAGCGGCGTTGGGAGGAAGACCACATTGGGGCCGCTGCCCTCCATTTTGGTGCCCGGGATGCCGGTCAGCACCATCCTCACAAAGACTATGAGTACGTGCTTGAGGAGGACGAGATGATCCAGTTTGTGAATGCCGTGCAGATGCGGGGCACAGCCCAGAACAAGGTAAGAAAGGAGAGTGCAGGTCAGGGAACAGAGCCTATGGCTTCCTGAGGACACTGATCTGGTCCAGTTTGATCAGTGACCATGGCAGGGACTCCTAGTGGAATGGGGGCTTTGCCACTTGATAATGTTTAGACGAAGCTCCATTTATATCCTCTCCAGCAAATAAGGGTAAAGGAAGCTCACTCAGCTCGTAAGGATGCAGGCAAGAAGTCGCCAACGTCTCAGTGACAGGAGGCAGGGTTGTGTGGGTTATTATGCCCCATCAAGGGAAAGCCTAGCGGAGGGATGGAGGATTGGATTTTGATGGTTCCATACAAGGGCAGCACCAGCCAAGAGTTGTACAGTTCACAGCATGAGGCATGAATGTCTAGGGTTTGGGAGGAGAACAGGAAGATGGAGCAGAGATTTTAACAGCATGCCAGCCTTAATTTCTATTTATTTTACACACCTTCTTCCCTCATACCTTTGACTTCTAAGACATGATGGGCAGCAACATTGGTTTATTCATTGTCTTCCCCCTGCTCCTTTCACCTATAATGGGGTCCAGTTTTCTATAGAAAAAGAGGCACAGGGGTGAAGGGTGCGGAACCTTTCCTTCACACACACATCCTTACCGCCCTGTGCTCTGTTACTGCATGCCCTTTTCTCTCTGCCTGGCTCACTTCCAGCATTAGAGCCTGACCCAAGAGAATGAAGTCATGGGTTCTATCCCGTGTTAGTCTAACTGAAGTCCCGTTCATTTCAGTGGATCTCCTCTAAGTAGAACTAACAACCCAATGGAACACTGGGGGAGTAAGTTGGGGAGAGGGTTTAGCTCTCTTCACACACATGCTCCTTTTCCTGAAGAAAATCAGAGCCCTGCAACCTTGTTTTATATGTGAACAAGGAAGACATACGGACAGCAAATCTAGCTGTTCCCATCATACCTGTGTTTTAGCACTTTGCCCCAACGTATTTAGATGCAAGCCCTCGCTTCTTTGAACAGGCATTCTATGTCTGATACGCCCATGTGTTTTATTGAACTGTGCTTTTAGAACATTACATTAGGTTAGTATTCCCTGCCGTGAACCTGCACGGCCGTATTCTTTTCGCGTACTGTGTGCTGCTAAACACAGACGAACAACTAAATTGCCTTACGTTGAGCTAGATGCCTTCCGTATGCTGGCTGGGGGAATGCTGGGAGTTGTAGCACCACACATCTGGAGACCTTGGTTGGGGAAGGCCGAGTCAGGCTCTAGATCCAGCTCACCCACCAGTGTTATCTCTGTGATGAGCAACAGCTTTTTGAAGTCTCAAGCAGAGGTCTTTCCCAGGCGTTTATCTGGAGGGTACCAGAAACTGAACCTGGGAGCTCCTACATGTAAAGCGTGGTGCTCTACCACCGAGCTAGTGTGCCTCCCCAATTCTGCTTCTGGAACAGTGTTTTCCTGGTGTTTGTTTAATTTATTTATTTATTTATTTATTTATTTATTACACTTATATACCGCTCCCATAGCCAGGGCTCTCTGGGCGGTTTACAGAAATTCTAAAACTGAGGTAAAAACAAGTATACAAAATTTAAAACTCTAAAACACAGTACATAAATAAAGCATTAAAAACTGATTGAAAAACTAAACATGTGGGTAATTAGGATGTGCCGCCATATGCCTGGGCAAAGAGGAAAGTCTTAACCTGGTGCCGGAAAGATAGCAGCGTTGGTGAGAGGGAGATCATTCCACAGTCTGGGGGCCACCACTGAAAAGGCCCTATCCCTCGTTGCCACACTCCAAGCCTCTCTCGAAGTAGGCACCCGGAGGAGAACCTTAGATGTTGAACGTAGTGATCGGGTATATTCACGTCGGGAGAGTGAAGTGTCGTGTTCTGGGGATCCTGCTCTGGGGCAGCTCACCTTTGACCGCCCCTCTGTTTCCTTTAGTCCCAGGAGGAGAAGCCAGAGCTATCGGAGGCAGAGCGCAAGAAGCTTTCCATCCAGGAGGTGCGCCGCAGCCTGCCCATCTTCCCCTACTGCGCAGACCTGCTCGCCGCCATTGCCGAACACCAGATGCTCATCATCGAAGGGGAGACCGGCTCTGGCAAGACCACGCAGATCCCGCAGTACTTGTTCGAAGAGGTAACTTGGCTGGGAAGGACAGAACGATGGTGGGGGCGGACGGTGCATCCTCGGCACTCCCTGCGAAGACCATGCGTCATGGGCGTGCTCTGCTGGGAGCATCGATGTTCTTCCTCCACAATCATTGACCTCTATGTAATGCTGGGGTGGGGTCTGCAGCTGGGCTCTTGTTCCTTCAAGTCCACTGAGGTTTTCTGGTTGGCCCCTTGAGCCTCTTCCTCCTGATGCCTTTCTCTGCCGGCTGCACAGAACCTTGATTCCCCTCTTGCAGCTGCTTAAGATGCTGTCATTTCCCCCTCTCTTGGGTCTCAGATCTGGACCCAGGTGTCTCACCTTCCATAGTTTAACCTGAGTAAAGGGCTTCTCAAGATTTCAATTCCTGAACCGGTTAAGCGAGTGTGTGTTAACTCCATGTCTCTTTCCCTAGCAGTAACAGCATTACGGTGCCTGGACCAGCACTCTTATGCATAAGAGCATAAGAGTACCCATGAGTACTGAGGGCTGGAATCATGGAGTTTTTCTCTCTTCCCAACAGGGCTACACTCAAAAAGGAATGAAGATCGGCTGCACCCAGCCCAGGCGAGTGGCGGCTATGAGTGTTGCTGCCCGTGTATCCCAGGAAATGGGTGTCAAGCTTGGAAATGAAGTATGTGCTTTGGGGAGGGGAGGGGAAGGCAATTTCATGTCCCATTCCCAGTCCTCTCAGCCAGCCACTCGTCCTTAAACTAATTTCACAATGTCTAGTAATCCTTCCAGCAGCAAAGTGCCCTGTTTGAGTCAAAGGTGTTTTTGTTGGCATGAGAAAGTTCACGTTGGAATAGCTGGGAAGAACTGAGAAGAGGTCTTAGCCCAGCTAGGAGGCAGCCACGTTTTGTGGCTTCTCTTGGTCTGTCCGTCTTTGCTCTGATGGCTGGCTGTCCAACCATTTTCGGGTTAGATGCAGTGTCCGCTCATCCCTTTCTCATGAGGATCTATGCCTAGCAAGGATGCAGAACCTCTTGCAGCCCGAGGGCTGAATTCCATTTCAGAGAAGCTCCCGGGGGTGGGGGTGCATTTCAGTGGTCAGTCAGGCTGTTAAGGACCGGGGCCAAAAAACCAGCACATTTTAGCTTAAAGGTCTTAATGCCAGTAACAAAGTTTTAGGAGAGGCTTTTCATCCTGTGAGAATGGGGTGGAGGGAATTCAGCCAAGAAACCATTAAACTATTGTTGTTTGGGACAATCTGGGGAACTCCTGAGGGCCAGATTGGAACCCTGTACCTGAGGTTCCCTACCCCCAATGTACACTTTCCTATCAGTTTCCAGTTACCTAGGGAGGTTGTGGGCTCTCCCACACTAGAGGCCTTCAAGAGGCAGCTGAACAACCATCTGCCAGGTATGCTTTAGGGTGGATTCCTGCATTGAGCAGGGGGTTGGACTCGACGGCCTTGTAGGCCCCTTCCAACTCTATTCTATGATTCTGTGATCATTTCCAGAAGGAACTGGAGCATGCTGCAGGGGCTCTTCTTTTCTCTGTGTCCCTCCTTGGCTTGAGCTAAATAGGCTTCCCAGCCAGATAATGCTCTGCATATAATAAGGATGGTTTTGTGGCAACCTGCATCTGAAATCCGCCCTTCCCCACAGGTGGGCTATAGCATCCGTTTTGAGGATTGCACCTCTGAGCGGACCGTTCTGAAGTACATGACGGACGGCATGCTGCTGAGAGAATTCCTCACTGAACCTGACTTGAACAGCTACAGGTGAGCCACAACACTGGACCTCTCCACTAGATCAACAGGGGACTCTTTCAGTAGTTGAGTTAGCTTGGATAGCATGCTCGAGGAAAGGGATTTTGCTATTGCACCTCCTGTAGAATTATAGAAAGGCGGACTAAATAATTCAAAGCACTTGCTTCACAAAACACGGCATGTAACTTGTAAACCTAAGAATCTCAAATTTATGTATAAGCAAAAACATAAGAGCAGTTTCCTAGACTTCATGTTTGTGGACCTCATGTTTCTGCTAGAACAAGAGGACCAACTGAGTAGACCTTTTCAAGGGGTTATTGGGTGAGAAGCCATCACTCAGTTTAGCACCCCGTCCAGCCACTCTGATATTCGGCTCCCATTCATGTGGGTTCTGCCTTCTTATCCAGCCTTAGTTGTAAAAGTAAATTTTCCTGAATTCCACAGAAAAGGGGAAAAAAAATCTCAATCACGCCATCAGAATTAAACCTGTATTTTGTAGTTAGTGGTGATAGAAAGTTAGTGCTGCCTACAGATGCTGTCTTTATGTTAAAGCTTACCAGAACAGGAGGCAAACCAGTCTTGACGATTTTGAACAAGACACAGAGCCAGAATAAGCTGCCCTGATGAGTATGGGCAGAATCATAAAATGCTCATTTGTTCCAGGGACTTAGTTTTGATGCCACTGTAAAGAGGGCATGCTAGAACAGGGAATGGCATACGTTGGGAGCAAAGTCCCTGTCATTCCAGGAATTGGCTATGCTTTTGCTGTGGCGTGGTGCCACAGTGTATTTCCATGGACAGGACACTTGCTACGTATTTGGGAGAGCTAGATTTAAGGCCCGCCTCTGTTGCAGGCTGATTGTATGACCTTAGGCAAATCATTGCCTTTGTGCTTCAATAAAATGGGTGCAGCACTGGCCTGCCTCAGGACAAATCCACTTGCAAATTAGTAGGAATTGCTTTATAAATGCTAACAAGCAGCACAGCGGCACAACCTCCCTGCTTTTCTTCCTAGTGTCATCATCATTGACGAAGCTCATGAGCGCACGCTGCACACAGACATCCTCTTTGGCCTCATCAAGGACATTGCTCGCTTCCGGCCTGAGCTGAAAGTGCTGATCGCCAGTGCCACCCTGGACACGGAGCGCTTCTCCACCTTCTTTGACGATGCTCCCATCTTTCGCATTCCTGGGCGACGGTTTCCTGTTGACATCTACTACACCAAGGTCAGCCGGCAGGGAGGGCTACGGTGTGGATGGGTCTGAGAATCACTTGGGAAACAGCCACATAGGATGTGCGAGTCCAGCCTGGGAGGACCAGTGCGCATAAGAATAGTTCACCATAAGAGCTAGGAATACAGCATTTATTTATTTTAAAAAGGAAGTTTCCTGGAATGCAAGTTTCTACATCCAGATTTGAATCGTGTGCTTACATGACGGAGCTGTGGATTACATGTAGTCCTAGATTTTTGTCCTGTAGACAGTGACTTGGTTCACACAAATTGACAAACCAGAGTATGGGTTGAATGTGAGTTCTCGAACCATAGATTGTTGTTGAATTGTGGGGTTGTTGTGTTATGTGAATCCATCCATGCAGCAATCCATGGTTTGTTAACCATGATGAACCCACAAAGAGAACCCACAGTTTATTGTTGGGTTGTGAACTGTGGGTTGTTCATGAATAAAAACCATGGTTTGTTAGCATGGCTGGGGTCACATAACCCAACAACACCACAGTTCAACAACAACCCATGATTCAAAGACAAGCCACATTCAACCCATACTCAGCTGTATTCTGGCTTGTCGTGTTGTATGAATCCAGCGTTAGGCTAATTTCTTTCTTTACAGCATTCACTACCCTGACAGTCTCAGTTTCTTCCCATATAAGTGTTTATTCTTTTCCTAGATTTACTGTCAGATCTAAGCCATAGAGACTTTTGAGGCCCCTATTAAACTAATGGCAGAGGGGAAATTGCATAGCTGGAGTTGATGGCTGCCATAACCTGAGATGCAGGGCTAAAGAGGTTCAGTACCGGGTGGTCGTTTGGTGGTGGTGCAACCGATTGCCACCTGCCTGTGCTAGAGCTCCAAGCAGTTCGGACATCTTGAGGTCCTGTAGGGAAGGATTTTAGAATGTTCTTGTTCCGTAAGAGACGTCCTTAGTTTTGCAAAAACCTAGACGAAACTTGCACCCATACCTCCTTCAGCTGTTAGCAGGTTTTGCTGCCCCCAAGCTGAAGTGATCGGTTATGCTTTTATGTGGCTTCAGTTTATCGAGCAGGTTGCCCAAAGCAGCCCATTTCTCCGAACATATTGCTTTAGTTTTCTGTTTTTCACCAGTGTATTTATGACTTTTTAAAATGTATATGGTCCACATCACCCTGAGGTGCATTTCCCTGTGCCATGGCTATTTGCTCTAATTATTGTCATTGGCCTGGTTCAGACAACACGCTAAACCATGCTGTTTAACCACAAAATGTTTAAGGGAATGCATTAATGCATTCCATTAACTATTTTGTGGTTAAGCAGCATGGTTTAGCGTGTTGTCTGAATCAGGCCAATATCATCGTTCTCAACATCATCATTGTTGTTGGTATTATTTTTATTTACACCAATATTAATAATAGGGATTTGCAACAAAATGTTGCAGCGTGGAGCACACCTGTTCAGTGTTCTGTTCGTTGGCCATGCCCTCCTCTAAAATACTCCACTCCATGCCAAGTCAGTCAGCATTTTGTGGCCCCTGAGAACTTCAACCTTCATGGGGCTGTTTGGGGACTCTTTCCCGCCCTAGGATAGTTTTCACTAGATTTTTTGTTCTTCTGCAAGTCTTGGCGCTCTTGTGTATGAGTGGTGCTTTTTTGGCTATGGAAGCATCAAAACTCATGTGTGAACATCAGAAATAGAGGAGAGTATGATCAGACAGACGCACACACACTCATATACACACAGCAATACTACCATTGAAAACTAGTATTGCATTTCCTCCAGTTACAACTTGGTTTTGCCATGTGGCTGGGGGTCATTTTATAACAACCTGTTACAGGGAAATGTCACCTCATGGCAGTTGTTTTCCCTGTAAACGATGGTACAAATTCATCCATGGTGTGTCTTGCCTGTGAAAGCTGTTGTTCCTCTGTCCATCCTAGAATCTTGGGATTTGGTACCGCTGTGTTTAGCAGGAGCTGAAGTTTGCTGCTGTTTGGGGTGGTAGAAACAGTCTCTAGTGCAGTGGTTCTCAACCTTCCTAATGCCGCGACCCTTTAATACAGTTCCTCATGTTGTGGTGACCCCCAACCATAAAATTATTTTCGTTGCTACTTCGTAAGTGCAATTTTGCAACTGTTATGTAGCAAAATTATGTAGCTCGGTTCCTAAGACCATCGGAAATACGTGTTTTCCGATGGTCTTAGGCGACCCCTGTGAAAGGGTCATTCAATCCCCAAAGGGGTCGCAACCCACAGGTTGAGAACCGCTGCACTAGTGGATGTGAAAGTTCCAGCAGGGAAATGAGTAGTGGGCTTGAAAAAGAAATTGTCAAGAGCATTATAAGAGACAGTGTTTTGTGGTGTGGGAGGGGTAACAAGACGTCTTAGTGTCAGAGTAAACAATAGGCAGAGCCAGGACAACAGAAGTAATGGTAAGTCTCCCAAAAATGATCTGATGCAGAGCTGTTGTCTGGAGCTGCCCCTTCCCATCCAGCATGTAACTCCTTTGCTGAGGGAACTGCACTGGCTGCCTGTTCGCTACCGGGCCAGTTTAAGGTCCTTGTGTACAAAGCCTTAAACATCTTGGGACCAGGATGCCTGAGAGAGCGCCTTGTCCCCTATCAACCTGCCCAGTCACTGAGGTCATCTGAGTGCATGCTCCTGGTGGTTCCACATAGAACCATCCTCCGATTGGTGTCCACCTAGGGAAGAGCCTTCAGCGTGGTAGCCCCACTGCTATGGAATTCCCTGCCTCTGCAGGTCATGCAGGCACCAACGTTGTGTTCTTTCCGACGTCTCCTATTATTATTATTATTATTATTTATTTATATAGTACCATCAATGTACATGGTGCTGTACAGATAACACAGTAAATAGCAAGACCCTGCCGCATAGGCTTACAATCTAATAAGTTGTAGTAAACAATAAAGAGGGAAGGAGAATGCAAACAGGTACAGGGAAGTGTAAACAGGCACCGGGTAGGGTGAAGCTAACAGTATAGAGTCAGAACAAACTCAATATTTGAAGGCTATAGGGAAAAGAAAAGTTTTTAGCTGAGTTTTAAAAGCAGTGATTGAGTTTGCAGTTCTCAAATGTTCTGGAGGAGCGTTCCAGGCGTAAGGGGCAGCAGAAGAAAAAGGACGGAGCCGAGCAAGGGAAGTGGAGGCCCTTGGGCAGGCGAGAAGCATGGCATCAGAGGAGCGGAGAGCACGAGCGGGGCGATAGTGTGAGATGAGAGAGGAGAGATAGGAAGGAGCTAGACCGTGAAGAGCTTTGAAGGTCAGCAGGAGAAGTTTATATTGGATTCTGAAACGTCGTCCCCCCAGGAAGCCTTCCCTTAATGACCAGCCATGGTTCACTTTTATTTTGCTTTTTTTAAAAAAACTATTTTAATATGTTTTTATTCTGTTTTTATTTTATTTTATCTTGTACACCGCTCCGAAATTTTGAATGGGGAGCAGTACATAAATATTGTAAATAAAGAAAGAAATCGGAAAAGTAGCCTATGGAGGAGGCACTGGATGTGTAATCTGTAACAGGGATGCTGAATGAGTGAATGCCCTGGGCTGATGCTCTTGGGAGGCAGAGATGGGCTTTGCTTGAGGAGAGTCTGGATGTTGTCTGTTTGACCCTTGCCTTTTAGGCACCAGAAGCTGATTACCTGGAGGCCTGCGTGGTATCAGTGCTGCAGATCCATGTTACCCAGCCCCGAGGGGATATCCTTGTATTCCTCACTGGCCAGGTAGGCTATCCTGTATTTCCCCACCCTGCTTTGGCTTATTTTTTGCACATGCAGCAGTGCCTAGCTCCCACTTTTTTTGGCAGGAAGAAATTGAAGCGTGCTGCGAGATGTTGCAGGATCGGTGCCGGCGCCTGGGCTCCAAAATTGCTGAACTCCTGGTCCTCCCCATCTATGCTAACCTGCCGTCTGACATGCAGGCCAAGATCTTTGAACCAACCCCACCAGGGGCCAGGAAGGTAGGGACTACGTTCATGCAGCCCAGAAAGAAAGGGGGCGTGAAGCTCTGGCTGTTTGGGGCGGGGGCTTGTATGTCTGCTGGGAACATTTGGCGGAGGAAGAAAGTGTGGCTCTAGCGGTGATTTCTGGAATGAGCTTTGCGCTTGGGAGGGATGTGTCTTGAGGCGCTGACAGTTCAATGTTCTGGGAACGTTCCTTCCAAGGGAGTTGTGTGAGGGCTTTGGCTTCTCAGGTTGGTGGTTGTAAGAGGGGGAGCACTTATATGAAGCCATCTAATGCTGAGTCAGACCGTTTCAAATGCTGAGTCAGATCATTTCAAATACTTGAAAGGTTGTCACACAGAGGAGGGCCAGGATCTCTTCTCGATCCTCCCAGAGTGCAGGACACGGAATAACGGGCTCAAGTTAAAGGAAGCCAGATTCCAGCTGGACATCAGGAAAAACTTCCTGACTGTTAGAGCAGTACGACAATGGAATCAGTTACCTAGGGAGGTTGTGGGCTCTCCCACACGAGAGGCCTTCAAGAGGCCGCTGGACAACCATCTGTCAGGGATGCTTTAGGGTGGATTCCTGCATTGAGCAGGGGGTTGGGCTCGATGGCCATGTAGGCCCCTTCCAACTCTGCTATTCTATGATTCTATGATCCATCTAGCACAGCACTGTCTACTCCTGGGGTGCAGAAGCTCTGGCCCATGGGGGCTCCACATCCGGCCTGTGGAAGCTTGTGCCCCCTCCATGAGCCTCGGCCCTGTCTTCCTTTGACTGCCAAGATTTGGGGCAGAGGCCTTTCCCAGCCCTGTTACCCGAGATTCGTTTTAGCTGCACAAGCCGGATTTTTGGCAGGCACCATCTTCATCGAAGCGTGTGCTCTATCCATGTGCCGTGGCCCTTCCCCTCATGTGGTGTGGTTTAGGCTCTGACCCCCCACCTGATTGCTAATGCCTGCCTCTTCCCTCCTCCAGGTTGTAGTGGCCACAAACATTGCAGAGACATCTCTGACAATAGACGGCATCATTTACGTCATTGATCCCGGCTTTTGCAAGCAGAAGAGCTACAACGCCCGCACAGGCATGGAGTCGCTCATTGTCACACCCTGCTCTCGGGTACCCACCTTCAGTACTTCCCTCCACCCTTCTCACCCAGCCGGATCATATTTGCCCCCAGCGTTCAGGTGCCAAACCTAGCCGCCTCCTGCTTTACTTGCAGTTCTCATTTAATCCGGTTGCCTCTGCTTTTGCAGGAAGCATTCTGTTGGGCTGAGCATGAGGTCTAGCCTGCTAGCCCTAAAATACCAAGGGGTGGGGTGTTAGCTGTACAGACATGCTGTGCAACATCAGTTAGGGATTTATGAACCACGATTCTATTGAGCTTTCAAGGTTGTAATCTGGTTTGTGTAACTCAAGGCCTGCGCAACGCATGGCAATGTCTGTGGAGCCACAAACAGTGAAGCATCAGCCATCAGAACATGCAGGGACCCTGTGGCAAGTGGCTGGGAACTGGGCATAGGGCACAGTGTAGCTCAAAGGATAGCTGGGAAAAGATTGTTGCTAATGGATGGATATCAAACTAAAATATAATTCTGATGGCGACTCCCCTGGTCAAGCTATTAAGACCATTTTAATAAAAGTGATTGCACACACTGAATACTGGGAAACATTCCTGAAGATCTGTGTTTCTGGGGTGTCGTTTCCTTTTAAAGACAAGTTTCTAGTTCTCATGGATTTGAGATACTCCTTTAAAGAAAAAACTTCTGGGCAATTACCACAGTCATAAGGACTACACATTACTCTTTCTCTAAATTAAACCAAGTGGTTTACATGCCATGTTAAACTTGTCCTTGTAATCAAAACAACATTCCTCCTTGGAATCTGATGGGATCAAATCCCTCATTGTCATCTCTTCAGACATGCACACTTCATAATGCCCTTCTCTCCTTCCTTTAGGCTTCTGCCAACCAGCGAGCAGGGAGGGCGGGCCGTGTGGCCGCAGGGAAGTGTTTCCGTCTCTACACTGCCTGGGCCTACAAGAACGAGATGGAAGAGACCACGGTGCCAGAGATCCAAAGGACCAACCTGGGCAACGTGGTGCTGCTTCTCAAAAGCTTGGGTGTGCAGATAAGCAAACCAGGACGGGAATGAAGTATGGGAGTGGCCACGCTGGATCCCACAAGGCCTGATTCGGGCTTCCCCGGATGGAAGCAGGAGCATTTTCTCGGTTTTTAATCTCTTCCAGCAGGCCTATCCAGTGGAATATTAGGATGCTTTTATGATGTTTTTAATCGTGTATACTATGTTTTTAATCAGTATTTTATGCTTGCTGTTGTTCCCCGCCTCGATCCAATCGGAGAGGCGGGTAAGAAATAAATTGTTGTTGTTGTCGTCATTGTTTTACAAAAAGGATTGGAGAAGATGCACTCTCTGGTGGTGGAAATACTCTACAGTCTTGAGGCTCTGTAGAGAGGCGTTAAACTGATCGCCTGCGTTTCCTTTGTCTCTCCCTTTAGGCATCAATGATCTGATACACTTTGACTTCATGGACCCACCGCCTCACGAGACTCTGGTTTTGGCATTGGAGCAACTCTATGCACTGGGGGCTCTCAACCATCTTGGTGAGCTCACCAAGGTACGGTTTCTTAGTTCCAAGGCTACTTTTTCAGACTGGTTTCTCCACCTGGCCTCCACCCTCCTTCAGTGGGAATTCCCCTGGGAGAAGGATGGGTCTTCAAGTCTTCCAATTATTTCCTGGCTCCATGGGCCCAGAAGACTTCTGTAGCATTTGTCATTTATAATGTAGAATTTATTTATATAGCACCATGTACATTGATGGTGCTATATAAATAAATAATAATAATAATAATAATAGAAGAGGATGTGCTATTTCCCCACCTCCAAAATGATTGGCTTCATGAAACTCCTTTAAGAGAGCTCTTCGGAAACGGAGAGTGTTGGACTTTGACCAGGGAGGCCTGTATTCAGATCACTGCTAAACCACAAGGTTAGCTGGGTGATTCTGGGGCCCTCATCAATTCTCTGCCTAGCCTGTCCCATGTCATTAATTGCGAGGGTAAAAGAAGTGAGCGTGCTTCCCTGAGCTCCCTGGAGGTGTGTCTGCAAGGGGTTCAAATGGATTTATTGTATATCCTCCTTTCTGAAACCAACCAAGGCAGTTCAAAAGAATTTCGAAACATAAAAACCATAGTCAAATAAAAGCCTAGTAAGATGTTAAAAACAACCTTAAAAGGCTATAATAACCATAGCAATGTTAAAAACCCAAGTTTAAAAAATATACTTTAAGCCCTTCCTGAATAGAGAGAGTGGGGAGAAGCCGTAACTCCACAGAGGGAGCGCTTTCCAGGGTTTGGGAGCAACACGGGTAAAGCCCTTTCCTGTGTGCCAATGCAAGCGCGTCTTAGAACGGGCCTCTCCTGCTGATCTTAGGCTGAGTAGATTCGTCCTGACCTAAGTGACCCCTTAGATAGCCAGGCCCTGAGCCGTTTAGGGCTTTAAACCAGCACCTTGAATTGAGCCTCGTAAACAACTGGCAACCTGTGCAGATCTTTCAGAAGGGATGTGATTACGATACCATGCACCGGTTAGCAGCCTGTAATAAATGATGGGAAATATTTTGCCCAGGCACCCTTCTCCCATGTGTTTGACAAGACTCAAAGGCAAGGCATGCTGGGGCAGAGGGTGAAATCACTCCCAAGAACAGGCTCCTCGTGGATGTGTTACATTGTGTTGGGCACTTGAAAGATTTAGCTATTCCCATGTCGGTCACCAGTCATTTTTTTTATTATTTGGGTGATAGCCCACTCACCTTTTCTGTGTTTAAAATCATGAACACACACACCCCCAATTAGGACAATTCAACTGAAAAGGATGTGTTTCCTGGGGGTGGGCTGGTTGAGCTGTTCTGCTCGGGAGGGGTTGGCTTGGCCTACCCAACTGTCAGTACAAGAGATCCTCACCTCCAGGTGAGGACCACGTGTCTGGTTGCAGTATTGTGTGGCTCAAGCCAGCTTTCGTGCCCTTTGGTCAAGTTTGCCCATTCTGTGTCCTGTATTTAGCTGGGCCGGAAGATGGCAGAGCTGCCTGTGGATCCCATGCTGTCCAAGATGATCCTGGCTTCAGAACAGTAAGTCCTTCACTTCCTCCTGGTCTCTTCCAAGCCAATTAATTATGCGCTTAGCCTTGCTCACGGCCGTTCAGTAAATCACGAGCGAAGCTTGTGACCTCCATACCTCTCCTAGTGTCTGGTCTGGTCTGGTCTCGCTCTGTGTTACAGCCTTCCTAGGAAATTCCAAAGCTCTCCAAAACCTGAATGAGCTATTATAATAGCTATGCAAATCATATAGATTTATTGAGGGGACAATCCTATACATGTTTAGGCAGAAAAAAAGTTCTACAACTCCCAGCATTCCCCAGCCAGCTTTTTTTCTTTTCTGTTTAAACATACATAGGATTGAGCTCTCGGTTGTTTTTATTTGCTGGATATATTCAAAGCATAGAATATGCATTTTATTTGGAAAGGGTTGAGAAGTTTATTTTTCACTGAGAACATACATCCCTACTCAATAATAAACTTTCCCAAACAGGGTGACAAACAATTATTGAGATATATAGATATAGCTATAGATCAATGAGATTTTACAAATATTTTAAATTGATTACATTTTTGAAAATGTGTACATTAAAACAAAGTCTTTGTAAAATTAGGAGAATTTAGTTGTAAATTAACTTGTTTAGTGGGTAGATTTATTTTGGAAATCTATGAAGTATCAAGGGAAATCCTGATTTAAATTGTGATTATTAAATTGGTCGATTTGCCTTTAGCTTTTTAGAGGCTGGCTCCCCTTGGGTTGCTTTGTCCTCGGAGTGCCCCTATTCCCCAAACCCCTGGAACTGCTGTTGCTGGTTACGTTCCAGTGCCAGGCTATTGCCCCAGCTCCAAGGTGACTCCTCTTTTGCCTTGCTCGGACCTAACTCTGCCCTTTGCCTTTACTGGGATTCTCCAGGTACAAGTGCTCAGAGCAGATCCTCACCATCGCCGCCATGCTTTCGGTCAACAATGCCATTTTTTACCGTCCCAAAGACAAAGTGGTGCATGCTGACAATGCCCGCATGAACTTCTTCCTGCCTGGCGGAGACCACCTAGTTCTTCTCAATGTTTACAATCAGGTAAGTGAGGAACTTCTAGGTTTTGGAGACTGGAGATGGGGTCAGGGTGGGAAGAAGGGGTGAAAAGTCCCTTCAGCCCCTCCTCCCCCGTTTCAATTAAATCCCAGGCTAGCTCAGGGAAAGAGCTTCACCTGCTAGGTTTGAATGGGTTGCTAGGTTTGTAGTGGTGTTCTTTGCCATGTTCTTAGGAGTGTGGTGACCTCTCCATACTGGAAGTCTCTCTTACACCAAATTAGACAAATGTTTCTGGTTGGTGTGATTGAGGACTGAATTTAATCCTTGAGGTTGGATTGATTTGATGGCCTCTTGAGGCTCTTACTAGCCTCACCTCCAAGTGTGTCTATCATAGGAGCTGTGTCTTCCCAATGTCCTTCTGATAGGAAGCTTTATGTGGGATTCCTGGTTTGGGATTCAAGGGCCTTTCCAACACTTGGCTTCTGATTGGGAAGGGCTCATTGGCTCTTAAATGTGGCAAGAAGTTGGATGAGAGAATTACCTTGGTAGGCACTTGTTCTCAAACAGCCTTCCCCCAACCTGGTGCCCTCTAGATATGTTTTGGACTATGGGCTCATCTACACCAAGCAGGATATTCCACTATGAAAGTGGTATATAAAAGGCAGGAGCCACACTACTGCTTTATAGTGGTACTGAAGTGCACGGACAACTATCGGGGCCCATTGACACATCTACACCAAGCAGAATATAACACTATGAAAGTAGTATGAAAGCTGTATATGGTACATGTCAGTGGACCCCAACAGTTATCAGTGCACTTCAATATCGCTATAAAGCAATAGCGTGGCTCCTGCCTTTTATATACCGCTTTCATAGTGGAATATCCTGCTTGGTGTAGATGAGCCCTTTGACTCCCATCAGTCTCAGCTTGCATGGCCAATGGTCAGAAATGCTGGGAGTTGTAGCCTAAAATATCTGGAGGGCACCAAGTTGGTGAAGGCTGTTCTAAATGTTCCTGAACCCAAAGGGGCTTGGACAAATTAGTAGGGGGTTTTACTCTAGAGGGCAAATGCTCTTCTGCAAGTCACTGAAGGCTGGTCATTGTGTGTGTGTGTTTTGTAGTGAAGCTGCTTCGTGCAATTGATGCTAGATTTCTACCACCAGATGGCATCAGGTGATGGGGTGCTCTGAACCAGTGACACGTTTTCTTTGGCTGAGGGGAATGGCTGGTGTGGTCAGGCAGATGAGTTAGGTCAGTGGATGGATGGGATGTCCGGAGCTGGGACTTGATCTGCAACTGTCCTTCTCCCTCTCTCAGTGGGTGGAGAGCGGTTACTCCATGCAGTGGTGCTATGAGAACTTCATCCAGTTCCGCTCCATGAGGCGAGCCCGGGATGTGCGAGAACAGCTGGAAGGGCTGATGGAGCGCATTGAGGTGGACATCACTTCCAGTGAAGGAGACTACGTCCCAGTCCGCAAGGTACACCTCGCCCTGCTCCTGTTTCTCCCTCCAGGTCTGGCTTGTGAATGTGATGGGAAGGTTTCTAGAGCCAAGTCTGTGTGCATTCTGCATATCCACAGAACACAGAATCTGTCATCCAGAGAATCTCAGTCTTTCATACGGGGATAGGCAATAAAATGTTCTTGCTGCAGAGGGGCCCTGGTGAATATTATTTATTTGTTTTAGAGTATTCTTGCCCTGCCTTTTAGATTATAAACCCAGGAATAGGGGGGAAAAACCAAAAAATAATACTGTGGGTTCAATTCAGACAGAGGGAATGTTTGCATGACACAACAGCCCAATGTGGGTTATTTAAC